>NC_071667.1:71160000-71850500 GCF_028554725.1 Zeugodacus cucurbitae
AATCGGGTCATAACTTCCCCTATCTCTCAGATACCTAATATTAGGGTTTTCAAACTTTCAATGGACTATATACCAAACATATATGACGAATATGTAAAGTTGTGTTTTATATTAATAAAGTTAAATAAATAAATTGCGAGAGTATAAAATGTTCGTAAAGAAGATTTGAAAGAAATTTGTCAAAGACTCTTTTTTCGACTAATGAAGCAAAAGCCTTACTGTTCCGAGAGATAAAAATATCACTTCTGTTGTTTCTGTAATTAAAAAAAACTGCATAAACTAGTACTGATGATCTTTTGCTAATGTTCGACCAAACTTTTCAAAATACTGAATCGAACAACCAACTGGTATAAATCAAAGAGACTGGCATAATCAAAAAATTATAGAATACAAATCGTTTATGGCTTTTTAATAAGATACAAATCCTTACTATCTTTGAACTACATATTTTTAATATGGATCACTCAGTCTCATGTTAAGCCCCCATACATCCATAAATAAAATCTAAACAATTAATATCCGCAAATAATTCCACACCACAATCATATAGAGTTAAAAGCTTCCACATCGACAACACTTGCAAAGCCAAGTTGTGGCCGGTAGGAAGATAGCACTTTTACAGCCATATACTCCCACAACCAACAACAACTACAACAGTCTCTTGTGGCTACTAATGGCAAGCACTTGTCGTAAATTAATTCAACCACAAACTGCAGCAAAGTAAGTTGCGCCTCAATTATATTGACCACCATAGCAGATGTGCAGATAAAAACGAAGCTCCAACTGAAGGATACAACAACAGCAGAGCATTTACTCAATACCCGGCGGACAACAAGTATTTTTCATAAAAATATGCCTTGGTGTTGGTAACTCAAGTAACGGTAACTCGCCTAAGGCTCTGAGGTCGGCACACATGCACATATTGCACGGCAGGCGCCCACCTTTACTTGCTTATATACCTGTGTGTGTTTGTGTGTGTGTGTGCATCCATCAACATAGGCGCAGCCTTGCATTTAATGCTCATCGCTTGAGTTGCTCGCTGCAATGATTGTCAGTGCAAATCAAGTTTATCGTTTATTGATGAAAGCTGCGGTCTTGCAACTGTCCATGTACATCTATATGCCATGTTATTGTTGTTGCTTGTAACCTGTGGCAATTTTATTGCAACATAAAATATCTCACAAATAAATTGTGGAAATTCGCTGCGCTTAGTGTTCCCTTCGAGTTGTCGCCGTTAAAACGGGTATTTTGCTTTGGCGCGACAAATCAAGAGAGATTTTCCTCCTCATTGAAGTCGCAGCGCAAATTGTGCAAATAATTTATTATAGTGAAACTAGAATTGTGTTTAATGTAGATATTTTCGTAATTGATATGATTGTGTACGATTTGCAGTAGTGTTCAACTCATTTATTACAAGCTGCATTATAATACATATCTAAAGTAGATGTTATGCTATTTAAATAGTATATTAAATGACATTCAGTGCATTTAATTAGTGACCCCATTAGTGCTGTGTTCATAGTGCGAAGAACAACCACGTTACAGTGGCTGTTATAGCAATAATGAAATATTTCCTGCATATAAATAAACTGAAACCTAAAGCATATGTATAGCAAGAAATTCGTTCTGGAAAATGCAAGCGTCGGTGCAAAGAGGTGAGCATATCGATTATCAATGCGATAAGAAATAATACTATTGCTTATTTATTTTATTAACATTTAATTGATTTATAAGCAGTCATCGATTCGCCACTCGCTACATTTGAACTCGCTTATTTTATCAAAAAAATTATATGTGAAAGAAACAACAAAGCTCCAATATCACAGATTAATCACTAAAATATTATAATCGTTTACTATTCGACCTCGATATTATTATGCCAGTTTGTGTGATTTATACCAGTTTATTTGTTCGTTTCGACACTTTTTGAAGTCTTGTAAAACGAAGTCAATAATTTATTGAACTCCTTTGGTTATCGAAAATATCAAATATCGTTCCCTGAAAAAAGTACAATCATTAGTCTTTAACAGAGTAGACCACAATAGGTCCATTAAACAGCTTGTTCACATCAAGGTTTATCATCAACCTTAGATTTTTTTTTGGGACATTGACCAGTAGACATTGAGTTTACGGATTGAGGCAGAAAACTGTCGTCAAAATTCTCTACAAAAAGATGAGCTAGAAACTCTAGGCACTTTCACCTCTATCATCCAGTTTCCAATAGACTAAATTTGAAAGAGTTTGAATGCCATCTTCAGTCTTCTGAGTGAATTATAAGGTACTAATCTAGGACATTAGTTATCGCTAAGACTCGATCGAAAGCAAGTTTTACCTCTTTCGCGGGTTCAGCATCGAAACATAACGAAACAAATGACTATAAGAAAAACAAGAAAAAGAATTTCTGATCATTCAACGTCCGTAATATTAGAGATATTCTCCCGAATTTATTTAATTTCACTTTTCATATGTCACCTACCCAATATTAATTATTTTTTCGTGATGAACTGGCATAACTAATCTGAAAGCACAATAAACAAAAAATATACATTATAGTCTGGGTGATCTACAACCGATTATATCGAGAGAAACCTCTTAAAATTAATGTTAAACATTTTCAAACCTCTATATAAATATACCAGTATTATTAAGTCCATTGTTAACCGAACTCGAGCAACTAAGTACCTGAATGATTTCTAAATTTTGATTTCATATCCTTAAGCATCTCTCATAACTGAAAATCTCTCATTCAATTACTCTCCTAAATACCATAATTTCCAAATATTCAATATATTCCTTCAACATATACCGTGCAACGGACTACAAAGAAGCTGCTGGTATTTATTGGCATCATTCATTGCCCGCAGCTTGAGAGATGTTTACACGACTCAACATACAAGTACGTGTATCTTATCACAGTTAGCTGCTATGAGACATTTAAGAAATATTTTTACATCATTTTATGAAATTTATTTACTTTTACAAGCGATAAAATAGTATGTACGCACATGCCATTGACGTAGTTGGAATTCCCATGTAAAGGCACAAATATATGCATATACATATGTATGTATATATATGCATATATGTATATATAAATATATATGTCTATATATAAGTAGATAAATATGCGTGTGTTTATTTACAGTAAATATATCGATAAAATGAAAATCTGTTATACAGAATGCGTCGGTGCACATTATCAGTGTCACAGTTTGTAGTATTTTCTATACTTTTATATATGTATGTATATTGTGTTTAAAATTCAGAAAGTGATTACTGTAAGATCACATTTGATATAAAAAAATATCATTTTTGAATATTTTTGCCTCAGCGTAAGTACTTGCAAGCTTTTGTGTCTCTTTTTATATGCGAAATTTGGGTCTGAAACATCAATGCATGTGTGCCAATAACAAAGCCACTTGACTGCACGCACACCAAATGCCAGCCGTTTGTGAGCACTCACACACACACTGGCAAATGCAATACAAAAGCACATTCTTTCACATCTGGTTGAGTACAATAACTTAAGCCTTCATGCGTGGCCTACATGTACATATGCGTGTACAAATAAAGGCATACAAAGACACATACATACATACATACAAAGCAGTGTGGCGAAGTAGCAAATGCTCTTGCAATATTTATTACATGAATGGCCATTGAGAGTTACTCACCGAATTCCAATAAAATTTCATACAATAAATTTAATAAATTTTAACAATAACAGACAGACAGACAGACGATAAACACAAGCGTACACTTATAAAAGCATGCGTGTGTGTGCACAAAATGCCGGAGCAAAATCAAAGTGCAGCAAACATGCATAAGTAAAAGGATAACGCTTATGCAGGCACGTACGCTTGCCCACATGTATTTAACTAGATATTTGTATATATGTATGTGCTTGTGAATCATACAAACATACATATATACATATATATGTTTATATGTGAGTATGCTACCATATGCAGTTGTTGCCATTATTGTTATTTATGTGAAAATATGAAATGAATTTCATAATATGCTTCCTTTTACAGTTGGCTTAAAGTCAATACTTCAATACTACCCGTACACAAGCATCCATAAAGTTATCTCTCTTTACTATACTCTATATATGCATGTAGATATATGCATCGTTGGTCGCTTCTAAGCAGATTGGAATTTGCAAATACACAAATGCTGCTCAAGAAATTGTTCATTTATTTAAACCATTGAACTGACGCACACAAGTGTCAAGTGTTTATTCCCTCGGGAGATATTTATTTATTTCTCGTTTTTTACTTTCCTTCTGATATTTCATTTAAGTGAATTTAATTTTCACACTGCCTGCTATTTTAGTGAATTTTGCAAATTCGAACTCATATTCGAAATTGTACAGTCTGCTTCATATTAGTGAAAACTGTCGCAAAGTAAATTAATGAAATTGTCACTTGACGAGTTAATGGGAAATTAGTTTCAAGTGCAGTGTTAGGTAAGAAGTGAGAGTTTAGGTAATTGTAGGTATGAAGATATAAAAATTGGTTCTTCGGCCAGCACAAAACGTGAAAAAGGAAAAAACGTGTGAAACGGGAATGCTTGTGAATGCAACTTACCATTCCCATACTCTAACCATAATGGAACCACCTTCCTTATTGAAATTTATTGTTTCAATTCTGGAACATCGATTCGTGACAGACTTGTGAAAGACGTTTTCATCTCATAGACTATATTACTAAGTTCGTATAAATTGGAAAAATTTTCAAGTGATCGCCGAGAAGCCCACTAATTTCCAGGCATCAAAAATGTTCGTAGCAAGAAAAATAATTATCAAATTGTTTCTAAAACTGCTTGGAAAATCACTTATATGAAATCAGTTACTCGAAATTACAAAAGACGATCTATAGTGGTCGAAACATAAAAACAAATAATGTTTCGGGCATCCATGGTAAACACAAAATTAACCTGTCCTGTCACCTCTTCGAAGCTAATCAATGCAGTAGAAGCAATTTTTAATTTTTTTATGGAAATTAAGCACATTGGTATCTTCTAAAAATAACAGGAATTTTAAACTTTTCAATATCTTTTATATCATTCATTCCTCATTCCCGTCCTATTTTATGGTGCAGAAGCATGGAAGCACTAGGAGCTTTCGCGAGAAATGTTTTGCGGAATATTTATGGTCCCTTAAACATTGGCAACGGCGAATACCGCAGAAGATGGAATGATGAGTTGTATATGTTATTCGACGACATAGACATATAGACATAGTCCAGCGAATAAAAAGACAATGGACGAAAGTGCACCAGCTCTGAATGTTTTCGATGCAACACCCGCTGGTGGAAGCCGAAGAAGAGGGAGACCAGGTGGAGAAGGACCTGTCTTCACTTGGCATTACAAATTTGCGCCAAATTGCCAAAAGGAGAGATGCGTGGCGCGCTGTTGTGGACTCGGCTATAACCGCATAAGCGGTGTCTACGCCAGTCAAGAAGAAGAAGAATATCTTTTTCAATTTTTTTTTTATTATTTATCATGCTGATATACTCGATTTTCGTTTGTTTTGGCCAAAAACAATACAGTAATGATGCCCCAGACTCCAAATTCCATACACAAGTCTTCATATGGCTTTTTCCTATTTTTAAAAATAAAGAAAGCCTGTCGTTTTAAAAATACAAATACCTGAAATTGTTAAGGTTTTCAAAAAAGTCGGGGTCAACTACTTTGCGATATAATTTATTTATTTTTTTTTTCAAAGAACAAATTTTTAACCTTCATAGGATTTGTCATATAAGCTTGAACAAAAAGTTTTAGACGCCACAGAATTAAGAGGAAAATGTAGATTATATACATATTTTGGAATTTTTAGTAACCACATCCTGAAAATAATAATTTCAAGTATTTCAATTTGAGAGAATAATTAGAAGATTAGGAGAATTTTTTTTACTTATGACTCAATCTTCTGGAAAAAATTGGTTTGGTCGAATATCCAGAAAAATCGATTTTGCCGTATAGTGTAATATATGATTAAAGTGAAAATTTAGTTAGCTAATTTTGGGGTTTAAATTAAATATTACCCTATCTTGATAGCAAAATTTTCAAACATCTGCAGCAATTTAAATCATAACACTTCTAACCCTTTAAGGCAATAATATTTACACCTACTCATCCCTCACAATATTTCAACTTCCTGACAAACAATTTATTTGCATTAATAGCATTATGTACGATAATGATGAATTACGCACCATTATCACGGCCTATGCATATTGAGCACACCCACAGCATATTTTTCACACCATCTTCTCCATTCCGAACTTATCCCTTTCTACAAAATTAATTAGTCTTTCAACGCAATTAGTGTGCCATAAATTTCCCCCAACGCAAGGAATGTCGAAAGGAATGTCACTTTAATTTTCGAATTCGAAATTTTATCTAGCTCATTAGCATCTCATTAGCAGGCCACGCCTATGGCAATGACCATAAATTTGCACGCTGGCACACGTAGTAACACGAAATCAATATGCCGGCAGGAGTGCCGACGAACAACAATGCAACAGGCTGAAAAAACACGAATAATGAGTTCAATGTAATAGATGCCGCAGAAATGGGCGCGCAGGTCACATAATTTCGTGCTTAATTATTTAACGGAAATGAAGCAACAGTTAGTCAACCAACATAAGCGTGAAATCGTTAAATTGTCCGTGCCGTTGAAGGAGACGATGGTTATTTGCGTGGTCACCACTGAGTCATTGGTTGTGTGTTAAAATCGGGAAAATTCTAAATTTAAGAAAAGGAGTGTATTTTTAAATTCCTATGATATATTATACATCTTTTGACCGTTCTATGAAGTATCCCACAATCTGCTTAAAATTTTAAATTAAGTTGGGGAGAAAAAAACCCGCTAATATTTCCATTAAGATAGTGAGAATATGAGAGTTCAAAGTTGAACTCACGCGAGAGAGAGAATGGTGAGCACAAAAGAGAAGCTTAATGTAAAAATGATAACGGTAGTTTTACTCGAAGAATACTCAAATCTTGTAATGACACAAAAACTATAATTTACTCACTCAACGGCGTCTCAAAAGCACTCTCTAAGCATTTCCTCCACAGGTCACCATCACCGCCCCTATGTCTAATGCTATTACTGTTAATCAGATTAACTCCCAGCATATATAATACTTTATAATTAGAGTCAATTGATCAATAAATTCCAACGCTTGCACGGCAAACATCTGTAAAATGCCTGCGCACAGCTGCACTTTAAAGGTCAACTGTAGAGCGACAATACAATTATGGCAATTACAAAAGGAAATCAAATACTCGTCGCTGTCAAGACAACCGCAAGTGAGCTGAGCTGTACTGGTGCAGCTGATGGAACGGCAACAAAGTGCATGAACAAGCAATGGAGCCAACATTATTTATGCCCGCACTGCAATTGTATATTGCGGTTAACAACAAATGCGGACAAGGAACACACACAGCTCCATATCTATATATATCCATTTGTACTGGAGCACACGCATGTAAAAAGGAAATAATTACAAGTCGTCATTGACGTTGACACGCTGACAGTATTTACTCGTAGCTAGACACGCAATGTGTGTGCGCAAATCCAAATAAACGCACACACACAATCGCAAGAGTATATGTTAGGCGTAGAAAACGCGCCTCTTTGCGTAAAGCAAGAAGAATTGCTTCGGCAAATATTGACATACGTTTGGCCTGTGAAGCGCTTGCAAATCTATTGGTAGCAGCATAACTGTGGCAGGAAGTTGTAAAACGATCGAGTCGTCGTAATGGCGGCATTTCCGTTGAGGCCCAAGTCGCATGTCACTCATACGCAGTGGTGCACTGGCTGCTGGCTGCTGGCTGCTAAGTTTCGTGCTTTGTGTTTCTTTGGGAATCATTTTAAATATGAGATTCTATGTGGCATACAAGTTGAAATGCTTCAGTTTTTGAGTTGTAAATTTATTTTTTTAGTTGGTTCAAATAAAAAATTAAAATATTGAAATATAGATAGAATTATTTTGTGTCAATTTATTTTGATATTGTTTCGGTCTAATTAAAAGAAATATTTTCAAGATTATGTATGCAAAGTCAACTCTAACTTTCTTTTAACTAATTACAAAATCAGCTATCATGTCTTAAGTCACTAGATAGCACTTTCATATGATCATCCACCATCGCTCCACGATGACCGATAGTGGAAAAATTCTGTATATCGATTTGATCACTTTGACTCGCGAGTGTGTCCGGGAACTGAATCAAACGCTTCGAACGACCTAGTGTATTCTTCTGGCTACCATTAGTGCTACTAATAGCCATCCCAGCGTCATTTGGAGCACAACAATTCCAAGAGCTCCATATTGCTATGGGAACTGACGCTCTTTGGCGGTCACTCTCAAACGGTGTGATTCTACTTCTTCTTCCAAATTCCGGGTAAATACACTTTTGACTGAGATGCGAAAGACACTGATATTAAAGATCTCGAATATTGGTATTCAAATATCTTTTCGAACTTCAAATATCACTTTTCATGACTTGATATTTTCAAACATTTTCATAAAAAATTGATACCATGAAATAGCAAATACAAATTTAAGAATTTTGCGATTTTTATTTATTTTTTGCATTCAATATAAATGCTGGTAGTATTTGCTTATTTCGTATTTTTCCTCTGTACATGTTAATTAAAAAATATGTCTATCAGCCTTTGGATGAAACATCAAAGCATTGAAATCAACTCAATTTAACTTTGGGCCATTCAATATTTTTACAAATTCCCACATACAAACCCACGTTCATAAGCCTATTTGGATAAAGGAATATTTCAGCAGGTAACCGCATTGCTGCGTTTGTATTTCCATTCGCATTTTTATATATTATATCTACCAATATTTTACTCCATTTCATATTTGACGCAACAGCTAACATTTAGATATGAATATACGAGTATATAGGAAGGAAGGATATTCACCTTCATTTGCAGCAAAAAATATGAAAATGAATTTATTAAATAAATAAATTTGTGAATAGACTTAGGCAGAGTAGAATATTTGTTGAAGCAACATGCTAAATTCATTTAATGACACTATTGTAATCATACAAAAATATTCATATATATAACAATCTATATATGTATGAGTGATTCATATGTCATTGCATATTTCATTTCTGTATGCTCGCATATGAAAAAATACAAGTGCTAATGCCATCACCATAGAATAATAAGTGGTGCATAACAACTTAAATAAATATTTATATATAGGCAGCAATTATGGAGAAAAGAGCTTTGAAATATTAGTTGGATTTATATTGGTTGATTGAATTGTGATACGAAAAGCAGTTAATATAGTGAATTTGTAAAGTATTTGTTGTAGAAATACTAGTAAGCAATAATTGCTGCCCACAAAGTGGTATTCTGGCTAACCGCATAGGTAGGGATAATGAAATGCCGCAGTAAATGGCGCATTTGAATTGCTAAAACGAGCTTGTTTGTGTTGGAAGGGAGCATTATTATTGAAAAAAAAAATATTTATATATTCAACAAAGATTTAATTTGAAGTTTATGAGGTTTCTGCAATTTTGGAATTAATTAAATAATTGTAAGCTTTTGAAAATAATTGATTTCAAAATTCATGAAAGTGAAGGTAAGCTTGATAAGCCCATTGAAAACGATTTCAATTTTATATAAAAAAAAAAAATTAATTAATTTAATTAATTTAATTAAAATTAATTAATTAATTAAATAGAATTATTATGACCAATAAAATTCTAAAATATTTTTTAAATTAAATTTGAAATTTTAAAGAAAAACCCACTAATTCTATGATTCTAAATTATTAGCGTGCTAATTGCTGGCATAGGCCAAAAAATAGAACTAGGATGAATAAGATATGCTGCATGATGCCAAACACAAACAATCAAGAAACAATTAAGCAGAGTAAATATATAACACTTCCAGAAAATTAGTCTTAACGTCAAAAGAGATTGAAAGTAATCTTAAGCGGAAAAATGTTAAAAATAGGATATTTTAATAATTATTTACTGTTTCGATTTTTCAGTTAAAATACGCATTTGGTATTCGAATTCTGCGAAATTATGCTCGAATCACACAAATTTATCTCAGCATACAGATGTGTATATGCGGAAACACTCATCAAACAAGTGTTGGGGAAAATTGAAAACAGCTTGTTGATTTTCATTTTTGACGTATGCCGCTTTAAGTAAGGCATCTATTATAGGCGTTGAGAATTGTGATTTCACAATGAATAATCGATATTGCTACGTTTTAAATTTGTTATGTCTTTCAGTGGAAGTGTACTAGTTCTGTTCAATAGAAATTATTATTTTTATTTTTTTTATTGGAAATTCATGTAAATTTATCTTTAATATCTATAGCTGAATTAGAATTAAAAAGAAAAATGTGGAAATTTTATGATTAGTTTCCGCATGTGAAAGCTTGTGAATCTAATAAAAGCTTTTACTATAAATTTACTAATAATTTGCACCACCATAATATTCTATTATAGCTTTGCCATAAACGACTAACTCTTAATCGATTTGATGAAAGCTATAAACATTTATTTTTGGCTTAAAGATCAGTCACGTAAATTATCTGTGATCTACATCAACCCCTTTCCATTATCGCACACAACTTTTATGGGCTCTTCACACCGTGCCACGCACACACGATCAGGCGAGTGTTAGTCACACGCCAGCAAATTCGTTTACGCTGAGTTTCCCCAATAAACCAGAGAAAAAAAAAATAAATAAAAACGATATTTAGCACAACACACACACATACATACATATAAACATTTTCCATATGCACAAGTGTGTTTTGTGGCATATTTTTTCTAAATTCGCGCTCTCGTGACGTAAAAAAGAATTAAAAAGTGTGTTCCTTAATCCCATTTCAGCTGAATCGAAGCAAATAATTTATTTCCTGTGGATAAATGCAAATATTAATCATGCATATACACATGGATATACGCACACATATCTACTCATATCTACTATAGATGGAATTATAAAAACGAAATTAGTCAACAGTTTTAATTGACTCGCTTTTATGCGGGGGAATATGCAAACATAAAAATATATATGTATGTAAAAAAATGTATGCATAGCGATGAAATTTTCTGTGGTTTCAATTTAACACAGCGGTCAGGTAAATTGTTTGTTTATATGCATTATATATACATACATATTCTCGCATGAATAATTATTTTATATTTTCATTCCCCCTTTTATATGGATTATGGGATGTCAATGTCTGTTCACATTCAAAAAATTGTTTTTTTTTAATAATTTCACTTCAGTTCATGAAAAACGATAAAAAAACACGCAGTGTCCTTAAGGCATTGTTCATTGTCATTTACAGTAGATTAATTTGTATTATGTACTCCGTTTGGAGGTTTATTTGATTTTGAAAAATCGGGCTTTAATAGATTAAATCACAGAGACTGAAGAGTTGATTCTATACACTTTAATTAGTTAGATGTAACTTTTTGTTTTGGTTAGATCTGACTCTCAAAAATGACAACAAGATACGATATGAAAGAACAAATTTTGTCATGACCTGGGGGTCTTACTATGTGGTCTATATGTTTATGGGGACGCTGAATCCGAGGTCCATTTAACCTCATCAGATCAGTGTTTTAACATAACCCCAAAAAACCAATATGGCGGACAGCGATTATTAAAATTCATCGAATACAATTGAAACTCGTTACCATGAGGTTCTTGGGGTCGCGGATTACGAATTTTTTATTATCAGATAAAGAAACTGTTCGTTTGTAGACAATATTGTCACCGAAAAAAATGAACGCTACAATATAAAAAAATATCTAAAAAACGGATGACCACAAATAGACAATAGACCTAGACAGCTGAGGCTCTAAAAATATCAAAGCGAATGGAGTGGACCAAGTTCAGTTCTCGTTCTCAATTTTTCTTCCTGTTATGACACGTCTCGGCAATTGTTTTCGCAAAAAAAATGTAAGACAATAATTAGTTAAAACCCGAGATTGAGTCCTATTTAGAAAGCCAGAAAGAAAAAATATTACAGAAATTTTATCGAAAAGTTGAAGGATCCGTATAATCAGTGTATCGCCAACGATGTCAACTCTGGTGAATGATACAATGGGATTTGGTTGAATAAAACATCCAACTAATTAAGAAATATACTACAGTGAAACTTCCATAACTCGAACTTTTGAACTGGCAATAGAAGTCAATTTTCATAAAAAAAAATTTCCTTCCATAAATCGAACTTTTCGACCAGGACATAATACAAATATTAAAATTGTACTATCGAGGCAGAATTTTAAAAGAGCCTCTCTATATATTTTCTAAAATTTAATATTTTAATGAAAATTATATAACTCGAAGTCTTTTTGTGGATTATGGTGATTCGAGTTAGAGAAGTTCCACTGTAATTAAGAAATATACTATTTTACAACCAGAAGTTTCTAACTAGAAAGGACCTTCCAACGTTTTAGTAAATATTTCGAAAAAATACTCTCCAATAAATGATACGAGAACTGAGGATCTGATCGCAATCGAAATTCAATTGAGTCTCAAAATTTAGTTTTACCTAGATACTCTTTTTGAACTAGTTTGATCTTGATCTTAGCTCTGAATTTCTCGCTAATATATTTCTTTTCAATATCCACATATTCGAACACAATGATTATCGGCTGACTAGTTATGATTTCGGATTATTTTGGTTGGAAGATGCTTAATAGCTAGTTGACTTCTCTTCAGAGTACAATATGTAGCACCTACTCACTAACGCGACTTAACCGATCATAGTGTATGTTCAAGTGGGAGCAACAGAAATTTTATTTTAATGTTTTTGTGCGAATATAGTTGCTCGCCACCAATTAAAATCTCACGCTACAAATTATTTGTGTATTTTTTTGTTAATTAGTGAATTTGTTGAAACGCTCTAAGCCAATGATTGATGTTTTTACTTTGTCATTCGCAATTCGTTACGACACTTTTTTTATTTTTTTTTTTTTAATTTTTTCTATTTACTATTTTTTTTTGTGAGCAAAATTTAGCTTCAGTGTGAGCAAAAAATGCAAACTGTAAAATATTTAATTTTGTTTTGCATTTTTACTTCGGTTTTCGGTATGTGCGTGTTTGCTTTTGTCATTAGCCGCTTTTGTCGCTTTAAAGCTGAATTGACAACTTCAATGATATTGTTTACCAACTTATTTGCTACCCTAAGCATGTCCAATGGCAATAAATCATATTCGACGGTCGCACGTTTTTTTGGCGCAAAAAGTTAAAATGTCGCCGCTTATGATTATAGTTAAACAATTTTTGTTTTTTTTTTTGTAATTTGTTGCTTTACTGTTTTTGTTTTTGATTTTTTTAAATATTTTTTTTACAGTTTTTTTAGCTCTTGTTGGCATTCAATTGTGTTTTGTGAGCTGTCGAAATGTTAATGCCTCACAAGTGTATGCGTGAGCGTGTGTTTGCATTAGTTGTCAGAAACATGAATAGTACTTGATTTCAATGTTGTGCGATTACTTGTGTAAATTAGTTAATTTTTTTTTTCATATTGAAGATTTGAAGTACAAGTACTTTGCAGCAAAGTTGTTGTAAGTACTAAACGTGTTTTGAATATTAATATCAAACTGAATTTTTGCTGACACTGACTTTATCTTTACCTACGCTGATGCATACAACTAGTTGTAGTAATAAATAATAAGATAACAATATACTACAACTTGAACTCGTTACTTTTAATTATTTTTTTTTTAACTTTAAGCTTGTTTTCTTTCAATACCAGCCTTAATTTATGCTTAACACTATGCATCCAAAGAATTCGATGAATGTGAGTACTGGGTTATTCATCTTATATTTATAATGCCAACACACCCACTCAACTACAATCATCTAAACGTAGTATTTACAAGTTATTACATAATACTCCGATAGTTTTGAAATATTTCTTGAATGCTGAATGTTGTTGTCGGATGTAATCACTGTACCACTTCAAATCTAAAGCATTTATTTTAATATTCAATATAACCCTAAAAGTAGGCAATAATCATCGCTTAAAAGAAATTCCATTCTAAATTGAATAAACGATAGAACTCTTTTCTTTCGAATAAATTATACTTAAAGCTATATAAGATAAAAGAATAGACTGAAAATAGATTATATATTATAATTTCAAAAATGGACAAAAAGTGAAATCCATTAATTTTCTAAAATAAAGTATACTTTCAAAGTATAGCCTACTATTCGGCGCGAAGCATATGATATAAAAAAGCGTAATATATTACCGTATATTTATTTTGTATAATTTCTTAGTGCTGTACCAAAGGCGAAAATTACCTGAAAATAGAAAATAAAAATTATTTAAATAATATTAAATAAAATTAAATATTTTTTTAATATACCAACTTAAAAATCTTTTCTTAAAACTTAGCAAATATCACAACTAAAATTTGGAGTAACAATTTGTCAGAACTAAAAATTGTAATTCAGAACAAAACAATTTTCTCCATTAATAAGAAAATAATGAAATTACTGGTATTTGCCTGTTGTAAAAAAATTTACTTTGAAAGAATATCTTCCCAACCTAAAGTCAGGCATTATTTTAGAACAAAGATGGACAAATACTATGAGAAATGAGATAGTGTTCTGAACTTCCAACTGACACTACTTAGAGACAGTGTGTCTTTAACAATTCTGACTAACAACAAAGAGCTTTTTCAATAGCGTTCGCAGTAGCATACATTCGGGCGCATTTGTTTAAAATTTTGTATAAAGCTCTTTAGCTGTCCATAGCGAAATAAATATCACAATGTGGAAAATATTTTCGACTAAGCTTTTAATTAATGGTAAACGCCGAATTTTATACATATCGAGTGTACTCTTGGAGACATTAAAAAAATGAGAAAAAGCACGGCAGAACTAATGGTGTCATTAAGATGTCATAAATCTGTCATAAGCATAATAAGAACCTTCATTATTACTCATTATTTTTGAATATAGCTATTTCGGCAATAAAAAAAAGTTAATTAAAATCTTAATTAAAATGAAAAATAATTAAAAAGAATTTTTATAACCTCTCCCGTGCATAAAACTAACGATAAATTCAAAGAAGAAACTGTAAAATATTTTTGATTCAGACACCGTTCATTGTCTTAAAGACAATGGGAGCTCAAGCACAGCTTTGAAAAAAAGAACAAAACGACAATCATGCCGCAATGAACTCTTTATAACCCTGGCTTGAATGAGATCATCAGTAGTGTCATGTAAATAAAAATATGCTCATGTATTTCCGAAGACAAACGCACCTATTTTCTCCATTTAAGCGCATAGAGGGGTTGATTACACATAGCAACGTGATCGAGAATTAATTTATAGCAAAATAAAATACTTATAAAATTATACATTAAAAATGCATTACATTAAAACACCCACAAGTGGGTGACACATATTACTCAACTAGTCGCATTAAGAAATACATGTTGTAAAGAATCATGTTTATTCAAATTGATTAACATTAAGTTTTTAGCTTATTTTACTCGGTTTGTTGATCAGCAGTCTCTTTCACAAATCACGATAAACGTGCCACAGCCGGAATGGGAAAATCCAAAAGCACAGATTATTGTGAAGCAATAAGAGGAAGAAGCATAATTTGCATGATTGAGTCAGTCTTTCAACATCACTGTCACAGCACTTGCAACCAAATAAAAGCAGAATATACGAGTATATGCTAAGACCATCTCATTACAGCTAAAAGATGATACACTGAAAAATGCCACCAACGCACATGGGTTTTTCCTACAAATGCTTAATTGCGCTGTTATTTGACACAATTAGCGCAATAAAACAATAAAAACTCAATCAATTGTATGACTCTTCTAAAAACTCCTTTCGTCAAAAGCGTTTAAATTACGATTTATTGTTCAAAATTGTTTCAATAAATATCAATAAAATATCAAATGACACAAATAACAATTCAGGCTTAACAAATCGTTTTTAATAGATTTGGAATTTCACGCTCACATAAAACACATTTTAGCTACACCTCATTCTACGCTATAAATATGAAAATAAATATGTGTCTAAATATGCATAAAAAATGTATTTATACGACTCATCGACGGGCCTCAATAAGGCACGCTAAAATTGATTGAATGGCTGATGGATGATTGTGCTTTCAGTAGATTGAAGATTGTTTTAGTGATAAGCATTACTGCTGGAATGTATTTCATTTATCATTAAAAAAACTTAAAATGTATGGAATTGGATGCAATAAATTGTGAAATAAATTAGCATTGATATATAAATTTGTACTACATTGTAAATAGCAGAAGTGAAACTTTTCTGGATCTATTGCGAGCTTTAAATTCAAGTTATTACAGAATATGCACTAATTGTAAATATTATTATTTTGATGTTAAAAGTAAGATTACTTCATTTTCATTTAAATAATTTTAAAAGGTAGCAACCCTTTCCAAATTTTTTCGAACTGCAATATTGCTAACGACTGCTTATTTAGTTTCTCATATTTTAATAATTATTTTAATTAATTTGATTTAAAAAAAAATTAACATTTGGCAACCCTTCAAAAAATCCATTTTTAACAATAGTGTTTTAGTGTAGTGTAGTGTAGTGTCATAGATTTATTTATTTTTCAATATTTAAGTGACTTGAATGATAGCCTTCAAACAGTTGGCAACCCATCTCAAAAAATATTCCTGCTAAAATAATTCATAAGGCTCAATCCACACCGGATTGGCCAAGACATTTTTTCTTGTCCGATACGACAACAGCCTATAGCTTCATATGTGACAACCCACATCGAACAAGACGAGACAAAAACGCATGCTCGCTTGGTTTGGGCTAGAGCAAAATACGTTTTTATGTCTTATTAGTCAAAGACGTTTTTAACTAAACCGATGTGAGTTGAGCCTAAGTCATGAACAAATGTTGTTGGCAAAAATCATAGATCCTTATAAAAGTTATACAGGTTAATTAAACTATAGCTATAATAGAGAATAACTCGTATTTCTGAAGCCACTAACATATTGATCGAAACGAAAGACTGCTTCTTGATGTAGCCGATGTTCTCTCCCCCCTTCTTTTGAGAATATTTTTTATTAATTCTTGACACTTCTGCTTTCAAACAGCAACAAAGAAAGTCTCTTAAATAATCATTTTCCAAACTCCTTTCCTTTTTCTGTTTCACTATACTTCGTGCCTACTACTAACATCTAACCAATTGCTTAGGAATCCCGAAGATGATCAATGAAAATGAAATGCAACTACCCGATGCTGGATGCAAAATTCGTCAGAAATCAAGAATTGTAAATAATTTCGAACATAGCAACATAGAAACTTAGTCATTGTAAATGTAGGTCTGTACATGTTTATTCAAATCACTACTCAGCAGTAAAAATCTTAATGAATTTGTAATTCTTAATGAATTTAACAGCTTCTCAAAATAAACTCACATTGATTGATGAACTTATGCGTCACGGGTGCGCCCGGCTCGCACTTTTTAACTACTACATAGTAAGTATTATGAGTATAAAGCTGTAATAAACTGAACTTTATAACGTCTCGAGTAACACATGCTAATGTTATATATAACATATGCTTTAAATGATATCAGCAAAAACTAGATTTCATTACATTGACTCATGATATTTTTTGCAAAAAGTATAAAACTGTCTCTCAAACAATGAATTCAACAAGTTGTCCAAACATAGCGTTTCATTGGAATTCTGATTTGTAAGATTTCATATCTCTTTAAATGCTCTTCCATAATGTCTTCACTATACGATCATTGCTTGTGCTTTTATGATCGCCATTATCGACTGCTTGTAAGAAAGTGTTACGAAACCCAAGAGTAATACAGCCGTTACTTTTTCTGTCAAATAAACTTATTTTAGTGCGTGACGTCAGAAAAGTTTGACAGCTCGTCACGCTTATGATGTTGCGTATCGAAATATTGTCTGTACGATTTTGGAAGAAGTATTTGTGAGGTTTTAGGACATTGTAATGTTAAATGATCTACATTTAACTATGATATATGATTTTATAAGATATGTGACGAATTTTGGAGTACTCTATTATCCAGTTTAAGTTTTTAGAGTACTCGGCTTATTACAGAGTAGTCGCTCAACTATACATACAGTTAGTTTCAGCAGTGCAAGTAATTAATTACGAAGCCACATGATATTCAAGCTGAATTTAATTCAAAATTAATATTTCCGAGGGCCGGAAAACTTGAATCAAATTGTAAATGAACTGACATTTATATGCTCGAAGTAAAAAAATAATAATTTATATGGGAACAAGTAGCTATCAGTCATATGGTTTTAATGTTGCGAATATTTCACAGCAAATATTGAATGACTTATATGGAGGAACACTATAAAAAAGTGCCGCTGCAACGGGCGCTTACAGCTTCACAACAGCTGTAAATTTTGTGCGGTTTTCCCCCCATAGATTAAAACAATTAAGGCGGAGTGCAAGTGCTGTATGCTTGCGAATATGGGGGGCGTGTAACGTTTATTTATAAGTGTATATAGAAATATATATGTATATAAACTAAAAATAAATCGCATAAAGAATAAAGCAAGTAATCGGCGCTGAAAATATAATGAATGCAACTCATTGATATTGACTGCCAAACAACAAATACAAAATCAACAACTATCAAGTGTGCACAATAAATATAAATAACTGTATATTGCAGCTGTCAAATGGTGAGATTTTGACATATGACAAGTGTCAAAGTTGATGACATAATGCGGCATTGCATTAGATATACAAACATATGTATGTATATGCAAGTGAATGAAATTTATTAGCTTCGTCAAATTATTGCTAATTTTATTGGCGCTAAATTTGTACGCTATAAAAAAGTTGAATATATTTTCCTCGTAGAAATTGCTATTAATAAAATGTGTGGCTTAAGGTTAAACTAACTCTGGCAGATCGCCAAAAAAATAATTATTGTTCCCAGTTGACAGTGATATAATTTGCTTATAGCTATATCTTGCAACACCTAGTGTTATGAATCAAAAATTGGTTGAATCACGAATATTTACTATGCGGAAAATGCTTACGTAAAGCAACGAGCGTGGCAGATATTCTTTGCAGAGTGATAAGAAAGCATAAAAATAGCACGGTGGTGAGAGTAATAAAATAAATATTTATATTTCATGTCTTATCTGGGTGAAGATGCAGCGAAATTTTACGTGCGGTCATAAAATTGAGAGTGAAATCAAATTATTGGGAATATAAACCTTATATATATATTTACATATACATTTTTCGAATAAAAATTTGATATTTGAACTTTTTCACGAGGAACTTTTAAGAAATCTGTGTGTATATACTGGAAATATATAAAATACATTATTAAGGCTCTGCTTTACAGGCTTCAAAAAATCGATTTTTTGTTTTGTTTTAAATCTCTTCCAAAACAATCCAAAAATATGTCTTTAAAATTCCAGAGGCCAATTCGACATATTTTCGAAGCTAGAGAAGTTTTAGTGGCCGAGCGTCGAGCAGGTGCGCATGCTCAGGCAGACCTTTAAAGCGCGTTTTCTCGAGTTTTCACTTTCACAAGTGTTAGAAAACGGTGCCGTCGATAGCAAAAAGAAAAAAAAAGTTGGACAAAAGTATTATTTAAACTACCTGTTTTGCAACTTAAAATCATTTTTTTTTTTTCTTAAAAAAGTGAATTTTTTTTCAAACCTCGAAAAAATTTGGAATTTTACAACTTCTTCGGTATTTTTTTAGTTCATAAAGAAAAGAAACTTATACAAATTTAAAAAAAATTTGGTTCGACTGTTTCAGATGCATCGCACGACCTCCATCACCGACACCGATTTACAAGTGCAGACTCCAGACGTTCCAGAAAAATACTTTCAACTTTGAAAAAATTTCAATATTTTTTAATAATAAATATTGTTATTTAAGCCTTAAATATAGTACACTATCGTCTTAAAATTCCGTTTACAGCAATCATTTCCTTCCCTTTCAAAAAAAATTGCTAAAAAAACGTTTTTTCCATCTATATTTTACCATCTTAAGTTTGAACTGAAATAGACTATCAGACGGTCTTGACTAAAATATATTCCTTCCTAATCATCACGGTGGAATATTTGATAGCACCATCTCTTTTTATTCTAATACTTAGAAACATCGCTGTCAATATCTTGATCAGGTAATGCAGAATTAGTATAAGAAGCACTAATATTTTACAAATTTTCTCTAAAGAATTATAGTTCACGTTCTAATATGTCACACACAATGCTCTCGTTCATCACTCTTAAATAAACAAGCTTGCTAAAGTCTATAATTAGCCTACCCTCACTCATGTAAAACTATTAAGTCTACAATAATTAAGTATACTTATTCATATATATAACTATATATTTACTGAACTATTTGTGTGTGAATTAAGTGTGTTCATACGATGTATGTGCGCCAATAGTGGTCGCATGCCGGCATAATCAGCTGTAACCGCAACAATCCCACTGACGTATTTTAAATGACCAGCACCGCCTGGGGGGTTATCAAACAAATAAAAAAAAATGGAAAAAAATAAACAATTCATCCATAAATGGCAATAATTAAATGGCAAAGCAGTCTTTTGAAAGCTCATTAATTAATTGTCCGCAAATATGTACTATATGTAGGTACGATAAAATTTATATAAATAAGTAAAGCAAAAAATTGCAATTGAAATGATTTCATTTGCAATTTAATAAAATGAATGCAAATGCATTTAATGAAAATTTCGTAGAGTCTATATAGCTAAACCTGGGATTATATTTTTTTAAAGACTTCCGAATGATTGACAACAATAATGCCCAAGGTATTAGATATAGAATACGTTCGGGGTTTACTCCTACATTTATTAGATCTACAAATTTGCTTCCGCCGTTTTCCAATAGATGTCTCTAGGGTCAAGAACTGGTCGATTAAATCTTTTATATCCATCTTGGACAACATTAACCCAACAAAATATTTGTAGAGATCTGTTTGCATCCCAAACTTATTCTCAACTGAAAAAATGTCACTTTTTAAGCCGAATTCTCGACATTTGCACGGAATACGCATGCTGCCAGAAAGATGGTCAAAAGTAGTAGCTAGCGACGGCCAATATTTTGAATAACATTTATGTAACCATTTTTATGCAAAAAAAGCCTTAAATTAAAAAAAAAATCGAAGTTGTAGACCTAATACTATTTATAGATACGGTAAATATCGAAGCTACAACACTAACAAATATGATCAGATTCACACTGAATTTGTCCAGATTACTTAATTTAACTATTTAGTGTAATTAGGAATTTATTGGGATGGTACAGTGAGAGGCCATTATGGAAAGAACTGAGATTCTTTTATAGAGCAATATTTGTTCGTCAAACAGGTCTACGAGCAACTGTTAATGTTCTCGAAAATAAAACCTCCGAACGGATCGATTAACTTGCTCAAAGTCAAAACCTGCTTGCAAAGACAATAGAGTATACGTAACCTGAACGAACCCGGGTTTCTTTCCGTCCAAAGACTGTAAACTCTACAGAGTTTCTCAAAATTACTTAGATATTGGAATGACTATGTATGGATGAATCTCCAGCTACAACAACAACAACAAAAGCAATGAAAGTAAGATCGTTGAAGAAACCAGAGATTAATGAGACGGTGCTTTTAAATAATTATTGTTTTGCTACAAAAGATTCCACAAACTAGTTATAGAAAAGTATGAAAAGTCTGTATTTTTTATCAGCGTTAGAGGACTACGAGGCGAAGGGAGAAATATAAGTATCCAAAAAAAGATATGGAAACCTAGTCATACCAAAAACGTACGACTAGTCAGCGTTTTTACCACTCGGTGGAAATAAAAACGATTACACAAAATAAACAAAAAAAAAAAAAACAAAAAAAGCAAATACAAAATTTTGAATTTATATCCAAGTGATGCTTGCAGAGCCAGTATTTAAACAAACAGATGCCACTGCTTGATTGAGTTTTCGCATGCCTGCTAGTGCGTAGTATTTTAAATTGGGACAATATATCTGGGTGTATGTATATATGTCTGTATCTTGACTGATTGTTCTGAAAGAAATTTCGAAATAAAAATATATGCTCGTACTAACATGTGGTATAAAAGTGTATATGTATGTACTCGTATGCACAGCAGCTTCAAGTGCCTTCAAATAGCGTGACGTTAGCGTTAAAATGCAATTGCTGTTGCCAAAAAAAACAGCAAAAAAATACAAAACAAAGAGAAACAAAATTCAAAAAAGAACTGTGAGAAATGAAAAAGCCATTGGTCCAACAGCGTTACCACATGTCGCTCTAAAGCACCAAAACGACAGACACGTACAGACATAAAAGTGTAACAACTACATGCAAGTGAATTCTTTAGAGAGAAATTACAGGAAAACAACAACAACACGAGAAAATACATATATTTTAAGAAAATGCAAGTAGCTGACATATGCATATGAATGAATTCGTGTGTGTGTGTGTGTGTGTGTGTGTGTATGCTGCACGAACTCCCCTGACCCCACACACATTGCGAACAGTTGAGTAGTTTCATATGTTCACTGAGTACACAGTAAACAAAAAAGAAGACGATTTGAAAAACAAGAGAAAACACCAAAAACGAAAACAAAAAGCCGGAAAGTTTAATCTAGAGCTTGCTTTGGATATTCTCTCAAAGCCGAAAATTCCAAAAAAAAAAAACATAACACAAAAAACACACAGATTTTATTCGTCTCAGTTGGGTAATTCGCTCACTGATGTTTGCTTCGCATTTTTCGAAAACTATTATTAAAGCAAGACAACAACAATAATGACAAAAAACAAAGTGATGCTCTACACATCACACTCGCAAATGATTTGTTTATACGTCACTTTGCCGTTTTCACAGTAGTCACAAGGTCGACTCGGGTCTTGGCAACGGTCACTACACTTGAACATATGCATTTCCTATATATTTACATTTGTATTTATATATATTTACTGATCATTAACATAAATTTGCAATGGTTCGCTAATTTTCCAAATTTGTTTGGCGGTTATTTCGTTGATATGATTTTGGTGGGAATATGTTAAGCACTCGCTCTCTTTAAAACACTGCCATAGAGCATATGTGCTCAAAAAACACCAAGTGTATCTTTTATGAAGAAATTGCAGTATCGTGGTTCCACGACCTTTATTAAATTTGCTTTGAATTTTTGTTTTTTTATTATCAAGTGGGTAGCTGTAGCCAGTGGTAGAGTCAAAGTATCAAGCCATCAATATACAATTCGAAGAAAGCTGCGAAGCTTCAACACTAAGAGTCGTTTATCAAGAAATTGATTTCCAAAAAACCCAAAAATGATTGTGCGGTTTAGATATGTATGTAGATTGCTAAGAATATGCAATATAATTAAAGCAGTTTCACAAGCAAGAATTTTGGCTTTCAAGTTCTAAGCGACATATTATAATATAACTTGTTCTATCAACTTCATCGAATGCTCCTCTCTCTCTTTTTATACTCTCACAACAAAGTTGCTAAGAATTATAGTTCTATTCATATAACGGTTGGTTGTAAGTCCTAAAACTAAACGAGTTAGATATAGGGTTATATGTATCAAAATGATCAGGGTGACGAGAAAAGTTCAAATCCGGATGTCTGTCTGTCCGTCCGTCTGTCGGTGCAAGTTATAACTTGAGTAAAAATTGAGATATCTTGAGGAAACTTGGACGACGTATTTCTTGGCACCATAAGAAAGTTAAGTTCGAAGATGGAAGTTGATGATCGGACCACTGCCACGCCCACAAAATGGCAATAACCGAAAACATATAAGAGATAATAACTAAGCCATAAATAAAGCTATTGAAGTAAAATTTGGTATGAAGGAACGAACTATAAAGGGTCATATTTGGATGTAATTTTTTGGGGAAATGGGCGTGGCTCCGCCCCCTACTAAGTTTTTTGTACATATCTCGCAAACTACTAAAACTCTATCAAGGAAACTTTATAGAGTCGTTTCTTTTAGGTACTACCTTATACAGTCCAAAAATAGAGGAAATCAGATTATAACCACGCCAACCTTCCATATAAAGGGTTATGTTGAAAATTACTAAAAATGCTGTAATTCAGTAAGGAAAACCACCACATACCTTAAATTTCATTATAAAGATGGTACAGAAGAGCTGCACTCAAAATGCTATACAAAATTTTAAATGGGCGTGGTTCCGTCCCACTTATGGATCAAAAGCCATATCTCCGAAACTACTCAGCCAATTTAAATGAAATTCGGTTCATAATATCTTCCTAGCTTCCCTATGATATGTTGTGAAAATAGTCTAAATCGATTCTCAACCACAACTACTTCACATATACCAGAACTTTGAAGTCGATATGAATCGTTTACTTTACAATATATATAAGTAAACACTAGTAAAGATATCGGAGCAGAACTTTGCAAAAATACTGCATTTAAAGAGTGGTATCGCCCTTCTAAAATTCGTTGAAATCGGTGCATAAGTTTTCATGTCCCTATATATCGCATATGGGGATCTCAGTGCTTCTAACAAATTTTTTACCGGAAATTTAGTTAACTCTCTCAGATATTTTGAAGAAATTCAGAGGGAATATGTTTATTCTAATAATATGTCTCGTTGCTAAAAATGAGTGAAATCGGGACATAACTTCCCTATCACCCATATACCTAATATAGGGTTTCCAACTTTCAATAGACTTTATAACATATATATACCGAATATGTGGGTCAAATGTTGCATTAATAAAATTAAATAAATAAATTGCGAGAGTATAAAATGTTCGGTGACACCCGAACTTAGCCCTTCCTTACTTGTTATTTGTTTATTTGTACATATTTAGTAAATATATAGAAAATGTTAAATATACCAGCTTTCGTTTAGTAACCACCAAATAAATTAACATGTAAATTAGACTACGTCAGACACCCAAAAAAAAGGCAGTAATTAAGCTTTGGTTCACTACTGGCGTTATTTCTGGAAAAACCCGCTAAGCAGCTTACGTTTGTTACTAAAGATCATAACAACAACAATATAATAAAGAAACGCGAAAGCGATGAGTTCTATTGAATTAGGAACAATATTTGATAAGAATAAAAAATTAAATAAAATTAGTTCCAAAAGTGTTGAAATAGCTATTTAAAGTTAACCAATCATTCTTTCTTGGCAGAAAAAATTATTCTAAAATTTACAACAGGTGTTATAAACAGGCATCATAAAACATCAAAATATCTTACTTTTCAATGACTCATTAACTAGGATATAGAGTATAGTAAAAAAAATTCAAATAATTTTCTTAATTATTCACATATTTATGAGCACCCTAATGCGCATGCTACAACCATGTTATAATTCAAATATTTTTTCGCCACCAAAACTGTTGTTCTGAGTTGAGCAAGCGCTTCCTCTACTAACTCCAATTATATAATAGTTAATTGATACTCTTTGCCTTCATTCATTCCATGCAAATAATGTTTTTTTTTTATAATTTACTTTATTAGATACTTCCTGTGTGTTTGTAATTTATTTTCAAAACGTCGTTCCGTTCTCAGTTAATTATTTGTTTATGAAACTAGGCACGCAATGAATTGCAACAATATTATGAAGGTGTAAATGCTCATTAGCGCAATTAAATTGTACGTTTTTTCTATAAATTACATGTTTCTACATGCGGGTACATGTAGATTTTGGGGAATACAGACATACTACAAACACGTAGTACAAGTCAATGCGAAGTTATAGGGGCAGGGCTACACTCTGAGTTCATGAATTTGGCAAATTTCAAACTTCAACTTTTATATTAAAAATTGAATATTTTTGGGTGGATATTTTTTTGTATATCTAAAGCACCCTGTATTGATATACTGTCAGGGAAATTGTCAGCTGTCATGCTAAATGTCAAATTCCATGGATTTTATTTTTATTAATTTTTATTAATTTTATTTAATAATTTTTAAATTATATGTTTCACTTTATTACGACGTCACTGTCGAAGTTCGAACCTTTTAGGGACAACTACAGTTGTCACTGACAAAACAAAAATTGTATTTCTTAACAACAAGTCCCGTGAGCTTCAGAAAACAGCATATTCCTTTTAATTTCATATTTATCAGGCAGATTCTGCAATCCCAGTGAAAGTGAAAATGAAGAAAATTTGGAATTTGAAAAGTAAAAGCGAAATTCAGTACACCAAATATACCAAATATCGGATTGAAAGTGAATTTGCTTGAATTTCACTCGGAAGTGAATTACAGAACCTGCCTGTATATACATATATGTACATTTTTTTCTAACTTCAACTTTTTTAAGTTCAAGTTAATTAAGGGCTTACGCCACCCTAAACATATGAAAATCGGATGGGTTTTTAAGAATTTTTTTTGACAAAACTATTTGAGGTAGTACTTGTTTACATTTATTACTAATTTAACCCATTCCCTCCCATTGTACTCGGTTAGGTACAGAAAAAATGGTACAGGAAACCCATTCGATCCCATTATACTCACTTGGTTAAACAAAAATATTTTTTTCTGGTACTCAAGCGAGTACCATGGGAGGAAATGGGTTAGGTTAATATATATCTTACGCTTTATAAAAAAACAATGTTTTTAATTAAAAATGGCAGAGATATAAGCATTGGCGTTGATTAACACTTCCGTAGCAATTCTTGATGGTGTACATGATTGTACTTCAAAAATTTACTTTATTTTTGGCGAAAAATTCCGTATAAAAAATTTAATGAAAATTTTTCAAATTATTCAATCGAAAAAATCCCACGTCACTTTGTGGAAAATCTATTTAGGAAGATGTATCAATTTTAATTTTTATTTAATGAATCGGTTGAATAGTTTTTGAGTTATCGTGTACACCGTCTCAAAAAATGTGATTTTGAGAAAAAACGCAAAAGAAGAAAAAAATTAACTATAGGCGCGCTGACTTCAAATCATCACAACTTTCGTAATTATGCTGACATTGTTTTCGGAGACTTCCCAAAATACTTGTTAGCATAAAGACTATGAAATTAAACCCCTTAACAGCGATAAAAAATAAGAAACAAGTGCTCTGCAGACATAAGTGCTTAGTTCGAAATGCTTGACCTTGATTTGTGGTTCCATCAAAAAAATCCATAAACTAAATAATTTGTTGTATATTTCCACAAAATTGTGCAATACCAAACTTATAAACAAATTCTATATATGTATACATTTTTTTTCCAGATCTAATAAACAAAAGTAATTCATAAAACCCAAGAACCTGCTGTGAATCTCATCAATTGTATATATCGAACAACTTACTTTTCAAGGTTTCAACTTGAGTAATTAATTTTGCCAACATTTTTTAACACAACCACAAAACCTTTGTTTATAAACCGAAAAGATATTTATGGTATTTATTAGCGAGGTAATTAAATGCACAATTTATTTAAATACAGATTTATTTTTGGCTTTTCACCCAAATTATAATGCAATTTTATTACTTCGTAATTTGGAATTATATTGCTAATGCTTGTTAATCCTTGTTGTATATATATATATATATATATTTGAACTCGCAGACTACAATATAAATTATAATTATTAATTAATACAATAAATCTGTCACAATTGGCAAGATATATATACGCAATTAAGTACTTAACATATGCTATGCATGCCCAGTAGGAAATATGCGTCATAATTTGGAACCCATGACACGAAAAAAATGGAGAATAAACTTTTTATACTGGATTTAGGAAAAAAATAATTTACTTTTAAAGTATGTTTTTATAGGAACAAATTCTTTTCTGAGATTTGAGTTACCATTTTTTTTAAGACGAGAAAGCTTCTAGACCTAACTACAGCTATGAGAGCATCAAAAGCTCAAAAGACTGTTAAGGGGTTAGGTGGGTTTCAGAGGCGAAAAACAAGGGTATTTTTACAATCTTTTTTTAATATAATATAATCATATATTTCATTTAAATAATTCTGAATATTTCAAGAGTCTTTTCTGAAATTTTTATTTAAAAATTCCGAAAATTCAGCCTTTGGCATCTTATCTCACATGACGTGACCAAAAGAAAAGGTCTTGCGATGGACATCATAACTCATGATTGGTTGTTCTAAATTCAATAAACCAAAGATATTTCGATAGTACATGGATAGACCTACTTAATGAACGAAGGGAAAAGAAAATATTGAAAGTTGAATTTTTGACAAAGTTTTAAGCAAAAAAACTCACTTTTTTGGTTAAATTTTAGGCATATATTGGCTCGAAAAAATAGTTAGAATAAAGATATAGAAAAATCCTTCGTTCATTAACTATATAATGTTATTCCGAAGATGTGTGCAAAATTTCAACAAAATCGTGTTCACGAACTTCAAAAATTGAGTTTTGGGATAAATGCCCCTAAAGTTTTATAACGTTTTTAGACAGGAGCTAATTGATCTATTAACCCTTTCATGCCAAATGTTGCCTATAGGCAACATTGTACTTATCGGCTTCTAACTCTCGTTATTTAAATATTTTTGACCAGCGGTTTTTTCAATTATGTAGACTTATGTGTTGTGCAAGCTTACAGTTACATTTTTTGTAATGAGCTGTGCACGTATTCATTCAGTAGGCCTTCTCCGCAGAGTGGAATTCTCAAAATCGGTTTCGCGAAAAAGTTATACTGAATTGTTTATACAAAAAGTGCTCAAAAACATAAAAAAAAATTGTTTTATTTAAAAAAAAAATGAACTATATAAATAAGTAAAGATAAGAGAGTTATTTTAAAAAAAAATTTTCACGAAAAAAGTGTTTAGTTTTTTTATAATAATCTAATTTGTGCCTATAAGCAACATCCTGTAACTAATGAACCAGGATACATAGGACTTTGAAATTTTTATCACTTCATATTTGAGTTAAGACTAATATATATCTGTCCTAAAAAAAATGTTAGCCCCGCCCATTTTAATTCTGACATGAAAGGGTTAACTGGCCTCTGCTCGAGTAAAACGCTTATTGAGATCGATTTACCATACCAAATAAATTCTATTTTTATTTTGAATTGAACTTTGGGACTAAGACGCACGATATACGTTCTTTGTCTGCGATGAATTTTTTGATAAAAAAGCTACGGCAGATGTCGCTGTTAAAAATATTAATCAGCTGATGAAACTTCTTATGAAAAGCAAAAACAATTGTCTAACAGCTGATCTGTTATCGAGTAGTCGGCAGTATAAAAGGCAAAAAAGGGTTTCTCAATAAAAATTTTAATTGATCAATTAATTTGGCTAAAAAACACTATTACAATCGTACTGACGTGGCCTGATGACGGAACTTCCAAAGAGTATATCTTTTAAAATATTACTAGGAGTGATTTGATATTTTTGGATAATATTTTGAACATATTACACTATTTAATATGACAATACAATTTTTTTCAAATTTTGAAATTTTAAAAGCCCAACCCCTTAAAAGTCGAACAATTTTGAAGTTAACTATTATCTTCTGAGAAAGTTTTCGATAAGCCTTTGACCTACAAATCATACTTTAGAAAAATATTATCGATATTTGCTTTTAAGCTATTGAGAAAAAAATTAAGAAAAAAATTTTGTTTTTTTTTTTAATTTTAATAATCACTATCAAATCTCATACTATAAGATACTTCTTCTCATTACAAAGTCAAATATTAATAGAATATTTCTCAAAGCTTTCACATTTGGAATTATGTTATTTAAGATTCCCCCAGGGCTGCCGTACACCTAAATTTAATTGCAATAAGTAATTATTTTGACCTCCATTCGCAACTACAAGTTTTATAGAGTCTACAAAGAATTGTATATACACATGGGTCTCTATGTATTATATATATAACTACTACTGAACTTCTACGTACGAATGTCAACGGCCAAATTTGCAAGACTGTATAAAATTAAGTAAATAAAAATGAAAAAGTGTGATAGCGCGTCCATACGAGTATAAACATAGTTTCATATACATACATCTATATCTATATATATTTATATATACATATGTACATTATTTTTTAGTCGGTATAACAGAATTTGGTTTTGCTGCCTTATTGTGTGGAAGTAGAATTTATTGCGAGCTTAAAGCGTAATGGCGAGCAGAGACAAACAATTCATTTTGCTTGCGCTGCGAATTTCGATATCAATAAAATAATAAATAAAATACAATTATATGCTTGCATATCATAACAAAATCAGCTCACGAACATTGTATACAACGCCACCAGAAAGCAAAAAAATTATGTTGTGTCTACATTGTAGCATAAGTACTTAAATTCACTAGTATAATATGCAATTATTATAATATATATATATATAAAATTATAAAAAATTATAAAAATATCAACAATAGTAAAAATCGATTATTTTCATCGATATGAAAAAAAGATAATTTCGGGTAATATTAAAAAAAAATAAAAAAAATTCACAAGACTTTTAAGTTTATTTATATTTACATTTCATAAATCGTACGTATTCATGGCTGCAATGGAAAAACTCAAGTACTTAAACTGTAGGAATGCAAAAATTCATAAATTTTTTGTTGTTTTTGTAAAGAATACTTCTTCACAGTGGCCTCGTTCCAAAATAATACTTGTCTACAGAGGCCAACGATCCACAAGTGAATGCAACATTTGCGCCCATAACTGTTGATATATGACGCCAACATTCATATATACATACATATCTACTTATAGATAACAAGTATCTTTATATATGGCCGTAGATTTATCGACAACCTCGTGAAACATACATAAATATAAAGCAAGATCATTGTACGAACAATCGCGCGCGCCACAGATGAAAGCAATGTGCGGCCATATTCAACTTTAAGCTCAGTAATGACCGATTGTACGATGGATGCATTACGGCAACTGTTAAAACTTTAAAGCGATTCATCGCTTAGAAACAGATGGCATTCATTAACATGTGATAATTATCTACGATCTTCTGTGTTCAGTAATTATTGTGTTTGTCAAGTAACGATTGTTTTGGTGTACCGAGTACTACGGTATGGTTACATTTAGAGTTCTGGTATCATATGAAAAGGTAGAATACATTTTTAGAAAATAAAAATTGGTATTCTGATTAACTCAAATTGTTTTAAAAACCCAAGTCCTAAAATCTTTTTCACCCACCGGAGGCAAATATTATGATTTATTACACATAATTGAATTCTCTCGAAGAAAAATTTTCCAAAATATATTATTTTTCAGTGTTGATTTTTTATTAAGAAAACTATTTAAGTACTTATTCGACTTTAAGTATTGAGCATTTATATCAAGTCTGAGTATCGATATCATAATATTTTATAGGTAGAATATTAAATATCAAAGAGCTCGTACTATTTCGATTACCTTCATGATATCCGCGTTCCTTGATTTTGAAACCATTATATATGGATAGTCTCCATATACCAATAAAATATTTGGAATCGAAAAATAATTTAAGTGCCAGTTCTTATAATGTGTAAAGACGACTGGAATGGATATTTTAAATATTTCAGAGTCTAAAATTAAGATATATGATTTTGTAGTGAAGAAGTTGTAAATATTTCCGTACATCGCAAAACTGTTAAATATAGCTTCAGAACCTTGCTGGACTCCGACCCATAGACTACATTAAGATTAGGATCAGATGATATTGCAAAACAAACATTTGAAATCACAATGAAATTCATCGCAAGAAAAAATATCACTCAAAATTGGATAAATCGAGAAGTTGAAAAAAAGAAATTACAAAATGTATACCCTCTATAACATAACTGCATACAACAGCAAAAACACATAAAATATTAGGTCTACAACTTTGCTTCCGCCCTTTTTTTTGTAAATTTAAGGCTTTTTTCACTTAGGACAGCCTCACCGTACGTATCCGAAAACATTCGATGAGCCTCAGCCGCACTTTTTTTAGTATCTTGGAATTAAAAAAGAAAAGCAAAATTTCCCGCAAATGTCGAGAGTTCGGCTCAAAAAATGACATTTTCAGTTGAAAATAAGTTTGGGATGCAAACTGATCTCTACAAATATTTTGTTGGGGTAATGTTGACACAAATTTCCAAGATCGATATAAAAAAATCGATTTAATCGACCAGTGCTTGATCCTAGAGAGATCTATTGGAAAACCGCAGAAGCGAAGTTGTAGACCTAATACAAAAATTCGATCAGATCTACATCAAGTAAGCAACATTTTGTTACGCAGTGTAGCCAATCTCTCGCACAGCGCTCTTCCAAAATAACGCATACTTATGAGTGTATGTTCTCCCGCAGATATTTTAGTGAGATTGCAAGATTCGTATTGAGATAATGTGTGTACCGCATAAGAAGTAAAGTCAATAAATGCTCACGCTCGCATGTGTCACACTGCGTCTGAGCATAAGTAAATATTTGACTTTTCTGCGGAGCAAGACAACTTGACTATATAGATATATGCCCGTGCACATACACACCCACCCGAAGCAGACACTATGTCAGATAAAAAGCTACATTTCTGCACGACTGCTGTTTGAGGAATTAGTAAAAAGAAAACGCTCGTGTTCTACGCGTTTCTACCCACCTTTACCGTCGCTATACTGATGCACCGCCAATCGAAGTCGGATGCTGTGTCTCAAGTAGTTCTCGGAAAAGCCACTGAAAATTTTCGCTAACACGAGTATTTTATATATATTTTTAACTCGCGTCACAAGCACACAAAGCGTTTACAATTGTATTTCTCTACTTCCGAGGTTTCCTCGGCTACGTTATTGCACTTTGCTTTCAGTACGCCAATGAGCCGCAACGAGCTCGGCATTCAACGCGTAAAGTCAGCAATATTCTGCAGCGTAGTGCTGATTGACGGTTTTCTTTTTTTTACCGTTTGACCTTTTATCTTATGGCCAGTTACCGCGCCCTCTAGAAGCACGCAGGCACACACAAACTCATACACAATTAACTGTAACTTTTCGATAGTTTTTTTTTGTTTTTGGGTATTTAGCTTGCGCGCTTTCGTTTAGCGTTGTTAACGCTTCGTCTTGCCTTTTCGCACTGTTCACAACGCTCACGGATCGGATCATTACACGCGAATTCTTTCTCACATTTTTATGCTTTGCATAGATAATGTGGCTGTTTTGGTTGAATATCTGTATTCTCTCAGTTATTTGCACGTCGTATGATCGGTCAACAGATGAGCGCCACAACCTGTTTGCGAAGATCGCGTCGCTTTTATGTGGTGTAGTAGTTAACGGGTTGCCATGCTTTTAAGCTGTTTTGAGCATTAACTTGAGGTCGCACAACATGTTGATTGCTATTCAAAATTAATTGTTATTAATTTGTTAAAATACCATTAACAGATATAAGAAGAGTCTGTCAGTCAAAAAATAGACGGTTCTAACTTTTTGAATATTTTAATTTAGTAATTTTCACTTATTACGACTCATACCTGCTAAAAATCAAATATTCGTTTCGATTGTATTGATTATACATAAAGTCAATCAGCACATGACGTCTTTACAAGAAAGAGACAATACTGAAATGCCAACTGATATTCCAATGATCAATCTTACCTGAGAAAACTGAAAAAGATAAAAAAGTACCTCTTAACGATTTCTCACGTTTTCTCTTCCCGTATATGATGTATGTTCTACATTCCTAGAACATAAAGGGGAGAAACATACTAGTAAAAGGAGCCCGGCATTAAACCAATTTCTCTATCTGTTCGTTAATTGCACGTTTCCTCTCTTTATTGATATAATATGCATTTTATAGCCTCCAGTAGTAAGTAATGAATTTCATCGCAAGCTATCCCACCTAAGCCATCAATAACATATTCTGCTCTACTTCCCTAACTGAAGAGCTTTCCCTAATCAACTTAGTTGAAGCCAAGGTGTCTACTTCTTTTAATTCCCATCAAAACTATATGAGAGAGTATCCACATAAAAGTTTAATTTTTTTTAACAAAATCTGAAGCCTTGGATTCTGCGTTGAAGCAACTCATCTAATTTTGTAACTAATGCCGATTAACTAAGCACATAAATAAGAAGCTTGATTTGACACATGCTGCAGTTCCAAGTATCGCTGCCTGAAAAACAGGTTAAGGCAGTAGTCTTCTTTACAGGCTTCAAAAAATCGATTTCTCTTCTCGAAATCTCTTCCAAAACTATCCAAGAATATGTCTTTAAAATTCCAGAGGCCAATTCGACATATTTTCGAGGCTAGAGCAGTTTTAGTGACCGAGCGTTTTATATTTATATTTTTTGGGACCGAAACCTTTAAAGCGCGTTTTCTCGAGTTTTAATTTTCACAAGTGTTAGAAAACGGTGCCGGCGATAGCAAAAATAATATGTATATGTCCGATCGAAAAAAACCAAAGTGATCTAGCTTCAGTATTAAATTATCTTCTATTTGAACTAAAAAAGTTGGACAAAAGTATTATTTAAACTACTTGTTTTGCAACTTAAAGTCAATTTTTTTCTTAAAAAAGTGATTTTTTTTTTCCAAACTTCCAAAAAATTTGGAATTTTATAACTTCTTCGGTATTTTTTTACTTCATAAAGAAAATAATCTTATAAAAATTAAAAAAAAAAAATTTGGTTCGACTGTTTCAGATCACCGGCACCGATTTATAAGTGCAGACTCCAGGCGCTCCAGAAAAATACTTACAACTTTGAAAAAATTTCAATATTTTTTAATAATAAATATTGTTTTTTAAGCCTTAAATATAGTGCACTATCGTCTTAAAATTCCGTTTACCGCAATCAGTTCCTTCCCTTAAAAAAAACGCTTTTTTCGGCTTCTAAAGCAGACTACTGCCTTAATACATTAAGCATAATTCCAGTATTAACAATTTATCGGATAACATCGGTATATATACCATAAAAAGGAAAGAAATGAGGCCACGGTTTTCAAGTAAACCTTCAATTATATATACACTCGCATCTACATTTATAACGACTTCAAATTATTTTGATAACAAGTATACATTTCTAATCAACCGCAAATTCCTAAGTCAGCTCATACGTATTTGGGAAAGCCCAGTTTTAAAATAACTGATAACAAATGTTAAACTGAAGTCTAAAAGTGTGTTGCTTAATATTAAACGAAATGCGCTGTAGTTAGATTGCTTATTTATTCAAATTAATTTTTTGCTTTTAGAGATTTAGCTACATTATATGTATGTATGTTTATTAATGCATGTATCGTAAATGAACATTTTAAACGCTCTAAAGACTTTGTACGTCTCTGATGAGTCAATACTCCAAAAAAACGTGCATTGTCGCATGCTGTTTAACATCTGTCTTTAAGGGATATTATGAGTCAACAAGATGTGGGCTTGGATGTTAAAAAGCAAGTCCAAATAAAACAAACTCCTACATTAATCTTGTAGACGAGCAAAGTTCGAATTATGTAAGGTTTCAAGTAAGTCATTTTAAATGATAACAAATGTGCGAATGTTGAAATTGAGTCAACGCATAAAATTAATATAATAAATAAGTATTTACTTTTATAAAATTTATATAAAATGTATAAATAAAAAAAAAATAAATAAAAAAAAAATATATATAAAAATAAATATTTATTTATAACATATTTTAATGGTGATAACGTGGTTCAAAATATTATTTTTGTTTTTGATTCGCTCATCTATAGTAGTTTTGTTTAATATATATTGGATATCGGTTATTTTTAACACATAAAACTAATCGAGCTAAATATCTGGATATATGAGTATACATACATATATGAAAATGATCAAGATGATGAGAATTGTCTGTCCGTCCAGTAGAAAAATAAAAAAATGGAAATTTTGAAGAAATTTTGGCACACTTCTTTCTTAGCGCTCTGGAGATCAATATTGTAAATGGTGTTTTTAGGCAAGCAGTTTTCAAGACAAAATAAAACGCATTTAATTTAATGTTATTGTTTAGAATTTAGCTTTTTTATAAAAATAGTCAAGAAGCTAGCATAAGATCATAATAAATAAACGCGAAGCCATAGGATGATATACATAAATATATACATATGTACATATCTACAACTTTGCTTCCGCCGTTTTCCAATAGATCTCTCTAGGATCAAGCACTGGTCGATTAAATCGATTTTTTATATCGATCTTGGACATTTGTGTCAACATTAACACAACAAAATATTTGTAGAGATCTGTTTGCATCCCAAACTTATTCTCAACTGAAAATGTCACTCTTTGAGCCGAATTCTCGACATTTGCGGGAAATTTTTCTTTTCTCTTCTCTTTCTTTTTTTATTCCAAGTGCTGCTGAGGCTCATCGACATTTGTAACCGTTTTTATACAAAACAAAAACTTAAATTTACAAAACAAAACGGCCGAAACAAAGTTGTAGACCTAATATAAAGATAAGACTTTGCCATTATGTGTTCGTGATTTCGGGCAAATGACAGCCGCGACTGCCTCGAATAAATTTCAATGGAGCGGTCCAATTTTCAACCACTATTTGTAGCAATTGGGTTCGTTTGTCAATAATCGACCACCGTTGTTTCGGAATGAGTCTGTACCTTATAAAGGAAACCAAGCCAAACTGATTATAAATCAAGTAACTCCTGTGCAACTCCGAAAAAGGTATTGCCTCATTAAAAACCACACATTTAAAAAAGAAACCGTTATAGGAGAAATATCGATATAGTGCTACTATTACGAAACGTAATTGATTGAAAAAAATGTTAAGGTTACGTCACAAAGGTTCCTTATTTACCACTGACATCGTTATGTACAGTTCGAAAATTGTTGAAATCGAACCACAACCACGCCCATAATATAAATGCCATCAGGAACAACTCTCATTAAAAACTTTTTGAAATTGTACTCTTGTCGCCAGATATGAAGGGCTCCGAACCTTCACTTCTTATTGCATATCGATTAAGATGCTGTCCATAGTCCCCATATACTTAATTTAATAATTTTCGTTATACTGTTAGACTATACGAGATATGTATGTAGGTTATTATGTGAAATATTTTACTATATTATACACATACCTAATATAATAATTCTTCTGTTTAATTGAATTCCATTCGCACTATGATCGAATAACGAATATTGAGCTCATATCAAACATGTTTTGCAAAAAAAAAATATGAATTATTATGTAATATTGTGTTTTTATAATTACGCAGTTTAAAATAAAAATATATTTTCAGCATTGTTCATTAGTTTGAGATAGGCAAAAAAATTAGAACATTTGGCATGTGCTCGTTGTTTAGCTGATATCAAAAATTCATAAATTATTTAATATAAATACAAACACTTAATTACTAAATATAGAACTATTCGAATGGGAAATTTCCCATGATAAATTCTTGTGTATTCGCGTAAAAACATTTTTAAACAATCGCAATTATTAGAAAAAAAAACATAATAATCTATAAACATATGTACAAAAGCGTGCCGTTGATTGGTTTAGAATGGCGATGCGAGTAAACAAACATACATAAAAAAAATCAATGTTCATTAACATAGTACTTAACATAGCAGTAACAGCTGTAGAGACAGCCAATGTTAATGATATTCTCCGGTTAATACTTATGTAGTTATATACACACATTCATACATTTGTATACAAGCGTTCTGAGCGCCATCTATATCTGATTATCAACAAAGAGAGCGAACATTAATAGTTACGCTCACTCTCTCTGCAACTTATTAATGAGTGCATATATAAACAGTATTAATTGCTATATATTAGCTGAGTGTGTTAAAGCGCTGTAATAGTTGCGGGGTATTTTGTTGGGGCCTCAGGTTCGAAACCCAACAGAGTCACTGTCGTGAACATTTAGTATTCTAAAAATTCTAAAAATGAAATTTTCTAAATATATAATACATTCGTATGCGATTTATATTGGCATAATGTACCAACTGTTGTTGAAATCCAACCATGGCTGGTTCATTTCCACATAGATCGTAGATAAAAATTTAGAGTCGTTCTCTCTGTTGCTACATTTAGTTCATAAGTGATAGTGTTATGAGAATTTCTCAACAGTTTTTTTTTTAATTTAAAAATTTAATTTTTAATAAAAATATTTGATTTTAGTAAAAAAAAAAAATAATTTAAAGTTTATTATTAAAAAATCGCATTTCCTTCTTTTATTTTCAGCAACCACAAATTTTGTGGGGAAATTTACGCAAAGTGTACGTCGTATTGTGCAAGATGTCAAGGACGAGGGAGCGCCAAGTAAGAGAGAACACTCCAAAAATATTTTCAAAATATTCAAAAAATAATTTTTATTTAAATTCACAACTGCTTGCAGGTGGCATGACGCGCGATGAGGTCATCGATACCAATGAACGTTTAAGAGCGCTACGCTTGCGATTGGAAGAGTCCTATGAGACAGCTAAGAAAGCGCTTATAAACCTCATGAACAAATATGGCGATTCGAAGAGTCAACGTAATGTGTTCCAGCGCTATCCAATGCTAAAACTTATGATAAAAGTGAGTATGCTACTATCTGAAATACAGAGATTCTACCAAATAAAGTCGTGGGAAAAATTAATATTTGTAATAAAAAATATTTTCCATCTCCAGGATGTTATACGCTTAGAGACACAGTATTGGACGTTGATTGACATACCCAGGCAGGAGAAACAAGAAACCGTACCCTCTTACGTGATGCGTGCTTGTGCGATTATGGAGAAGACACAGAAATCCGGTGAAGGTGTGAAGACTTCAGCCAAACTGGCCGAGGAGGCAATGGAAAAGCGGGAACGTATGGAGCGTTTGGAGGGTGAGTCAGCCGTTTTTTAGTTTACATAAGGTACTTTTTGTTTTTGGAATAAAAACCGTCTTGTTTACAGTTATGACTACGGCACAAATCGAACACGAGAATACACAACTCATAAATGATTTATATCGACTGCTAAAAAAATACTTGGGACTGCGGCATTTGATCAGAGTGCTCAAGGTGAGTGGAAGAGATAAATATTTATTTGAAGGTGTGAAATTACAAAAAGAAAAAACTCGGAAAAATTACAGAGTGGTATAAAAAGTAATTTTGTGTAATACAATTTTAATTGATTATCACTTTGATTCTATAAATATTTACAGTAGCCAGTCTATATTGTTTTACATCAGAAAATTTACATTGAATTCATGTTGTTGGAGCCGATATGCGAAAAGATGTAAATAAAACTTAAATAACTTTATGTTGTAAAGTAAGGCCATGGCATAAATGTGGAATGTTTATTGAGTATACATCCACTTGATTGTTTAGTGGTCATTTTCGAAAAGAACTCTTCATTTGCACTAAATAAAAAATATAAAAGAGTTTGCACTAAATTTAACTTACTTTAATCTATAGCCTCGTTATTATATAACATACCAAGTTTTGGTTAAAGAGGGTCTAATAATATTGGTTGACATATATCACCCTTCCGGCTTTTTGTCTTTTGAATTTCGCGGCTATGTATAAAGCGCTACAAAGCTCGTATCAGGCAATAATATACATCTTTGAAAGGTCTTGACATAACCTACAAAACGACGCTATGTATTAGTTAGGAAATTGTGTTCAACAGTTATAGACTTGTAAACATGGAGTTCACTAACGCCGAAATTCGACCTATTTTAAAGTTTTCCTTCGTTAAAGGCAAATCCGCTAGAGAAACGTTCCGTGAGATTAATGGTGCTTTGGGGGATGATACTCTATCACTTCGAACTGCGGAGGAATGGTTTCGACGACTCAAAGGACAAGTCGGGATTGAGGGCCAGGAAGGTTTTGCTGTGTGTTTGGTCGGATTGGAAGGGAATCATCCACTATGAGCTGCTCCCATATGGGCAGACGCTTAATTCTACCAAGTACTACGAACAACTGGACCGCTTGAAGCAGGCGATCGCCCAGAAGTGTCCAGAATTGGCCAACAGGAAGGGTGTAGTGTTCCACCAGGACAACGCCAGACCACACACTTCGTTGATGACTCATCAGAAGGTACGGGAGCTCGGATGGAAGGTTTTATCGCATCTACCATATAACCCGGACATAGCGTCAAGTGATTACCACCCGTTCATGTCCATGGCGAACGCCCTTGGTGGTGTAAAGTTGAACTCAAAAGAGGTTTGTGGAAAGTGGCTGTCCGAGTTCTTCGCAAATAAGGAAGTGGACTTCTATAAGGGGGGTATTATGAAGATGTCGTCTAGATGGAAACAGATAATCGAACGAAACGCATAATTGAAATAAATCCGCGGCCAAAAGCAATACTATAATGATGCCTCAGCCTTCATATTCGCCAGACATTACTTTTTGTGACTATTTCCTATTTCCCGAAAGTAGAGAAATACCAAAAAAAGAGAAAGTAGGGAGAACATACATACAAACATACGAGAAATCTCTGAATGAACGCTGGCATAAGTTCATAGCACCGAATGGGGACTATTTTGTAGGCGACAATATTAATGGAGCTGAATGAATAAATTTCTCAAAAAACGAAAAACCGTTATTTTTTGTGATCTTCTTATACTTGTTGTTGTTGTGGCAACAGAAAATATTCCCTAAATAGATCTGGCTGTAGTGTTAGTTTAGTACTATTTAACAGATTAAAGATTTAAAAATCAAGATCAAGATTTGAATTAAAGAAAATTATTTTTTAATTGTCTAAATGAAATATATCATGGTTGCCGACTTCCAACACAGTTAAAATTATTTTTAAAAAATTTTAATTTTATTTATTTTCAGGAGGATTATGGCAGCTCAAAAATGTATCCGATTTTCCCGCGTTACACAATGCTCAAAGACATGATCAAAGGCATTATGCACGATCCAGACTATATGGAAGTTTGTCATGAAATCAACAATTGAACGATTTAATAAAACAATATGGAAATGAGTGACACCTATTGCATATAAAATGTCAGCTGTAGCACGACATAGTATGAAGTTAAATACAACAACAAAATAAAATAAAATTTAGATACAATTTTTATGCGCAACTAACGCCAAAGTAAAAAATAGCCAAGTAAATAATATATAAAATGAAAGTAATAGAACAAATACATATATGTGTATGTAAGTGTGTATAACTAAATTGCATAATCTCCAGCGTTTATAGCGGGTTGTAAGGCTTAGTGCGTAAGTTAAATTAATAATGAAACAAGTATTAAATTACATTAAATGGCTTTATCAAGCAGTTCACTAGCCAACATAAGTACTTAAAACGTAACAATTTATATACAAACAAACAGAAACAACAACAACTTACTAAACAAGAATTTAAACTATTTTCACTTGTACCTACATACATACAAATACAACACATATGCGAGCATACATTGGAGACATAAATTTATGGCAAATATTTACTAAGCTGCAACAAAAAATATATCCATACATATGGTTGTGTGTATCCATGCGTGTATGCGTATACAATTATTGCCCTTAAAGCAAAAATATCACCAAGAGTTTGCCACTGCGTTATTTACCAGCCAAAATGCCAAGAATTCGAGCATTCGATAAATTGTTGTGCTAAGGACAGGCATTGTTGCAGCAACAACAACACAAATACATACATACATACATAGAGAAGTTAGTAAAAATTTATATGCGTATATGTTGAGCACTAAAGGTAAGCAACTTCCAAGTATCAACAAATTATACCACCGAACTAAGAACTACAGTAAACAGGACACCACCAATTACACACACACACACACACAAAGACACATAGACATTGTACAAACATACGCCATATGTATGTAATCCTGAGCTGCTTAACGGTAGCATGTAACAGCTATAAAATACAAACCAGTAAATAACAACAAACACTTTTACAAACTATAAATGTGCGCTTAAATTGCTTTCTTAAGAATTTACAACAAACTACAACTACTACAACACTAACAACAACATTGTTAAGTATCCGAACCGGATATAGATAACACATATGCACACATACAAACAACAGAGAGCACATTTTATAACTAGAATCCTGCGTGTGTGCTTATGTGTAGCAACAATTAAATTTATACCGTTATTTTATAAATTTACGTTAACTCAAAATTACAATAACAAAGCATTAAAAACATACAAACAAGTGAAATCAATGAAAACATGCGTTTAATAGCCAAAATTGCTACAACAACTCTTGAACTTTCCAACTTAAGAATGTACATATCGCACAGTACTATAAAAAAGTCAAACATAAATTGCAACAGTAGCAATATTACAAAACTTGAAAGAAACAAATGTGGAAACAAATAATATTGAGAAAATTGGCAAAAATAACTAATAATAACAAATAATTTCTTAACTTTGCGCCTGAAAATCAAAAAAAAAAACAATGTTTCTAGTAATTGTACACCTAAACACACAAACATACAAACATAGATGTTTTAGATAAATCTATTAAAAGTACTCAATTGACATATGAATATGTATGAGAAAAAACAAATATATATATTATTAACTATAGTTAGACAATATGCGGGAATTATTCCCGAAAAAAAACTAAGAAAAATAATAATCAAAAAATATTCGTTTAAGAAGAGTAAACATCAAATTTATAGTAAGAAAAGATATCCTACTCCCTAAAATTTCTTCCATTGCTACTTGTTTGAAAGTTTTTTTGTACACAGTTTTCAAAATCAGGAGATATTTTTGAAAAGAATATAAAAAAATTCACAACTTAATATCGCGTAGATGTGCCAAGAGTTGGCGATTCGGACAAACTATATCAGCTGCTTAAAGAGCACCCAAAAGTAGTGAGTAGAGGCAAGGCGTATGGATAATGACTAGTGTAAGTTGCCTCAAGAACACTACTCACTAAACCATATTTTAAACATTAAGGAATAATTATTTCAATTATTTTCGAACATTTTCGATTTATTCCTGCATATATACTATTTCTCTCAAATGTAATACGGTAACAATTTCATTGCACAAATTAAAAGAATCAACGGTTTTTGTATTTATAGTTTTCGAAAGAAGAAGTTGAAAAAGCAACTGAACATTCAATAGTTCGGCTCTCTATAAAGAACTGAAGAAAATTATCTTCATAAAAATAATTTTGATTAATTTTCAACAAATTTAAGTTTATCGAAGTTAAAATGCAGAATTCTGTGTTTTTCAAATTTGAAATTTACGTATTTAATATAAAGCTATGTTCATAGTGAAGGTAAGCCCAAGGAAGCGACGCGATTTTTTTATTCTTTTGCCCAGTTAGTTCTTGTGTCATAACACTCCTCCGCATATTAAACCCAACTAATTCTTTCCGGGAGATTGATTAATAAGTAACAAAAAAATATATTCTAAAATTTTCGAAGTTAGCCTTCAAAATCGAAATTTCCGTATTCAAAGTTCGAAAAGAGGCCTTTTTTTTAAATAATTATTAATTTCAGGATATAGCTACTAAACAATCTAAAGTATAGGCAAAATCTAAAGTTTCTTCTTAATTCAATGGTATATAAAACATTTTTGTCGAGCTTGGGTGGCAGATGTTAAAGGGAGTGCAGTATTTTTGATAAAGTTTTTATTTTTTTCGAAGATCACACTTTGACCCTCCATAGTCCTTTTTTCGAACTTCGAATTTCGATTTTGGGACTCTAACTTTCTAAAATCGGAGAATATATAAATAATTAGTTTGGTCCAATACCCAGAAAATAAGTGGTTTTTGCCGCATAATGTAATAAATCACTTGTTTATTGATAAATTAATAATTTAATGAGCAAAATGAGGATAATATTGTCTGACGAAACCTACCATGAATTCAAATGTTTCAAACGTATTTTTGTAAATTTTTTTAGACGATCACACCTTGGAACAAATATTTTAAAGTCTTTTTTTGCGCCATGCGATTTTTTAGTTTCTCATACAAGATTATCAAAATAGATTTGAAAGGGAGTTACTAAGAAAAAAATCAAAAAATTAAAATAATTGTAAAACATAAAATACTATTAATTAGCTAAAATGTAATGAAAAACTGATTCATTGTACTAAAACACGCATAACTGTAACTACATACATATATAAATTTAAATATATAATGGAACATTTGTATGGTAAACTTGTACAAAAAATATTCATTTATACCGTAAATACATAAATAATAGTAAGAGAACAGAAAACACAGGCTTATCGAAGCCTAAAACAGTTACAAAAACAAACAAAAAATAACTGTAATCAAAATGAAACAAAAAACCAAAACAAAAGAAAACCGCAATTAATTTATAATCAAAATACAAAATAATAATATTGGAAAATATCAGTAAAATATTCAAATTATACGCTTACTTAAAAGAAACGCAGAGTTTTTGATATGTCGTGATTTTGCAACAAACAACAAAGTATTAGTTAAAAACACAAATTATATATGATATTTATAAACAATTAATAAAAAAATTGCATGCAATAAATTCTGAAATAAGAATTAAAATAAATGAAAATATAGCAAAAACTATTAAAAATATAATATAAAGCAATTTATAAAGTATTAAAATTTGTAGGTTAAATTAGCAAAACTAGCATACGCATAATCTATAAAATAATCAAAAAAATAAAAAAATATAAATATAAAAAAATTACAAAAATATGAAACTGCATACTAGTTTATATGTGAGCTTTAATTTGTAAAGTGCTTAGGAAGTTTCATATTTTCCAAAAAAAAAATAATTAATAATGAAATTGCTATGAAGACATATGTACACTCATTTTTGAGGTTATAAATTGAAAGTGCAGTACAATCTAGTTTGCAAAAATTATTATTAATTTTCATTAACAATTTCAAGTAAAAGAAGTTCTGAATTTTAACAGCAAGGTTTCATACCAACTTCTCTTTCAAAAAATTACTGAGCTATTTCAGAATCTTTAAAATACCGAAGTATTTCAAATTTAGTGAATATTTTATTTCAAATACCAAAAAAGTAGTTTTCCTTTTGAATTAACCAAATAAAAAACACTTGAAATTTGCTTTAAAAGTATGGATTAATAGCTTTGACCTTAGAGCTTTTTAGATAAATTAAAAAAAAAAAAACAAAGTTGCAACAAAACAAAAACTAAATGTAATTATGATATATAATTTCCTATATAGTAACCCATGTCTTCGTTGTTTAACAATTTTTATAAGAACTCGTACAAATAATAAACATATATACTTAATAACATAAACTTATCTATATACATATACACACGATAAAAGTATACATCTAGAACTATGACAACTCAAAATAGGGACTTTTGGAAAAAACCACTTACATACCCAACTAAACTTATACATATATGTAGCTATTTATGTTTCTGACTTAATCAAACATTTTCTAAAATGAACATTGAAACACTCTATTATAACAAAATATATGTACACAAACTCTATCACAAACTAAACCCACCAAACGGAACTTAAAGGCTCTACAACACACAATACAATAGTTCTTTCTACAGGACAAACAACTTAGCGAACAAAAAACTGGAATCTACAAATATTTTTTATTCTTTGAGAAGACAAATTATCTAAGAGATTAAAGTATACAAAGTATAAAAAACCTAAATAAATATATTAACAAATAACTATAAAATTATATATGTATGTATTGAGATGCTAATCAAAAATATTATGATATAAAGCTAGCAAATAAATATGAAAATGAAATCTTACTGTAACTGATATTTGGAGCCAAAAACTTTGTGAGCGTGAAATAAATACCTTTTCCATTTCTAAGTGTCTAACTGAATGTGCATATTTGGATGAAAAACTAATAAAAATTATTGAAAACGTTGAAAAATAAGGTGTTTTATTGCACTTGAAATTAGGGTTGGTGCGGTTTATGGGCCATACTTCTTCCATGATGATGAAGACCGACACATTACTGTGAATGGGAATCGCTAGAGCTCAATGATAATAGAATATTTTTGGCCCGAATTGGATGATATGGACTTGGACAATATGTGGTTCCAACATGACGTCGCCATAAGCCACACAGCGAATCGATTTATTGAAAACCTAGTTTAGTGAAAGTGTTATCTCACGAAATGGCCCAGTAAATTGGCCGCCTCGGTCGTACGATTTGACGCCGTTAGACTATTTCCTGTGGGGCTACATCAAGTCTATGGTCTATGCCATAAGCCAACGACGATTGATGAACTTTGTACGAATATCGAACTTGAACAATTCATGCTTGAAAACCGTCGGAAATTGGGTTCAGCGTCTAGATTTCTGCAAGTGTGCTAGTGGTGGCCAAATGAAATCGAGTTCCATACATAAATCGAATGTATTTTCTCAGGAATACAAAATTTCATTGATATCCCAAACCGTTTTTGTTTTATTTATTCTTTTATTGAAAAATCCTTCATATAGGACATTAATCACTTCAAAAATTTTTTTGAAAAATTTCTTCAACCATTTCAGGCTTCTTTTCTCCTAGATTTAAGCTTTAAACGTTTAAAAAAATTAGTGTGAATTCAATAAAAGTCTGCAGTTACTTTGTTTCACATGTTATCATGGAGTTTACTCTGTTTTGAGAATTCGAAAAGTAAAATTGTATCTCCTTTGTGAATGTGGTCCATGGAAGCTTTTGCTTAATAAGCTTCAAAAGCTGTTTTGAGCTTTTTATAAAGTTAACTTTTGCTTCACTTGTCAATGCTTTGCTTCTGTAATCTATGAAAGCTTTTGCTTAATAAGCTTCGAAAGCTATTCGGGTATTTTTTCCACAAACTTAACTTTGCTAAGTATTGGCCGACATCTATTGGAAAAATTGGCAAATTCGTGATAATACAAACTGATTCAAATGAAAGAAAATTTGAAGAATATAAGGATTTTTTAATTTTTTTTTGCTCCATCTTTATAAAATAGGTTTGATTGTGAAAAAAGTTTTAAATCATAAAATCATATCCTGAAATATACCGACAAACTATATATTAGAACATACATATATGTATATATCGATTACTATTATTATTAGATCGATTGAGTTCGGTACTCTGAAATTGTGTTGATATTGGTATTGATTAAGATTCGAGGTTTGAGTGAATTTCCGGTATTAGGGTTTATAGATCAACTTTCCAATACACTTTAATAGCGGTGAAAGTAAAACTAATTTCGAAAGAGTAATTAGGTTTTTTTTTGAAAAAGCTCGTTACATCTACAGTTTCGGACAACATTACAATTTTACTTTTTGGACTAATTAAAGTTTATTTCTTACCTTACTTTCTTAAAGAGAGGGGATCTGACAGAATGGCGTATTATTTATTACGAACATGTTATATGGTATCGGAAGCAAAACCTATGAACTTCTTTAATATCAAACAATGGATATTCAACAAACTAAATCAGATTTAATAGCTACATATATAATCGATTAAAAATTCTTCCACATTTCAATTTCTGAACCGAGATATCACTTCAGTTTATTCTTAGAAAATATGTACAAGTGAAGTAACGAACAACAAACTCTTCACCTGAAATTAATATTATGGCACAGCAACTTAAACTAAATGCTGCACAACGAATACAATAAACAACATACTTAACGGTAAAATGAAAATAAGAATAAAACTCCGACAAGTCATTTAAAGACATCACGTTAAAACTTTCACTTTATCCTCATTCCTTGTGGCATGAACTCACTTGGCATGCTTGGTGTGCTCGCTAATGTGATGTAATTTACTCTCATCCATCGGCAAAGAATCTACGGACAATGTAGAACTCTTCGAACTGGAACGAGAATGTGAACGGGAACGTGAACGCGAACTGCGACTGCGGCTGCGACTCGAATTCTTTGGATATTTGACGGGTCTTGTATTACCGGAGCATTGCATAACGAAGCGGAACTCCTCGATGAGTTCGGTCTTGAAGGACACCTGAGCGAAACGATGGCGGCGTAGAAAAATAAATGGAAGAAATCATTAGATTAAGTAGAATACATCATACAAATGTATAAGCACCACGTAAAAGCACACAATCGATGGTTGTGGAGAAAGCGGGGGAAGTGAGTGTGCGATTAGAGTGTGAGTGAGTGGATGAATGTGCTATTAAAAGCGTAGTTTGTATGCTGATATCCATGTAAATAATATGCGGTTACAGGCCATATCAATTTGTTTAATTACAAATATGCTCAACTAAAATGTGAAACGCAATTGTTATATAATTTTAAAGAAAAGCCCATCGGCGAGTACGGTAGGCAAAACATAATTAAATAACTTCACCGGAGTAATCGTTAATACAATAAGTTAGCACACACAATTACATGCATAGTGGTTGCTTGAAAAGTTTGGTCTAAATCACTATCGGACCTTTCCACTTATATAAAAGCTCTCCGTCCTTAGCTCAGAGTATTTCTAGATGTTGTTAATTTAAGGGGTTACATGGGTTTCGTGGTTTATAAATCTACAACATCTCAAGAATATTATCCTAAATTTTCAAGTCGATCCGAATAAAAGGCTGTATCTCCAGCCTTTAGAAGGTTTTTCTCGGAACCGTGTTTTCAAAGACGGCTGTCAAATGTTCTCGAAAACTATTCAACTGCAGAGAATTTTGCAGAGGTTTTCGAGGTACAATTTACTCGTTTTTGGACAAAGGATTTTTTTTCAATTACAACCATAAAAAAAAAAAAAATGTTAAGCAAATTTGACCGAAATTTTTATTTATTTTTTTTTAATGTGCAAAAATTCCATTTTTTTGTCTTACTTTCCTTCAATCACTAGTTTATGGTCTTAACTAAAACACTTATTTTTGGTTTTTTAATTTCAATGATCCTGTCAGGATTTATGATGACAACACAGACGCACCTTTTTTCCGAGGGGTCAGCGGAAATGAGGAGTTTTAATTTTTTTTTTGTAAATTTCAGAAATTATTCTTTAAATATGTATCTATAAGACCGAAAAAATTTTAAATTAAATAAATAATTTTTTACAAAAAAAAATTTTGAAATAGGCCTTTATTACCCGACATAACCCATGTAACTCCTTAAACTTGTTGATTACAAGTCACAGTCATTAATTGGGTGAACAATATTTTTGAAGTTTAACAGATATATGGTAAATTATGCCTTATCAGTGTATATTTACATACATATATAAAAATGGCGCTTCAACATATGTTGAATGTGGACTGATCTTGACTATTAGGTTCTTTAACTACTTTATCAAACGGAAAGGGGCTTCAGTCCTTTTCAAACATATAGTTGATGAAAGATCATGGACAAAAATTCCATCAGAAACGTGTTCTGGTTCTTCAGACATACAACTAATCGTGACAAATCATTAAAAACCGCGGAAGAGACACTCCCACCTCAAGTCTGTCGAACCCTTAAAATTTTTACTGATATCTATAATAACATAGATGAATTCCAAAAGCACTATTGGTGTCGGAAATTATATGGAATCATTCGATACTAAACGTGCAAAGCCATTATTAGAAATAATGTTCAAACGGAAGTAAGAAACAATCCATCGGTTGAATTAAAAATTTTGAGTGAAAAATTTGGAGCACCTCTTTCATAATTTATCACACATACTGACCGACATACGAGTATATGGTACAAAAACCGACAAACTCAAAAGCGGTATAAACCGACCTATATGGGGTATGTTTAGTTTGATATCTTTATTTTGATGCTAGTAAGCTATTGTATTGTAAATGAAGTCTCATCGGAGTGAATAAAAAATGGAAAACTGGTTGAATGATTTGTGAAATATGAATTTCAACCAACAGTTTGGTGAAATCATGCATATAGTCCTATTTGTAAGAGGTAGACGTCATTATCCCCCGATGTTCAACATTCACCCTAGTTAGGTCGTGTTCCGAATGGACGAAAACACTCCAGCTTTGAAAGTGTTCGATGCAGTACCCGCTGGTAGAAACAGAGGAAGAGGAAGACTTCCACTACATTTGAAAGACCAATTGTCACCAAACAGCGGAAAGGTAAAACAAACGGCGCGTTGTTGTTAACTGGGCTCTAATCGCGGTGAAGAAGAAGTTTTTCATTGCCACAGAATCATTAACTATGAGGTACTAATATTAAAACTTCTATAAGGTGGAGCAAACTTGAATTATTATAAGAACGTACCCATCGCATTACAGGGGAAAGAAAGTTTGATTTTTGCAATTAAATTGGTGACCGAGTTATACTAGTAGCATGGGAATTTTTAAAATATGGGGATGGTATTTATCCTATTCCTCCAATTTATCAAAATAGTTCTGCCAATTACCAGTTTCAACTGTATGTTACTACATAAAAAAGAAAATATAGATATCCCCAAATCGATCGTGTCGAACTTCTGGTCAATTTGACATACATAACCCTATATCTAACGTGTTTAGATCTTAGACTTGTTTACGACCAGGAGGTCGAACCAAATCTTCACTCTATGCAATAAATTGCGAGAGTTTAAAATTGCAGACAACCCATGAGCATTAATTATTACTAATAAACATTGAAGTATAAAAAAAAACTCATTCAGCTTGCTGTCATCCGTAACATTAGTAGGAAACACAAATCGAGATCTTTTCAAGCAACCCGTTGGAGGTACTCATGTACCATTTAAGTATTGCCACACACGTGTACCTTGTTGCGACGCGCTGTTCCATAAACATGACAAAGCCACTCCAGTAAACCGTAGACGCTGGCAAACACACTGCCAACGCATAAAACAAAGAACACGCCACCCAAATTGGCGATGCCCAACTCCTCGGCGCCGTCGTTTGCTCCCTCTAGCTGTGGACGCAACGCAACGAGTGGGCGCGTGTTCGATTGGTTGGGTTGGCGTTCAGGTCGGTTGATTATTTAGTTGCATGGTTCAGTGATGGCGATTGCATGGACGGATGCATGATGGCGAACGGAGGATGACGGCGGCGTTGGTGGGCGGACGTGGCAAGGTTGTTGCGGTATGTACATTTGTATATGTATGAAGGTAGGTGCCGGGAAAACGCACAAGCGGAGAGCACGAGTATCCGACGACAGAGTGGTGGGAAAAATGGAAGCGTGTTGTTTTTGTACATATTGTTGTTGTTGTTGTTGTTGTTGTTGTTGTGGATTTATATTACAATTTCGATACATCAATTTCATTGAAGTGGTTGGGGAAATTGTTTGATGGTTTGTATTTGTTTTCCAGCAGTTTACGCCAGAGTGCATTGGAGAAAGCAGTAAATAAAATGGTGGAAAAACGAAAAATAAAACTTAAATTGAAACATGAACGCGCATAAAGTGGAGTGAAATAAAATAACACAAAATACAATAAAATAATAAAGTATGAACTACAAATGCTATAAAATAGAATTTGTATTTATAAAATGTGCTACAAGCAGTGCCTGGTCAATCAACTACGAAATGCGTCTGCTACAACTAAAGATGAAGCTTTGAACGCTACTAAGACAGCACACTATGCAAAATAACGCTGTGGAAAAACGCTCGCTTTGTGTGCATTCATTCATCTGTGTGTGTGGTGTATGTAAATGCTGTTTGAGGACTTGAAAGCATTTGCTGCATATTCAGCATAAATTTTCAAATATCGATTCACTGTCTCCTTTAAGTCTGTCTACCTTATTCTCATCGGAGCGTTCCTTCACACCCAACACCATTTCAAGGAATGCCACCAGCACACCAAAGCAAGAGCCTACAATCAACACCAAGTAAACGCCGCCTAAGTTGCTTAACTCTAAGGCCACTGCGCCACCCTCACTGCTGGTATCCTTCGGAAATAATAGCATTTTAACATTGCCTTCTTATTTTGCTAGCCACAAAATTTTGGTTACTTTCCGTAGTTTAGTTTGGAGTGAAGTATATTAGTTTGGGTACTGAACACTTACCGAACATGCACCGCCACCACGCTTCTCTTTCCACCATTTCGTTTTCATTTTGGTGAGTACACCTTGCTCCTGCAATTCCAACACGGCTTGACTGAGTGTATCACGGTAGGGCCAATCTGTAATGTGCGGAATGATTTTGTGAAAGATTCAATATTTTAGCTTTGTTAACCTTAAAAACATTATTAAATCTGAAATAATATCAAATAATGGCTTAGCAGAGTTAAACCCTAAAAATCGGGTCTCCATATGTCATAGTCCATATAATAGAACAGAGAATGGTTTGTACTTAGATTTGCAATGAAATCTCTAGAAACTAAATTTTTTGTATGTCTAGATGTTATATTTATCAAGGCAGAGTTCTCGAGATATTACAGAGATCCGAGGTTGAAACTGCAGACTGAGGCATCCGACTTTTTTTAAGGAAAATAATTCCAGTATACTTCCGCTGAGTCTTAAAATTCAAATGAGGTCTCATTTCAAGAACAACGAACGCTGGCTGATTCCTAGGATAGGTCCAGTTACAATTCTACTTTATATAGATGAGATGATAGGATCTTATAAAATCATTGTTGCATATATGGTCCAACAATATTTAAAGCTATCAAATGATTGATCTTCAGAAATTCGATTGATCTTTTAAATCCTCGAGAAATTTTTACGAATCTTCGTTAATAATATAATCTGATCATGAAATGGGAGAGTCTGTGCCCAACAGAACTACTGAAACTGAAATCATATCAAGGTTCCTTGCCACTTACATCGTTAAATTCAACTTTCTTCAACAAATACTTTCATTTTAATTGTTGTGGTTTTCTTTTATGTTCTCATACTTACTCTTTCGCATTGCAATCCCATAACCTTTCTCATCGAGCAGTGAACCGACTTGTGTTAAACTACAACGCCGCTCGGTGATATACTCAATGGTGGTTGACTCCATTAAAAATGCATAATTCTCATTTTCCACACGATCCACTCCTTCCGCATTGGTTGAGGTCATATATTCCGGATGGTCGCGCATAAACTCGTACATTTTCTGATACGTCGGATACTTAGCATCCTGCAACAGCAAATAAGTGCAACAGAAATTCGCATTAGACAAACATACACACACAAACACAGAGAGATTGGTATTTCGAGCTCACCTGAAAGAATGTGAACGTGCTGCCGCCCACTTTGGCGCCATACTTAACACCACCCTTGTTGACGGCCAAGTCCTCGGCATTCTCTATGGGGCTGCTGAGCGATTCTATCGTGAGGAAAGCGGCCAAATTTGCGGTGTACGAAGAGACCAAAATCAACGTGAAAAACCACCAAATTGAGGCCACAGTGCGCGTCGAGTATGCTCTGGAAACAAAATTAATTTTACTTTGACTGCAAAAGCACACCGGCGCCGCTAAAGCTGGTGAAAGCGTGAAGCGGCAATGTGAAATTGCGATTATGTGTGCTTTTGGTGGCTAAACGAACCGTCTGTATGTACAACAACTCGTACGTTGAGTATAAGTGTGCTCAACACTAACTTATCTCACATGCGTACTTACATACTTAGTTAAACATACAAGTAGCCGTTAGCCGTTAGTAGTTAGTAGTTAGCCGTGTGTACTCACTTTGGCGCTAATTCCGAGCCCTGTTGCAACAGTGCACCAGTGGAGAACCACAAGCAATTAGGGAAACTAAATTGGTTCTCCAGCTCGGTGGGCTCCTCAATGCACGGATACGGATTATCCCATTCGGTTGGCGAGATGCGTCCCAAAATGAAGAGCGTGAGTGACACGCTCAAGTAGGCAATGCCCAGCCACATCCAAACGGTGCCCGAGAAGGGTGACATGAACGAGAAGAGCTTCGGTGGCTCCTTCATCGGTTTGCGAAATAGGATGGCAATGCCTGTTGGACAAGAAAAACAGAAGTTGAAAAAGAAAGGGGTTGAGTTGTTGAGTTCGAGGACACAATGTGTGTCAGTTTGGTGTATTTTTTTTTTTCGAATTTAAGCTGGTGAATGTAAAACCCTTTGGTCAACCAATTTTTAAACCAGCATTCGTCAGCGCTTATGTGAAGAGGTTGAAAATAGACTCGAAAATTTTCTCATTGTTACCTCTACTAACAAAAAAAACTATAAACACTCGCTCATTGTATACATATCTACATGTGTTTGTAATAATTGTTGTATGCGAGTTGATGGATTATGATTGATAGACTACAGGGTTGAACCTTTTCGCTGGCATCTTTGCATAAATCACCTAAGTTCATGAACGGTATGGTGAAGTCCACCCCTTCCTCACGTATCGATGTCATGGTCAAGTCGGTGATGCCCATATCCGCTCGCTAATATGGAATATATAAATAAATAAATAGATTAGTAAGAAAGTTTCAAGCTTTACCAAATCTCTTATCTACACATAAAATATTTGAATTGGTTTATTTGATTATTTAGGATTTGCAAATAATTTGATGTTGCAAGGAATGGACATTAGTGAGACAGGTAGGTATGGTGGGTGTAATTTGCGTCACTTCGAAGGCATAAACTATATATGTTCCCACTGAATATGCCCAGTAAACAATTTGTATTTATATAAAACTATTGAACCTTTCGTTCGTAGAAATCCCGTCTAGGTAATCCGGTAAAGATACATTTAAAAAAACATTCAGCCTAGGTTGTTGAATCGACAATAGACGAATACAATAACCAAGGTAATTAAAAAATCACATAGACTATTGAGCTGGAAAGATGTTCGAAGCTCTTTCTAACTTATAAGAAAATAGTCCCTTAATAAATGTTCTACAACTTCAATCTTTGTCGTCCAAAGAATCTTTCATATACCAAAACCTCATAGAAGAAAATATACGTTCCCTACTTTAAGGATCTTATAAGATATAAAGATCGTTTGCGGATGCCTAAAAGAACGTAGACTTTCAGACATATTTCATATTAAACGAGCATTCACTGAACGCACATCGGTCCCCTAATGTTGAACTGAACTTAATTGACCAGAACCAATGATATATACAATTGGAATTCAGTCCCGCAAAGCTTTGGTTAGAAGATGAAAAATACACAGTTTAACACGAAGTACTCCTAGTACACATAGACTAGACTGGAACAAACTACCAAAATCAAGTAATTTCTACACTCGAAAACAATAACTCTATGGAAGCCTCTACTCATTTTATGGCTCACTTGGTTGCCTCTAATCTATAGTCCAGGCAGCACGTATATAAACGTGGTTATTTATTGGACTAAGCTATTCATCATTTACTAAATATCTCGGTAATGCTATGAAAATAAATGCCAACCGCAATTGTGGTTGAATTAATTACGCAGCGTCGCATGGTTAAGTGCGGAGACGCACTATTATGTTGATGAAATATAGGAAGAGATTTGCTGACCGAATAAGCAACATTTTCGGACAGACATGTACATATTTATAGCAGTGAAGGCGTTAGATAATAGACCCTGCAGGAAATTATAACCAATGAAACGATGCTTTTCGTCAGGAAAGAGATTAAATATTTTGTAGACGGACTAACAGAGAAACTAAAAGAGAGATTGAAAGACTAAAGAACTAAAAGAAATAATGTGTGAGGCGACTCAATAAAGTAATACGGTTATAGTCAGAATGCAAAGTCTTTCTGTTCCAATAAAGTAAGTCTTGTGAACGATAACTGGACTCCAACATAAATAATATAATGTTGTCAAATATCTGCCTACCGCCTTTTAAAATAGCGCTACAGAACTCATATCTGGCAATACTATACACTTTTGAAAGGTTTTGACATAACCTGCAAAACGAGGCTATGCTTGATTAGTTTGGATATTGCGTTCAACAGTTATAGACGTGTAAACATGGAGTTCATTAACGCCGAAATTCGCGCTATTTTAAAGTTTTCCTTCGTTAAAGGCAAATCCGCTAGAGAAACGTTCCGTGAAATTAATGCTGTTTTTGGGGATGGTACTCTATCACTTCGAAATGCGGAGGAATGTTTTCGATGATTCAGAGCGTGTGAAAACGACGAATATATATAGATCAAATCATGGAAAACATCGAGTTAGACCGGCATGTTGCATCTCGTGACATCTCGGGAGTTAGTCACCAAACCATTTTAAACCATCTGCATAAGGCTGGATACTCAAAAAAGCTTGATTTTTGGGTATCGCAGATTTGACGCAAAAAACCTTCTGGATCGAATCAACGCCTGCGATATGCTACAGAAACGGAACGAACTCGACCCATTTTTGAAGCGGATGGTGACTGTCGACGAGAAACGGATCACATACGACAATATCAAGCTAAAACGATCGTGGTCGAAGGCCGGGGAATCGCCCCAAACAGTGGCTAAGCCGATATTGACGGCCAGGAAGGTTTTGCGGTTTGTTTGGTGGGATTGGAAGGGAATCATCCACCATGAGCTGCTTCCATATGGCCAGACGCTTAATTCTACCAACAAATATATATTATATTTTTTCCAAATTTATAGTGCTAGCCAGAATACATTATAAAATGTAAAAGTCAATCTCCTCAAATCCATTTAATCTTCTGATTAATTGTATAACTTTATGTTGGATTTAATCTAGAAAAGCCTACGCAGATTAAGTCAAGTGAGATTGTAAGTTATTTCAATCAATTTTTAATCGCTTGCTGACTTTCCAACAGGGTATTCACTGACTGTATAATATACACAACATTTCCAGAAAACAAGAAGAAGATATATGAGCAGCTTGTTGCCACGATAAGAATAAGAACTGTTTGTATGTACATTAATAATGAATATATATGTATTTACAAACTTAACTTGACAAAAGGCGGCACCATTTAAATAACTTACTCTCAGTGAGCCCGAGAAAATGTACCAATATTTATATATACCACTGTATATGACTTTGAATGAACGAAAGCCATTTAGTTAATGACGGTCATTTGATTTCCAACAGAGAAATTGATAACTTTATCTGCTCATTAAAATATTTTCAATATCAGCAATACACAAATCGGTGCCCCAAAATGAAATTCGGCATAACAAATATGCCTCTGGCACACGGTGTGTAGGCGAAGACTTATTGAAATAAATTATTGTGATTTATGCCTGTAAGCCGCTTGGCTTTCCAACCAATACACGCGCAATAAATCATACAAAACGCTTCAATTTGTATATGGATTTTGTATGCTGATATACATACATATATATGCACAGAGATACATATATGCAACCATAAAACGCTACGGAAATTGTTTACTTAAATAAATGCGCTCAACTCGTCGGAGTCAGTTGACAGAGCGGATAAAATGCAAAAAATAAATTATGAAATAAAATCGCATGCAATATATCAGACTGACGAACGATGGCTTAACGTGTGTGTGTCAACCACTAATACTCACTCCTTCGATTATTTCCAGCATCATGCCATCGTATTTGCCCGTTTTCGGATTGAAGGAACCGTATTTGTTGTCCACTTGCAGACGGAAAGTGTAGGTGAAGCCCAATTTCTTGCCCAGCTCCTCGATTAACTCGATGCCGAAGCCTTCGAATTGATCATTGCCTTCCAGTTTAGCTGCCGTCTCCTTCAGCATACCGTACGGTTCACTCTGAGTACAGAGAAAGGAAAATAAATAAATTTTACGGGAATTCATATATACCGTTATATATACATATATATTTTAGTAAAAAGTAAAAGAAAATAATTTGCAAGGCAAAATGTGAAAATCTGCAAGTTTAACTAAGCCAGTTGCCAGGCGACTTAAGCCACAAAACGAAAAGTAATCATCGTGTGCAACAGTTAACCCGACACACACGCGTTTTCGTTTATAGTCGTAGATACTAGTAGTTGTGTATCTGCTAAGTAAACTTGTGCATGCAACACTTACTATGGCCGTTATTACGACGAAGCTCTTATTCACCAACGAACGTTGATCCTGTTCCACTATCTTTGGCGGCGGTCGATTAGCAACGAACCCATCCTCCGTCTTCCACTCACCGACTTTCTGCATGCCCGACATGGTCAACTCAATAACGTCCAATGCGAAATCGGTGCGCAAACCTTCGTAGTCGAATTTCACATCGCCGGTGAGTCCAGTTAAGCTTAGCTGAAAGTGTATAAAGAATGTGAGCGTTAAAGTGCTTACAAGGGTAGGTAAATACAAGCACAAATACAAATACATAGCAGAAGTTCATGAAAAAGTAAGTGTATACGTGAAAATAGTTTGTGTTTGTGGCGAGTGCGAAAATAAACTTGTTCGGCGTATCGTAAGCAGATATGTTGACTCGTTAATGGAAGTCCATTGCCACATTTTGGTTTGTTTGCATGTTTGTTGTTGAATTTGTGATGCTCTGAATTCAAGAAAGCGAATTTGATAGACATTAGGACATTTCGGCAAAGGTACTGTGGAAAAGAAGATTTTCTAGCGGTTCTTTTCAGTAAATGTAAAAATATTTTCCAATGACTAACTTACTAGTTTCGCGGGTTCCAATCAGCCTTTGGATCAAATACTCAATGCAATACAAAATTAAAGACGCCGCAGACTAGTCAGCAGGCTATATATGTTTGTATTTATGTTTTCTGAACACATCCTCCCCTGAGAGCCAATTTTGGCACGAAGTATAGCAAATAATTCACGAGATCATCCCTGGAAGCTCTTGCTCGAAGCAGTACAATATTGCAGAACCAGTAACTCAAAATCATTACTAACCCACTACATGTGGACGAAGTGCTAGCCTTGTGACATTGCACCGCAATAACCCTTGACCTATGGCATTCTGGGCCATGTAGCCTATTATTAGGTCTACAACTTTGCTTCCGCCGTTTTCCAATAGATGTCTCTAGGTTCAAGCACTGGTCGATTAAATCAATTTTTTTTACATCGATCTTGGACATTTGTGTCAACATTAATTAACACAACAAAATATTTGTAGAGATCTGTTTCCATCTCAAACTTATTCTCAACTGAAAATGTCACTCTTTGAGCCGAATTCTCGTCATTTGCGGGAATAATCCCACCTTTACAACCTTTCCTCCCAGAATTATTTTTCTAACGACTCTTTGCTTGTCCTTAAACCTATCTCATTTCCATTTCCAAGACCTAGATTTTCCTAGTTGTCAGTGTCAGGGTCAATGTAACTGATGCAACAATAATCTCAAACGGATTTATTTAGAAGATTATTAAGTAAGCCAAAGGATAACTAAGACGAATACACTAGCCGAATGTGATACCGACTTCAATACATAAACCCTTAAAAGCTTTTGAGGCATATACACAAAGGAGGTTTTTGACTGACTTTAACCTTAACCTTAACTTAAAATTAGGTTCAAAAATACTTTTACAACATTTAACCGCTAATAACCCATAAGAACCCCGTATTCGTCGGATCTGTCTTTAACATGGTAATATATATCAACAAAAATTTTTCTTCAGGGATCGTTATAACCGAGATTATAGCTTTATTATAATTTGAGATATGCGATTGTTTCTATTATCTATCCACGAAAGCCCGTATTTCTTTACTTCGAAGACATTCGGCCTGTTTCTAAACTATCCAACTAAGATACACATAAATAAATGTCAGAACTATTTATCGAAGCACACCAACGCAGACCTGCCATTACCCAACCACAACAGATTTCGCCTGAAGCATAAATGTAGCACAAGATTTAAGTGAAGAGTGGCAAAGTAGTCGCTAAGAAAGCGAACGGAAATCACAGAGCGGAGAAGTGTAGACGCAGAGTGTTATGCTGAGCCAAATCAAGCTCAAGATGAGCACACACTTCGCAACTACTCGTGTGGCTATGTAAGTGTAATATTAATATATGTATGCATGTGTTTGGGTGTGTGTTGGTAGTTGTCACTCCATTAACTCACCGATTTCATGTAGTTGACGAGCGTGTATCCCTTATCCCATGAGCTGGCATCGTTACAATTTAATGGCACCGCACGAAACATAACATGTTTGAATGTTTCAGCCAACAACTGTACACCATCGTACACCAATGCCATGCTGGTGGTCAAAGGACATGACACTGCAAATATAAGTGACACACAGAGAGATATAAGTATCATATCGTATTATATAAGGGTGTTTACATTTGTCGTAATGTATTTCATTCGTATCTACTGTATGTGTATGTGAGTATGTTTGTATGTATGTGTGTTTACAAGTGTGCCGTGTACGAGGAATTTTGATATCTTCTCTAAGTGCACCACTTATTGTGGGCCAAAGTTCTAGTGCACATCTAATAATGGTGGCAGCAACGGTGACACATAATTAAATAATCATAAATAATGCAAGTGTATTTTTCTATGGCTTCTCCAGAAATTCTTCACTTGACTTAGCCTTTAAAAAAATATGTGTGTCATTGATTGTTGGTAAGTTGAACTTGGTTTTAATTGTATGTATGTATGTAGCAGTAAATTCTTGTGTCAAAAGTTGAACATTGAATCATTTATCATAAATTTTCTCTGTTCCGGTTGTAGAAAAGTCACAAATTTGTGCGATAACCTCACGAAGAATGAATTATGCAAATGCTGTAGTATAAATATGTATCTATGAATATAAGTAGGGCACATTCCAGGCTTAATTTATGTAGGTCTTTGAATAATTGAAAGTAATATGAAAGTAATTTTAGGATGTATTGGTACATAGAACCGATCATACGACGTGGTCCCATAAATACTTAGCCTACCAAAGAACTCCAACTTATTTATGTCCATCTCCAACTCCAGGTAGTAAGAATAGATCTCATCTTATGAATCCCAGTTCACGGAGTCCATTACCTTTTCGGATAATAGAGAAGTCTTCGCCTTCTTCGAAACAGTTTCACTATGTGAAGTCCACTGTTCCGACACTTGGTCTCAGGTGTGTACCAGTGGATCTACGTTGAGGACCACAAAACCATATAGAAACCCATCTTTTAGAAACTCTACTGCGTCAATTGGCGGTCTATCAATTCGAGATAGTGGATTTTTGTCTTTTTTATTTCGCCGTTCAATGTCCCTTACCTAAACGAGATTTGAATCACCGACTGATTTTGGCTTTCTTCCATTTTTCTAAAATCCGCCCATTTCAACACTCCAGATCAAAATTGAATTGTTTACACTACCCGCTCACGATAATTTTCTTTTCGAAAGTAAATTTATCCTGCGATAAGGCCCTATCGGTCGGTAAGACTAATTAATAATCAAACCGTTTTCGTCCTCATCAAAAATATAATAACTACAGGCCCATATTATCCTCAATGGATCGTAAAATACGGAAAAAAAGATTAAAGACTGTTGTACATTCTAGAATGAAAACTTGTATGAATTAAAAACCAGCAAACCTTACGATACACCCAGTTATATCGAAAATTAAATAATTCAAATTTACTCCTAAAAAAGTCCGTTTTCTTTGGAACACCCCCTCGTATATAAATGATGCTTAAGCAGAAAAAAGCTAAACGCATTAATTCACTCGTTTTGACATATCTGGCAAGACAAATTATGCATTTACATACACCATATACATATACATGTATCTTTCTAACCACTCACTGACAAATGATTTCCTTACCATTTTGAAAGGGATCTTCCGTTTCGTACAATGTCTTTGACAGCTCCTGAACGTTCTGCGCTTCCGGCGAGACCAAGCGTATGCCTGTTATATTAGTGTCACCATGCTGAAAAGGCTCCAAATCCATGGTTTGGAAGTCCAAATTGCCGACGATATAACGATAGTCACTGGTCATGAGCCCAACTTGTTGTGCCTGACATAAATTACTTTAAATTTAATTTAATAATTTAAGACAAAATACTCACTTGTTTAAAGAATTCCGGCAATGTGTCCATCGAGCCCACCACGACAAAAGAGTAATCACCGGAATTTTTAATGCGTCGCAACACATTGCGGTAATCGCCATTCAAGTCAAGCTCGTAGCGGCGCACCGTAATTGTGGGCCCTGTAGTGCCGTACATTTCCAGTAATTCGTTTACCGTTGGCAGAAATTCACCTGTTGATGAATGATATTTTCGCATTTCAATCACGTTGCACTCATTGGTATCTCCTTCCGCATGCTACATACCCGTCTCATAGATGATGGTGAAAGTGTCGGTCCATTCCAGCGCCACCACCAAATCTTTCAGCGCCAACGCCAGCTGTGAGGCATGTGGATACAAATTAACTGTTGGCATTTGCACCTCGAAATCCCAACGTGTATCGATGAACGGCAGCTCTTTGGCATCGCAGATGCTCATCGCGTGCTTTGCGGCCAGATCTGTGGTGGGTCCGAATACGGCTACTAGATTTTGCTGCTCAACAAGCGCGATGTAAAGTTAGCAGTAGGAGAAGACGAAAATTAGAAACGTACATACAACGTGCAGCGTAACTGTGCTTACCCGCAGCATTTTGCAGAGTTTCTTTGATGTTTCGAAGGCATTGCCTGGTTCAATGGCCACAGCAATGCCATGCAGTTCGACTGTACCGCCACTCTCTTCGTTCGCTTTGTCAATGGCTATTTGAAATATTTTCTCCATGTCGGGGTTGGTGCTTTCGTAGATCAGACCTTTAAGACAATTTTTTAGGTAAATCTTTAAATGGTTGTCTCAATATTAAAGTTAAATTAAGGAGGAGAAGTTCAATATTTATAGTTTTGAAGTAAGCAGTTTCTGTCTTTTTATACTCTCGCAACAAATGTTGCTAAAGAGAGTATTATAGTTTTGTTCACATAACGGTTGTTTGTAACACCCAAAACTAAACGAGTTAGATATAGGGTTATATATACCAAAGTGATCAGGGTGAAGAGTGGAGTTCAAATCCGAATGTCTGTCTGTCCGTCCGTCCGTCTGTGCAAGCTGTAACTTGAGTAAAAATTAAGATATCTTGATGAAACTTGGCACACTTATTTCTTGGCACCATAGGAAGGTTGCTTTCGAGCAAAATCGGACCACTGCCACGCCCACAAAATGGCGAAAACCGAAAACACATAAAGTGCCATAACTAAGCCATAAATAAAGCTATGGAAATAAAATTTGGTAGGGGCATATTTGGATGTAATTTTTTTGGGGAAGTGGGCGTGGCCCCGCCCCCCTACTAAGTTTTTTGTACATATCTCGCAAACAAATAGAGCTATATAAACCAGTCGTTTTTTTAGCCACTTCCTAATACAGTTCAAAAATGAAAGAAATCGGATCATAACCACGCCCACCTCCCATACAAAAGTTAGGTTGAAAATTACAAAAAGTGGGTTAACTCACTAACGAAAAACGTCAGAAACACTAAATTTCACATAAGAAATGACAGATGGAAGCTGCACTCAGATTTTTTTACAAAATGGAAAATGGGTCAAATGGGTAAAAAACCATACATCTCAATGATATGTTGTGAAAATAGGCCAAACCGCTTCACAACCACGCCTACTTCCTATATATCAGAACTTGAAGGTGATCTGAATCGTTTACTTTACAATATATAAAGTAAGTACTAGTGAAGATATCGATGCAGAACTTTGCACTAAAAATCGCCGAAATCGCACCATAGGATTTTAAGGCCCCATACATCGAACACGAGGACCTCGGTGCTTCTAACCTAATATTATGGTTTCCAACTTTCAATGGACTTTATACAATATATATGACGAATATGTGGGTCAAATTGTGTATTATATAATATTAATAAAGTTAAATAAATTGCGAGAGTATAAAATGTTCGGTTACACCCGAACTTAGCCCTTCCTTACTTGTTTTAAATTGAAAAGTTCCGCCCCTATCTAACAGACATCTAACTCTATATTAAACCACATATAGAGTACTTACACTTAGAGTCCAAGTACGGGAAAGACGAAAAAATACTTAAAAGAAACCAACCAATTTGTCTCACATACATCTGTAACTGTTGCAAATAACTGTTGTAACGGAACTTGAAGCTTTAAGACGGCCTATTGAAGAACAGTATAATAGAAACCTGGATTCTATCTAAAATCATTCTAAAACGACGTCTTTTAATAATTGGTTTAAAGATATTCTTGATACATTTGAGGTACTAGATTTCCCAAGAGATACTTCCACAGGCTCTAAGGTTTTTGGAATTAATTTTTCACCTTTAGGTCGCCCTACTTTCATCGATGCCGTTTTTAACTTAATAGATCTCTATATTAAGTTTCAAATTGTAATATTTATTTTGCATTAGCGTACTGATGCGCCAAAATGCATTAGCCTCTTTTACTTTTGTTTTTGTCTTTTCTTTCTATTTTTCCACACGCAGCAACGATGCAAAAAAAAACACAAAGAAACCGTCGCACAATCTTCTCTGGTACTTTGGCGTCCGTCTATCCATAGATTTGCGTCTATCCAAATATTCTTAGACATTGTTGTTTTTGTATGTTCATATGTTTATCTATTTTCAAACGCAAAATAAACAGGTACCACGAGAGCTGTCTGCAGCGAAGACAAATGTGACTTTTGGATGCGCTGCTTAAGTGGAAATGCACTGGGGAACCGAAGAAGTGCAGCGCTGCGCCGATTTTGCAAGAGATTTTGCGTAACAAAATTTGCGTATTAAATAAATTGAACTAAATTCTTGAAGTTTTCGAAAAGCAAAAAAAGACAACTCACCGACATTTGTCTTCTGTGTAGCTGCAATTTGCAGGAAACTTAATGCAACCAAAAATATTAAAGTTATGCGTGTGCAATGCGTTGTTGCCACAAATTGGGGCATGCTTTGTCTATATGGCCGAGCCATGTCGATCACTATTTTTTCAGCAGCTTTCAACTAATTAAGAAAAACTTTTATTCAATGAAGCAATATATTTGTTGGCTGCACATATTTTGTATTTTTTATTTATTTATCAAAAACTAAAAATATTTTTCTCCGATAAATCTTAATTTATTATTGCTTTTTCACACACGCGACACCCGGACGATCGAACGAACAGAGCTAAACTGATCGCGAATTTCGCAAAGAAATTTGGTGAAAAGAAAAGTGAAAGTGTAAATCACCAATATACTGACCACAGGGTGTTTGTGACAATTTTAAAATAAATAATTTTGTTGCCTCGCAAAGCTGAATCATGAATATTATAAATATTAACTTTAATTCCCTGATCCTTTCATGAGTAGATCCTCATTTACTCCATATATTATATTTATTAGTTCCAAAAATAGTAATTTCGTTCTTTTGGCTCCATTTATCTCTTGATCTTTTGATAATTTTGAGAAAGAGATAATAATGACGTAGCCCATTAATGTTATCAACATGCTGCTTGAGTTGGACGCTACTTTTCCATGGCAGTCCATTCTACTTAGCAAAAATAAAGCCTGATTTTTATACGGCTATGAACTGTTAAATTGAAATTGTTTTCCAATTATCCGTACCTAACATCCTATATCATTCAGAACAAACACTATTCTTGATAATACCTGCGTTTACTTACCAAAGATCGTCGGTTGGCGATTACCAATGGTCAGAGTTTTTCAAAAAAATATGCATATCCAAAATATTTGGTGTGGAGTCTCATGGTATACTAAAAACCACTTTTGAAATTCAAAGAGCTTTCCTCTCTATTCAGATATCCAATAATATACTATAGGATTAGTTAGTTGAATTTAAATCTACTTAAATAGAGAGGAGAGATAGAGATAGCCTCAAGTAAATTCGATTAAATCATTATCAATTTGACGAAGCTTGACTTAAATACGATTTTTTTGGCTCAATTACTCTTCTGAACACTGGACCTCTTTTCTTTCAGTAGTGTTCCAAACTAGAGACCCCAAAAATGGTTCTTATAATATATATACTTTAATGGTACCAATTTGAACAACTAAGGAAGGGCTTTGTTCGTGTGCAACCAAACTTTTTATACTCTCGTAATTTATTGATGAAATTTTATCAAAACCTATATATTCGGCATAAAGTCCAACAGAATAACGAAAATCATTATGGATAGTATATGAGGGCTGAGGTTTGAACCGATTTCACTCATTTTCTCCACCAAGGTACACTATATCCAAGACTATACGCTCACTTATTTTTGTTAAGAGATCTTACATATTAACCGATATATGCAGAATAAAGACCGTCATATTTTTGAAAAACCTATGATATAGGCGAGCTAGAGGAAATTATGCATTTACCGATATTTTCGGTGATCTAATTACCCTTAGGAACTGAGTTCTTTATATTCAATATCAAGGAACTTGAAAAATTATAGTCCGATCTCTGATACCTCAGCTAATCTTAGCGACTTTATTGCGAGAGATAGATCACTATTGTTAAAAAAAAAATAATTACAATTTTTTTTCCTTTATATTCGACACGTACCATTCTCTGTTTAATCCAACTTGTTACATGCTTAGAAACGCCGCAGGTACGTAGCTCGGCAAAACTGCCAATAATAATTAAGGACGTTGCATTTGAGCTCCTTTGAGCCGTCATTTAAGCCAACTAACATCAAATTATTGCTATCAATAGATGCCGTACGTGCCAAGTTCGCATTTTCTGAGCATTAAACGAGCTGACAGCCGCCGCCACAACCACCGAAGCTGCCATGCTTCGTAATTGGCAATTTAATTCCATCAAAGTCGCTATTGGCAGCGCTTAGGAAAAACTAGTATGCAGTAAACAAAAAGACATTGCAACAACTACAGCTATGTACATGAACGGTGACAATTCAAAAACTCGCACACCGTTATTACGGTACGAGTATATGGCTGTCATTGTAAAGTGTAACGTTAATGAAAGTCACCACGCCACACAGTGACAATGGAAAAACTTCTATTAGTGGAAGCTGTAAAGCCATAGAGTTGCAAAATTGCAAACTGCCAAATGAACATTTGTGCGGCTTCGCTAAAGCGCATAACTTGACAGCTCAGCTTAGTTGCAACACTAAATCCTGCCAGCTGCATGCGACATGACAACGAGGAAATGGCAATATTTCACAATAATCACACTGCATATCCAAGCAGAAGCGCTGCAGAAATAGCTGCTAACATCACTAAGTGAGCTTGTGAGTGGGTTGGTAACTTTAGTAAATATTATTGCTTATATAGTGTACGTTCGTGAAAGGATGATCGAGAACGATTACGAAAGACGAGTTATAGTCAGTAGATACGATTTTATTTGAAATTATATTTTTATAAAAGCAATCCTCAAATCTATAATTTTTTTTATATTTTTCTTTATAGAAAATTTTAATATTTGCAGCATTTCATAAGTCTTGCAACTTATTAAAATCGAACGAGATATTTCTAAATAAAGCATAAGCCCTACTTTATAAGTTTTAATTAATTTCAAGAACAAAACCTTCATAAACAACAAAAAGTTTCGTAAGAAATATATCTGCATTGATAACCGCCTTCGATTCGCCACTTCTTTGTCCACTAAGTTTGAACTCTCCTCTCTCTCTCTTGTTAAAAAATTTTAATAAGAAATGTCCCTCAACCGAAATTATTTGAAGAGAGTACGAGCATGACTCAGTAAGTAAACCGCTTGCTCTTCTATCACTATTAGGAGCTAGCAACCACTTTTAATTATGCGAGTTATGTGTACGATTCACCACACTACTTGTTTGGATGCTCTATATAGAATTTACGCATGACTAATTTAACTCATAGAGACATAACAACTAAAATCCTACTTTCAGGCATATGTGTCTATGTATTGTACAGCTTAATGGTCCCCAGCCTTATGGTAGTTTACTTACATGCATCGAAACCTATCATTAGTGTGCGCCTAAGTGATAATTAATGTTTAGTATCGCATGCACATTTCCGAAGCCGTATTATTAATGTGTAATTGATAAATGCATGGAGGTATGTATGCATTTCTCCTAACCAAAACATAAGCAAAGGTAATTACCAGAGCCAGAATCAGTGTGTTTGGAATTTATAGTTAAAATTAGAAGAACGAAAATTAATAACAGTAGTTAAACTCCTGACGTTAGGGCTATTTAAAAATTGAAAATAGAAGATTTAAAGATTCTGTCCTTCGAAGTACTCTAAACCATTATATATGCTTTCAAAAGAATTAAAGATTATATTCATATGTGTCTTCGATTCGCCATTTCTTAGTTTGTTATCTTTTGTCGCCTCTCTCTCTTAAATATATCTGTGAAAAGAAAGAAAAAAGTTAGTGAGTTGAATTCGATATAAGAGAGTTAGCAAATATCTCATTAAAGTAGTAGTAAAGTAGTAACCGATATCTTCAATGCTGCCATGATTTGTTTCACAAATTTTAGAAAAAATTTTGGTATTATGATATGCTCAAGCCTCGAATATATTAACAGGCTGATAGGCTGAGATGTCACAAAGAATTCTACTTGAACATGAACGATGTCACGTCTTTTTTGATGCCCATTGCGAAGAGAAAGATGTTCGAAGCTTTAAGCTTTACCTCCGGCCAGAAAGATCACGTAAGCATACAGGTGCTGAAGCTCACGCGAGGTTTGTATGCCCAGGCCTCGAACACTTAGGACTTGAACTAATTTCGAATTTTTTACAGAAACTATAAAGCATGAACCATAAAGCCCAAAACAAATGATTCTGCTCGAACAGCTCATATTACTACCCTCTAATCTTTGGCTAATCGAACATGCTGAAAACCCTTTTCTCATTTGTTTCATTAAAGAGTTTCTCATATCATTTAAACCCATCTCGCCACTACTTTTCTAGTAAACTTTATCTAAAATTGAATTCATTTTGCACACAACGCTATCACACTTATGGCACAGCGTTGCATTTTCTTAAATCGCACGATAAATTTAAGCATTTGCAATAACAGTAATATTTGATAACAGTTTTGGCATGAACGCATGCGTTTATCGACGAGCTCTAATAGCACCCGACGAAGTCAACAAACTAGCCAGAATGCAAGAAGAGTGTGGCGACGGGATAATATGCACATGCAAACGCTGCCGTAAGCGCTAAAACAAAAATCCATGGTATTACACACACTGAAAGCACCGTTGACAAAGTCTTCGGTAACCTTGCCCATCACGCTGCATGCGCTGGTGTGCCACCTTGCCACATTTCCGTACCAAACAGGCGTTGCACTCACATGTTCTTTGGTTCCGTTTTTGTTGTTGAATATATTCAATACATACATACCATTCCACATATTAAATCGGACTAGTTTAAAATTTCTCTGTTTCTTATGAGCTTTAGCTGCCAGGCAGCTCTCTCTTCATTCACTTAGACAGTAGTGTCTGTACTGGACCCAAAAGATCTCAACTCTTTTATATAGACTATCAGTACTATATATGTATACAGTTACATTGCTGCTGGCTTTGCTGTGTCAATTTTATCTCTCACTTTTCTTTTTGCTTTCTGGATATTTTTTCAAAACGCGCCGCGGGCAAACGCTATTCTGCGAATGTTGCATGAATATGTTGCAACAATGCCACCTCACGCCGCAGGGTATTCTGCCATTCACTCTCGCTTGTGCTGTGTGAAATTGCAAACGGTCGTCGCAAATAGCCGGACGACATGCAACGAGCTTAACGCTAGCAAGGGTAAGCTGTGTAGCATGCTTAGATGGAAATATGTGTGCTTTTGAGCTAGCATTTGTAAAGGAAGTACGTATGTACTAAACAAGTCGCCGCTTTCAGTTGTTGCTTGTGAAAGTGAAAATTGTTGAATAATAAATACTGGCAAATACGGCTGCACACATACATAAGTCTTACAAATACATATATGTGTGTGACAACACTCGCCATTGCAAAAGCGTCATCAAGAACGTGCCGTGTGACAACAAAATAAAAAGATTGCCAACAGCAATCATGCGATGGCACAGTGGGAGCCAGTGGAAAATCTGTTAATGGCAAGCGGACAATATCGGTCATCAGTTTTTGTAAGAATGATAAGGTGCATGTCCACGCCTTTTCTAGAAGCAACGGATATTAAATAACTGTAGCTTTTTATTATGTCATTTATCAAATTTATGCTATATACCTAGCCGGTTTACTGTCGATTTTTATACTCTCTCAACAAAGTTGCTAAGAGAGTAGAATAGTTTTGTTCACATAACGTAAGTACAGTCCGAGGACAAGACGAAATATCTCCTGTCATCAGATAAACAGTCAGCGCATTCGCGTCTTGGCCCCCACGTCACTGATGATAGTCATAACTTTGAACCAGCATTAACAGCAATAACAATGTCAGCCTGGAAATCCAACGCAGAATCACTCTTGCCAACAGGTGCTACTATGGACTAAGTAGGCAATTGAAAAGTAAAGCCTTCTCTCGACAAACAAAAACCAAACTCTACAAGTCCCTCATCCTTCCCGTCCTACTTTACGGTGCAGAAGCGTGGACGATGTCAACATCCGATGAGACGGCACTAGGAGTTTTCTAGAGAAAGGTTTTGCGGAAGATTTATGGTCCCTTAAACATTGGCAACGTCGAATACCGTAGACGATGGAACGATGAGCTGTATGTGTTATTCGACGACATAGACATAGTCCAGCGAATAAAAAAACAGTGGCTACGCTGGCTAGGTCATGTTGTTCGAATGGATAAAAGTGCTCCAGCTCTGAAAGTATTCGATGCAGTACCAGCTGGTGGAAGCCGAGGAAGAGGGAGACCTCCACTCCGATGGAAGGACCAGGTGGAGAGGGACCTGGTTTCGCTTGGTATAACCAATTGGCGCCAAACTGCAAGAAGGAGGGATACGTGGCGCGCTGTTTTGGACTCGGCTATAACCGCGTAAGCGGTGTCTACGCCAGTCAAGTAGAAGAAATTACCAAAGCTATATCGACCAAACTTTCTAGTGCCGTTTCCTTTAGGCACTTCCTTATACAGACTAAAAAGGGAGGAAATCGGATTATAACCACAGCCACCTTCCATACAAAACTTATGTTGAAAATTAGAAAAAATGCTTTAATTCAATAAGGAAAAAACCAGAAGCTCATTATAAAGATGGTACAGAAGGGCTGCGTGTCCAAAATTTTATATGGGCTTTGCTCCGCCCACTTATGGGTCAAAAACCATATCTCTGAAACTACTCGACCAATTTGAGTGAAATTCGGTTATTAATATTTTCTTGGTAACCTAATGATATGTTTTGAAAATCGGCCAGATCTGTTCGCAACCACGCCTACTTTCCATATACCAGAACTTTGAAGTCGATCTGAATAGTTTACTTTACATTCCAAAGCCCTTCCTTTCTTGTTACACATAATTTCTCAAAGAATGACAACGCGAAAAAGATCCAGTTGTCCACTCAATATATCCTCCTTTTATCTTTATATTTCGATTTGACTATTTGGAGTTCTGGACTGTAGTATCTGATCCAAATGACAGTCTACGTCTTCGATATCCATTTTGAATTAACCCATAAAACATGACTAGCCTTATAAAGTATAAAGAATTTTTGGCATATTTTTATAAAATATACTAAAGAGAGGTTTCCAAAACCAAACTTATCCAACTAACTCAATAGCTTAGTATATATAAAATATTTTAAATGCTTGCCTACCGACATAACAGATGGTGCTCTCATATACCATACAAATGTGCATGATAACTAACTGTAAACTTGATAAACCCTGATTGGCACTCTCAGAACAAGTTGGCTTAATCAAGTGCTGAATATATAGAGGTCGAATCAGTCCGAATCTACATAAGCCAAAGACTCCGAAAGAAAACATTTTGTTGAGATCATTGTAGACCCAGTTCCAGAGATATTTTATATGATCTGTATATGATCTGAGGTATTTAGGAGAACATACTTTGGGGGTCTATTACAAAAAAGTTCAAACGAATTTAATATTTTTTTTTGTTTTAATTTGTCAACTGGTAGTTGAATTTCGTAAAGAGAAACCATATCAGTCTCAATAAGATCTTGAGATCAAGGATTAAAATGCGCAACATTTAAAGAAGTTGGTAGAAATATAGGTGCTATATGCTTGATTATAACGGATAATGGTGGGTTTAAATACTGGCTAGGATAGAAACAAAAAGGAACTAAAGCTTTGGTTCTTCAAGCAAATATGAAAACAATGATGAATATACACATATGACAATCCAAAAAATTCTTGGATGAACTAAAACTCAATATATTTTTTATTTCTCATATTACCAACTACTTCATTATGAACTTATCTTCAATTAATTTCCAAAGGAGTAGTCTACTCAAGCTTTATCTATCTCCCTCAATCCACCTACAGCAGACTCCTTTGAATTTTATGAAAAAGTTAGCGAAACTACGCACTTAAATAGGTATATAATACAAAAATGTGTGTGTGTGTATTACACTTGAGGCATAGTTACGTTGAAACTTCAAACTTGCAGTAACTATGTATTTTAATTGGCCTAAAATGTTTGCAAACAAACACAAGCACAGTCACACGCTGGGATATAGGCGAAAGTTGGCTAAGATTCGCCAAACATTTTAGTAGTTTAATATTTAACTTGCAGCACACAAATTATAACTGTAATTTGCACATACGTTCGCATAATTCCCAGCTCAACACTGTTGCATTCACTCTTCTACGGTAGAAGTCAAACGACTTGGGTATTTGCTGACTTTACTTAAGAAATTCACTAAGCAACATTGCTGGCGAACGGCTTTAATACTTTAATAAGTCTACGGCAGCGCAGCAGCTCTGAGTCACAAGTTGCGAAGGAAGCCTTAAGTTTGTGAATTGTAGAACAAACAATGCACTCAATTAGCAAATTTCTTTGGATTGTATGTGTGCGCGTGTGTGTGTGTGTATTGGCTCTTCAATATTTGCAACAAAATTCCACTTTTCAAGTTGTAGACGGTGAAGCGCTCTGTCCGCGTCTAGCATGTATGTGTATGACACTGTGTTGGCGCCACTGTTTGCTCTTTGGATCAAAGCCAATTTCAGCAGTAGTCAAGCCATTTTGGCTTTCGTGAATTTTAAAGGCTCAGCTTAGATTTGTGTATTTATTTGTGGTAAAATTAGCAGGCGTATGTGTGTGAGAGTGTAATAAATGCGCTTTAAATTGATTTTATTTATATTATCTGTTTATTAAATTTCTGTTCCATTAGCTTTGCTGTGTAATTAAAAATTTGTATTATTTGAGTTTATATTATTGATGCGGCATTCATTTCGCATATAACTGATGAATAATTGAATATATTCAACTTAATTAATAAACAATTCAATGCAAATTTTTGGCAGCCATACTTCTTTCACACATAATTAATTTTGGGAATTTAAACTCGATTTGGAATTATTAATATGCTCATAAATTTTAATAAAAATGTGAAAAGCATATTAATTTAAAATAAATATTGAGAGAAGAATTTCAAAGCAGAAATTTGCAAAATTTAGTAGGTAGTAGTATATATAAATATTATATATATATAAATATTATCATACAAAAACTCTACCGTTTTGAAGAACACTTTATTATTTAAACTATGAAATAGTTAATTGAAAGCAAATTTTTTTATAAATAAAATAGCTGAAAACTCCCAAAAACCCAAAAAATATGAAATTTTCAAAATTGAAGCTCACCATCCACTAGTGATTTTCTCGTTCATGATCACCAAGGTGTTTACATAAATATTTAACAGTTAGACTAACATATCCTCAACGATGATTAACATATCTCAAATTATCCACTATTTTCTACAGTTAGTTCTCAAAAGGTCTGAAATATCTGTAACTTTTTCGATTGGGTGAAACCATATATTATTCATACATAAATCTAACCGATCCTAACATAACAAAAATTCTATAATTGTCCCAACTGAAACCAACCAAACTGCACACAATCTTCAACTGAGTTTTAAAAACTTCGCCTCATATATCTATTCTGGTGACGATCACAGAACTATTAGATAAATGTTTTAAAATTGTTTAACAGCTAACCTAACCTCAAAATTACATTTCTAAGATGCTTTTTCATACATTTGAGTTAAGGGGTTACATGGGTTTCGTGGATTAAAAAAATCTATTCTAAATTTTTAAGTCGATCCGAATAATAGTTCCGGAGATACAGCCTTTGCAAGGTGTGCGCTCCAAGTCAAGTACTATTGTTACTCAAAATTTTAAGCGCGTTTTTCTCGGAACCGTATTTTCAAAGTCGGTTGTCAAATTTTCCCGAAAACTACTCAACCGATCTTGATGAAATTTTGAACAGGTGTTCGAGATACAATTTACTCGTGCTTGAACGAAGGATTTTATTTTTTTTTTTTTTTCAATTACAACTTAATAAAAAATGTCATTTGACCGAAATTTTTATTTTTTGGAAAAATGTCTTCCAAAATTCCAATTTTCACTTTTTTTGTCTTTCCTTCCTTCGAACACGAGATTATGGTCTTCCTAAAATACTTATTTTTGTTTTTTCATTTTGGATGATCCCGTCAGGAGTTATGCTGACAACGCGGAAGCACGAGGGGTCACCGAAAATGACGTCGCAATGGAGGACTTTTTTTGTTGAAAATTTCAGAAATTTTTCTTTAAATATTAGATACATATTATATGCATAAGATAGAAAAAAGTTTGAATTAAATAAATATTTTTTTACATGGAAAAAAAATATTGGAAATAGGACATTTTTTACGCGACAAAACCCATGTAACCCCTTAAGTTAGGTTAGGCAAATGGGCTACTCCATTAGATCTCAATTATACAGCTAAAATGCCAGTCTTTGTGGTGCCGCGAAATCCTAAATATGGATACCACAGATCTTCAAGCGTCGACAAAGCGCTTTGTGACTGTTACAAATTTGCTAAGATAGCCAAATATCTAAAGGAGCCAGTTCATTTGGTTCGACGAAATTAGTGCTGTCGTAATGTTTCAGCTTTAGCAGAAGCAGGACAGTGAAGGAGAAAGTGTCTAAGTGTTTCAATCTCGTCTTCCATGAAACATCGACAACTTATGAGTTTATATGGAGATAATTTGCAGTCTCTATATATCTTATGAGATTGTAAATCTGTTCTTAGACAAATTATAATAGTAAAGGAGGTTCTCATATTGATCTGTTTCAGAAATGCAAAAAATAACAGAAATCAGAATTTTCGGTGCAAGAAAAATTGATGTTCGAAAGCGAGAAAATTCTCATTATTTATGAAAGACAATTTGCTTACTTAAATTGTTTGCTTTTCAAACAGCTAGAAACAAAAAATAGAACTTTACAGTCTGATTGAAATTTTTTGAGTTTTCTTCGCAAATATTTGTGATAAATACGTTTTTAATGTCTCTCATCTTTCTGCTCAAATCTTCAAATCCTATCACGATTTACTTTCTTCTTTTTATGTTTCCGTTGCACCGACAAATCTGCAGTTGAGAAAGTCAAACAAGTACTGTAAATGTAAAAAGAGAATACAAGAAAAACATAAAAAAACTTTGCGACGCGAAAGAACTTCGAAACTAAAAGAAGTTAGGTAGCCAAAAGAAAAACAACTAAAGCACACAAGACCCAAGAGTAGAAGAATGAAGTAACAAAACTGCGATAGAAAAATACGCAAATATTGATTATTTTGAGTATAGCGACCGACCAATTTGGGTGGGTGAACCAAGTGGGAAAATATACACACACACACGCAAACATATGCACGTACTCGTACAAGCCACAAATCCTCCCGTCGACGCAGCGACACCGTGTACGAGCAGCACGTAGCCAGCCGCCTGGTGACTGACAGGACGACATAGTGGCTGGCGTTACTGTGCAATTGCTGCGGACGTGCGGGGAATACGCCGTCACTTTAGAAAATTTTCATTTTGTATTGCCATGCTTTATTATTGTACCCTGTCACTATGCAATGTACTCACCGCCGCTGCTACCGCTGCTGCTCCTGTAGCTGTCGCTGGAACTCAACTTTTCAGTAGGAGAGGAAGGAAGCAGAGGCGCAAAAAGTTGCAAATTCATTCATATGATTTCTTCCTTCCCGCCGCCACAAACTACTAACTAACTGCAGCGCGAACAGCCAGTCAGTCATTTGTACACTGCTGTTGCCCATTAGATGGTATCTGCCCCGCATGGCATGTTGCACTTAGCGGCCAGCGTTGCCGCGCCATGGGTATTTCCCACAAATCAACATTGACACGGAGTGACATGCGACGGGTAGCAGCTGTGTCGAGCAGCAGAAGATCCGCCTGCACAGACTTTTAGACGGCGGCTTTCGCTAGTCCCACCGCTTCGAAGGATTGCAATAGCTGCCAGAGTGTGGCGTGGTTGGAGGCAGCGCGGCTGAATGTTTGTTTCACGCTTGACACGCCATGAAAAATGGCCACACAGCCGCCGAATGGTTGGGTGAGTGTGAAAAATGAGAAACGCGGTAAACAAAATACAAGCAGGAGTCTATACAAACACAATGGCCGCAACATGCCAACCAAGTGATAAGTGGCAAGCACAGGCGCAGGCACCGCGGGTTGCGATGAAGATGAGTAGGCAACAGCTCCACTACCACCGCTGCAGTCGACCCCTCCGCGCGCACACTTCACTCGCATTTGTTTTGCGCTCACTCAACTCGCTGCCTGCTTTTGACGGTCAGCATAATCAGATTTGCTACGCAACAACTATTGTTGTTGTTGGTTTTTTGAAATGTTTTCGTCTGCTGCCGTCGCCGCTGCGCTGCGAACGCGCCGCGCAGGAAGGATACGTTACAATGCAATTACAGTTGGGCAAGCGCAAGTTAAATACTCATTTCCTTGTTATGCCCATATTTCATGGACCAACAGGAGAACTTGCAGCCTCTCATCATCATTTGAGAAATTTGTTTAAAACAACAAAATCACTTTGCTTTAAAAATATATTACGTTGCCTTGGTTGGTACAAGTGGCTAACGCGGCTTGTAGATTACGCTTGCATTGTTGAGGAGGGAACAAGCCCAAATCGGTAAGATAAAACTGTTGTAATTTATTTCAGAGACTTAGCGACTCAGTTTGGCATGAGCAGGTGGTGATGGTTTTGGATGCAGGAGTGTAGTTAGCAACCTTCAAACTGTTGAGTAAGTCTCTTTGTGTTCTAACAAAAATAGCAATTGAGAGCGCGAGAGAGAATGTTGATTGTGCTGTATAAGCGCAACCAGTGTGCTTTATACGCTCTTCAGCAAGCAGTTGGCTCTCTTGTGTGCTCATGAGATAAAGTAGACATTGTTGCCATGAGATATTATTGACATTAAGTGATATTTGATGGTATTTCAAGTGAAAATTTTATCGTACTTCAGAGGCATGTATATCAACTTAATATAAATAAAAAAAATATTTTCTGACAGTTGGAAATTTTAAAATTCTCGTTATTTTTTGAACACACTTCGATACTGAAAATATAGAATTTTCTTGTCAGCGATGCCAAATGCTTCGCCACTTTTCTATAAAAAGTGAATTTCACTATATGTAATTTCACTAAATATAAAGAAATGAACCTATAGTATTGAGCTCAATGCTTAGCGACAAGGCAGAACAGAAGTCTTAATAAAACGAAAAGGCTGTCCGAGCAAGTAAATACCCTATTAGTGTGTTAGTAAGTTTTATGTTAGTATGTATCTTCAAAATTATATTTCTCAGTTTGATTATCAAGTAACCTCTATTCCTTATAATTACAAATTAAAGAATATTTAAGCTAAAATAATATTATTTTATTTAATTTCAAATTTATGTATCTCCTTATATTTGATTATTCACCATAAAGTAATAATAATTAATACACAAGACTCTAAAAAAATAATTTTGAAGTTGGCAACCCTTGTCACAACGACAATGAAACGCTGAATGACCTTTTGTGCCTCAACAGTTTATCTCTAATAAAAACACACTGATTATTTACGGACTCAAAGTGTACCAAAAAATATTTAACCAACATTTATATATAAATACTGGCTCACCAGCAGCTAAAGAGTTTGCTGAATACGCTGAGAGAAAAATGCTTGTATGAGGAGCATAAACAGGTGTTGGTGAGCGCACATTAACGGAAATAACCTACTGCTCCAGTTTTCCTGTTTTTCTTTTAGGCAGCTTTCTGTCTCCTCCCACGACAACTTAAGCTGCTCAATGCAATTAAATGTAAGGCACAAACAATGACAAAAGGCATATGAAAGGAATTGTAGCGCCACTGTGACATGAATGGTGGCAGTGCACTCAACAAGGTGTAGAGAAAAGTTGAACACATTCGAATGAATGGAGAAATATGATGAATGTATATGGATGTGTGTGGATTTTTATAAATTTTATATTTGGTTTTGTTAAGAAATTTATAAATAAAAAAATAAATGAAAATTTAATATATGAAAAATACAAATGTTACTCATACGCACTGGTGGTCCCCAGTACTGAAATAGATAAAGAGCTCTTTAAAACTTGATTCAATATTTTTTTTTTAATATTCATATATCATATATATAAGCTTTATAAATCTGTGCATTTAGTGAATAATATATAATTTCTACAATACACAGACTTTTAAAGGAAAATATGTGCCGGCCTTCGTTTTCTTTTTGAGCTAAAACTAACTTGAAAGGCTGTTCAAGTTAACATGAAGCAACTTTTCGTCACAGTTAGGCTTCTTGAAACCTTCATATAGCCTGATTTCATTAGTTTAAAGTCGCTAGTTCCCAACTCAACTGAGGAATCGTCAATTTGGATGCCCAAGCTTCCTTAAAAGTTCAAGTTTATTCCCAGCTCATTACTATTAGCAACCCAAAATTTAACTACTTCTTGCAGTTGACCATCTTCTGATCATCTTGTCAAACTTTCCACATTAAAGGCAACCAAAATGAATTTCACATCAAATACAGCTAACCACTAAATACACACAAAATTACAACAACCTGTGTAGCATACAGCGCATGCAACAAAACCAACAACAACAGCATTAGCAAATTAACAAAACTAACCAGCTGTGCTGTCAGCCACACAAAGTAAACAACTTCACAGTCGCTGTCTCAAACCAAATAGCCAACAGGAGAGTTTACAACAACTATACACACAACTACTAGCATATGCAGCGGTTATTTTGGCTAACACCTACTCAAACACACACGCAACATCTATATGTATATAGACATGTAAATATTTCAGTATTCACAACTTGTGTCCGGTTTGTGTGTTGCGGTCGCGGTGTGTGGCTCGATTAGCTGCTGTCAAGTGCAATGCAGGTAGGGTTTATGCTTACAAAAATGACGGTATATGTGCGCATTTAACGCTCGCGCTATTTTTAAACATTGAATGGACAGATTTTGTTTATATTTAAACCTAACATGGAATTATGGAAATATTTTTAGTTTTTCGGTTAGTGGAAAGTTTGTTAATTATTTAGAAATTACTTATATTAATTTCTCTAAAAAAAATATTTTCGAAAATTATAAATAAAAAATAGTTTTATACACTCGCAACAAAGTTGCTAAGAGAGTATAATAGTTTTGTTCACATAACGGTTATTTGTAACAGCCAAAACTAAACGGGTTAGATATAGGGTCCGTCCGTCCGACTGTGCAAGCTGTAACTTGAGTAAAAATTTAGATATCTTGATGAAACTTGGCGCACGTGTTTCTTGGCACCATAGGAAGCTTGTTGTTGATGGGAGAAATCAGACCATTACCACGCCCACAAAACACATAAAATGGCATAAATAAAGCTATGAAAGTAAAATTTGATATAATTGATCGCATTAGGGAGGGGCATGTATTTTTTGGGATTTTTTTTCGTATATATCTCGTAAACTAATTAAGCTATGTTAACAAAACTTTCTGGAGTCATTTCCTTTAGACATTTCCATATATAGTTTTGAAATGGACAAGGGTTATATTGAAAACTACTAAAATAGCTTTAATTAAGTAAGCAAAAGCGCCAGAAACCTTAAATTCAATTTTCATGGTAATGCTTGTACAGTAGGCATATAACTTTTTACAATTTTTGCAAATACGAAAAACGGCATACCATAGTCGAATAGAGAATAAAAAAGCATGAACCCCTTTATTTTTGTTTTTTGCGAAATTGCAAAAAAGTTTCCGCGCAAAACGAAAATACTTTTTTATCAGAACTGCTGAAAAAACAAAAAAAGTTTTGTACTCTGTATACGTTTTTCTTCATAATAATAGATATTTATTTAACTAATAATCTAAGGGAAGTGCCCCACAGACCCCAAACTAATTTTTCTTCAGAAAATTCTGATTCAATATAATAATAACACAGCTGTGCGCGCGACAATGTCTTTTATTCTGACTTTTTTAGAAATCAATTTTTGTGCGGAACGTTTTAGAACCGAAATCACCTAAAAAAGTGTTATTCATTACTTGTACAATATTTGCCACCACGTGATGGTATGCCAAATTTTTCGTCAAAATTTGTTATATGCCTATTGTACAGTAGCGCTGCACTCGATTTGATATTCAAAATTTTAAATGGGCGTGGCTCCGCCCACTTATGGGTCAAACACCATATCTCAGAAACTTCTCGACCAATTTCAATGAAATTCGATTCATAATATTTTATCGACATCCTAATGACACGGATGAAAAATGGGCGAAATCGGTTCACCACGTTTACTTCCCATATATCTCTATTTTAAATCCCATCTGATTCTTTCACTTTATAATATATATATATATATACATATATTAGGAACCAATGGAGATGTCGGTACAGAAATTTGCATAAATATTGCATTTAAAGTGTGATATAACCCTTCTAAAAATCGCCGAAATCGGACCATAAGTTTTCAAGGCCCCATATATCGAACATGAGGTCCTCTGTGGTTCTAACAAGTTTTTCACCGATATAAGTACGTCTCTCAGATATTTTGATGAAATTAATAAGGAATATTTTTCATTGAATAATATGTTTCCGTGCATAAAATTAGTAAAATCGGGTCGTAACTTCCACTAGCACCCATATACCTAATATAAGGGTTTTCAAACTTTCAATGGGCTTTATTCCATATATATGCCGAATATGTGAGTGAAATTGTGTGTTATATTAATAAAATTAAATAAATAATTTGAGAGAATATCAAATTTTCGGTTATACCCGAACTTAGTCCTTACTTGTTTTTAGAATTATTCATAAAAAAATAAGTGTGTTTTGAAAAAATTCAAGCTAATAACTAACTACAAATCTATTATTCAAAGTCAGTATAAAACATATATGTTAATGGTATTTGCATAATATTATTTAATCTTACTTAAGACATCATTTAAAAACAATTTAATTTATTTCACATTTTTTTATTTTGCAATTTTCACTAAATAAACAACACAACTAATGGTAACACATCCATAACAACAACTATATAATGTGAAAATTTGAAGTTGCATAAATTTACTTAGTAATTACAGCAAAACAAAAGCTTATAGTACATTCAATTAGTGAGCATTAAGTTAACATTAAATTCACATCAAAACCATAAATCTTTTAGTATACATACCGTACATATGTTGCGAGTACATCGCATGTTTTCCAATTGTAGCATATGTTAAATGTTGTTTGTTTACGTTTCTTTTTTTATCTGCTCTCACTTTTATGTGCTTTTATTTATTACTTTTCCAACATTGAAGATATAAAACAAATGGGAAAACATAATTTATTTATCTTGCAGTATTTCTATACGCTTTTAAGCAAAAATAAGCAAGCACATAATTAATGGCCAGCAGTAAGCAGATGTACTATCGGATAATTGCTTAACAATTGCTCGAACAAGATGGATATTTTTTAAAGGATTAAAGCATAACAGAGTGATTCTTAATTCTTTATACGGACTTTATGATCTCTCCAGTTGATTGTAACTTATGCTATTAGTAGTATTTTATACAAGTCAACATAGGAATCATATCATAGTTCACAGCTGACTTTGAATCCCCGACTTTATCGAGCTTCCAAATTGAAGAAAATATATTTGAACGACCATTATCTTTGCTTATAACATCCATTATAGAGCAAAGAGTAATACCTAATTCTTTTTCAAAAGTATATAAATGGTTAAATAGGACCATTCAGGCTTTTGATAATAATTTGACTTCAGCGCCACCTAGCGGTAAAGTGTATCATTACGATATATTCAATAAACCTTTTATAATATATAAATTCCGGAATTAGCAAAGCCGTTATATTGTTTAATCGTCCTTATGTGGTGACAATTTTAAATTTTGGGGTATTATACAATATACTCTAGGATTATTAAATTAATGACTATGACAATTCTACTTTTCATAATAATTGAACTTCAGCGCCATCTACTGAATTTTTTTGTCAATTTTTTAAACTGATATAAACTGGTAAAGTCTCTAAACGAAATTTATAACAGACATCACATCCGATATGGGATATTAAATAGCTAGACCAGTGAACCCCATGAAAAATTAAGCGATTTTCGAATTATTTTTAAAGAAAGTACTCGGTCGAATGTTATGATTTTTTTGAACATATTAAGGCATATTATCAACTATTTTTAAGATTTTTTTACAAAAATATTGAAAAATAACGAAGTTATGTGCTATTCCCCAACTTCTGACATGATTCCGGCCGAACTAGTTGCTAAAACAAAGAAATTCAAAAAGGGTATTAAAGTTGAAGATATTTCCAATCCAATGTCCTACGACTTTTGAAAAATATCAAAAACTAACAAAATACCGTCGCTCTGAAAAAAATTGTCGTTTTTTTAGGTAAACAAATTGTAGTTTTTTAATGCCAGATTGACAATTTTCAACAAATCAAAAAGATAAGAGATCATAGGCAATTGTATAGTAAATATATTCAAGAACATTCAGTTTAAATTTTGAAGTCGTTCGATCAATTTCTTGTTGAGTTATGATGTCGGAAGTTTTGAGAAATGTCCTATCGAGAAAAACGCGTTTAAAGTTTCAACTATAGCGGTTTATGACGGCGAGCGGCCACTCTTTATTCCAAAACTATTCAAGATACGACCTTACCACTTTCACAGGATATTTTTGAATATATTGATTATCGAATAAGCAAAAAATAAAATAATAGATTTTTTGAAAATGTCACACTGGTATAGTATCTTAACATCTAAAAAAGGTGGTTCCCGTTGCTTGTATTGTGAAAAAATCCTTTCACGAACTAGTTAAGTTTGTGGCTCAAACTAGTTCCAAAGTATTATATAATAAGCTGATTTCTCTACAGGTTTCTATTCACAACTAGTATACGTGCAACACATCCAATTTGATTTCCATTGAATTTGTAATAGAATAAAGCTTAACAAGTGGTTCTAAATTGCTAAGAATTTATCAAGTACAAAAGTGAATATAAAATGATGCCAGCAAAATACTCAACAATTTCACAACAATAACAATAATAACTACATGAACATGACAACAACAAACTGCAGCTGTTGCGCTTAAGTGTTGAGCTGAATGTCCGAAAATGTTAAGGTTAATCAGCTACTCGGGAATTGTACAAGTAGCCGAGGTCAAACTTGAGCATCTAATAATGCCAAGGCTTAGTTGAACAACAGTTGCATATGAGCGACGCATTGATGTGATGTTGTAGACAAGGCAATTTGCGCATGTAAATGCTTATTATGTACGAACAATCACACACACACATACACTCGCTCAAGCATTGCATTAGTAGTGCTTACTCTGCTGGCAGTGCATTGCCTGCGATTTGAAGCGCTCAAGTGTAAGCACTTTTGACATGCTCCTTCTCCACATCTCCACAGCCATATGTCTGCTTGCATTTCATTTTTGCTTTGCATTTGCGTTTGCTTTCGCATTCACATTTCGGTTTTATATGCTAAATGCTGAAGATTGATTTATGCACTGCTTGCAGAAGATTTATGGTGAATTTAATGGAGTAGGTAAACGCAAGCGCTGTTTGCAGCAAGTAAGCAGCAATGATATTGCTAGCCATTATTGCAGTTCGAAATTGTGTTTACATTTGCATTTTAATGCTCTGTAGATTATTAGGTGATTCTTTTGATAAGTTTCATTTTAATATATTGTATGTACACTTAAAAGGAATGGGAATGCAGAAAGTGGCTAAATGTGATGAATGTTGGACTGAGTTGGGTTCGAGGAACAACTGTAGCAAAAATTTTGAATTTTAAACTAGGCAAGAGTTGGAATTATACACTTAATTTTTACCTGAAATATTTTTCGCAACATTTTAATCTTTCAACGTCCAATTATGCGGACTATTGTGAACTTTTTCACAACCAAAGTCAGAATATGGAAAGATACGATCCGACCTCAACCATTTTTTATACTAACACCCACGGGATATAATTTTCACCTATTCAATTAAGGTTTCCTGGGCCTTTACTACATTCCAGTTTCTGAAACGGGAAAAAAAGTATTACATTTGATTTCAGTGAAACCACGAACACTATCCTTAAAACATTTGCAGGGGTCGTCATCTAAAGGGGGGTGTCTCATCCGACGCTTTCTTTTTCGACTTTTCATTGGTACTTCGTTTTTATGTGGTGGGTCCCAAGCCCTACGCACAACCGCAGAAGCGGGTTCGCCTTCTCACTTTAGCTCGCCATCAAACAGATGTTTGTTAGCTACTCAGAGGATACTTGGTCTAAAACCGGAAGTCGTGAGCTGCTTGAATCATGTGGAGAAGAATCGTTTCTGGCCACTCCAAAGTGAATGACAATCAAAAACTTTCCTCACTTACGTGAACTTCTACACATGATCCCATCCATCGAAGGGGAAGGCCTCCACTCCGTTGGAGGGACCAGGTGGAGAGCGAACTGGTTTCACTTGGAATCTCCAACTGACGCCGAACTGCGAAGGAAAGAGAGGAGTGGCGCGCTCTCATCGATTCGGCTATAACCGGCTACACGGTTGAACACCAATAACATACATATCCATAGTAAACTCTCAGTGTCGCCATTTATATCCCCTAACTATAATTCGTCTCTGAACACTTAGAAACAAGTATGTTATGTTTCTCCAAAGTTGCTCAACGTGAATAGCCTTTCCTAGGAAATATCACTTATATTAGCGAATTTTATCAATAGTTCACCTAGTCTTATTGAAGTCGAAAAACTAAATGCAATTCCTCAACTCATGCCAACAGGTGCTACTTTGGACTGAGTAGGCAATTGAAAAGTAAAGTCCTCTCTCGACGAACCAAAATCAAACTCTATAAGTCGCTTATTATTCCCGTCCTTATGTATGGCGCTGAAGCGTGGACGATGACAACATCCGATGAGACGACTCTTGGGGTTTTCGAGAGAAAGGTTTTGCGCAAGATTTATGGTCCTCTAAACATTGGCAACGGCGAATACCGCAGACGATGGAACGATGAGCTGTACGATTTATACGACGACATTGACATAGTTCAGCTAATAAAAAGACAGCGGCTACGCTGGCTAGGTCATGTTGTACGAATGGACGAAAACACTCCAGCTCTGAAAGTATTCGATGCAGTACCCGCTGGAGGAAGCCGCGGAAGAGGACGACCTCCACTCCGGTGGAAAGACCAAGTGCAAAGTGACCTGGCTTCACTTGGTGTTTCCAGTTGGCGCCAAAAAGCAAAAAGGAGGAATGAGTGGCGCGCTCTGGTGGATTCGGCTATAATCGCTTAAAGCGGTTCCTACGCCAAATATATATATATATATAATTCCTCAACCTATTTTCATTCACTCTTATTCTTCATAGAAGTCTCAATATAGTTAGTATTTGAAAACAGTAATGAATTACAAATTTTTATAATCTTGAAAAATATTCGAAATGGGCGAAATCGGATCAAAACCACGCCTACTTTTCACATAATACAATTTTGGATTCGATTAGTTTACTTAACAATATAGCGATATACCAATGAAGATATTGGAATAAAACTTCGCACAACTATTGCATTGGAGGAGTGGCATCACCTAAAATTTATTGATATCGGACTATAAAATTTCAAGGCCTCAGATACCGGGCATGAAGATCTCAGTGCCTATAGATAATTGTTTATCTAAAATTTCGGTAAGTCTGTCAGATATTCTAAAGAAATTCAAATGAGATGTGTTCTTATTAATATTGTGCATATGTTTCGAAAATATGAAAAATCGGGTCAATACTTCCTCTAGCCCCATATACCTCATATGCGGATTTTCTAACTTCCGGTGGACTTTATACCATATATAGCGGAATAACTAATTTTAGGTTAGTCTGGTAGGCCTGCAGGCCACGCATAGACCAGTTATGGTCCTTTGCGATACCAGAATGGAGTTCCTTCACATGTTCCCTGAGTGAATGTAAAATCTTTATAATGTAGCTTGGTGATAGAAATAGTTGAAATCGGTCAAGGAATTACCCCAGCCCCCATATATTAAATAAAATGATTTTTCGTTCGTTTCGTTTTTTGTTGGAATATGCCATTGTTACAGTGACAAATATTGACACAAATTGATCTAATCCGAACCTCAATAGTCAAAATTCGGTATATAAATGTATAGCATCCGACCTCACCCATTTCTTATACCAACTCCCTCTTTTACTAACTATAGCTTTCTCACATAAACCAAACTTATAGAGATTTTTACATTCGAAATATTAGAAAACATTTACCAAATTATGATATTCATCTACCTAGTCGAAAGCCGCAGAGCTTAACTATTAACCTTACGAAGCTTTCCACCAAAACAGCTGAACTAATTTAAAATGATTTTATTATAAATTTTTGCAAATTTGTAATATTTTTGAAAAAATCATTTAAAACAATAAGTAAAACTATCGTCAGCTCTAACTAACATACTCACAAACAAACAACTTTACGTATGTCAAACTGTGATGCCTATTTTCCACACACATAATTACGCTCATTATTGTAACGAGCACACACACACCACACCATTATCTGCCGCGGCAAAAGTGGTCGGATTATTACTGCCATAGCATTGTCAGCACTGTGAATACCCGCTACTGCTTCAGCGCAAATATGAACATTTAATAAGTGTTTGTGATTTGTTTTCTTTTTGTCAATGAAAACACTGAACACATCTGTGCTGAGTGGCTACATAAGAGCACTAAGCGTTCAGCGGCAGCGTCAGCCCAAGTCAGTTTTGTGCATGTCACTGCAATGGCAAATCCTTGACTTTGTAAACACTTGACCACTTGTTAACCAGCGGGGCGGGAGCCATATTAAAATGGCACAAACCTGCAGAAAAGTGGCAGCAGGAAGAAGAACCCAGAAAAGAAACAAACAAAACAACGCTGAAGAGCGGAAAATACACAGCAAAAAACTCAGTGAAAATATTCAGCAATAAGCTGACAACTGTGAGCTGAATGCGAGAGAGATTGAGAGTGAGTGAGCGAGTGCTGTAAACAATTTCGCCAACTTTTGCCTGCTGTTCATGGACGTTGCGTATACGCAGTGGCTGACACACAGTACAGGCATATTTTTTAAAAATGTATATATATACTTCAGATGAATTGAAGTGTAGGAATGAGTGTGTTTGTGTCTCTATTTATATGTGTGTGTGTGGTGTATATATAGTAGTATGTAAACCAACGAGCCAGCAGACGATCCAGTTTCCATTCAGTTCAGCTCGAGAGTTCAACGTCAGTAGACGTTTCATTGAAATAGGCGCTACTGACCAACGAGTGATAGGAATAATTTTTTATTGAAATAAAAAAGAAATATTCTCAAATATATGGCGGAGCATTGAGTTTTTAAATAAAGTTACAAGTGAAACATTTCATTTTTGATGAACGCCTGAAAAAATATCGAAAAATAAACGTTCACGTACAAGTCAGCTAAAGTGCCCAAGTGATAACCCAAGTGCTTGTATGAGAAGAGAGGCCAACGCATTGGCTCTGTAGTTTAAAGCAAGAGTGTAGATACAAAAGCGAACAGTCAGCATTGAACGGTGCACAGCTGCAGGTGGAGGCTGCTTAGCGCATAGCTCACTTAGAGGCTATATAAAATTGATAAAATCGTGACGATAGTAACATATGTGAACACAAACGTAGACAAAGTGATAAGAATTATTAAAAAAATTTAAAATAAAAAAATAATAATTTTTATTGAAAATAATTAAAAGTTCTTGATAGTGTCGTGTGAACTCATATGGCTTGGATTTAAAAAAAAATATATAATATTTGAAAGTATCTTTAGAAGCAACAGCATAGCTTCCTTCCACCATCTCACCTTAAACACGGTCGCAGAAGCACACTAAACAACCGCAGACAACATGACCGAAGTGATTGAGTTGAATGTTGGTGGCGTACACTACACCACCGTGCTGGACACACTGTTGCAGGAGAAGTCCTCACAACTGCACGAACTCTTCAGCAACACCGATGCGCTGGTGAAGGACAACAAAGGACGCTACTTTCTGGACCGCGATGGCGTACTCTTCCGCTATATACTGGACTATTTGCGCGACAAGCAACTCAGTCTGCCGGAGGGTTTCCGCGAGAAGCAGCGCCTGCAGCGCGAAGCGGAACACTTTAAGCTGGCCGGCATGTTGGAGTGTTTGCGCAGCGGCAGCGATATGCGTGCACCGGGCTGCATCACGATCGGCTATCGCGGCAGTTTTCAATTTGGCAAGGATGGACTCGCCGATGTGAAGTTCCGCAAACTCTCACGTATACTCGTTTGTGGGCGTGTGGCGTTGTGTCGTGAGATATTCGGCGATACGTTGAATGAGTCACGCGATCCCGATCATGGTGGCCCCGATCGTTACACATCACGCTTCTTCCTCAAGCATTGTTTCATCGAGCAGGCCTTTGATATGTTGCATGAGCGTGGCTTCCGTATGGCGGGCAGTTGTGGTTCGGGTACGGCGGGCTCGGTGGCGGAACCCAAACCCGGTGTGGATACAGAGGAGAATCGATGGAATCACTATAATGAATTTGTTTTTGTGCGCGAATAAGCAGTGGATGTGGTGGATAGCAGTTGTTTTGGTGGCGGTCGAGCAACAGTCGTCGGTTTTAAGTACGCGGTTATTGGATTGTAGGGATGGTGGATAATTTTAAACTCACACTAATCTTCGAGTTATCAACAACACATGTAAGTGGGCAGAGGCATTTACTTAGTGTGTGTTGCATGTATATATGTATAAGAGTATATATGGTAGCCTGTGTGGCAAAGCAGTAAATAGTAAAAAGAAAGAAAAGAGCTCACAAAACTGTAGGCAAGTAGCAGAAAAGCAGCGCACATTTTCTATAGCCCGCAGGCTACCTATAACCTCAAACCACTCACAATCAGCTAGCTAGTCTTCTTTTCAACTCTGCTTTGCCACAATGCGAAGCAACATGTCATTGCAAACAATTCTCAATTCGGTGCGCGTGTGTGCCATTAGCTACAGTCACATTTGTATTTTTTTTTTTTTTTCATTTTTTATTACAACTTGCAACGTGCCAAGACACAGCCTGCGGCAACTAGTTTTTACCGCCTTTAGTGGCTTGAGAAGGTCAAAGCATCCATATTGTATGGTGTAAAGCGAAGACTACATTTAATGCATGTCAAGACGAAATGTATTTCACGTATACAGTTAAATAGTCAGACATTCAAACATATTTGTTGCTCCGTGAAATGTGCGAAATAAGATGGAAAATGGAAAACTGCGTAAATACTTACACTAAGTAAAGTGGAAAAATGCATACATACATACATATACATAAATAGCTAATACGTTCTCTTATATTTACTTTAAGTACCGAAACGTGTGGCAATTAAAATAAAATATAAGAAATGTACACTTACATTTAGTGCATAAAAATAGTAGAAACTTTCGCACTTTATGCAGCGCATGCAAGTAATTAGCTGACAGGCTCCATAAACCACCAAGTACTTAATATGTAAAGCTGTCGTTTCTATGGATTACTTATTTATAGTTACAGCTACGCAAATGAGTGGCTATTAAAATTTAGAAAACCTCACTGTGGTCACGACGCATAAACACTAAAGGTGACTTGAGTGCTCAAGTGTTTACCTTCGGACACTCGTTAAAATTTTTTTTATTGTGTCAAATGTTTATTACATACCATTCATCAATCTAAACATTTGGGTATATTCACAAGATAGTAGAATATTAGCAGATGTACCTAAGAATTCAGTGAACTTATTACGATATTTTAATTTTAACTTGTCAGTAAAACAAAAATCCGTTTAATCCTACGAGGCTACCAAAAAAAAACATCACTCCTTAGTGATGTAAATATCTCGAACTTCATCCAATACATCATTGAGAGATGAAGTAACATATCTAGCTGAAGTAATTTCATCAGTGAGTACAGGACTCAGTTATTTGCAAATATGTATGACGAAATCTTAAGCAAAGCTCTTTGACTTCAAAATTGTTCCAAGAACTTAATTCAGTAGTTTCATTCAATTTAAGTCTCATCCATGTTGTATGAGACATCTTAAATATTTTATGTTATGAAAACCATAGTGAGCTCTCAAGTCGATTTAGTCAGGGTAGTCTCATAAATCTTATTGTATTATTATAGATTATTTTATGTCTGCAAAAGGAATATACACCACAAAGCGTTACAATGAGGTCCTCTCAGTTTCGGATTCGCTTAAGCTCCTTCAGATGGATCTATGCGATATTAATGCTTCCAGAGTGTAATTTCTTGTGACTCTTGTGGCTGATCACTTACTAAAGGCTACTTAAATTAAATAATCCTGAAATATTTCATAAAAAAATTAATTACTTATTGGTCCAGATGGCCAGCGGTTGATTTTTTCCACAAAAGTTGGATGGATGTGCAGAAAAAAATATTTTCATTCAGGACCACTTAAAATCATATCCCCACAAAGCGACTGTTCTTTGAAAAATGTATAAAAATTGGTCCGATAGAGAATGCTGCTAATAATAGATGCCTCGAAATCAGAATAAGAGAAGTGATTAAAATAAAAATCAGTTTCAACTCAACTCAAACTCCTTCTTATGAAAATAAACCTGATTTAAATTTATCGTACAATTTTCTAAAATAGAAAGCAACAAAAATAATCATGGACCTAAAATTCTTAACATAATAACATTCGTTTCAAGGTTATTTCAATATTATGGCCTTTCGCACAGCCAAATTAATTGATCAATTAAAAAAAGGACGTATATGTGTAATTACAAATACGTTATTTGTCGCAGAGTTGAATTTCATTCTCAACTAGATTAAAATACGATCAAAAATTAATAAAGAAAAATGAGATTTTCATTTTGTATGGTATCAGCGCTTTAATCGAGCAAACGCTGTTTAATTGATCAATTAGCTCCTGTGCGAAAAGGCTATTCGGTTTAACTTTAATAAATATTTCCAAAAAAGAGTGTCACTAAAATGCTAAAATGACTTCAGAAAACGTTTTTACCTTTGGTAATATAAAATATGGTAACCTGAACTTCAATTAGGCATACCAATGATTTTAAATATGCATTATATGAAGAACCGACATTTCAACCCTTGCAAGATCGTTACATGTACTGAAAAAACTAGTCACTTCATGCAAGAAAATTCAAATTTTCTGAAAGTTCATTATATTTTGCAAGTAAAAATCCAATATTAGCTTAATGTATGTATGTATGTAAGCATTTTCCACTATTCACACAATTTTCTAAGAAAACCTAAGCGTATGGACGAACTAACACACGACTGTTTGCGACACTTTGTAAACGAATGCCAAATATTTAAAACGAAATGAAAGTAGCAAATTATATATCATTTATAGGTGGATAGAAAATAAAATAAGAAATTGCAAGAAGAAAAACTTATACAAAATATAAAACTATGTTGATATAAAATAAATGAAATACAAGTATTGAACTAATATTAGTACGGGTCTTAGCATTTAAACAAAAATAAAAAAAGAAAACAAAAAAAAAAAAATAAAAATTAACTACAAAACTAAAATTAAGTAAAAATGATTTTAAATTTAATTGCGGCAGCAGCCAAACGTTGCAAATAGCTGGCAACGCTGCCAAGCGAACTCAAATTTATAGCAACGGTAATTAGTAGACATAAATTGTGCGCTTGCGGTCGTTTTTGGGGAAATTAAGAGGCGAACAAAAGTAGAGTAGAATAAATTTATGTAATGACTAAATACTGAAATGCAAATGTAATGAATAGATGCTATATAAAAATGTAATGCAAATACAACAATTGATTATGAATTTAATGAAGTTGCAAATACAAAAATAGAAAAACTGAAAAACACTATTAATTTCCATTGTGAACCCCCGAAACTGAGCAAACACAAAGCGATATTAAAGCGATATTAGTTTGGCGCAAATATTTATGAGAACTGTAATGTAATTGCGTAATGGCAAATGTAATGTATTATATATTACCTATTATTAGTAGCATAAATGAGAATGAAAAACACTGAGAATAAACAGACACAGTAGCAAGAAAGCAACGTAATAATGAGCAAATATTTGAGGAAATATATATATGTGCGTACAAGTATTGTGAAAATACCACGCTGTCATGTAATGTAATGCAAAGCAAATAATTAAAATCCATGCTAATGAGAGTAAGCGATAGCGTAGGCCGCCGTAAAAAAAGCGTGGCAATTTACAAATGAAAGTGAAATGGTTGAGGGGGAAAATTGTGCTTAATTGAAATAAAATGTAGCGCCGGAGTATTTAGCGCTGATGACACAGCCGCGTAAATCGTTAAAGTCACAAAATAGCAAGCAACAACAAAAACAATCACAACTAGATAATGGAACTCCAAACAACAACAACAACACCACCAACAAACAAAAGCAGCACTAGTAAAGCAAAATAAATACAATTAAAAAAAGTAGTAAAAAATAAATAATTAAACAACAACAACAAATATAACAAAATACAACAACCACCCACCTTCTATTCAACGCGCTCTACAACACAGAAAATTGTCTACTCATTGTACGTATGTATGTAATTTATGTAATGTATCTATGGAGCGCTGTGCTATTGCTCCTCATTTGTTAATGCATTTGAAGCCCAAACTTTACAACAACTACAACACCGAATTGTAATGAAATGTTGCTGTGGCTTGCGGCAGGACTGCGCACAGCCAGCATGAATACAACAAAAATAACAGAACACAAAAACAACAACACGAAATTACAACTAGCAACATAAACAACAAAAAAAACAATAACAAAACCAACAACAACAAACAAGTTGCGTAATTCATTTTTGAAAGTATCATTTGGAATGTGGCAACTTTGCACATTTATTAAGTAGTTTTCAGTTCACAGTTATGACACAAGTTTCTATGACAATTGTATGCATGAGTGTGTGCGTGTATGTGTTGTGGGAATAGTTGAGCACATACGCGTTTATGTAAGTTAAATGAAATGTCAGTGTGCTTACAAAAATAAGTATAAAAGTTTGTTTTTCCACAAAAAGAGTAACCAAAAAATAAACCGTTACCAAAAATATTCCATTTGTTGCTCGACTGAAGTTTGAGAGAAAAAATATATTTAATGATTGATGGCTGTACACAACTCCCTGCGGCAGCAAAACCTGCCATAATTCACGCACTTTTTTGGCGCTGCCTTTTTTTTGTATGAAACACTTCCGTTGCCCTCGCGCGCACTACAACAACTACAAAAATACATACAAATATTTGATTTGTGACCGTTAGTTGTGATGTTGTGTAAATACTCATCAATCATAAATTTTCGCATATGCTCTTCAACAATTCTAATCGCTGTTTTGGCCTGCTGCCGGTTGTTCGGTGAGTGACAGTTTTTAGTTTACACTCGGCTGAGCAGTGAACGGTGTGCACTTGTTGTTGTTGTAATGAATGAACAATTCCTGAATGTTAAGTTAAAAATGTATTTTAAGCCATTTTTAAAGTGATTTGTTTGCTGTTATGACAGCAATTCAATGGTGTGACACTGCGTATGAGTAACATTCCTTCGCTACAATCACTTACTAATGAATTTTAATCTCAAATAAATTGGTGGAAATATCGTAAATAAAATGAGATTTGATTATAAAGTTAATTTTTAGACATGATGAATTTTAATCGACTCAAAAAGTTAAAAAAATTCACAATTTTTTGACGACTTTTCAGTGGTCAAAAACCTGATTTTTAGACTTTGTTTAGTGTACTGGACTATGAGTGGTATTATAGCCTAAATAGTCGTTAATTAAGATTCTCGAAGCATTTTTGATTGCTTATGAGAGTGTTTTTCTACAGAAAACGTAATCAAATTTGAAGTTGTGGCTAATTTTTTAAAAGATTTTTAATTTTGTTTCACTAAAATTTGCCCAAAAATATGCTTTTGTCGGCATTTTTAGCTCACATATATACAATTACATTATTTTTCTTTTTTGTAGTTTTTTAGACTAAAATCTTCAAGTACAAAATATACTAATATATTCCAAATGAAGCCAAATATAAGTTTATTTGAAGTAGTAAACAGGAAGCCGTTGTTTACGGAAATATTAATAAAATTTCCACAACACAAATTTAACTAAACCACATGCATACAAACTATTTCAGTTTTCATTTAAATTTCACTCATAAATAAAATATCAAAAAATAAACAGACAAATATATAGTTTCTTAACTAAAAGGTAGATTTACTGAATTGAAAAACCAACACACGTACAAACTATTAGCAACACACACAAGTAGTATAAAAATAAACTAAACAAACTCGAAATACAAAATATACTTAAACAAAACTATGATAAAGAAAAAACAAATATTATAAAAATAAACCAACAACAAACCAAACAATCTATGGAACGACGACAAATATTGTTATTGTATTTGAGTAAGGGAAGTGAGACGACAAGCGCTTGTAAGAATTTTCAAAACTATTTTCATGGAAAATATAAAGGAAGTTGCAAACAGCAGCTGTGTTTAAATGAAGCTACAAAATATTCACAAACCAGATATTTAGATAATTATTTATGTTTGCTGTAACTACAAAGTCAAACTGTAAAATGTAAACTAATTCTTGGAAGATGTCAAATAAAATATTAAGAAAACTGATAAAACTACAAATAAAAGATGAAAAAAATTAAAAAATAAACATGCAATTATTGTGTCAAATATTGGAAAAGTAAGTAAATAATAAAGGCAATTTTGAGTATGGGCGACGTGCATATTTTTAAGAAAATATTATTTGCATGTCAAAATTAATAAGTAAGTATTACGATTACATATAAATTTTTGTGTCCGCTCTTAAGGGACTATACATGGTGGCACTTTCAAAAACTCGATTTTTTTTTTTAGTTCTTTATTCGAAAAGTCGTATCTTGAATAGCTTTTAAATAACAGTGTTCTAAAGAGCGACCGCTTGCGTACACCTTTATAGTTGTGTACACCTTTATAGTCGAAACTTTAAAAGCGTTTTTCGACGACATTTCTCATAATTGCTGACATCATAACTCAACGAGAAATTGACCGATCGACTTCAAATTTAAACTGAATGTTCTTGAATATATTTACCATACAATGACCTACGATTTTTTTTTATTGGTTGAAAATTGTCAATTTGGCATTTAAAAATAGACCATTATTTACATAAAAAAACGAAATTTTTTTTAGAACTATGCCATTTGGTCAATTTTTGATATTTTTCAAAAATTGTAGGTCATATAGGAAATATATTTAACTTTAACCTTTTTTGAATTTTTTTTGTTTCAGCAACTCATTCGGCCGGAATCATGTCAGCAGTTAGAGAACTTTTTTTGGCACCTCCAAAGACAGCATATCTCTAAAAAAAAAATTGAAATTTAGCGAAAAATATATCTTATTATGTGCAAAAAACTTCGAAATAATCGATCGAGTACTTTCAAAAAAAAAAAAAAATTCACGAAAATCTACTACTTTTTCATAGGTTACACTGGTACCGTGTTTTCAAAGTCTGTTGTCAAATGTTCTCGAAAACTAGTCAACCGATCGAAATTTTGCACAGCTGTTCGAGATACAATTTACTCGTGTTTGGCCAAAGGAATTTTTTCAATTACTACTATTTAAACAAAAAAACAAAATGTCAAACAAATTTTACCGAAATTTTTATTTTTTTGGAAAAATGCCAAAAAATCCTTTTTTTTTCTTCTTTTTTTGTCTTTCCTTCCTTGAAGCACGAGTTTATGGTCTTAACTAAAACACTTATTTTTGTGTTTTCATTTTAAAATATCCTGTCAGGAGTTATGCTGACTACGCGGACGCATTTTTTTCCGAGGGGTCACTGGAAATAACGTCACAATGGAGGAGTTTTAATTTTTTTTTTTAATTTCAGAAATTAGTTTTAAAATATCATTCTAAAGGACAGAAAAAAGTTTAAATTAAATAAATAATTTTTTATATAGAAAAAAATATTGAAAATAGCCAATTTTTTACGCGACAAAACCCATGTGACCCCTTAAAACAACTAAAATTAAAAGGTTCGTATTTATAAATTCATTTAGAACCCGCTGTGAACCATATTTTTCCCACATTGTAATTGTAGAAAATATTCAAAATGTGAATTACAAGTCAAAGCTCTTTTCTACGGTATGTCAGCCTTCTATCTCACTCTACATTATCTAGTTTTCAGAAAATTTATGTATTGAATAAGCCAGATACACTATATCAAGGTAAGTATCTCCCTTGAGTTGAAAACAACCCACAGATTTTTCTTTCTTTCAGTAAATTCGAATATAAGGCAATCAACGAACGTTTTAACATTAAGTTCGTATACTGTATCCAAGATTCTTATACATGATAAAACCATAGCTGATCCGAAGATTCAAGAAGAGTTCTATTAACTCTTGCCTGGAGTGAAAATCATCCAATTTAGCAGATTTGTGATGAGTTTCCACATGTGTGGTGGGAATTAATATTTTGAAATTATAATTATCCAAATGTCGTATCGCTATCGAGAATTCGCCACATCTTAAATTTAAGGTCATCGTAGTAAACGTCGAATTTTTAACACTTTTTTAGCAAGAGATAGCGACAGTAAATCAACTATAAATTCTATAAATAAATATTTTTAAACCAAATCTACGATGTAATTGTGCAATGTGCTGCGATTCAATATAAATTGTTGAAGTTTCAAAGGATTTAAAACCACTATATTATTGCCTCACTTGCATTTTATTTAAATTTTTGTTGTTGCTGTTTTTTGTTTATACAGCAAGCACTGTCACTACTAACAAACAAGCACCACAGTTTCATGCCAACGCACGCATGCACTCTTCGCATTCCAAAATCATTGCAAAATTGCAGAAATATTTCAACGAGAATTTTCAGTTTAAATGTGAAAATTCCACCAGCATCAACAATGTGACATTTGTAACTGTAAAGTTTTCGGAAATTCTATGCACTCATGCAGGCGCACATAGTATATATACACGCATATAAACAAATGTATGCATGTTTGTCTAAATGTGCCTGCAAGCGCGGCTGGCTGTGTGTTTGTTGTATTTTAGTTTGTTTTTTTTGCCATTCTCTTTAACTATTATATTTGCTATATTTATTTACTCTTCCTTTGTTGTTTCTTTTAGTTATTGCACTCATTCAATTGTTTTTGCTCGTTGTTGTTGTTTGTTTGTTTTATATTCCCGCTGTTGGCCGCATTATGCGCATTGTTGCTCACTTCTGTCGTTCCTTTGGCGCTCGCGGTATGCAACACCCGGCAGCAGCACTCCAACTGGTATTTGTTATACTCGTACTGCCTGCCTGACGCACTTGGGGTCGCATGCACAGCTATTGGAACACCATAGTAGACAGCTATGTGAGCGCACAGTATACTGTGAGGAGTGTACTGCCTGCAGAGTAGTGTGTGGCCCACCATGTCGCCACTTGTGGTCGCGCCGCTGTCTCGTTGGTTCTCATCCAGCTTCGTTCCCTTTGCCAAGCTTTTGCGCTTTTAATGCATTTTTAATAATGTTTGCTTTTAGCCGTGGGACGCCATTTACTTAGTGCAGTTTGTGTATGCGTAGGTTATTGTGTATGTTTAGCAATGGAAAAATGCGCGGTCTTTTGTTTGATTAGTATTTTTTTACGCGTAAAATAGGTTGGAACCCTCATCTGCAATATTAGCTTCCACAAAGTGATTTTCTTGTGATTTCCCTAATTGCCTTAGGTAGATTTTTTTCTTTTTTTTTCAATTATGAAATTTATGCATCCATTTGTAAGTATGTATGTCTATATGCATATATTGAGTGACAGGAATATCACATATTATTTTTCTACCTTAATTATACATAATTCGTTCAGGTACAGTTCTCGATTGTGGATATCAAAAAAAATTTTTTTTTTTCATTTAAATATCATATTATCCAGGTGACGGCCTGTTTTTTACAATTTTTTTGTTCTACGACCAGGAAATAGATAGAACATTAAGTTTATTATAATTTATTAATATGTATTTCGGCAGTATAAATATGAGTTTTAAGCTAAAAATATTGTGTAGAACATGAGTTACATCGTTCTGAACACTCCCTCCTCGGAAAATGGGTTCACACTTCCTCCACGATTCCGGCTGATTGGATTATCGGAAACAATAAAAAAAATTAGCGGCGTTATAATCTGTAGGCTTAAATCCATGGAACGCACTACAATCAAGTGAATATACCAAAAATTGGACATTTGAAAAAATTGCGAATTTTAAGTTGTTTTTTTAGCTTTTTATTACAAAAAAAAACGCATGTATTTGATTTATAATTTCATGCATTTGCATGTGCTGAGCTCACCCAACAAATTTCAAGTCAATTTCAAGATATGATGGAGGAAGATTTGAATAACTGCCAACTGAGCGAATCGAACAGCTCCTTCTTTTACCTGCGGTATTATAAAACAACTTCGATTCTACAAAAATCACTTTACTACCGTATTCAAGACATGATAAGAGTGCGTAGTGTGATAAAAAAATTGCTTTGAACTCACCACATGGGATAGCCCCCTTAAGAACTCCATAACAAAATTTTTGAAAAATAAGGCATATCACCAATTAACTAAACAATATCTAATTGTTAATGAAAATACATCTGTTTATCGTCATAAGACCCAAAGAAGAAATTAAATGAAATATATAAACAACCCAAGAAAATATATATATACCATTGTTATTACTATACTATACTACTCGGTCTCGATAATGTCAACCTTTCTAACGTCGTTCCAAGAAGGATAGAGGGTGATGATACTGCCTAAAGTTAAACATTAAATTGTAACACTACAGCTTTAAGATTTTATGTTTATGTACATTATATGTCAAACAGTGTTTAAACAGTCCCTAGAGATAACCTAAAGTTCCTTTATGTAATAGTGAATAGTCGATAATTTTAAAACAACCAACGATGGACATTTCTTAAAAATATTTTAACCTTTTCGGTTGTAAACAAAGGTTGAAACTCTACTGAAACCAAAAAAGTGGTGTTTAAGGTGAGTTAAAGATAATACTATTTTAGTAAGTAGTGTTAAATGCCAAAATACCCGCAATTCTTAAGTTTATTTCGCAAGATGGATTTTCCTTACATTTTTGAAGCTATCACAACGCTTTTTAGTAAATTTATTAAAAGAAAAACTATTTTCGATTCTAAGCTGAATATGCTTATAGTCGATATGGGACTAAAATAGTCTATACATTTTGATAACAGAAGAGCGTTTGCCACAGATAAGGTAGATTAATATACAGCTGTCGAAAAAAAACTCCAAAGTGATCCCAAAATCGATTTTAAAATTTATGAAGAAGAAATATTAAATATCGTTAATCTCATATATAATACTGAGCAATTTTGATAGTACGAATAAATGAGGTTACTTCATACAAGAATATAGGTACAGCAATTAAGAACTGCTGCTACCAGAAACTGTGAGTATCAGAAACGAAAAGTAATTAAAGCGGACCTTTAAGGAAGACAGTAACAATCCAATATTACTTATCTTAATAAATGTATTCTAAAGATATCAACAATGGGAGGTATTGTATATAAGAATTTAATAATATTGGGTAACTTTCTACAAATACTACTAATTTATATCCCAATAAAAAAGAATTATTGAAAATTGATTTTCGATAAATTATTATCTCTAAAAGATTTATAAAACTGTTATGTAGATGATCTATAATATAAAAATATTTTTTTCAGGATTACTATCCTGAAATATTAAATATCCGCGGTAATTAAATATGCATCTTTCATTTCCACTGAAACATCCCAATTCAATATTTGTTAAAATGTATGAACATTTTAACCCCTTCCATAGTCAAGTCTCCCCATTAAACTATATTTTTTTATTATTCCGCTGCAGGAAGCTAATTTGAAAATTAATTTCCGCGGTAAACAATTAATGAAATTAAAAAACTAAAATAATTTGAAACAAATTAATTGCAGCGAATATGTTGCACAAAAGCAAACTCATTTCAATTATTGGCATAGAGAAAATAATACCAAAAAAAACTAAACACTGAGATAATAGCAACAAATGTAAAAACCACAACACAACAAAGGAAACAATAAAAATGTAAAACAAACAAGTAAACAAAAGAGCAGCAAAACACACGCACACACTTGAGTAAATATAAATGCAATTAAATAAAGCACACACACACACACACACACTTATAATAAAGTAGAAACATGCCGAAACCACCGACGGCGACCAAGCCAAAGTGGTGTGAGCAAATGCGCATATAAAAGAAATGAAATGCACACACAAAAGCGGCGAAAGCGACGAAGAATGCGACACACAAAAAGGCGAGACAAAAGCAACGGGTTAAATTGTTTTAAATTAATTTACTGACTGCCAGTGTGTGGCTGGTGTGCTGATGTACTGGTTGAGCGCCTGAAAGTGGGCAGCGCGTATTTTTCATGCATGTGAGTTTTATATATACTATTATATGTGTTGCCAACAGCAATTCAATTGCATGCAGGTGAAATTAAATTTTCATTAATTTGCTGCAAAAAAATTTTAATTGAAATTCTATTGGTTGGCAACTGGTTTTTCACGCTTTGCATGATTCATTTCAATTATTTTGGCGATTTTTGAAGAGCAAATATTTTTTTTGTTTTTATATATAGCTAAGTGCATGTATATATATATTTGTGAAAAAAAAATGTTGGTAAATTTTTAATATTTTTTTCCATTTTATGGTAGCCGCCGCCGCTGACTTTCACTGCTGTCGCCAGCAATTTCAAATGTGCATGACAGACAAATTCGCACCTTCTTCCAACATTTTGCGCAAATTTTTCATTTCAATTTACTTGAAAATTTGGCAGGCAGGCAGCTATAGCGCCGTCTAGTATGCTTTTATTTTTGCGTCATTCAGACACAGCACGTAGCCAAGCGCCAGTTATTTGTCAACACAACATTCCACACAACACGCTTGCAAATAATTCGTATTTCAACTCAAATTTTGAACCATTTTAAGCACATACGAGTATATGCAGACGAAGACAAAATGAGAAATATACTTGACTGTGTGTCAGAATTTCAGTAGACAAATATGCCGGCGACTTGCCACTCCACACTCAAGTTCTTCAGCTTGTCAGCAGCGTGTGAAGCAGTGAGGAGTTGCAATAAAAGTATCAAAATATTACTTGCACACGCACCAGCCGTGAATTCGGGGAGCCATCCACGTCAAGGGCGCCAAAAGCGAATATTTGAAATGCCATTAAAAAGTACACTCACAGCCTATTTTCTTTTATTGGGGGAATTCGCTTGTGCCTTTAAAGCAGCCGTACGCATATGCTTAAATGGTTATGAATATTCTTTTGTACATTATAAATTTTAATACTTCCATATATATGCATAAGCAATTTTATTACCTTTGGTATATTAGGTTTAGTAGAAGCTTTAGAGTTATTAATGCAACGTTAAGAAAAAGTGTGGAGGCTTCACGATGCGGCGGCATTTTATGGTATATAATGAAATGAAATTTAAATTTGTTGGTAAAACAGGTTAGATTAAAGTATTTCAGGTAGATTAAGTTGATATTTAGCAAAATACAAATCGAATATTATGCTCAAAGCAACTTCACAATATGAAATTTAAATTTTCAAAAACTATACTATAAGGGTATGATAAATCCTAGAGTGTCCGCCAGAAGCTCGAAAAATAATGTTGGTTTTTTTATGCTCATACTCGATAATGGCTGAGTCTAAATACCAATTAACCTTAATCGCAATGAGATACTGTAAGCCGTATAATTCAGTGAGGCCTTCTAATGATCTTCAGTACCTACTGAATATTACTCAATAAGCCATGATTTTTCGACAAGAGAGCCCTCTATGTTTCCAAAAAAATGTACAGAAAGGGCCAAATAATTTGAAAACTAAAACTAAAATTGTTATTGAAGTTTCAAGCGGCAATCAAAAAAAAATACGTAATAGAACTTTTTAATCCTTTGACAATATTTAATCTGACTTATATAGAGAATACGAATAAAATTACTAGTGAGAATCTGATACCTGATCCATAAGCGTGTTCATATGCTCTCAACATCCTAGATCCATCTGCATACCACGGCATTTTCTGCAGTAACGAAAGCCGTTAGATCACATTTTTTCCGAAATAAATTTATGCTTGAAGTCGGAAATATCTGAACCTATTGACTCCACACTTTCGTCAGAATAGTGCAATAATTAATAACGCTCTCTAGCGGTTGAATCAATAAGTAAATCCTAAGAAGATAAGAATGAAAGGACAGCAGTTTCATAGATCATGTGGCCGCAGCGCACGGTGGGCCCTCAATTTAGAATATATTTTTATATATTTATTTATATATATTTTTATTATATATATATAGGGTTATTTACGAAGAAAAACGATCCGATATAACCAATCGACCTTTGCATGGGCCATCAGTTTCTCACCACAAAATGCTGCCATGAAAAAATATATTAGGTTGGCCGATTTTTGGCTTTTTATTCAATGCTTTATAAAAAGTGTGACAGTTATCGAATCTGTTTCCATCCCTCCTTATTTGCGAAGAACTCGGACAGCCACTTTTCACAAGCCTCTTTTGAGTTCAACTTTACACCACCAAGGGCGTTCGACATGGACAGGAACAGGTGGTAATGCGATAAAAACATCCATCCAAGCTCCCGTAGCTTCTGACGAGTCATCAACGAAGTGTGTGGAACGTTGTCAACGTTGTCCTGTTGGAACCCTATACCCTTCTTGTTGGCCAATTCTGGACGCTTCTGGTCGATCGCTAGCTTCAAGCGGTCCACTTGTTCGCAGTAGATGGTAGAATTAGGTGTCTGGCCATATGGGAGCAGCTCATAGTGGATGATTCCTTTCCAATTCCACCAAACACACAGCAAAACCTCCTTCCTGGTCGTCAACCCCAGCTTGGCCACTGTTTGGGACGATTAACCAGCTTTCGACCACGACTGTTTTCACTTAATATTGTCGTATGTGATCCATTTTTCGTCGCAAGTCACCATCCCCGTCAAAAATGGGTCGACTTCGTTCCGTTTCAGCAGCATATCGCAGGCGTTGATTCGGTCCAGAAGGTTTGTTTTTTGCGTCAAATCATGCGACTCCCAAACATCAAGCTGTTCTGTGTACCCAGCCTTCTGCAGATGGTTTAAAAGGGTTTGGTGACTGACTCCCATCTCCTGGGGGATGTAACTCGATGTTTTCCATGACTTGATCGGTATTCATCGGCACAGGTCTTCCGCCGGAAGTGATAGAGTATCATCCCCCAAAACACCACTAATCTCACGGAACGTTTCTCTAGCGGATTTGCCTTTAACGAAGAAAAACTTTCAAATAGCGCGAATTTCGGCGTTGGTGAACTCCATGTTTACACGTCTATAACTGTTGAACACAATATCCGAACAAATCATACATATCGTCGTTTTGTCAGCGTTATATCAAGACGTTTCAAAGTTGTATAGTATTGCCAGATACGAGCTCTGTATCGTTTTATACATAGCCGCGAAATTCCAAAGACAAAAAGGCGGATGAGAGATATTTGCCAATCTAATATTTCATCATACTATGAATACATTTCTGTCTGAATGAAGGTAATCAATATATTGGACCTCCTTTTTTTAATAATAGCTTTAAGTTAATATCAATAACACCAAAACGCATCCTTTACATCCTTTAAATAAGCTTGAATTACAATTTTTGAACACAAAATTTGGGAGTATGTATCAGCAATGTGCCACTTTAAAAAAATATCATTAAATTGAAATAAAAAATGCCACCGTTTATGAAGGCGTTCAACAACACTAACACACGTAAACATTTTCTTTATATAAATGTTGTACTTTTATGCAAATACCAGTGTCGGTTAAAGCTTGTATTGCGGTGTGGCTGCGCTCTTAACCGTAACCAACCCACACTCACGCACACATTTAAACTTCAGCACCGCAAATTCCAACTTTACGCACATGCTGGTAACCTTAAGCACCGCGGTAAACAAAAATGGCAACGGCGAAGCAAAATATAACGGCATGTGTATATATATTTTTATATATGAACATATATTTATGTGAGTGTACATCATATACCATATTACCAGCCATCAACAAATTATTCTTTTTTAACGTGCAATTTTACAGTCGTCACACAGCAATCGCTACAAACGCACAAATATGTTCGCTCCTCTTCTCCCGCCAATGGGCGTGAGCGCACATTATCTGTACAGCAGCAAACTGGAGCATATGAAGCGCAACATTTGCCACGACATGAGCGCAGCGCAGCCAGCCAGCACCGCTTCACTTTGCTAAATTACCCAGATTTCACTTCATGGCCATGCCCACACTTCTCTCGCCTCTGCTGCTAAGTTTCAAAGTCAGTTAGATTACAGTTTTTACAGTTATATATTTATTTTTTTGTTTTTGTTTTCTTGCTGTCGACACACGCAATGATGCCCACTCTTGTTCATTCTCTTCCCATTCACACCCACACTTCGGTTGGGCAACTGGCACTGCAAGTAAACACTTACAAAGACTTATGGGAAATTTAAATCCTTTTGGGAAATCAATAATTATTATTTATTTTTATGTCTCTCAAGAAATGCTCAAATTTTTGTTTTGAACAATTATGCGGTGAAGCATCTAAGATTACGCATAGCAGTTGATTATTTTGTTCATATGGAATAAGAAATGAATTAAATTTGTGAAAGGAAAGAGAAGATGAGAAAACAAAAATGTATTTATTTGCTTCAGTTTGAAAAATAATTTAAATTTAAATTGAAAGAAATTCATATATTTAGAACAAACTTTCAACAAATTTTATTCCATTTGAATCCCTTCCGTCCCCTTTCGTTTCGACCAGACGCGTATGATTTGAAGTTAAAATGGCAAATAACGACACCGTTGATTTGGATATTGTGTGGAGAAATACCGTTGGTTTGTATTTCTACAGATTTAATTAAGATTTGATTTTACTATTTCAGATTTTTAGAGAGCTCTAACTCAGCTTGACCTATCCACGGTCTATGAGAAAGGGTCTGAAAATGAATATCATTAGTGAAAGAGTTTCACGCAATATATGGATGAAAAGAACTGATATAATTGGGATAAGTTATAAAGAAATCTAAATATATTCAATAACAGATTTTTTCACTGCAAAATCCGTAGTATATTATAGGACCTAGCTGATAGAAAAATGTTTTTAATAGTAATGGATGCCCTTTGGCAATCTCTAACAAACTTGGAGCATTTCTCTGGAATGAAAGAGATTTCCGTAAATTCCACTCGAATATTTAGAGTCAGCTGAGGACCTCTACGGGGTGGTTCGACAAGAACATAGCTTAAAAAAGAAAATCGAAAATTTTTGAATTGCAATGATATTTTCTCCAAGATGTTCCTTTTGGCTCAATACATTTGTCTAGTGATGTTTATACTATTCTCAACCGGCGGATTTCTGTCACCCGACGGACTTATTGGAAAAAAAACAGAAATCGCACGAGGCTAGATCTGAAGAATACAGAATACGTTGTGACGATGGAGGTGTGAGCAAGTGCGATCTCATGTTAGAAAAGCAATTTTTCCTTCGACAAAGTTGGGTGAATTAACACCAGGTGGAAATTAACTCGGAAATTATACAGAAATTTTAAAAAGATGCGTGCGTATGTGACTCAGTTACAAATGCGTTATGGTTCAAAGAATCATACCCCTTTCAACTTAAAACTTACTTCCTGGAACCACAGTAGACAAAGATCTTTTTAATTCCGAAATTAATAATTGCATGTTTCTCTTTCTTCGAATGCCTTTCGAAAAACAATTATTATTGGAATTGTGAAATGTGAATTTATAAGTAAAATAAAGAGATTTAATCAAAGCCTACTGCTGTAAATTTGATATAATTTCCATGTAACTCTGGTACTTTTTTCACTCATACAAAAAGATGAAAATGTTTCAGCAATTTATGCAACACTTTTATTCCCCCCAACACTCAAGCAAGTAGTAACTGAATCATCAGACATGCAACTCTAGGAATTACAACAAACCATTAGTGTCAGAACATGCCAAGGCAAAAAAACACACACACACACACACAAAATGAAAGCAAAAACAGACGAACAGTAAATGAAATGGAAATTGATACTCACAAAAAAAAAATCGAATCACAGAAACTGAAAAGCAACGCTTTCCACTGCTTTAACAAACCGTCGGCGTTATCAACACATCATCATCAATGGTGTCGTGCCGAGTTACGCTTGGATATGGGTGTTTGTTGTTGGAAATATATGTACACCTGCAGCTCAGTTCATATGCGATATTCACACACCTTATACAGACATACTCACATATATATAACACCAATACAAACACTTCATTGCGCCCATCACCTACTTCACACATATTCAACCATATGAATATGTATTATCTACTTATGTACATATATATATGTATAGTCAAGTATGTATTTGTGTCTCTCATTCGTTGAAAACACATTCCGACTGAATGGTTTATTGATTCCGCTGGGTGTGTCCTGGCGCAAAAATGGAATTTGTGTTGAAATTTGTCTCTAGTGTGCGAAATCATTGTACCGTTTGTATTACGAAAAGTGGGTTCAAATGTGTGCAAATATGTACAGACCGCACATATGTACGGATATACATGCAATGCGGAAAATTAAAGCAACTTAATTGATCACGTAATTAATTTAGTATATGATAAATGGAAAACAATTTACTTGTGTCTATTTTGCATTTTCCAATTCCCACACATTTTTTGCTGCTGTGGAGAAATTGTTAACAGCGAAATTTTCTGTTTGATTACACTTCGATGAAATGTGAAAGTATTGAGGTTTTTGTGTGAGTTTAATAAGTTAAACGGGTGCATATAAGAGAATACGATGGAAAATACATTTTAAGCATATTTTGAATCATTAACTCACTCAATAAGCGGTAGTGTTAGACACATTTATTAAAAAGTTAGAGTAAAATGATCTAAGGTGGTAAGTGGAGGATTAATATGTACTAGAAAATAATAATAAAATATATAATCTTAATTAGATTAAATTAGATTCGATTACAGATTGAGGGTTGCACTGCGACCTATGGTCTTTTGTGCCCCCTCCAGTTATTACAGTATACCATCTAACCCCGTCACGTTAAGAAACCTTAACAGTATTCCAGTGTTGATGGGTGCGATACTACATCTTTGGAGATACAGAACCCCAATTATATGACCCCTTTTTTCGGAGACCCCTCAGGAGTCTCCGCTACTATATCACAGAATCGGCAAAGATCCGACGAGTAAATTTGGAGTGTCGCCACTCCCTGCATATGCAACCAGCAGCGGTTCCTACTCGCCCATCCCTCTTCTTGTAAACGGCTACCAAGAACATGCCGACCAACTGCACCCGATAGCCGCGGGCTTCTTTGCCAGTTGGTCCGCAAGTCCGCATATATAATACATATAACCTACTGAGAACATTGGAGGCATATAAATAAATTCTGTGCTAAACATTATGCCTGCTGAGTCTATAAGAGGCATAAGGAGACTTAGATTAGTTGTTAGGTTGTATATATTGATCAAAAAGAAGTATACTTTTAGGCGAAAATACAATTTTGAAACAAAATTATACTTATGAAGTTAAAAAAACATTTCAAATTTTAATAAAAGACTAATCTCTACATTCTTATATTTGAAAATAGACAATTGTCAATTGTTTCCAACAAGCAGAGACCAAAAAAATCTTCAAACTGCTACTTCTATGTTTTTTGAAGTTTGAATCTAAATAATAGTTTTTATTTTGAGTTTCCAAAACCACAACAGCAAAAAATATTCAAACAAAATAAAAATGCAAATAAAACCGCATGAAAACAGCAACAATCCTTAGTTAAATATACATGCACAAATAACCGACAAATGTACAGTTTTTCGCACAAATGTTATACTAGTAGGTCATTGAGGCACTTTGTGTAGTTCACCTTTTTTATTTTCCTTATCTACAACTACGTACCGTTTTTACCGTTGTTCACAATTTCATTATTGTTAATAAATCACAGCGGCAACAAATGGCCAAACAGTTATAGAATTTTTGTATACAGACCACTCAACACAATTGTTTGTACATAAGCGCTTGATAAAAAAATAGCTTCATACCTTAGGATATTGACACACCGGTGTCAGAAATAATTGAAATAGTTTCGTTATCACTTCATTAGATAATTTCAAGTAGTAGCATGTTGTTATCATTGACTCTCATGAATTTATTTTGCATAATGCCTACAAGCAATAAATATCGCCCTTATAGGTACTTTGATTTTTTTTATTTCATTAAAACGTTGCTTAGAAGCTTCTCAAATGATAGGGAATCTTAATTAATAAAGAATTATCTTAACACCCCTAAATGTAGGCAACAATTTAATATTATAAGAATACTTTCTTCCTCGTTAATTGTGATTAAAGTTACATGCCAGTGTGCTCTCCTAAATTCCTACAAAAGCTGTAAGATGGTATTGAGAAAAATATTTGAAAGTTCTATTTTACAACAAAACTTGCCATAATGAACCTGAAAATGCGTTGCCTAAATTTAGGATGATATTTTATAAGAGTTCAAGGAAGGTACAAAATAAGTATTTATTAAAAAAGATAGCTAAAAGTACATACTCCCAGTCCGCAATATAATAGTTAAAAAAAAATTAAAAAATTTATGGACCAACAACAATGGCTCATAAAAATACATATAATCTCATTCCTTGAAAACTGAAAATTCAAGCAACTTTATTAACTAAATTTATATATATGTATATACAGACTTATATACCTATATGTATATCCCCTCTTGAGTACCCGTTTATTGACACACACTGTTAGCACTTCCACAGCAAAAAGGTTATGGTTTTATACCAAATTAGAAAATATGACAAAAACAATGTCACTGCACAACAAAGCCTCTCCGTTGACTCTTTAGTCGTCTAAGCTGTTATTTAATTTCATCAACTCACAGGCTATGAAAATTTAATAACACCATAAACACCTTTAATTAATCGTAAAATAGCACAACGCACTCCCGACACACATCTCACAGCTAAATCCTTGCCATTTTCATGCTAATTCAAACTTGAACGTCGTGCCATTAATGCGCAACCAGTTAGCTGTGATTGCTGTACCTCGCCCACTTCGTACGGGTCTCTTCGCTCGCTCAATTCTTTTAACCCCCTTTTGTTGGCGCTTTCAAATTGTCATCTATTTTAGCTGACTGAAATTTTGCATAATTTAATTGTGTCAAAGCTGCAAATCCTTTTCAGGTTTTGCTTCTTTCATCTCTCTTTCTTTTCATTTTATTTGAATCTGTAAGTAAGTGGTATATCATGAATTTTATTGGTATAGTTGCTTTTGTTGTACGAATATAAGCTAATGTGGTTCGGCGAGTTGTTTCCCACACTCATTCGTCAAATTGGACTTCTATTTATAGTCAACCATTAGATTAAATTAGTGTGGAGGTGGAGTTTACTTAAATTTGAAAAAGCTATCAGTCCATTCAGAAAAAAAAGCGAGGTTTCTTTTGACTTTCTTTCATTTTAATACTTGAACGTTTTATTGAAGAAAATAATTCGAGTAACAGAACTTGATAATTCAGAGGTGATATTTAGAAGACCATACACTTATTGTTCTTGAACTGAAGAACCATGCAGTTAATAGTGTTTTCTCTAGATTTTATAAAGAATGAAAAGTAGTGGGTCTTGTGAAGAGACTATTTACACAGCACTGTTTAATCTATGTTGGAACCAGCCTTTTCAATGAAAGAAGTGTATGCCTTGAAGCTCATGAAGACTTACTCTAACTAACAAACTCTGTTTTAATCTCAAAAGAATTCTCTCTCGGCGATATCAATATATTTTGATGTCCGACATTGTCGAAACCATTGTGTAATAGTTAGATTTGCTAGATGCTACTTAGATCTGCTTAGATGCTACTATATCGATATTGGACTATTCGAGAATACAAATCTTTAGAAGGCTGGTCCGTCCAAGATTTATTGGATCTCTTCAAAGGTGGCAAAGAAATTATTGAAACGCTCAAAAACTAAATTTCTTAAACAATCATTCTAACTAAACTCGGATCTACGTCACCGGAATGGTCTAGAATTTTTATCCAGCCAAGAACTTTGAACTCTACAATACAATTTTTGCACGACTGATTTTGAGAATTAAAGATAATGAACTAAAAAAAATTATCGTTTGAAGAACATTGATACGAGTATAATCACCTTTCTGAGCGAATAGTACACTTTTTTCTCTTGTCTAACTCAATTGTGTAAATTTTCTTCTATGAAATTGAGCGTATAATTAAATTAAACTATAGTCTTATTTATTTCATTAGTATTTTAATAGCGCCCACTTGTAGCCAAAACCCTTTGAATTATGTATCTTTCAATTAGTAATTTACTAAAACTGCAGCACAATGAATATAATGAATTTATCGCACACTTAGCCCTTGCTATTGAATTCCAATTAATATTTGCTAACCCATTTAAATTATGTTAATTAAAGCAAAGTGTATTTTCATTAGCCTTTCTAGCAAATTAACAATGCCACAAGGTAGTCAAGGTAGTCGAGGTAGTGAAGGTGAAAACCAATTTCCATGTAAAGAACTTAGTAATAATTAAATGTTTTAGCCAAAGGCATTGGAATAGAGCGTGGCATAATAAAAGCAATAATAATAGCTTTACAAGGCCACTAATAAGACATTTTATGGTATAACAGCACACTTGAGTACACATGTACCCGTATGTAGGTGGGTGTTGTATGTGTGGCACATATTGTGAAAGCTATAAGTGTGGGTTGCAATATACAATATGTGAGGGGGTTAAAATAGACTGACTTTCAAATTACTGTGAAGGTTTTTAGCTCCCATAGATATAGTAGATAATATCTCTTTTTAAACGAGTTTTTAAGAAGACTCGAATCGTATAAAAATACCCTGGAGGAGCTCAACAGCACTGGTGACACTTCAGCTGTCAAAAATGTCTTCCAAATGGTTTCTTCATCGGGTTTTTGGCAGAATTATCTTTTGAGGCTTCATTGTACTTCCTTAATTATCCTAAATTTAACAGTAAAAAGTATATGACGTTATCCGCTTTTGATAATAAAATATAGGGATAGATCGTGTGATAATTTTTGGAGACTGAGCTTCATGTTTAAAGCTAAAACTAACATACTAAATTTAAAACAAAAAAAGAACATAGTTCAACTTATTACTGGGTATATTATACATTAAAATATACTACTTTACATACATACATACATGTCTGCAGGCGAACGATTACTTTTGTAAATATTTGCGCGTAAACTAAAAGCATTATGCGAGCAAACCAACACTTTCAGCGGCAAACTTACCTACACACACATACATATACAAACGATACAGGCGCAAGCTTGTTTGTCCTTATCTTATGAGCACATAAACACATATGTAAGCAGATCTACATATATGTATGTTATGCACGTGCTCAATTTTGACTTCAATTCGAGTTTGTTTTTCTTACCGGCGGCATTTGTGTTCACATTAAATTTTAATAAACACTAAATCCTTTCCCTTTTACGCATACGAATTGACATTCCTGCAGGCGTGTTACAGCATTACAAGCTCCTCAGCCAATGTATATGTACAAGTTTGGGAGCATATGAGTAAGTATGTATTGTATTGTAAGTATGCATGATAAGATTACCGCTTATTCTTGAGCAATCATTCTGGTTTTACATTTTTCTTTATTCTACCCAATATTATTACTTTTTGCATTTCTTCTTGAGAGGTAATATGTATATGTATATTAAGTAGTACGGTAAGTTATGGTTGGCTGGAATATTAAATAAAAAACAAGTAAGGAAGGGTTAAGTTCGGTTGTGACCGAACATTTTATACTCTCGCAATTTATTTATTTAATATTATATAATACACTAGTTGACCCACATATTCGTCATATATATGGGTAAAGTCCAATGATATTTGGAAACCCTAATATTAGGTTAGAAGCTCCGAGGTCCTCATGTTAGATATATGGGGCCTTGAAAACCTACAGTCCGCACTATAAATGCAGTATTTATGCAAAGTTCTGTTCCGATATCTTCACTAGTGCTTACTTTATATATGATAAAGTAAACTATTCAGGTCGACTTCAAAGTTCTGGTATATAGGAAGTAAGCGTGGTTGTAAACCGATTTGGCCTATTTTCAAAACATGTAATTGGGATGCAAGAAAAGTATTATAAACCGAATTTCATTAAAATTGGTCGAGTAGTTTCGGAGATATGGTTTTTGACCCATAAGTGGGTATTAAAGCATTTTTAGTAGTTTTCAACATAACCTTTGTATGGGAGGTGGACGTGGTTATAATCCGATTTCTTCCACTATAATACTCTCTTTAGCAACTTTGTTGCGAGAGTATAAAAACTGTAAGCAGATCAAAGTTTCTTAATTTTATTTATTTACAGTTACTTGGAAACCCAAACACCTCTCATAAAACTTTCACTGGAAGAATAAGACCAAAAAAATTTCAGGAAATGTCAGGTAGTAAACCAGAGGGCTGAAAATGGTATTTATATGACTCATTACTGATTTTCAAATATTTACAAAATGATTTCCTCTAATTTCCAATTTCAGAAAAAAAACGTATGCCAGGAGTTTGGATGGCCAACACCTCAACAGTGAGAACAAGGAGCAAATACAAAATGGGTTTCATACATCTTTGATCTTATATTGTATAATGAGCTTGAATGCCAAGCTTACAACTGGAGACTAACAGTCGTATATAATCTAAGTTGTAGAGTGTCTTGTAATTTTATACATCAACCATATCGAAATTTTGGGTGATGAGGTCGGATTTATAACAGCGATTTACGAGCTCCTCATAAAAAAGAACTCACGCGAAGGAACTAACTTAGCAGTCATGGAATAAACGCATCCTCCTCAATGGTAGGCTCATCGGATAGTGAATAAACGAAGAAGTTCGCATTCCAAGGAAATCTTTAGTTCGAGTTGTAGTTACACACTGACAAGTATACGCTTTTGATGCCTATAGAACACAAATAATATAGGTAGAATTATTTCAGCAAATTCTTTTAAATCCTTCCGCTTTTGGAGACTAAGCTTCAAACAACTCTCAGATCTCTGAGATCTAGAGCATTAGCTATTTAGGCGAATTAGTAGGATACTTTAGGGTTAAGGTCCCATCTTCAAAAGTTTTTTGCATCGGAAAGCTTTCGTCTTTAACTAATCAAGTGTGGTCCCCATCTTGAACTAGGTGAAAACAAACTAAAAAACATAAACTAACATTTATGGTACAAAAAATTTCAAAAAATGCGGTTTCATTATAAAAACTCAAAGTATATGTTTTACACATAAGTATTTTTCCAGTTGCGAAGAAATTTCTTAAATTAAATAAAACATCAAGAAGTTTTTTTTTATTTTTTCGGAAGATTCAGAATGCTGCCTTAAGTACATCACTTCAATTTCTCTTCCAGCTGCTTTCTAATTAAGTTTCCAAAGTTTCGGAAAAACTCGCTAAATATTTTATTATTAACACTTTTCATTGTTCCTGCTTTCTTTTCAAAAGAAGCCGCGGAATGTCGATGCTTATGGCATATATTGGCGCTCACAAGGGATTTCATCAAGCCAAGATTTCTGCGCTGCCACGCATCACTACATGATGACTACATAAGCCTCATTTCATTTTATTTCTGTTTTTTTTTTCTCAAAATATACAATATATATGTATGTACGAGTTGAGCAATAAAGCCCGCATACACCGAACTGAAATACACGCATATGTGCATGGCATGGAATTCGTTGGTCCCACAGGGCGTATACGTAATTCAGGCAATATTCATAAAAGTACGAAAAGCAGCAGCGGCAGCGGCAGTAACAAAACAAAGGCGAAAAATTAAATTCCCACACGTGTTTATTGAACTCCTTCTTTGCGCGCCAATCGATGCGCTAGGCACACCAGTGTACATGTGTGCATGAGTGTCTGTGTGTGTACAAGTGCTTGTGTGCGCACTTTTTTCCCGTCAAATAGTAGTTTTATTGAGATTCTTTTGTGTCTCTGGCGAAAGTATGCATTATATGTGAAATTGCTGGCGCGTCAATAGGCGTACGCGTTCGCTGTCATGGCATATTGCTATTTTCAAGTAGATTTGTATGCCTGTGTAAGAGCTTACTTTGCAGACAAATGTGTGCATATTACATATAATATATAAAGTGTGTATGTGTATTTGATATGGTATTAAGGGAGAAACATGTGTTCTTGCCATTTCGCATTTTAATGGCATCGCTTCTTGTGAACTTTGACAAATACTCTATTGTAATCGCATTGCGCTCAAAGCAAATAAAACTAAACACGTTTTTCTTTATTTTGTTACATTCTATTATTTCTAGTTTTTCTTCTACGTAATATTGCATTTATATTTGTTCGTTCTTGCGATGGTTTTTCCACTTTGTTCTTCAGAGTAGAAGAGTTATGCGTCAGTTGTACGTCAGTTGTACGTCTCTTTTTATAACCTTTGACGGATCACATACGAAACTAGCAGTACAAATATTTTTCATTAAAAAATTGCTTTGAGATAGTCTCTCGAAAAGCGAGAATTCCCAGATATAACGTCAACTGGGCCTACATAAATGAAAGTAATCCTATGTTTACATATAACGAGATTATCTCCATTTACGAGCTGAACTCGATAATCTGTAATTAAGAAACGAGATTTCTCATACAAAATTCCTCTTTTGATAATCCGAGATTATAAAATTATCTCGTTTTATACAACTAGATTTTCGGTGTTATTCCTAGTTTTATCGATAATTTTGCGAAGAAAAGGAGAAATGTCAAATGAGAATCTAAACAAAAAGGGCCGACAACGAGAGAAATATGTCTAATACAACAACAAATGTAACACATTTGACAATTGATAATCTCATTTGGCTATATGTAAACGGTTAAATTATTGAACAAGCTTAGAACGAGATTATTTTCATATGTAAACATACTATAAGATGGATTAATAAGTGACCAATTTGTTTCGCCTTCTTAGCATTCACAAAAATTACTTGGAAGCTTGATTCTGCCCTTGGAAAAAAATAGCTACTGTTCTATAAATATTAATGAAACTACAACGAATAATTTTTAATTTGGTCTCAAAAATTGCAAATCTTACGATTTTTTAGATGAAGTTGATTTTTCGAACATACCAAAGATATCTATGGATTTTTTTCCCATAAGATGCTTTTATAAAAATTGTACTATCTATACGAGGAATCATCAAATAAAGAACATTATCAAACCATTATCAAACAAAAGTAAGGAATATCATAGATAAACCTGCAGTTCCATGTCGACTTATTTCAACGATTTTTTTGCGATAGAACCTTTAATGATTCTATTAATTGTCTTTCCGATATTTTCAATCAACGGATCGGTAAATGTTCATAAAATTTTCAACATACTCCAAGAATGTCATCGTCATCGAATTATTAACCATATTTCTGAGCTATATATATGTATATTGCGAACTTGAGAAACTGGTAAGATTTTAATATTTTTCTTTGAGGAAGAAATACTACTCAGTTCGATATGAAATTCTGCATTGTATAATATTACAAAACTGGCATTGTCTTCAGTCTTAATGATCGTTAAACAATTTTTATACTCTCGCAACAAAAGTTGCTAAAGAGAGTATTATAGTTTCGTTCACATAACGGTTGTTTGTAATACCCAAAACTAAACGATGTAGATATAGGGTTATATATATCAAAATGATCAGGGTGAAGAGTGGAGTTCAAATCCGAATGTCTGTCTGTCCGTCCGTCCGTCTGTGCAAGCTGTAACTTGAGTAAAAACTAAGATATCTTGATGAAACTTGGCACACTTATTTCTTGGCACCATAGAAAGGTTGCTTTCGAAAATGAGCAAAATCGGACCACGCCCACAAAATGGCGAAAACCGAAAACACATAAAGTGTTATGGAAATAAAGTTTGGTATGAAGGATCGCACTATGAAGGGGCATATTTTGATGTAATTTTTTTGGGGAAGACGGCGTTGCCCCGCCCACTTTTTGTATATATCTCGCAAACCAATAGGGCTATATAAACCAAGCTTTCTGCAGTCGTTTTTTTTAGCCACTTCTTAATACAGTCCAAAAATGAAAGAAATCGGATAATAACCACGCCCCCCTCCCATACAAAGGTTCGGTTGAAAAGTACTAAAAGTGGGTTAACTCACCAACGAATAACGTCAAAAACACTAAATTTCACATAAGAATTGGCAGATGGGAGCTGCACTCAGACTTTTTTACAAAATGGAAAATGGGCGTGGCGTCGCCCACTTATGGGTCAAAAACCATATCTCAGGAACTACTCGACTGATTTCAATGAAACGTGGTTTGTAATAGTTTCCTTACATCCCAATGATATGTTGTGAAAATAGGCCAAATCGCTTCACAACCACGCCTACTTCCCATATACCAGAACTTTGAAGACGATCTGAATCGGTTACTTTACAATATATAAAGTAAGCACTAGTGAAGATATCGGTGCAGAGCTTTGCACAAATACTATGTTTATAGTGTGGCAGCCCCATTTTAAAGATCGCCGAAATCGGACCATACGTTTTTAAGGCCCTATATATCGAACACGAGGGCCTCGGTGTTTCTAACCCAATATTATGGTTTCCAACTTTCAATGGACTTTATGCACTATATATGACGAATATGTGGGTCAAATTGTGTATTATATAATATAAATAAAGTTAAATAAATAAATTGCGAGAGTATAAAATGTTTGGTTACACCCGAACTTAGCCCTTCCTTATTTGTTTTTAATTCTTTTTGCATCCATTACCATTCTTATCAATAGCCAAGAGAACACATAAGCTATCCAAGACCGTTCAGCTCATTTAAAGGCTGCTTGGAGCAATGGATGTTATAAATGAAGACCTCTGATAAAGACCTCTGATTTTGGAAAACCATCAATACAAGACACATTTCAATTTTGAAATATGAAATGGGGCTGAGGTCATCCCATGATATCAACTCTTGAGATATCAGCCTCAGAAATTTGGTAAAGCAAAATTTGAAAAATATAAAGCAACCCCTGAGGTTGATAAGACTAAGCTCTCGACCACGCAATGAGCGGCTAAGCGATTAAAAAATGTATCTGGAAAATTGCATCGATTTTTATATAAATGGTTAAATTCCCCATGCTGTGATCTTTCTCAATTTATGGGATGAACATCAAATATTTTTCTAAAAAGATTATACTTTTTACAAATATGAGTGCTCTTTTAACTTAATGACATTTGACAGACTGACCTTGACAACAACATTTTAACAACGAACCACTCAGGAAAGGATCAAATTCGTCGCTTAACCGCTCACCGCTTTGCCGCCCATTGCGTGGCCGAGGCCTTAGGAATAGCCTTCAGCAGTTTGAGGAAATGTATCTTCCGTCGCTCCCATTGCTCTACCTAAAATAAATTTTTCGACCTTTCCTTTCCACTAACCAATCAGCCAAAAACAGCCTTTGATAGTCTTTTTATTAACTTTTACCCAAGCGAAGCTCCAAATATTCTACTTTATAATTATAACAATACTGAAGAGCGACATGAAAAATATCAATTTACACTTAACCCCACATATACTCACTTCAAAAGTTCTTCATATAATAAAAAATTACTAAAATTGCCGAATAACTTAAAATACTCCAACCAATTTTACGCCATGACAAAGCGTCCTCTGCTCTTTTAGCTTTTTTCTTTACTTTCTCAACACTAATTAGTAAGTACAGCCACTTAAGCTATTAGTTTTTTAGACGCTCAAATTACCATGTTTGTCATAGCGACGCGACATCAAGGTCATTCGAAGCGAGCAACTATTTTTACGACCAAATATACATATATACTTGCACTTATATAACTAACAAGTAAAGGATGGCAATAACAAGCAGCAATTAGAAGCGCCAAAACACAATAGAAAGTTAGTAGGAAAATAGGAGAATGAAGAAAGAGAACTAAGCTTGTTTGTATGTATGTATGTATGAGTGTGTTGGAGCTATTATTTACCCATAATTACGAGGTACTTCAAAGTGGCAGTAAATTAAATAGCTGTCTAAGCGACAACAACGGCAACGCGCACCCACACACACACGCTCATATAAGTATTCAACTCACATACATACGTACACACACACAAGCAGCTTTCTAAGCATTAAATTTGATGGCAGTCAGCTTGATTGACTGACTTGTCACTAGTCGGTTAGATAAATGGCAAATAAACTAATGTGTGCTATTGTTGTTGTGACAGCAACAGCAAAGGTGACACGTCAAACACTAACGAATGTCTGTTGTTTGTTGTATTAGATAACTGTATATCTATATGAAACTATTTATCAAATAATTTCAATGCGAAAAGTTCATTTATCAATCGCTGATTGCACAAAGTTTTATAGTTGATAACCAATGGAGAAATCAAGGCACAAACTAACGAAGTGCTCTTCTTCTTCTTATTCCACCTCACACACTCTTCCGCTGTGCTTTGTATTCCCAAAACTCATTTGGAGCAACTTCAAATATTTGTTTAGAAAAGTGTTTCGCCCCAAATTAGGTTAATTTCTGAACCTTGTTTGCTCAGCACGTTGCTGTGGGTATGTTAGAGAGAAAGATGAGAGAGTATGTGTGTATGAGAAAGAAAGAGAGTCTATGTATTAGTGTGCCTGTGTCGCGCGTGCTTTGCTTGTTGCCTCCGAAAATTTCGCGCTATTCAAGTTAGTTAAACATCGATAATTCCTGTGAAAATAAAATTTTATTAACTTATCAAAGTTAGCTTTGCCAAATTAAGCATATTGACATTTTGTGGCGAAGACAATGGCAGGCAATCATTTCGAGAACTTTTCTGTGCTGAAGTTTCAAAGGCAATGGCATTGTGTTGATGGTGCTTCGGCATATTGCGCATTATAGTTACAAGTAATTTGTAATTGTTCGGTGTTGTTGTTGCTAATTTTTATCTTGTTTGGCATCAATTACATACATATTTTTATTGGAAAAAGTTCACTCTTTTGTTAAGTTAAAGTTAAGTTCAAGGTTTCTTGTCTAGTGTCTAAAGGATCTAATATTGCTTTTTCAACATATGTTGCCGTAAAGTGAGCTGAGCATGTAAAACTCAACTTAGAGAACTTGGTTAGATATATCATTCCATTTGATATACCCATGCCTTCCACATACATCGAAATCTTGGAAGGTATAAACCGTTAATTTTATTAATATAACACACAATTTTAACCACACATTCGGCATAAAGTCCATTAGAAAACAAAAATCAGTATATATAGTATATGGGGGCTGGGTAATTCATGGACCGATTTCAACCATTTTTGCCACGTAGCTACATTCTATCCAAGATTATATGCTCACTAAATGTTGATGATATACATACTAACCGACATATAGTAAAAAAGTATATGGTAACAAGTAAGGAAGGGCTAAGTTCGGGTGTAACTGAACATTTTATACTCTCGCAATTTATTTATTTAACTTTATTTATATTATATAATACACAATTTGACCCACATATTCGTCATATATAGTGCATAAAGTCCATTGAAAGTTCGAAACCATAATATTAGGTTAGAAGCACCGAGGTTCTCGTATTCGATATATGGGGCCTTAAAAACCTATGGTCCGATTTCGGTTTTTACACTGGGGCTGCCACACTATTAACATAGTATTTGTGCAAAGTTCTGCACCGATATTTTCACTAGTACTTACTTTATATATTGTAAAGTAAACGCTCTTCTACAAGAGTGTACAGCTACTGGCGTACGCCGATGATATCGATATCATTGGAAACAACACCCGCGCCGTTAGTTCTGCTTTTTCCCGCCTGGATAAGGAAGCGAAGCGAATGGGTCTGGTGGTGAACGAGGACAAGACGAAATATCTCCTGTCATCAAACAAACAGTCAGCGCATTCGCGTCTTGGCTCCCACGTCACTGTTGACAGTCATAACTTTGAAGTTGTACATAATTTCGTATACCTAGGAACCAACATTAACACCGATAATAATGTCAGCCTTGAAATCCAACGCAGAATCACTCTTGCCAACAGGTGCTACTATGGACTGAGTAGGCAATTGAAAAGTAAAGTCCTCTCTCGACGAACAAAAACTAAACTCTACAAGTCCCTCATCATTCCCGTCCTACTTTATGGTGCAGAAGCGTGGACGGTGTCAACATCCGATGAGACGGCACTAGGAGTTTTCGAGAGAAAGGTTTTGCGGAAGATTTACGGTCCCTTAAACATTGGCAACGGCGAATACCGCAGAAGATGGAATGATGAGCTGTACGAGTTATACGACGACATTGACATAGTTCAGCGAATAAAAAGACAGCGGCTACGCTGGCTAGGTCATGTTGTCCGAATGGACGAAAACACTCCAGCCCTGAAAGTGTTCGATGCAGTACCCGCCGGAGGAAGCCGAGGAAGGGGAAGGCCTCCACTCCGTTGGAGGGACCAGGTGGAGAGCGACCTGGTTACACTTGGGATCTCCAACTGGCGCCAAACTGCGAAGGAGAGAGAGAGGTGGCGCACTATCGTCGATTCGGCTATAACCGGCTAAACGGTTGCAACGCCAATCACATATCTAACTCGTTTAGTTTTGGGTGTTACAAACAACCGTTATGTGAACAAAACTATAATACTCTCTTTAGCAACATTTGTTGCGAGAGTATAAAAAGTCCAATGAAAGTTTGAAACCCAAAACATTAGATAGGGAAGTTATGGCCCGATTTTTTGAACATTATTAGAATTTTTTCCTCTCAATTTCTTAAAAATGTCTAAGAGACTTACTTATATTTTCGGCAAAAAATATATTAGATATACATATATATCCTCATGTTCGATACATGGGGCCTTGAAAACTTATGGCCCGATTTCGTCTGTCCTTAGAAGAGCAATGCCCCACTTTATTTGTTTAAAGTTTTGCGCCGACGTCTGCACTAGTGCTTACTTCATATATTGTAAAGTAAACGAATCAGATCGACTTCAAGGTTCTGGTATATGGAAATTAGGAGTGGTTGTCAACCGATATGGCCTATTTTCACAACGTATCATTGAAATGCAAGGAAAATATTACAAACCGAATCTTTATAATGAAATTTCAGGTTTCTGGTGATTTTCTTTACCAAATTAAAGCATTCTTAGTAGTTTTCGACATAAATTTTGTATGGGAGGTCGGCGTGGTTATAATCCGATGGACTTTATAAGGTAGTACCTAAAAGGAACGACTATAGAAAAATCCTTGATATAGCTTTAGTAGTTTACGAGATATGTACATGTATTCATTCTCTAGGAAATATGCGAGGTTGAACCGATTTTGACCATTTTAAATACATAATATCAGAATATTAAGGAAATAATATGTACCAAATCTGGTTGAAATTTATAAATTAGTTCCTGAGAAATGGTTACTTATCCAAAAGTAGGCGGTGTCACTCCCATTACCTAATTTTAAGACCAACTTAAGTGCACCACCGAAAAGAAGTAAGCAGGGGAAAAATATTATATTAGAAAACATTCAAATATTCTACGGTGCTATATACTAGCAGTATGATACTAATCTTAACAAGAAAGCTATATAACTACTATAGTCTTCAGATAATACTTTCTGTCTCACTTATTACTCATCTCTCAATAGTTTTTAATATAGCCCAGCACTTTTGTACGCATTCACCTTAATACCTTAATAATTTCATATTTTATGCATTACCCGCATGTAACAGGGATATGTCAGCGCTAATGAAGCATACTGTCAGGCGTAAAACTCTGCCGTGTTTTTAATTTCAAAGAACATCCGATGAGAATGCAACGTGACAGGCGGTGTCCAACGCAACACCGGCACTAAAAGGTTTACAACTTGTTGCCGTTGCACAAGCTGTTGCCACAGCTGTGGCTGCTGTTGTTGCCACTTGCTTTTTTCAGTGATTTGAGGACTTTATTTTTGCACTGCCAGCTGACGCTTTTACATTGCAAAAGTTCAGTACGCTTCGCTTCTTCGCACACACATGCGCTTACAAGCATTTTACTCGCATAACTTTCCACCGTTGCGGTCGCCATTGTTCTTGTCTGTAACTACTCTGTGTGCTCAAGCTTAAGTGCCTTAAAGTATGCTCGTACGTGCAATATGAACTTTCTACACTCTTCGAGTATTGACACACAAGGCGACTTGTTCCGCTTGTGGCGAAAGTTTTTATTAACACTTCTGTGGTCCTTCAGTTGCATTTATTATCAAGTTTAAGATTTCGTGCTTGAAAAACAAAACCAGCATCCGCGTGTGTGTATGTATAGTATGTGTGGGTATGCACTTGGCAACACAGAACTGCCTGCAGCCTCAATCTGAGCAAAAAATGTGGCGTTAATAGCGCTTTTATATTTATCCAAAGTGCTCAGTGAACCCGCCCTCATGTGTCACGGGCGTACGCGTATTATTTTTAGATTGGCAGGCGAGTGCACATCTAATTTTGCAATTTTATTTTGTAACCCATCAGGCTATAAAAATATTACTTACCTGCAAATTATATTTATGCTCTTGGTTTCTTCTTTCGCTTTTAATAGCTTTCCAATTTATTGCCTTGCACCAAAAATAAACGCGAACTTGTGGGGCCACAAAAGAGGAAATCAACTGTAAAAAATGGCTGAAGTGCAGTGAGCTGCTGACACGAAAATACCGCGCATTGCGAGGAAGGTGGTGATTGGAAAAGAAGACCCTGTAGGAAAAAGAGAGAATATGGGAGAAAATTTTAAAATTAGAAACGGAATCTTAAAAAACTGCACTCCGATTATGAAGGATCTGTATTTTATGTTCACATTTATATTTAAAATTAATTTGAATAATCACATATCAAACTTGCCTATGGAACCGATAGAGGGCGCTTAATAACCATTGGTATATTACACTAACGTATACTCTTCGATGCATTTTTTAATTAGAAATAGTTCCGAAGGCTACAGGTGGCTACTCCTAAAACACTCATGATATTTAATGAAATAATTATCAAAACACATTTTCAGCCAACAAATTTTCCTCCCACGCCCCTCTTATTAGTAAATGGCTTTTATTGCACTTTCAATTGAAAATCGCATTTTCGTGGTAAAAGCTAATAGAAATTGTGTGGCTTCTCCATTATACCAAACTATTGCAAAGAAGCCACCGCTAGTTGTAGTGGCCTCGCGGCAGCTTTACGAGAAATTCGAGGAAGTCAATTGGAGTAAATTGAATTTATTGATTTTCGTTTTTCATGAAATTCATTCAAGAATACCATGCACGCGTGCACTCACATATAAGACATAATATGGATTCTCATTCACGGAAAGTGCTATTTTCGGTGGTATAAAATTTAATGGCATATAAAGTGCATAAAAGCCACTCCAGAAATTTGTGGAAAATGTTATTTTTGAAAGCGAGACATAAAAATGCATTTTGCATGATAGCAAGGGTTGGAAAATATTTTTTTTTTCTATAAAACATGACTGACAGTCTAGAACAATTATAGAATATAGTGTAAACCAAAACGGGCGGAAATAGGAATTTAGTATTAAGTTGACTCCTGCGCCATCTAGCGCTAGAATCTTTTTGAAACATAGTGCTTTTGCTCTTCGAAAATGGGCTTATCGAGTAATAGTAATATAGATGAAAGGATAATATTGTCTTAATCTATCTTTTCCTATTATTTTATTAGTTTAAACATTTTTCCGTCAAGCCTATACGAGATGGAGAATATTTTGAAAAACAATAAAACCATGTTCGTTGATAAATATTCCTATTTTCATTATTAGGCCAGAAATATATATAGCAGCCCTCGTATAACAGATGCCAGTAGGGGTCAGGTTGGATCTTCGAAAAATATAAAAAAATTTGTATCGAAAAATATTATTTTCGAAATTTTCGAAATCGAATTTGAGAACGATTTTGTAGGGCAACTTCGAAAAGGGAGACAGAACCTTTACTTATCTCCCGAAAAAGTTGCTTTGGTCCCATTCCCATAAAATGGTCGATTTTGACGTACAGTGTTATTCAACAATTTTCGAAAGAAAACAGAAAAAATAAATTAATTTTTTTTTGGTCTGGTTTATTGCTAAGTGGTTTGTTCAATATAAGATGGATCGTAACCCTAATTTATCACAAGTAATTCTTTAAACAGTTGGCAATAGTTGGTTAATTCTTTTAATAGTTAAACAGATGGCAACTCTGTTTCAAAAATGTTTTCTTACTTATGTCTTCATAGAATATGTTTGCTTGACATTCATGCTCAGTTAAGTAGATAAAAAGTCAACCTATTGTGATAATTCATTTAGAAAAAGTAGAAAATATTTATTAATGTTGCTAAAGCAAATAGATCTCTCACCCAAACATATATGTTTGTTAGACAACTTCTCGTACTTCTGCAAACAAATTTTTGAAAGACAAATATTTACTTGCTGTTGTGTAATTGTTCATGCATAAGAACATAAATTTCCATTTACTCGTATAAATCGCATTTAAACAAGTCACCGAAGACATTAATTTAAAGCGCATTTGGCAAAAAGAGAGGCGGAGAAATAAAAGTTGGAAGAGATGAGTTTGAAAATTCTTAGAACTCCTAATATACCACGTGGCCTACCTTCGAAGCATCTTTGAGAAGAGAATAAAACTTAGGTGGCTTCTTTTTCTTTTGTGTTGCACGTCGTCTATTTTCCATTATTTTTTCTTTTGTTTATTGTATTTTGGACAAAAAACGTAATTTATTCCGCAACATGTTATTATTTTTCGATTTTGTTGAAGTTGGTGAGATACCCTCTTTTCGAAACCAACTTTGGAATTTACAACGTTTCAATTTATTCTAAGAAATTCTTCATTAATTTAGGCTCCAGCTCCAATATGCAATTTGCGTAAATAAAAAAGGCAATAAATTTTCATTTAATACACACAATTAATTTAACGATGGCACAACACACACACAATGTTAGCTTCCATGAGAATTCTACACAGCATGTATAGGTATATATCCACTCAATTATATTCAAATCTACCATGCGATAAGATTTATTATTCTTGCAATTCTCTAATATAACGGCAGACACCATGCATTCCGCTAGCATTTATACGCTCGTCATTTCCAAAGCAATAATGTGAGATTATACACTCATAAGTGTAGAGAGACTCTAGAAGACATTTATTTTCTGCTTGCAAAGTTTTTGCTTTTTGTTTTACTTTCCCATGCATTTTCTTTTCTTTTTTTTTTTCAAGTCATACACATTTAAAAATTTACAAGCGCTTACTTATTGCGTTTAGTAGCCGGCTTTATTGCAGCGTCTCAAATTGGATTTATGTGCTTGTACGTGACACAAATAAAATCAACACATAGATCGCATGTAGCATGCATGCAGTGTATACACACTTAAAATGAAACACAAATATTTGCTAAGACATTAATATTTTAACTCTTTTTTTATTGACAGTTTGATTTTGTAGACGGGGTGACAAGATGACTTTGCATTATTGCTTGCATTGTGTTGTTTAGATGTGCTGTTTTGAGTACTATTAATAGGAAGAAATTGACAATGAGATTTATTAAAGAATATTTTTTTGTTTTTTTGTAGAAAATAGCTTTCAATAAAAACGGAAATTTCGAAATGGAAATATTTTATTACACACATATATTATTAAGTGAATAGTCCGCATGGTGATGCTTGGAGATAATTGTGGTACCCTTATGATTTAAGAATTTTCCCAATGTTATGGTTAACAAAGCGACATAAATACGAATCATAAATGGAATAAAAGCATTAGATATGCTAATACCTTGAGATCTAAATATTTCTCTGCGTGGACTGTGCGTATACGTAACATTTGAACTAACTTGATATTGAAGAATAAATTAGTATACAGTAAAAGCTCCTTATTTGCGTTTCTTTTATTCGCGTTTTCACTATTCGCGGATTAAAAAAATGAGACCCAATTTCTATATTCGCGACTAAACATTTTTTTATTCGCGGATCTAATAAACACATCCATAATAATAAAATTATTCCAATAGGTATCCAACCCAATATTCTTGTCAAAAAACAAAATAGATCTTATTACAAGAAAATGTTAAATATTCTACTACTTTCGCAATATTTTTGAACTTTTGGTAATATTTCCGTATGGAAACTGAACACAACCTATTGAAGAAGAGGCTTCAACAAGCACTGGAAACGTGACATTCAATTTGAAAAATCTTAGTGAAGGTTTAAGAATGGCAAAAGAGCTTTGCGATTTCTTTATGAACATTGATCCGTCTATGGAACGAAGTCTAATTTTTAAGAGACAAATCGCTAATGCGACTGCTGTGTATCAGTCTGAATTGAAGGAGCTTTTGAAAACTGCTAATCAAGAAAAAATTACAAAATTCTTCAAACCATTGCCTAAGCCTTAAGATAATTAGTTAAAATGTTCAAAAACTTCAATTAAATCATTTTTTATACACCTATTTGTTTTTTTTTTTTTTTTGTCACCTAGGAACATATCCCCTATAATCCCATATAAATTGCCATCCCGTATTCACGGTTTCAGTATTCGCGGCATATTTATGGAACATATACCCCGCGAATAAAGAGCTTTTACTGTATACAGTAGTTTTCCGAAATAACGATAACTGACAAAAAATATGTATACTCTAAAGAACGCCAGGGAGAAAATTATCCAAGGAAGGCATGGCTGTCCTTTTGTGTAGAAATTTAAGTGGCAAAAAAACCTAAGAGCAGCAAAGAAGAAAAAAGTTAATGTATTGATTGAACTTCAGGAAGAACCATCAAATATAACCTTCGTATTCCAAGTTTTTAAATATCTATAGAAATTTACGTGTATTACGAGTATTACTAATGAAAAAATATTTTGATCTCGTATTAATCTTTTAATCTTTTAAGGCAATATTTGAATTGTTCCATTATGGTTTTTATTTTTTAACAAATAATTTAATAAAACAATTCATTAAACTGCAGTTTGCGGACATTTAATTCATTTTATTGAAAAACATATCTCAAAGTGAGTACTCGAATTTACGAAAAATTCGATGTAACGAACAGGTCTGACAATTAATGTGTTCGTTATTTCGGAAATTACTGCACAGTGTTAAATAACGCTCTACGAAGTTTTTCCATGTTAATTTTGGAAATAAACTATACTTAAACCACAATTAATGGCAAGTAGCAGGATTTGGCTCACTTTGGAAAACCTTGCCATACGATTGCTATTTTCCGCAGAAATTGCAAAAATCCAAGATATTGAAGAAATTCGCTAGTATTTTACTATAATTTTCAAATCTCAGATAGTTATATTGGACAACCTTCAAGTGAGCGAAAATACTCATTAAAACATTCTTGTATGGCAATAATTTCCAGTGTTTAGTTCGTCGATGAGGCTAATTTAAGTTGTAATTCACGGAAAATATCGCAAAAAATTGTGTAATATTTTCTTACTTTTTTGCCGAGATTATTTTAAAAGTCACTGTAAAAAACGTTAAACTAATCAACAAAAACTTGTTCAGAGCCTTTGTGGTAAAAGAAGTTCAAGGGAAATACAAGATGATAAAAATAAATACGCAAACTAGAAAGGCCTAAATTGCAAAAAAATAGCTACTTGATTGGAAAAATCGATGAAGAATCAAAGACGAAACCTTAAATTTCTGCTACAACAATAAATCTGTTTCGTGAATTCTTGGCCAAAAACAATACGATAACGATACCCCAGCCCCCATAGTCGCAAGACATAGCTCCGTGTGACTTTTTCCTATTTCCAAACGTAAAGAGTACCTTAAAGTGCCGTCGTTTTACAAGCATTACAAGCGAGAAATTGGTGAAAGAGCCAAAAGCTATCCCATAAATCGAATTGGACGATTGGAGGAAGCGCGGCCAAAAGTGTATGATATCGAATGAGCACTATTTTGAAGGCGTCAACATTGTAGACCAATAAATAATTATTTTATTTAAAAAACGAAAATTCCCGTTATTTTTTGAACACACATCGTTTATTCAATACATACGACTAGAAAGGGATATAAATTATTTTTTATTCGAAATTATATTAAATTGCTTTTTTATTAAAAAAATCGGTGAAGAATCAAGGATTTGGTATTAAATTTCTTCTTCAAAAATATAATAGTTTTAAAGAATCTTAAATTCGGAATATATATGTTTGTATGCATTCTCTTCAATCAAGAAGTAAACCATTTTATTCAATATCTACTCGAAATTGTAAGCTATGAAGTAATTTTAACAAATCTCTCGATAAATATATTTTACTAATGAAATTTATATTTTGAAGTACCTTAATGTATATATGCAAGCTTACCAAAACAAGAATCTATTTCTCTATTAATTCCAGCTAATTAACACATTCAAGCGACTACAGATACAAACAAGTACTGATACTGATATACTGAATTGGAAGAATTTGTTGTTGTTGTTGTTAAGAAATAATAGTAAGAAAATAATATTGTTTTTCCTAGAATTTAGTTTAAGTCATGAGTCATTTGGTTAACCTAATTCCTTGGGCGCTTGAAACCCCTCATTAGTAGTCAAACTAAAATAAATAAAAGTAGTTGTAACCTTTAAGCTTTTGACTTATTAACAAGTAATTTCATTTTATAAAATAAACTTTCACAAAACTTTGCAATAACATGATTTCCAATTACTTTAGATCCTTTCCCTCAGGGAATTGTAAAAATATTAATTTCCGCTACATTTAATTGGATTGTAAAATTTTTCAACTGTATAAAGCAAAGTGCAAACTCAAAAGTATATATTTTACTGTGCAATACAAATATACATATACAAACATACCTAGACAATACAAGTACAAAGCGCTGATATTATAGCATAGCCACAATATTGACTGACTTGCCAATTACTTGATGCTATCAACCATGAAATCCGATCTAATGTAAACAAAGAGTTTCATTGCAACATTCCTTTGCACGGACACTCCCACCACCCGGTACTTATAGATTTACGGCTGCTCCTATGGGAACGCGACTCACCCACCACCCAGTCAAGCGCGTCTCCGTGCGCTACAATACTGTGGCATCCGTGCTCTTTGATTACTACTAATAACAACATTCGACAAGAGTTATTGCCACGATTTTCGCTTGTAATAACATTTCATTGCGTTTGTTGGCCAATAAATTGCCAAATTAAACTCATCGGTTTGCGCATGAATTTGGTGGCCGAAAATGAAATGGCAATTTATCTGCCAAATGAGTTGGCGAGACAAGGCCATTTTTCAATGGAATTTCGCGTAATTATTATGGCTAGTGACAGTTTAAGCGGAATTCGGTGCGGTAATGCGCGACAGCACCAGCCTCAACCACCACAAAGAGTACACTTATCTACTATAATATATAACGGTATATGTATTCAGTACATAACGGTTTGTGCAGCAGAAAATGAAGACAACGGGAAAAGCGTCGATAGAAAAATGTTCGTTGGCTCGCGCCTGTCAATAACTCAGGCGAAACAAAAGCCTTTTCGCATACAGCGAATAAAAACAGTTTATTTTTTTCAAAAAGCTTCTCACGGCTTTTTTGGATTGAGCAATTGGATTGTAGTATTCAAGTTCACACTGAGTGAGAAACACAAAAAACAAGCCAAAAGCGCACAAATAACATTGCTACCTGGTGCAACTCACCACTGTCACCCACGGCGCGGACAGTCGCTTATAATTGTGAGCCATCAGCCGTCAGTTGCCAGTCGGCACTCATCAACCATCAACTGACAACAACCACAACAATGACTGCTGGCAATTGGCCCTGCTGTTGGCGGGCTACAGAGCCTGTTGCTTTTAGCGTTTTACAATTTGCCTTTTAGTCCTTTAGCCTTGTTGGTTACAAAGCTACTTGCATCGTTTGTTCGCCAGCGCTTGTTTGTTGTTCTTATTTTCTGGCAGTTACAACATCAAGAGTCTTGCTAGTTGCCAAAGCACCATAAATGAATCAACAATTCTCTAGCGGCAAGCATAAAATCATTACACAGATAATGATTCGAAATGCGATCGACTTGAAGCAAAAAGAGAAGAGGAGGTGTTGATTTATGTTCATAAAGGATAGAAAGAGACAACATGTTTTCATAATGAGAGACTCTGCTATACTTGTAGGTATATCGACCTCATGCTCTCACAAATACTCTCCGATGAGTATGGTATTGCATATGGAAAAAATATATCCCTGTCCACACCCACAAAATACCGTTAATTGAAAAATGTGAACAATTCCAACTAATTTTCGAATTTGGATTCAAAATTTTAAACTGGTACAGAAGATCATAATTTTGAAGAATACTTGAGGACTACAATTTGTGAAAAGTGGGCGTAGTTCAATGATCCTATCTCAGTAACTGCTAAAGCTATATCAACTAAATTTTGTAGAATCATTCGTCTGGAGCCCCAAATTGACCTCACGTGACCACTAATTTGGCCTCACTTGAACATTCTGGCCTTCCTTGGTTTTATCCGCTTGATCTGACTTGATCTCTAGCATATTTTTGCATGAAGCCTTTTCCGACATCGCGTAAACTCTAGCTCAATCCCTAACTCTTTCCCGCTTGGCTCCTAATTTGACTTCGCTTGATCTATAGCTTTTTTTCTCAGAAATCAACCACAATAGTATTGAGATCATTTCTATCGTGAAGTATAGTATAGACACATTCAATAGCATTTCCATTAGTTCACTTAAAATAGAATATCCTTCACCTCAGTATTACTATTTATATTGTCTGTAGTATATATCAATAACAACATTGAAATTTCCTGCTCGTATTGGCAATTATAGTTATTTGCTCACAATTAAATTAATTATTTGCTGTCATCAGTTTATTGCTTGCCGCTTACACGTGCCTTACCACAGGCGTCGCGCCTCATTTGTGGCAATATCGAAGTGTACACAGTGTTATATATTATATACCCCTCTATACATATCCAGGTATACATGCTTCAAATGTATATAATATATAAAAACCGCTCGTTATTTCCACATAGTGGCACTTCTTTGCCAAAGACTCACCGAGTGTTTGCCCATAATTCCGTTCCTTGACACCTTAATGGCTGTGGCAGCGCCTTTGAATATTGAAATAGCGAAAGTAACAAAGTAATTGATTCACAGCACGATGCCAACCACTTGTTTTTATTGCCTTTATAATGTTTTCCCTAATTCTATTTATTCATTTTTATTCCACTTGGCGTGTGTTTGTTGTGACATTTAATTTATTTTCCACGTGATTTTCATGCCTCTTCTTGTGCATTTACTTCTTATATCTGCGGTATTCCACCTCAAAATTACTTTCATTTACAAAGGTAGCAAGTAAATATGTTCTTTTCTTATTTATTTTTGGCATTTATAGGTAAGTGGGTGTGTTTGCTTAGTAATTTATGATCGCGCGATTTAATTTTAATTACACCATTAAATACGTTTGTGCCAATCTGTTAATTGTCTCTAACGGTTAACAGCCTAGATTAATAGCTTAAGATGGCTAGATGTAAAAAGTTTTAATTTATAAATGGCGGTTTCTTTCGAACAAAGACTTTTAATGACAAAGCTTTCTCATTATTTCTTTAATTGTAATTTAGTAGAGAAATACTGTTACAAAAGCTTGCAATTTAAAGAATGTGAAATACCTACAAATTGAGATTATGGCGCTAATAATGCCACTATTTTTAAATTTAAAAAATTTTCCTATGCAACCTTTATATTTATAATATAAAGAATTTCGATATTTACCGAGAGAGTCAGGTGCACCCAACAAAAGTGACATATAAAACCAGAGAACTTCAAATGCAATGACAGTCTCGATGTTTTCAGGTTAAAGAAAGTACGACTCTTTTTTTCATTTGTATTAATACTATGTAGCGATTTCTACCTAAACATTCTTTCGGTTTTGAACAAATTGAGTACCGCTGACATTGTTGACTCGAATAAATTAGCATTACTGATGAGGTACGTTAAATACTTGTATATAACCATTTTCGTATTCGTATAATTTTTACTATATACCATTTTTTGCTGGCCGCGGGAATAAAATCCTTATAAGGGTTATCACGTCTAGAACTAACTTCCATATAGCCTAGAGATGTATGTATGTAAATGCTACAGGTTTCGGAAAACTGCAAAATCGTCTACAATGCCAGTAAGTAGCCGGTTGTCCGAAATAACTTTCAGCTTGATTTTAATGAACAACTTATTATTTTTAAATGTAAAGGATAGTCTATCGAACTGGATGACTTGGTACACGACAAACGTAGACATACATACCATATGTAGTCAGAATAAAATGTTTCAAAATTTTAAATTTTGTGTCTTATTATTATATTATGTTTGAAATATCATATCTTGTTATTGAACGAAGGATTTTTTTAGTTTTATTTCATTTATTTTTTTCCGAGCCAATATATGGCGAAATTTTCACAAAACAAGTTAGTTTTTTGGTTAAAATCGTTCGTTAACTTGATTTATATATTTACTATAGATATATTTTTGGTTTATTGATTTCAGGTCAACTTTTTTTTTGGACACATTATGGGGCATGAGGTGTCAAAAGCTGAATTTTCGGAATTTTTAAATAAAAAATTTCTCAAATATTTTTTAAATACGTATATTTATATGCTGTATTGTTTAAATAATATATATGATTGTATGTATTAAAAAAAAATTGTCAAAATACCCTTTTTTCAACCTCTGAAACCCACCAAAGTTATACAAATATGAAATCTAAACTATTATATTATAAACGAACTTGACCATTCTTGGGGACCACAGCTAAGTTCGCGTTATTTTTAACTCTCTCATAATCATGCACAATAAAAATAAAATGATTTGTTAAATTGTATTTCCATATTAGTCATATGGATATCATATTACTCATAAATATTTTAACAAAGTTTTTGTTTGAAAAACAGTGTATGTTCTGTATTTTTTTTTTTTTTTCAAAAATGGTAGATTAAAGGATTACGACTAGGGATGCAAACGATGTATCGATGTTTTTGAAACGTCTATGTTTTCGTCAAAAAGCATCGATGTTAGCCATCGATGTCTCGAATCTAAAAACATCGATGCATCGATGTCACTTTCAACGATGTTTTATGTCGATGTTTTATATAAAAATTTGACTTCACACCTTTTCGGGTATTAACTCGAAACCCTCTATTTGGATACGCTTTATTACATTGGAATTCGATTTTTGTAAAATACGGAGAATTCGTTAAGGGAATGTGCGCTTGGACTGCGGTTACTTTTATGATTTATTTATACAATTAGGCTACTGCGTTAGATCAGAGATTCAAATTACTGCATTTTAAAGATGCTATGGCTAAAAGAAATACTTTTTTTTTCATACAAAATCAAAGAATCACACTGATACAACGGAATCTTCGGAGGAGTGTGAAACAGAATACTCGTTTGATATTTGGAACCAGAATAAACATTTGGTCCACCAAAAGTGAAATGTAAGCTTCAAAATTTATCTACAATTACAGGGACGGTAGATTGAAGAGAAAATGTATCTCAGCTGTTACCCCTACCAATCAGAAGCCAATGGAGTTTGGGTTGACATGAATACTGTGTTTTCGGAGTTGTATAAATAGGCTTATTAATATTTACACATTGTGGCCACTTCAGTGCCGAGTAAACGACTGTTTTCTAAACCTAGGGCAACTATCACGCATGGGTTTTGAAGAAACATCGATACATCGAACCATCGATATTTCATTTCACGATGTTTGCATCCCTAATTACGACAGTTTACGTCACATTCTTTTGCTGCATTACTAGTGACAGCAAATAGTAAGTCCTGAAGTCCAGAACGAAAATAATTATATATGAAAGATTGACTGTTTTAAAATTTTGCCAATTTTCACTATTTTGTTCAAAACGTATCGTGTTCAATATTGAAACTCTAGCGATTTCATATATTTTGTTCGAATTGACAGCTATAAGTTCTACTTTACCAAAATCTCTCCCTTTAAATTCAGCAGCTGATTCAACTTATAAATATAACAATGTCAGCAAGTCCCCTGCATTTTATGAAACATTTTATATACCTTTAACAAACACACACAAAACCGCACACATAAAAAATATTTCACTTGCATGTAAGTGTGTGTATTTTGCTTTTTTATAAATTTATTGCACGAGAAATATAACATTAAACGCATTTTATACACACACACACACACACTTAAATATGTGCATATAACTGCAGAACAACGGCGTCCGGGAAGCGCACAACAAAGGCGCACAGGAAATGAGGGTCCACGGACAACGAACGACCGTTGCACAATGGCGCCCCTAAGCGTCAGCGCGCCATATTTTTTAAGAGGCAATCACATTAAATATAAAATTTAATAGGTTTATTCCTGTGATTTTCAGCATTGCCGCCGCCATGCAACCGATGGCCATCCAACGGCGCTGGTGACGCAAGCGGCAGTTGATGGAGGTTGCGGGCATACGAGTATTTGATCGCAAACTTTATGCGCTGCATGCCACATACTTGTAGTATTTATCGTTTGTTTGAGTATGTACATATATTTGTTGCTGTGTGATGTGGTCTGTTACAGCGTTGACATTCTGTTGATGACATTTCTCGGGTGTATAAATATTTAATGTGGACACGTGTACACGAACAAAAAACCACACCGTAATGTCCATTCGCTGCGTTTGTTGGGCAAAAGAAATATAAATATGTAGATGGTCCAAATACGAAAAACAAAAACAAAAACCTTTGCCTTTCATGCGCGCATCCTAAATATAAAATTTTCAACACATTTTACAAAAATATCTATGGCGTACACGAGATCTATTTACTACCCATTAAAACATAGCCTCATAACTCCGTATTTATCTCCAGCTACAAAAATAAATTCATTTATTTCAAGCCATCTAACCCTTTTTACGTTCTTCCCTGCCTTCGTCGTCGTCTCAGCGCTTCGCTTCCTTTACGTGCTGCCTTGTTTTGTGCGCTTCCCTCTTTGTGGGCATCATTCTATATCCGCGTAGATTCGCGCGATATTTATGACAGTCATTTCCTCGAGCTATCAGCTTTCAGTTAGCATCCTTTCTTCCACATGAATTTTAATAATGTCTGTTTGCTGCGCCATCAACCCTCGACCCACGACCCTGTCAGTGCTTGACCACAATAAATTACTGCAACACTGCCACTTGGCGATATCTAATGGCTCATGCCTTAAATTTTATCATTTAAATGGATTGAATGATTTGTTGGTCATTCATGTTTACGGTTGCGTAATGGAATTCAAATGAATATACTACAGATGAGCCTCAAATAGGTATGTAAAGGGACGATACAAAAGTAAACCGACAGCGACATACGACGCCACCCGCTCCCGCTCTTTTGACATTTCTCTTCAGTCCGGTTTGCCATTTCATGCAAAGATATACGGTCCAACAACGAGGCGAAATTATTAAAATTAACTACCGCAATTCGGAGTCAGTGGCCTTAACTTTAAGAGCGCTACCTCCAATTTATGGTCGTCTTAATCGTCCTATCAGATCAACAATAGAGCGTCTGGTGGAAAATTTTAATCCAAAGGCGCAGTACAAAATGTTCCCGTGCTAGTCAGACAAAGAAGTACCCGCAGTGTCGAGAATATTGCTGCCCCTAGCGCATCAATTGAGGAAGACCCAAATCTGTCTCTCAGTCTTCATTCTCAAGCGTGTTTGTGACGTCGTTGTGGCGAAGTTTGCGAAAAGATCTTGGCCTGCATCCTTGCAAGATCAAATCAACGCAAGAACTGAAGCCGCTTGACGACCAGAATCGTCGTATGTTCGTGAATTAGACTCAGCAGCAATTTGAAAATTATACTGAATGTCTTCGGCTACAAACAAAATATGCGTAATTGGTCAGGTGACTCCATGAGTCACCATTGCATACCCAAAAAATTATGGTTTGGTGCGGTTTAATGGCCGTGATGATCAAGACCGGAATCGCTATCGCTCTATGATAACCGAATGTTTTTGGCCCGAATTGTATGATATGGACTTGGATAATATGCGAATCGATTTATTGAAAACCAAGTTTGGTGAACGTCTTATCTCACGAAATGGCCCAGTCAATTGGCCGCCTCGGTCGTGCGATTTGACGCCGTTAGACTATTTCCTGTGGAGCTAGGCCAAGTCTATGGTCTATGCCAGCAAGCCAGCGACGATTGATGAACTTCGTACGAATATCGGCCGATATATGCTCGAAAACCGTCGAAAATTGGGTTCAGCAACTTCTGCAAGCGTCTTCTTTCGGACATAAGCTACTTTACACATTTATATTAAACGAGTACCGAATGGCTATGTTTGAATCCAGCTAAAAATATATGTTCTCTCAATTTTCAAGAATCAAAGGCAAACTTTATAATAAACATTTTGTAGATGAAGTTAAAGTTCGTTATTACATAAATTGGTGAATCAATTACCATCAACCAAACGATTAAGGGACATTACAAACACATTATATCTAAAGTAAAAGATTCATATAATAAAAAAAATTTCTTATATATTTATCATATATACAGCACAAAGCCAATGATGAAATCACGATATTGAATATATTAACGTTAGGGACAATTCTGGACAGATTTCATCTACTTTTTGAATCAGACAAAAATATGCCAGCGCAAATATTTCTAGTAAATTTTATTAAGAAATCACTTAATAAGATACTAAAAATTGCACAGCACCCCATATATATTTGGCAAACAAAGATCAAGATTAACAACTATTATTATTCATGGACTGATACTCCCTAATTCCTAACTCCACCTGACGTCACCACTTACTAGACCTCCGTAGCCAAAGCTCGTAAGGGGTCTTAGTTTTATATCAGGTGACCTATCTAAATATTTATAAGAAACTTAACTTCAAGTCAATGTACTGAGATTCATAACCCCTTACTTATTTTCGATAGGGGGCTTGATATTTAATATGTAAGTAAGCAATAAGTGGATTTTAAATTAAAATAAATTTTATATATTCACTACATATAATGTCATGACTCCCAATAGTACTTCAAATATCAGCATAAAATGTACGTACTTGTAATCACTACATTCTTCAAGATATGAACATTAATTAGTTGTGTATGTAAATTAAAATTAAGTTGAGTATTGAGTAAAAATATATTTATATACTCTTATAAACTATATTCTAAAGAACTCACAATCAATCACATTTACTAGCGCTTTGCCACCGAGGCAAGATGTGGGTAGCGTGGCCGAGCGGTCTAAGGCGCTGGTTTAAGGCACCAGTCTCTTCGGGGGCGTGGGTTCGAATCCCACCGCTGCCAGATAGTTTTTTTATACATTTATTAAATATTATTATTTTTAATATACATATATTTATAAATAGAAGCAACAATTGAGTACAAAGCATATATTTTTAATTATTTATAAATAGTACAACGATGGATTCTATTTATATTGTTCATAATATTAATAGTTTCAAAGTGGTCATTAATTTAATTTAAACAATTATGCATATCACGTGTATGTTCATATTTTTAGTGAATTTAGGGTATATTATTTTTTCATTCACTGTGAAATTTTTTCGCAAACTATGAACTCAAGATATTTTACCATCAAATATTATATACTATCACCATCCGTATAAGTTCTGCTTGCAATTTGTAGACAATTATCACACAATAAAATGCAGATTATTTCGGAAAATTATTATTGTTTATTAGTTCAACAATTTCAGTGAGTATAGAATGCTCCACTTCACCTAAGGCCACTCGCGTTGTCAACCTTCCCACAAAAACGCATAAACAGCAAAATGAATAAATAATGGCTTAACTAGCCACCTTCGAACAAGCAACGCAAGCAAAATCAGAAGCGTTACATAGTAAAGAAAGCAAAGCAATTTCTAGCGCTCAGCATACTCAACTACACAATGAGTAAAATAGAAATAAAGCCAACAAATTATTGCAAGCGTTCGAGGAAAGAAACTCACAGGCAAAGTGCATTAGTTTGTCATGCAAAGCGCGTCTAACTCAGCATAGGAGAAAGCAGCAGCATAAAGTGCAGGTCAGCAGCAACGGCAGTAGAAAGTGCAAGCAATCACCAAATGGCAGGCAACCTTGCGAAAACTGAAACCTGCGCCATGCTGCATTTAGAACGCTGCCGGAACGCATAAACTTTTCGTCTTTATAACCCAAGCATGAGGTTAAAATCGCCGAGTAACTGCAGCTGCTATGCCTTTCGCAAGCGTCAAGGTGGAGTAGCTTTTGCTCATTTTTAAGCTGAAATGTGCAACCAAGCCATGTGCGCTGTCAACCAAGCGAAGCGCTAGATATGCGAATTTCTGCTGCAAGCACATAAAATCAACTCAACTTGAACGTTTTATGGTTGAACAGGTTGAAGTTGAAGTTAAAGTTGAAATTGAAATTGAAAATGGGGGCAATTAATGCTTCATATATTGTGGAATAGTCTGTTTTATATTTTATTGATATAGCAATGTTTAAAGAGAGATTTCGATGAAATAAATGCAGTTTAGATGGTTTGTGGAAGAAAGATGAGTCTGAAAAGCATTCACAATTGATTTTTTTTCACCAAAATTATAAAAAACTACCCGATCGGTCGGGCTTCGCACGGGTTTAAACAAACATTTCAAATGTTATAAATGTGTACACACGCTCCCATACATTGAAAAAAGTAAAATGAAGAAAATTCGAGCATGAAATTATATTTTATTTGTAATGAGCTAAATCTCGATTACGATGTTTGGTGTCCGATAAAGATAGCGGAATGAAACTTTACACCAATATCGATAACGATTACAGTAAACGGAAGTCTCATAACGGAAGACGGCGGATATGATACAAACCGCAGACTTCAATGAACAGGAAACATTTATGTTAAGCCCTGAAGCTGACGCTGCTTCCGTCACTAAGCACTTTCTAGAGAAGGGACGTTTCCTGTCCAATTTCCATTTCTGTCATTTGGACGTCCGCTCTATATCGAACATCCGTTTCCGGTAAAATATTTCTTCATTTCCGGGACCGGCACATCATTCCCATATCTGGTTCCGGTTGGCTCATTCCGTTTCCGGATGCACCACTTCCAGTTCCAGTGACCAATATTCAGCCAACCAATTTCCGGTTCCGGTAATACCGTTATACATATCCGTTTCCGGATGCCTCATTTCCGGTTCCGGAAAACCAAAATTTTGTTACCTAATTTCCTGTTCCATCGTTAATATCCCGTTCGGTTCGGGCAACATAGCATAGTTATTCATGTCCGGTTTCGGATGTCCCATTTCCGGTTTCGGTAACATCATCTCCTGTTGCCCCATATCCGATTCCGGTAGCATAGTTATCCACGTCCGGTTCCGGATGCCCCATTTCCGGTTCCAGTAACATCATCTCCTGTTGCCCCATGTGGTCACTGACCCCACCTTGATCACGTGATGACATTTCAAGATCACGTGATATTTTTGTTTACAGGTCAATGACCGCACCCTGATCACGTAAGATCATTTCAAGGGCACGTGATATTTTTGTTACAAGGTCAATGACCCCACCCTGATCACGTGAGGACATTACAAGGTCACGTGATAATTTTGTTTGCAGGTCATTGACCCCGCTCAGATCACGTGATGTCAATGCAAGGTCACGTGATATTTTTGTTTACAGGTCAATGACCCTACCCTGAACACGTGATGTCATTTTAAGGTGACGTGATATCTTTATTTACATTTTTGAGTGAGGTCAATAACCCCACCCTGATCACGGGAGGTCATTTCAAGGTCACGTGATATTTTACATAGTTTACAGGTCATTGACACCGCCCAGATCACGTGATGCCAATTCAAGGCCACGTAATGTCCTTCATTTTTGGACTGCATAAGGAAATGCCTGAACAAAACGACTCCTGAAAGTTTCGTTGACATAGCAAAAATAATTTAAAACATTTTCCAAATTTAGATTCACCGAAATTTAATATTCTTACTCAACATAAATCACTTAATATACACGCTCCTCCAATATTCGCAGTAGCGCTCTCCACAATAAACTATTCAATATCCCACGCAAAGCCGCAAGTAAAATAATATTTGAAGACAAGTAGACGCCTCCAATGAAATATGACAGAAGAAGAGCGAAGAAAATAGACAAGTGCTAACCGCCTGCCGATGACAGGTGTGAAAGTTGGTCTACTAATAATTACACTCGCCGTTACGTATACGCCATGGCGTCAGAATTTTCGCCTACTGAAAGTTTTAATTAGAATTTATAAATTCATTTCGCACTTCCGTTGACAAATAAAATTGCCAAAATTTTAATGAAGAATATCATGGGAAGCCACCGAAAAAGAAGTGCCACGAAAATGAATTAGTTGCAAAAGTTTTTGCGATGGCAGTCGATAAAGTATGGCACGTTGGTACGAATGTGTGCTAGTGAGTGAGTGTTAATTACCGCAACGCCAACGCCAACTTAGCGCTTAGACTAAGTGTGGGCCAATAAGAAATTGTCTATTTTGCTAGCGGGCAAAGTTAGAGACACAAGCAGCGCTTAGGAAATTGAAGTTCTTTTCTTAATTTTATACTGAAGACTATTATATATGCAGCTTTATTCTGCAAGATCTTCATATACTCTAAGCAGTTTTTAATAAAAAAAACTTTCATAATTTCACTAAATAGCTTTTCTACTAAAACCAAACAGTTAAACACTACGCGCTGTGGCATAAAATATTGTTTATGAACACATTAATTAAGCCGCTTCTATACAATTGCACCTGCCACACCACACACACACTGGGGGAGTATTACCTGCTATTTGCGTTAATGAGTTAGTCATTTTACTGTCGAGTGCCTGAAGATTATCATCGCAGCTTAGCGCGACACCCCAATTGCCGCCTTCGACCACGCCCACACGAACACGCAACTCACGCAAAACGTGGAAAGCCGCCTTGTCAACTTGGCGACTTAGTGACTTTATGTGCTGAACCGAACGAACGCTCGAACAGTCACACTAAGATTTACGGCAGGCTTTTAAATATATATTTACGAGCAATTCTCTTTCATGTGGCATACAACAGCGCACTGGCTGTTGCACCCTGAAGTGGCATGATGAGTGCGGCGCGCATAAAGGTAGCTAGCTGTTAAAGCAGCAAACTGTGCTTAGGCGTGAGTGGCAGTCGGAGTGGCGCTTGTCGCATTTCATTCGATGTGTTCAAGCGTAAAATCCGTTTAATTGTAAGTTTTTCTTTTCTAGAAAATCATTGACTTGCGTAATGTTTTGCGCGACATTTGTCACTCGCCGAGGAAATGATCTTGCACAATTTCTGCCAACGCTGCGTAACTGTGTTGCTGTTGCTGTGTGCGCTCTATTCTATTGCTTTGGGTAGAAAGTTTAAATTGAATTTAAAGACAATTTAATGAGCTTTCTGAAGCGAGGCAACAACTCAGTGCGCCGTCGTACACATTGCATGCAACACGTTAAAGTGGCTGATTTCAGTTGGAGCTAAGTGTGTTTGTAGCAACAGTTTCGGCAGCAAGGTCTCTGCTGTGTTCTGTGTTGAGGCACAGTGGAGCAAATTTATTAAAAATATTGACTTTAAGAAATACTTAAATAATTAAAAATAGAATTAAATAAAAAATAAGAAAAATATTTAAAGAATCCCTGTAATTCTAGAAACATTTCCGTATTCACCCAAACTTAGTGGACGTGGCCCTGCCCCTTCTAAGTTTTGTGTACATATCTCACAAACTACAAAAGCTATATCAACCAAACTCTCTGAAGCCATTTCTCTTAGACACCCAATTAAACAACATGAAAATGTGTGAAATCGGGTTATAAACACGCCCACCTCCCATACAAATAATATGTTTAAAACTATTAAAAATTAGTTAACTCAGAATCACTAAATTTACAGTAAAGATAGTACGAGGGCTGCTATATATATTTCTGGCCTAGGCAACACTAAGTGTTGCCAGGTGCAATCTGACATTTCCATTGGAAAGTTTTACATTTTTTAGCATAACATCACTCAGAACGTTTTGTCATTTAATCGTGATTTGTTTTATTAACAGGGAATTAAAAAATTCATCTCGGCCAAAAAATGGAATTAACTCGTGAACATTTTCGTGCGATCATTTTTCACAACTTTCGACGTGGATTATCGCGACAAGAGTGCATCGATGAATTAAAATCTTTGTATGGCTATGAAGCACCATCCTATAGCACTGTGAAAAAGTGGTACAACGAATTCAATCGTGGCCGACGCTCGCTCAAAGACGAATTCCGTGAAGGTCGTCCAAAAACAGCCGTTGTGCCAGAAAACAACGATGCCGTACGTGAACTGATAATGCAAGACCGTCATGTAACATACATTCAGATAGAGGCATGCCTATGCATTTCTCCCACCAGCATACATTCGATTTTGCATGAACACCTGGCCGTAAAAAAGGTTTGTTCTCGTTGGATCCCGCACAATTTGACAATCGCTCAAAAAAAGTGCTTCGAAAATTAGTTTGAGCGCATGCAAAAGTATATAAATCTCGATGGAGAATATTTTGAAAAAACAATAAAACCATTTTCGTTGATAAATATTCCTATTTTCATTATTAGGCCAGAAATATATATAGCAGCCCTCGTACATATAGCAAGCACTCTGTACTGCACTCTAATTGGTATAAAAAATGGACAACAGCAGCACGTCCACCACTCACTTTTGGATCAAAAACCATATCTGTTCCACTAGTTTCAACCAAATGTTCTCCACATCATCTTCCCGATGTCCCGATATCACAGCTTGAAAATGGGCCCAATCAGTTGACAACCACGCCTACTTCCTATACAACAAAATATTAAATTTTCTCTCATTCGTTCGCTTTACAATATATAAATCAGGCACCAGTGAACATATCGGAATAAAAGTTTGCACGAAAAGAGCTGGGCAGGAGAGACATCGCTCTTCTAAAAAATCCTTAAAATCGGACAATAATTTTCAAGGTCCCAGATATCGAACATGAGGATCTTAGTGCCTGTAGCAAATTTCTTACAGAAAATATCTTTAAATCAACTATATATTCCCTGATTTTTTTGTAGCAATATGTAGATCCCATATACCTAATATTAGGGTTTTCAAACTCCTAATCGGCTTTATATCATATATATCGGTTAATATGTGAGATATCTTTGCAAAATTAAGTAAACGTATAATCTAGTACATAATATAGCTTGATAGAGAATGTTAGAGAAAACGATGATATATGTAATTATTATCTGTGGTTTAGTGGAATATATTAGTCGAGTTGTGTGCTGCCTTAATAACATTAAATAAATAAATTTCGAGAGTTTCGGTTACACTCTAGCTTATCCCTTCCTTACTTATTCTACATCCTTAAGTCTATTTGTTGGACCATAGGTAATAAAATTTGGGTCAAGATTTACAAAATTAGGACTTTAATATTTTATAACTCTTTCATTAAGCCAGTTTGTGTGATTTATACAAGTTGTTGTTCGATTCACCACTCAACCGTTCTTTCCTAAACTCACATGAATAAGAGATACATAAAGAGAAATTTGTATGATTATCTCATAACATTAGGAAAAAAGATCAAAAATTTTGTTTGTAATAATTTACATTACGAAAGCCACCAATTTTATATTGAAAGTGAGTAAAAATATATATTTTACATTTAAACATAAAAACATTTTATAGCTCTAAATATTTTTGTTCGAAATTTTCGTACCCTCAACCCACTGTGCAAAGAACATTGCCTTTGGCACAAAACTCTACCATCTTGAGGCACTGATAATTCATTTTGTAAGACTGATGAACAAATTAAAAAGTTTCACACAATAATCTCATCCAGAGTCAATACTGTGCACAGGCAAACACACTCACATATACAAACACATCACGCCTTCTATGTAATCCCCTCCGCAGCAGTTACAGCAACTGCGCCCGCCTAAGCCAGCAGGGAATGGGCAACGAGCGATTTATCGTTTTATATGCGCATTAGGTTGTATGTGTTTGCGGATGTGTACGTGTATAGGTGAATGGTGAGTCTGTGTGTATGTGTGTCTGACAATACGCGGCACAACAGCCATTAAAACTTTTATACTTAACGCGCAACGCGCAGACAAGACAGCCTGCGTGCGGCAATCGTTACTCTGATGATGGCATATTTACAACTAAGCTGTCTCAGGACAAGCTGCTGCTGCCAGGCATCCTTAAGCGACTTAGCCATCGAATTATTCGATGTTTAGACAAAGTATTTGCCGCACACAGCACAAGGTATGTATGTAGACATGTATATAAGAGGAGGCATAACTGAGGACCTGCAGGCGGAGAGTGAGTACTACAAACGCCGTTACTTGTTTTCATGCGCCAGGTTATAAGGTTGTCTGGACAACGCTAGGGAATCTTTGCTGATCTGCCCTTGACACTGGGTTGAAGTGAGCGTGAGAGAAGAAAACATTTTTGTTGTATTGTAAGTGTAGTTAAGCATGTGTTGCACAAAAACAAGGAATATTCATTAAATTTGGCCTTGGGTGATTGGAACAATAATCTTTTTTTTTTTCATTTTGATGGAAAATTTTACAAATTTACTTAATATTTTAACGGTAATTTAACTTATTTATTTCTAATAAAAATATTATATTATTATTAAATATTTTTAAATTGAAAAAATTTACATAAAAGAAAAAAACGTTTAAAATCCTTTTCAACAAAAAATATTTATTAGAAAAAAATATAAAAAAATCAGTATACACCATTTAAAAAAAGTTTCAATTCCAAAAAAAAAAATTTAAATTAAAAAAAAAAAACGAAGAAATTTTTTCCCAATTTTACAAAATTTTTCAAAGAATTCATCCAAAAATTTTTACTAATATTTTTTTCACTTATAACACAAATAATGTTGACCTTTTTTTATGAACAAAATTTTGGAACAAAAAACCTTAATTTTATAAGAATATATCCACTTTTTCCATGGCCATAAATAATTTAATGCAACTTTTAATGGAAAATACTTAGCAGCGAGTGCCCTAAGGCCATTAGTTGGTAGTTTCAATTTTACGCAAATAATTTATTTTCATAATCATTAACGCTGTTGGTCGTTTTGTGGTTGGCCCATTAAAACCGTGTGGTATTAAAAATTATATGATGGTTATTTGCTCGGTCGTTGTTTTTTTTTTGTGCCCTCGCTTATGCGCTTTAATAGAGTTTCTGAATTTATTACACACATTTTACAACAAAAACCATTTGATAGCACAGAAACCATTTGAAAAACATTGTTATTTAGTATTCCAAACACATTAGCTTTGGCTGAAATATGTGGTAGTGTATTTGCGAGTATAATTCCAGTAAACATTTAGGCTGGGATTAAATTAGATCACAAGTTTTTAGGTTACAGTGTTCTTGCAATTTTAATTTATTTTCCTTAAATAAAGTGTTTAAACAGGTGGCAACTCTTCTCAAAATAATTCCAATATTATTGTTTCTACATTTTTTTCTATTTTTTGTTTGCTTTATGAGTTTTATCAATGGTACTAAATTCATTGTTTTAACAGGTGGCAACCCACTTTAAAAAATACTCTCAACTGTAAGCCTTTCCAAATTGAAATTATTGAGTTGAAATATTGAATTTATTGGTTTTTTATGTAACATTTGCATGAAGGTGGCAACTCTTTGCCAAAATAATCTTTTCTAAAACTGTATATTTTGTCTGACGTTCAGCTGTAATATTTGATGAGTAAAATTAAATAAATTTATAACTTTTTTTAACAGGTGGCAAGTCTGTTCAAAAAAAATATTTTCAACTTTAAGTCTTCCCAAAATTATTTAGTTATAAACTCAGTCTAAAATAGTTAATTCAGTTAAAATGTAGATTTAACAAATATTTTTTAACAGGTGGCAACGCAAATCCAGAATATTTCGAAACAAAAACTTTAGACGTCTCTAGCTAGTGGCGTTCACTTTTCTATTTATTTCTTTCTTTTCTTTAAAGTTTTCAAATATTTACTGGGTAGTCATATATGTATATGAACACCGCGCATATATGTAATCAACTTAACATTTCCATCCGTTTTTGGCCGAATTATCGCTACCCGTAATTATCCACATTTTATGCCATAATTTAGTTGGACCAACTGCGACACTGACATCTGCCAGTAGCAATGCTGTTGCAGTTTTTAATGATGTATCATCAGCAATAGTGACACTAAGCTAAACACTCTGGCATACTAATTCACCCACTCACATGTCATATGTGGGTAACTACTACTGTTATAGTATAGTCATGAGCTAAACTTCCATGAATTCGCACATTTTTATACAAAACACAAACAATTTTCATTTATTTTTAATTGACCACAACTCTACTTATGGTATGTAAGTATATATGTATGCATATGGATGTGTGTGTAGGTATGTCTTTTCGTATATATGTGTAAAAGCGTGAATGTGTCTATGTGATCACTCGCCTTTGGCACTGAGCTTGTAAACTTTACCAACAAACATAAAACATTGGTCATATTAGAGTTGTGTCTGCACTGAATAATTGTACTATATGTTTGCAGGTGTATGTATGTTTGTGTTCGTTTATCTCATTAAATGCGCAAATTCGTAGTAAAATTTTAATGTATTTTTCGCTTTTACTTATTATCTGAATGTTTGCAGAATTTAAAACACTCTTCATGCTCATTAATTAGAACACTAAAGAGATTTCATTAGCACCAACAAGCTTAGCTTCACACAAACATACGCTAGCTAAAATGAATATAATCTCTTAAAACCAAATAAATCTGGGACCATAATAAACAAAATCCGATAGAACAGCGTTAATTTTAAATTCTATAAGGCCATCCTTGCTGAATACCATTAGCTTACTAACACATTAGCGCCAAGAATACATAACAGCAGTAGATACTACTCACAGTAAATACAGTTGAAATTGAGGTTAGTTGAATTTTGGTTACAGCTATCAGCTATGATACTCGAGATGACAATTAAAACTAGTTGTTAAGTTTTGGCAATGTAAAGCTATTTACCAACGAGATTACGCTTAGGTCGAGAGTTAGAATCTGTCGTGTCCAGTAAATCGATAGTGATCTATAGCATCGGAATATATAAATTCTCTCGATGGCTGATTTATATTTTGGTAGTGATATTAATGATTTTTTGATTTAGTACATAGTATCTTGAAATAACTACGACTTTAATAACATGAATTTCTGTGACTAAAATCTCTGGTCCTCAGGACTAGAATTGATAAGCGGAGTTTACGAAAACTTTCAAGCATATTTCTGTGGATGATTTTCATTTTAGGATCTGATTCATTTTAAGATTACATATGTTGATCAATCTTGGTACACATGTTCCTTGGGACCGTGGGACGGCAAAAGGTGAAAATGGGCGCAATCTGTTCACAACCACGTATACTTTCCATATAATAAAATTTTAATTTCTATCTGATTCGTTGACTTTATAATATATACATCAGTAACCATTGAGGTGTGGCATCACTTACGGAAAAATTGTGGAAATCGGACCCCCAGATATATGTATACACATCACATATATCGCTTAATATGTGAGATATCTTAAATGAGCGTATAGTCTTGGATATAGTGTACCTAGGTGGCAAAAAATAGTGAAATCGGTTCAGTAATTACCTCAGCCCCCATATACAGTTGAACTTCCATAACTCAAACTTCTATAACTCGAAGTTCTCCAAAACTCGAACTCTTGAATCGGCAAGAGAAGTCATATTTCATACAAATTACCTTTCGCAACTCGAAAGTCTCTCTAACTCGTTATTTTTTTGTGAATTATAGTGATTCGAGTAAGAGAAGTTCCACTGTACTATATATGATGATTTTCCTTATTCTATTGGACTTTATGCTGAATATAAGAGTCAAATTGTGTGTTATCTTAATGAAAATATAGCAATAAATTGACTTGACACACTATGAAGGTTTTAATCGAGTAAACATTCATTCTGACATCTTCGTTCACTTTGCATTACGAGATGTTGTAAAAAAATAACGGGAATTTACGTTTGTTGAAAAAAAGTATTATTCATTACATTAACGTTGTCGCCTTCAAAATAGTCCGCATCCGATATTATGCACTTATGCCAGATCTCCTTCCAATCGTCGGAATACTTCTCGATTTATGGGATGGTTTTTTTCAGCGAATTCTCGTATGGTTGTAAAATGACGTCGCTTTAATATTCTCTTTTTTTTTGGAATGTAATTGAGTCTAAGTATGCAACAGATCATGAATACCCCTATCAATACTTTCCGCGCAAACTGAGTTTCGCAACCCCACCAATGGTTTTTCAAGGCTACATCTTTTCACTGTCAATCTCACACAACACAATAATGGAAGCTGAAACTTCGCATGCTTGTATGGCATGAAATAGCTATACAACACATGCATGCAAGGCTATGTGTGCAACATGTTGCAAGTTTGTCAAATCAAATATCGTGTAGAACGCTCAGTCGTTCATTAATTAATTAGGACAACCCGCTGAGTCGCGTTGAGTCGCCAACCGGGTTCCATTGAATTTATGCACACTCCGCTACCTGTATGCAAATTGCGGATGACGGATGTTGCAACTGCCAGCGCCATTATGCCGTTGCTGCTGACGTCAATGGCTGCAAACTATAGCTGTTGCAAAGAAGTCATGCACAACAGTTCTTATGGCTTACGCGCGGACTGCACTTTTTATTAACGCGAGTGTATGTGGATACAAAAAACGGCATATAACGGACCGCAGCGTTGGCGGACTTCATCGCTTTTTAAGTGGGCGCGCAGGTATTAATATAATGAAAGAGTGCCTTTTTTTAACGCGCGTAATATTCCTTTTGAAATGTTAATTAAAGTGCCAATTCCACGCAAATAACTGCGAAAGTGCGTCACCCTGTTATTTAAAATAAAGCGACATTGAATTAAGGTTGCATAAAAACAGCTTAAAGCTGTCGCCTGATTAAAAAATGCTTGCTGTCACTATAATTCTGCAGCCAGTTAATAAATATTCACACATTTTTATTTTTTTTTTTTTCAACTCTCGTGTCTGTAATTTACCTTTCTCATTTGCATATGCATGCGAGAGTAAATATTTATGACTTATGCAAAATCCTTGCCTGCCAATGTGCTTTGTAGCCGGTGAAATCGGCGGCATATAACTGCACTTTACAACAGATCAGTTTGTGTGCATGTGTGTATGAAATAAATGAACAACGTCCACTACCGCACTGCAGACGAAGCACATAAATATCAACACCAACAACAGACACTCATGCTGCAGCAATATACTCGTTTGCAAGGATTTACTGATGGCCACACTTGGCTGACGGACTTTATGATTCAAGGGTAAACGTACAACAGTCGCTTACAGTGATGACTATATAATTAGAGATTGAAAATATTAATGTTGAGGGTATGGGGAAGGTTGAAGACGATCGAGTTCAGTCCGAGAATACCTCTTCTTCCTCCAGAGATAGCTTCTAAAGATGACTTAAAAAGAGATTTTTAAAACGCAATTTTTGAGAAGATAACCCACTAAAACATCTTCACTACTAAGGTATATGGGGTCACAAGAGCTAAAATTGGATTGGATATATCTGTTTAGCCGATTAATTTCGATTCCAGCTAGTTCACCTGGTTTGCTCGGAGATCCAAGGTCCTAATTTAGTACATCACCCAAGTACAGGTTATACAACTGATCCAAGGTTTCAAGATCAACATATAGCGAACATCAAAAAGGACTATATGATCGGTACAGACCTCATGGATATTACCTTATCGCAGATTCCATAGAAAACCCTTTCAAAATCCCTCAGGAAGAAAGATGTCTGCTTTGACGTTTATGTGGAGTTTTTCAAAACTATAAAACTTAAGAAAGGTCAGAAATCAGTAGTAGACAGCCTTATCAGATCTTATTGTTAAACTTATCACATTTTCCTCGATATCTATTTGGTACGCAGTGCTTCGTCTCATAGTCTTATATCAGAGTTTGTACAAATATAATGCCTTCAGTCGGAAGGTTCGTTCTGCAGATTTGGCTGCCGAAGACTTTATCCTGGTTCCAAGACTCAAATACTCGTAACATAGGAGCCACTCTTGAAGCGGCCGTTGTCATCGAAATAGACCCGGAAAGTCATCCCAGTTGAGGTCAATAATATGGGTATGAATATAACGGATATAACCCATTTGGGGATAGGAGGTTGAGAATGTTAGTAATGCCAAAAGGTAAATGAATTCCTTGCATTTCTTTAACAATTGTATAAATTATATTTCCTTATATATTCAATGACATCATCATCGATAAGGTATTTCACAGATTTGTCACGTTTTAATAAACGGCGAATATACGTAGAGCTCATATTATTTGTAGACCAATTAGTAACCAACTCAATATTGCGCTGTAAAGGACAGCAAATGAAGATCTAAAGCCATTTTTTAGAAAATAATTAAAACGAGAACCTACACTGTATTTCGAGAGTATGTCGGATTCGAAAATAAACTTCTCAATTTCCGAACCAAAGCGTGAAACTATCACCAAGCCATAGCTGCACATACCTTCGACCTATACAAATGGATGATTACCATAAATAACAAATAACTGATAAAGTATAAACCTCCGCATTCGTCCACAACTGTGGATCAGCAAATGTCTCCAACAGATCAGCACCTGCCAAAAACTTCAAATGCACTTCCTCTGTGCGCTCCGTCACTTCAGCTGGCAGCCAATGCGGCAATACAATATTTCGCTTTCCTTCCGCCTTATCTTTCAACACATTGTTTATGCAGTCCTTGTGATATTTTAGCACATCCACTGTTGACGTCCATTGCGGCTGCTGCAACTCCCAGTCGGAGACCTAAATTTGCATCAGATACTAAATTGCATTGCATCACTGCACCACCATTACGCATGTCTGTCCCAAATCAACTCACTCGTATCCAATTAGAAGTGCGCAGCGCCAATCTCAGCATAGCCAATCTGTGCACACCTGCCACCAGTCCTTGCTTCCGTTGCGCATCATGTACCGGTGACATTATGCCACCGATTACCTTAAAGGCACCACGCTCCATTAAGTGATTTCTCGCAATCTCTATTGGGTTGATAAAATGTTATTGCATCTCCTTTACAGTTGCATTAAAGTGTGGGCTCACCAAACATACGCAGATGCATTAACGTCGTTGGACTGAAGGAACCGCAAGCGATCAATATTAAGCGAGGTAATAAGCAGTTTTGCTTTGACATTTGTTTTTATTTTTTTAAGTAATTTATTATTATAAATAAATAGAATTGTCAGAAACAGTATTTTGAATATTTCAATACACAGTTTTGGTCAATGAAATATATAAAAAATTGTACACAATTGATGTTGGAGAAGCAGAAAGGTTTAGCTAAATCTTTTCCAGACAATCCTTGTCAAACTTGAAAATGAGAATATATCTTTCAAGTTCTTTTATTTGAAGGTCTCAAAGGGAAATTTAATTTTCTTATGTTTTAAAGCAATCTTTCAGCTTTACGATAGCATTTTAACGGACTCTTGCTGGAAAATATGCCCCAGTGCCTGCGATTTCTTTTCAGTGACCAATTTATTATTTTTGTAACCAAGTGAGTACAATGGGATCGAATGGGTTTTCTGTACCATTTATTTCTGTACCCAAGCGACTACAATGGGAGGGCATGGATTAAGGTCCTCCAAAATTATTTTGTATATTTTAGTCGTCCACTAGATTCATGTCTGTGATCGTCATGTGGCCTTTACGAATTTATTAAGGCCCTTGTCGATGATTGGTTTGTGGGTGTAGAGCCCTGACCTCAATTGTGCGAATATGAAATTTGTAATTATTTGTAGGTTAGGTATTAGGTTGTCGAATATCTCCCTTCCTCTTCTTCTTCCTCCTCTTCTTCGCTCTTTATTCAATGCTTTACAGTGATCGGATTTAGTTCAAATATGCGCCGTTACATTTTAAAATCTGTTTCCATCTAGACGGCAACTTCATAATACCCCTCTCGTAGAAGCCCCCCTTCTTATTTGTGAAGAACTCGGACAGCCACTTTTCACAAGCCTCTTTTGAGGTCAATTTTACACCACCAAGGGCGTTCGCCATGGCTCCCGTAGCTTCTGACGAGTCATTAACGAAGTGTGTGGTCTGACGTTGTCCTGGTGGGACACTACACCCTTTCTGTTGGCCAATTCTGGACGCTTCTGGTCGAACGACTGCTTCAAGCCTTCCAGTTGTTCGCAGTAGATTTTCACTTGATATTGTCCTATGTGATCCATTTTTTGTCGCCAGTCACCATCCGCTTCAAAAATGGGTCGAGTTCGTTCCGTTTCAGCAGCATATCGCGTTGATTCGGTCCAGAAGGTTTTTTTTGCGTCAAATTATAAGGCACCCAAACAAGTTTATTTTTTGTATTCAGCCTTCTGCAGATGATTGAAAATGGTTTGGTGACTAACTTCCATCTCCTGGGCGATGTCACGAGATGCCACATGCCGGTCTAACCCGATGTTTTCCATGATTTGATTGGTATTCGTCGTCACATGTCATCCGCCGGCTGGCTTATTCATGGTGTCGTTTTCACCCGCTCTGAATCGTCGAAGCCATTCCTCCGCAGTTCGAAGTGATAGAGTAGCATCCCCCAAAATCTAATCTTACGGAACGTTTCTCTAGTGTATCTGCCTTTAACGAAGGACAACTTTAAAATGGCGCGAATTTCGGCGTTAATGAACTCCATGTTTACACGTCTATAACTGTTGAACGCAATATCCAAACTAATCATGCATAGCGTCGTTTTCTAGGTTATGTCAAGACCTTTAAAAGATGTATAGTTTGCCAGATACGAGCTCTGTAGCGCTTTATACATAGCCTCAAAATTCAAAAGACAAAATTGCGGGAGGGAGATATTTGCCAACCTCATATAACTAGAAAACATATGGATTGATTATTGATTTCAGCGGCTCATTTGCATACAAACGATACTAAATACTCCGCTTGTCTATATTTTACAACTTTTTCCATTCTACATTACCGATATTAGAGTATAATAACTGGGAAACTTTCAAAATAACCACAAAAATATATTTACCGACTCATATAATTATTTGCTTTATGAGACCTTTACCTTCTAAAAGCATTACCTAATTTCGTAAATGGTCAACGAAAATAGTAAGGGCAACAACCCAATTCAATATTCTTACTCTAAGGACGATTATGAGTTGGGAGTTTTATATCCGTTATAGATTTATATTCTTCTACTTCAAATATTATGAATGTCAGTGGTAAAATACTAAAAGAGCTTAAGTCGGCTTATGCTAATATGAGCACATCGAATTATACAAGCCAATATGTTGAAGACTAGACGTTGGGTGTTGTAAACAATAAGTTGATAGCTAAAACTTCAAGTAATGTTCAAATATATATATCCAAGATATGCAAAGACTTTCACTTGAAATCAAGATATTTACTTTGACTAAAGTCGACTTAAGCTATTTTAATAATACCTGAGGTAACATTATATAAAACACATTTCCTAATAAAAGATACATCCACAACATATTTTAATTAAAATCAACTTCGCTTAGCCCACCTGACTGACATATGTTGCCATTAGTGGCTTTGTGGTTTACTCCCTTTAATTACAATCGTACACTACTTTATAACGGATATTGTGCCCAGGTATTGAGGCATGTATTTATATATATGTATGTAAATGTATGTGTTCAATGCGGTCTACATTTAGCTACATTTAAAGCGTCAGTGGGCTTGTCACATTCATTTCATATAAGTTAAGCCTATAATAAGCTTTGTTTCAATCAAAACTAAATGAAAGGACAGAAAATCGATAGAGGACTATAAATTAATTAATTTCGTACACATTATAACTGTATATAAACCACATACACATATAACTGTTAAGGCTTATATGTAGTTAAATATTGTTGCATGAAATCACACCTCCTCAGCGCCAATCACACTCCCCGCATCACACACACTTCCGGCTCTGAAGATTTAATTCGCTTATCAATTCAACTGCGAAATTGTCGGTAGAGTTTCCGGTCAACGAGCGCGCGCAATTGCAGGGGCGTGAGTGTAACAGCTAACAGCTTAAGCAATGTGAAACAATAAAAAACAATGCAATGCAAACAATGGAAGAATAAAAAATGCGATCATAAATAAGTAATGTTTATACTGAAAACAAAAACAAAAACAAAGAGAAAGAGAAAGGAAAGCGCTAGCTAAGTAATCTAGACTAGTCTGGAATTTTATCGCTTATGAATAAGTTTCTGCTTGAAAGCATTCAAATAGCGAACGGATGTGAGGAATGTAAATGCATTTTTTTAAAATGTGATAAGGAAATGGATAAAAGGGATACATAAAGCAAAACATGTAAAAATTTAATGTCTTTTTTCAAAACCGGAAGTTAAGTTACGTTTCCTCATTTTTATTTTATTTTTTGGGTGATTCCGGATGAATTTGCTCGGTATTTTTTTTTTTTTTTATTTTTTGGGAAGTTATTTAATATTAGAGTAAAGTGCATTAAAATCAATACTCTGGCGTTTATTTTATATTTATATTTAAATCTATAGTGAACTGAAATTCAAAGTCAGTATTTAGAAGTGATAAAGCTTTCAATAATTTATATTAAATTTATTTAACATTCTCGATAAACATCGCTGGAATCTGACTACTATTTCTTGCTGACGTATTTCATGAATTTCCCCATTATACTCTTCTTTGAAGCGCAATTTTAACAACAATAAAAATAAACTAAAATATGCGAAGACAATTAGAACCCAGTAGGAATCAGTTTTTCCCAAACTTGTTTCACAATAGATAAGAGCGTAATGGAGAGACGGATGAGAGCTCTTTGCAAAGAAGTGAAGCAATACCAGTGTCTTGAACTTACTCTCAGCTAAATAGGACTAATACACGTTGCTTGGCCCTTATATAGGTGATTTGATATGGGAATATCTTCGATTTATGAGATATTTTGCCAAAAACGATATAATCTGGTACTAAAAATCGATTTAGACCTTTTCCTTTACCAATAGCTTTTCTATCAATAGCTTCCAGCTACTTTAATAAAATACTAATTTAGAAACTGCAAAGTCGATGAGCTTTCGCATAAGGGCACCCAAGCTCCGATCTCATCAGAGTGGGAACTTGCTGGTGCCCCACTATCCACATGTCTCTCCGCTGGATTAGTGGTCGTTGAATGAACATGGTAGGCGTTGGACATCGAGCCGTACCTGTGCGACTGCTAGATCATTCTGGCCTATGGTGGATCGCAGGAGATCCACTGAGCTATTTGCTCTTAGTAAGGTTCAGCCGGTCCGTGATGATAGGAGTCACTACGGGCCACTGTCCGATGGGGTTACATACCGTGAGGCTAAATATCCTGACGGACACAAATTGCCAAAGTTGCATGGAAGAAGGAGAGATTGAAGCATCAAGACACTTTCTCCTTCATTGTTGGATTGGAAATATCTTGGCAGAACAAACTTCGAAGAACCAGATAAAAAGTGTGGACTATAAATAAGTAGCTTACACAAATTCGTGAAAGGCTCAAAACGCTTTGTTACTTGAGTGTTTTTGGCATCAATTTTTAGGAGTTTCCAAGTGATATCTCTTGTGCCACAAGAGATCAGGCACTCTAACCTAACATAACCAAACCAAACCGAGACCCATACCCAATAAAGTGACCTTCGATTTACTTTACACTATTTATATCTCTGGTAGAAGATGATTATGATCCAAATTATTTCAGCTCTTAAGTGTCAACAGCAAGGTATTTCCTATCGGGTCCGCGCAACTGCTACATACATACATCAACCACCCAACTATACTCCCAAGAAACGAAAGATTTTCTTTCGCTTGGTTTGTTGTCAATAATGTCACAATGTAACATATTATACAAAGAAAACGAAATATTATTAATGATATTGAAGTTGACGAGATATCAGCAGCAACAACGACGTTGACAACAAGGAAATGACAAGGAAAAGCAAGACGCAGCAAAGCTACTGACTACAAAAGCACACTGCACAGCTACATAACGCATAAGGCGAGAGTACGAGCAGAAGAACAGAGCGGCAGCACAATAACGGGAAAGGCAACGGCAACAGCAACAATGGCAATAATAACAAATTCCATGTCAAAAACAGCAACATTATTGCTTATTACCGAACGACGAGTGTTAGTATCCTGAGGAAGCAGCGTCAGCTGCTGCTGCTGCTTCGGAACACTTCAGAACACTTGAGTGCTGCTGGTTATTTCTATTGTCTTTTCGTCTAATAGACTGTGAATGGCAAGTGATGTTGCTATTGACAGTCAAAAATGTGGAAAGTATTGTACATATGTATATATTTGAAGATAAGATATTGCAACAAGTTGAAATAATTGTTGTTGTTAACATATGTACATTTAAGATTCAATTTAAATTTTGGCAGAAGTTTCGAAATTCTTGAAAATTTTGTCATATATTTTATAATATGTTAAAATAGCTTAAGTCGACTTAATGGTATTTTGGTGTTTTGAAGTCTTATTTTTTCTAAGGGTACTCTTTAATATTGCAAGCGTCCGAAAATTCAAAAAAATTTAGTAAATTTTATGGTCAGAATTTCTTCTAAAACTCAAAATACTTACTCTAACCTATATCGACTTAAGCTTTTTTAGAATTTTCCCCAAAAATAATTTAAATGCGTAAACATGCTACCAAATGAATTTAGTAAACTCATGCTCAAACACAACGACATCTACCAAATTTTATTTATAAAATAACAACGCGCAATCCTTTCCAACCATTTTCGCTTTTCTAGTCAAACTCTAGCCAAACCTAATTTGGTGGCGGCCACGCTCGCTTGCTTGCTTAATAAGTGTTTGCATCCAATTAGCTTTGACTTGTCGAAAGCTAAATGCACGTGACCAAACAAAAATGACAATATTTAAATGAGGGGATTCCGCTTTAGGCGGCTCAGACAGCGACCCACACGTACACAGAGTTAGAGGAGCGACATATTTGTGGTTGGCCTGTGGTGGTTGGGGAAAGTGGTGTTCTTTTGTTGAATTTTAATTACAACATGCCACATTCATACGCACAGAGGCACATGCAGACACACCAAATGATGTGAAATAATCACCGCTTTAGTATCTACAAATGTTTCTCGGTATTAAATATATTATTGTAATTGAGAAATTGTAATACCACTAAGATGATGGTGGATTGCCGAAGCATATTTTGGAGGTTATAATAGAATAGAATAGTCGACTGTTTTGTATTTCAGTAATTATAGAGGCCTTTTAAGTATGACCTATCTGTGTTATAAACCATACCAAGAAGACTTGCTATTCATTGACACTAAGAACTCCACTTCAAGCTTTCCTTTTCCATGAAAGAAATCTAATAAAGTCTTCATATATTTCTGTTGACTTCGACAATTGAGAAAAGTACTTTTTCAGGGTCCACTGTATTATGACATGAAAAATAATAATTATTTTTTTAGTGCTCCATTTATTTTAAATAACTGAGCGACCTCTTATTCCTTATTCAACTCCATTTTATTTCATATACATTTTTTTCCTCAGTTTATGCAAATATTGTTTTACATATATTTAATATAAATTTAAAATGTTTTTTTTTTTGCTGCAATAACATGCTTCCAAAGTAAGTTACATTTCATCACAATTTTAATTTTCTCCGCTTGCCACATAACTTTGAACTGTGTGGCATAAAAAGCGAAGTGAGTGCAAAGCAGTGAATAAAGCTGCATAAAAAATTCTCTCAAAACTTTTTTATCAAGTTAGACTGTGAGTATTTACTTTTGCTGTTGTTGTTGTTGTTCTTGTTGTTGTTATATCACTGCAATTGCAAACTATGTGTCATTAGCAAAACTTTTTAACTTTTTTAATTAAGAATGACCAGTGAAATGGATGCCTGATATGCACTAGACAAACGGCAATGTGCAGATATTAATGTTGAATTGTTTAAAAAAAAAACTGTTTATATATTTTAGCATATATTACAGACTTTTATGTATAAAATACATGTTAATAAGAGTGTATTTTCATTTATGCTTAAAAAAAGGGTTTCTGTTAATTAAAGTTTATTGCTAATGGCACAATTTGGACTTTAATGCTTTTGTAGACTTTTATACGAGATAAGCTATATGCTTACTTTAAATATATATTTTTTAATATATTCTTTAAGTTTTTACTGTTAAACATAAATATGCAAAATTTCATGAACTCACATTATTTTCATTTTTTACAACAACATACGGTATTTAATAATGTAGCCTTAAAAGAAAAATAAGCAATGCTTGGATATACATATAGTGCCGAGCAAAACCCTTCGGATGTTCGCCACTTCTGCACTTTGAGTGCTCTAACTTTCTAACCATTGGCTCAAACGTTACCAAATTTAAAGCTTTACTTTTTTGTTTCATGAATAACAAAATTCTAATACTCATAAAATTTTAAGAACTAAATTTAAAAAAATCGCTGTTCCATACCTAAATCAAACACATTCAGTACAGTTTTGCTAATTATGAAATAGGCATTCTACGAATTTGACTTGATGCCGCAAAACATAACTGTAAATTACACAAGTTTACAAATTCAGGTCAACTTTTGGATCTGAGCAGATAAGAACGATTCTTAACTATATTTGATATGCTGAATTCGAATATGCATTTAGTTTTTTAAGATTGATTCTAGTTTCCGAGTTTTCGCATGATAGCACCATTGTGCTGTTACAAGCACAGTTTGCTAGAACAGTAATTAAATACCGATTGAGGAAAATTCTCCCAATCTTACAGGCACTGCTTGATAAGCCTGGACATCAAAACGTCTCCGCTGAACCACTTGTAAATCCACAAGACATTTTCCTGCCACCTCTTCACATTAAACTAGGCCTTATAAAGAACTTCATCAAAGCAATTAACCGTGAAGGACCGACTTTTCAGTATTTAGTTAAGTTGTGTCCTAAATTGTCATATGCAAAAATCCAAGAAGGAATATTTGTCAGACCTGATATTAGAAAATTAATGGCTGATAAAAAATTTACAAAATGTTTATGGGCATGGGCATCTTTTCAAAATATCGTTCACCACTTTCTTGGTAATCACAAATCCCCTAATTTTAAGGAAATTATTGGCGATATGTTGCAAAATTATCGAAAGATTGGAGCTAGAATGTCTCTAAAGATCCATTTTCTACATTCCCATCTCGATTTTTTCCCGAAAACTTGGGTGATTCGAGCAACGAACAAGGAGAGCGGCTAAACCAAGATCTAGCCAACATTGAAAGAAGATACCAAGGATTTTGGGATGAAGGCATGATGAGAGACTACTGTTGGACTCTAATACGTGAAACAGATACTAAACAATACAAAAGGCAAAGTTCCCCCAATCTTCATTTCTGATATGTTACTTTTAAGTTAATAAAATGAATATTATTAGACAAAAATCATAAAAAACTAAATTCTTGATTATTTCAAAAACTAGAATCAATCTTAAAAAACGAAATGAAGATTCGGATTCAGTGTCATCAATTGTCATAGAAACCACTTTTGGTTGCCCAGATCCAAAACCGTGTATACTTGTGTTATCAGTTATTTGTGTTGATTTCTATTTTTATATAAGCAGCTACTTAGCGTTGGTCAGTTGCCATTTTTAGTTGATTTTTGATTGCATAAGCATACGTAACACTGTTTTCGGAAATAATGCGAAAATTTTCATCCGAAGTTGAAGCAAACAAAAAGAGGTCTTTCGACCCGCAAACTTGCTAGTCAATTAAAATTGGCTGTAAGCACTATTGTAGTTATTAGAATACGCCCACAGTTGCTGACAAACTCTGATGCTAGGCAAATAGTGAGAAAACTCACTAAAGCAGATAGTAAAAAGAAGAGGCTGCAATCACCATAAATAAAAATGACAGCGAATGGACGTCTCGGAGAGCTATTCGCAGAATTGGCTTTGTGGCCGCCGTTAAACAGAAGAAACCGGCTCTATGTAGTAAAAATATTAAGGCGCGTCTAAGGCGCGTTTGTAAGGAACATAAAAACTGGTCCGTGGAAGATTGAAAAAAAGTAGTCTGGTCGGATGAAACGAAAATCAATCGTTTCCAATCGGATGGCAAACAGTACTACTGGCGCCGCCCACATGAAAAACTTCAACCACATGACTGTAAAACATGGTGGAGGCAGTCTAAATGGTATGGGGATGCTTCACATGGTGGTACATTGGTCCTTTGGTTAAAATCTGTGGAATTATGAAAAAGAGGACTATCGATATAATCGAATTTAATAGATAAAAGTGCTTATCCGAAATAAGACATAGTTTTCCAACAGGATAACGATCCGAAGCACACTGCCAAAATTGTTACTCGCTGGTTGCAAAGTCAACGATTTCAACTCATTCAATGGCCAGCACAAAGTCCCGATCATAATCCGATTGAGAATTTGTGGGCTATTGACATACAAGCCAAAAAGATAAAATTAATTTAATTTTTTAAACTAAAAATCAAATTTCCGGCTTCAATTTTTAAGGTTCGCAAATTAATACAATTGTTTTACTGAAATTTATTTAAATTTTAGTATAAATTTATTTATTTAAATTTTAGTAAAAAAAACTTGTGGAAATAAAACCCAACAATTTTCTAAAAATGCAAATATATTTAATTTTATAACATAACTTTCCTAAAAAATTATATAATTCTTCCCGCTACTGTACATAGACAACTCGACCTTCATAGCGCGATGTTCATCATACGCCGTGTGTAACAGTTGCACGACGCTTTCGGCTATGAAAACACTACCGACATGCGCTGCAAAAAAGATTGTGGAACTTATTTCGTAAAACGAAAACTTAAAAAAATCATAAAAGTTGTTGAAAAAGTTTAAAAAAGTATATATCCACCATTAAAGTTGCTAATGATGTTGCGCGAATGTTGGCTTTGTCTCGCTTTTATTATAAAATTAAGTTTTACTCATATTTAAATTTAAATAACTGTTTATTAAACATTATAACCGCACTCAAAAAACTTCAGTAACACTAATGCTTTATGTGACCGTTATAAAATTTACAAAATTTCCCCAAAAATTACTAAATTTTTAATATCACATACTTCACATAATTTATTATGTCATTTTTGTTTTCATGCGAGTTCATATAAATAATGCCAACGCCAACAACGCCAACAACATAAAAAGCAGTCAAAATACTTTATCATAATTGACATAACCACCGAGTCAAATTGAAATTCATGAGTTTTTGTGGCAAAGCCACTAATTTCACGTACCGTTATGCGCATATTGACTGGAATAAATATCAAATAACTAGCCTGTGACATGTTCATCAACACATACATCAATCAGGGTCAAAGTAGCACAAGCGGAGATTAAGCTGGGGCATGTGGATGTGGCTTTGTGAGTGTGTAGTGTGTATGTATAAAGGCGATTTCGACCGCGCTTTGTGACTGATGAATGTCGTAATTATGTACATATATGTATAGAAATATGTGACTAATGTCAACAAACTTTTTAAATTATTTAAACACAAAATCCCCTCCACTGTAGTATGCGTTTGCTAGTAACTCTTAACTCAAAATTTCAAAATTATTAAAACGAAACTTTGTGATGATAATTTTAGCTCAATGAAATGAATAATGAAAAGGGACGCAGATTAACATATTTTTAATTTTTGTAGGGTTATTTCGTATTAGTTTGGCTTGTAAAATATTAAAATATGAAGCATGAAACATCAAATATGTATGCATACAGGCATGCGTGTCAAACATAATGCGTTTGTGAGTATATAAATATTTAAATAATATGGTATTATGAACTTGGTGACAGCGCACATCTATGAATTTTAATTTTTAACCAGGACTTTTTCATATATATCTCACAAGCTTTTTCTACACCCAACTTCGAAAAGAGGTGGTTTCATGAAATTTAAAGACATTTTAGAAACGTGTAATTTTGCATATATCATAATATGGGGTTACCATGGGGCGGTGATGAATACTTTAGTAGTTTTTTTATACTCTCGCAACAAAAGTTGCTAAGAGAGTATTACAGTTTTGTTCACCTAACGGTTGTTTGTAAGTCATAAAACAAAACGAGTTAGATATAGGGTCATATATATCAAAATGGCCAGAGTGACGAGACGAGTCAAAATTAAGATATCTTGACGAAACTTGATACACATATTACTAACTAAGCTATAAATAAAGTTATAAAAGTACAGTTATTTAGTACAAAGTATCGCACAAAGAAGAACAGTCGGTTCCCTTACGTACCCTACCACACGCCATGGAAATTGTTGAAATCGGATAATAACCACGCCCACCTCCCATACAATGGTTAGATTGAAAATTATTAAAAGTGCGTTAACTCACTAACGAAAAACGGCAGAAACATTAAATTTTTAAAGAAAGAAGCTGCACTCAGAGTGGGCCCACTTATGGGTCAAAACCCATATCTCAGGAACTACTCGACCGATGTCAATGAAATTCGGTATATAATATTTTCTTGACACCGTGATGACACGTGCGGAAAATGGATGACTTCACTTTATAGTATATACATAAGGAACCGATGAAGATAGCGGAATAAAACTTTACACAAATACTGTAAGTATATGATCTGTGGCATCACTTGTGAAAAAATTGTCGAAATCGGACTATAACTTTTCAATGCCCCGGATATAGAATATAAAGAACTCAGTGTCTTAGGGTAATTTTTCATCGACCATATCGGTAAATCTCTCATATAACTTAATTTTATTCAGAGGAAATATTTTTCTTCTAATAGTGTGTCTCTGTACCAAAAATGGTTAAAATCGGGTCATAACTTCTCCTAGCTCCCATATACCTAATTAAAGGTTTTTCAAAAATACGATGGACTTAATAGCTTATAAATCGATTAGTATGTGAAATATCTTAATCAAATTAAATGAATATATAATCTTGGATATAATGTATGATGAAAATGAGTTTAATAATCTCAGGAATTACCTCAGCCTATATATTTTCATTTTTCTATTGGACTGTATACCGAATATATGGGTGAAATTGTGTATTATCTTAATTAAATTTCTTCAATAATTGCGAGAGCTCGGTTCCACCCGAACCTAGCCTTTCCTTATATGTTGAGTTTGTAATAGTAATTTTTACGGTATTTTCTGGGCGTAGCAATCGTCCTAACTACAATACCAACCTCTTCAAATTTTTTCGTATTTCTTAACTCATCAATAGAAATTTGTGATAATATAACTCACTAATATTCTACTATTCAATATTCACTATTCAATTTATTAAAATTAAATTAACAAAAATACCAACAAAAAATAGTTTACCGATTTTCTCATAGAAATCTATAAAAGTTCATCATAAATATTCAATAAGTGTCTAACACTTCCTCAAGTATTTAATCCTCGAAAGTTCGAGTAAATGAAAATATGTGTGTGACCAGGAAGATGTCTGTCTCTCGTAAGCATGCAAGACAATTTTGCAATTTGCGAAAAAAACGCACACACATATAGCCATACGTAAAGTAAACTTAATAAAAAGCGACATACAACATAAACGACAAGCTTGCTTACTTACACATATACTTACACACAACATACTTGCATATGTAGGCATGTATCTCTAGTATATACCGAACTTGGAGTTAAGGCGGCCAACTTTTCTAACTAAAATTTGTGCGAAAATTCATTGCGAAAGCAGTTCACAAGAACAACAACAACAACAGCAGCAATAATAACAAACAACACGTAGCGAGAGCCAATAAATTCTTATAAAAAAGGCTAAAAGCAACTAATGCAAAGGAATTATTGCGCACAAGCCAAACAAATACAAAGCAGCAGCGGCGGCGAGCTCGAAGACAACGCAAGCAAAACATTTGAGTAAAAAAGATGGAAAAGAAAAGAGCAACGAGCAAGTAGAAAAAGAGTAAATAAGCATTAAGTAGAAAAGTCTGCAAGTAATGCAAATAAAAAGCAGAAGAAGAAGAAGATGAGTAAAAAAACAACTGGCGAACAACAAAAGTGTCAATAGAAGTTTGCGCCAACACGCATCAGACCGGGCAAAAGGACACATGACAGGCCGACGGCAGCGATTGGAAGGCAAGTGTCCAGAAATCTGCCGTACAACTTTGGCTGACAAAAGTATTGTGAAAGACACCCACGCACATAAACACACGCTCACCTGAAGGATTTCCAGAGAAAAAAGATTGTTAAGCGTCTTAAGTTGCACGCGCGAGCTTTTTTACAGAATTACTAAAAGAATTAACTGGAGAACTGGTGTAACTCATGTAGAGCGGGGAATTATTATTCGTTTCAACAAATCTTCGATTCTACTTAAGATTACTTGTAATTAGAATTAAATATTATTGTAATATTTATACTTAACATGCAACATGCTTGTCCATCCGTCTGTCCTCGCAAGCGATAACTTGAATGAAAATAGGAAGCTGGTACTCTTTTTCTTGCCTGGCGTAGACACCGCTTACGCGGTTATAGCCGAGTCCACAATAGCTCTCTCCTTTATCTCTCGCATCTCTCCTTTATGACAGTTTGGCGCCAATTGGTAACACCAAGTGAAGCCAGGTCCATCTCCACCTGGTCCTTCCATCGGAGTGGAGGTCTCACTCTTCCGCGGCTTCCTCCGGCGGGTACTGCATCGAACACTTTCAGAGCTGAAGCATTTTCGTCCATTCGAACAAAATGATCTAGCCAGCGTAGCCGCTGTCTTTTTATTCGCTGAACTATGTCAATGTCGTATAAATCGTACAGCTCATCGTTCCATCGTCTGCGGTATTCGCCGTTGCCAATGTTTAAGGGACAATAAATCTTCCGCAAAACATTTCTCTCGAAAACTGCTAGTGCCGTCTCATCGGATGTTGACATCGTCTACGCTTCTGCTCCATAAAGTAGGGAATGATGAGGGACTTGTAGAGTTTGGTTTTTGTTCGTCGAAAGAGGACTGGTACTGCAGAGTCATATAAAATGCCATTACGAGGTTACAAATTATGCTAAGCTGAAACTCAGTATACAGGATCGCAGAGATAAGAGGCAATATGGAAAATGAACCTAACCGTGCCCACTTTTAACTCAAACCTAATATATCAAGAACTACTAAAGTTTCATCCATAGGTTTCAATTTCAAATTGAGCAGACTCGAACTACAACCACACCTACTTTCAATATAAGTAAATTTCATGTGATACCTTTACATTACAATACTCTTTAGAAACAATCGAAGTAAAGAAATATTGACTTCAAGGTGTGGCAGCACTGATCTGAAAATAGTTGAAGGAGTTTTATAACTTTTAAAACCCAATTAACTGAAATGATAATCCCAGCGCTAAGGGCTAGCTTTGTACCAGAAATATTGATCATCATGTAAGATATCCTCGAAATTAAGCGGGCATCCTTCTTGATAATAATATAGATTCCTGCTAAAAATAGCTGTATTAATGGCAAACATCTCGGTAAATTTAAAGGAGAATATTTCGATTAGCCATGTGAAACTAAAGGTTTGTCGACATCTAAAAATACTTTCCCACCTTTGAACCATGAAAACTGCGAGCGTATAAAAGGTTAACCGGTCAATTTTCGTCAACCAAAAAAGTTGTGGTCGAGAAAAAAGCAGAAACTAAACCCACTATAATGAGAATTCACCATAGCGCAATAAAGGTGACGAAAGGTTCCAAACTAACAGTAACAACAACAACAATGTGACAAAAAGTACTAAATAAAGTGCAAATGGCTAAAACGTAAATCCCTTACGGCTACTTCCACAGACCGGCGATGAGCCCTTTGGTGATAATATTTCTTTGGTTTTGCTTAGCGCACGAACTTTCAATCTCAGTAAACACATTTCTTTCGATTGCTTATTCACCGCTGTCACTTCAGCGTTTCACAGCCCAAATCTCTGGCCGTTGACAAGTGTCTTAGCATTGTATTGCCTACGTACATACTTAGTTGCGTTGTTATCAGCCTGGATTTGCGGTGTGTATAAGGGGTTAAAAAAATCAATTTTCAATTTTCCCTGTTGGCACACATATATTAAAGAACACACACACACATACACAGAGAAATGAAGACACACACCGAAATTGATATTTGTAATTTTATAGCAATTTATAACGACATAACCTCACTTTATATACGTACCTACTATATAAGTATACACAGCTACTTCTTCCACCACCTCTTTCGTGGCAGCATTTTCTTCCATACTTCCCAGAAGAGAGTAATTGAAATTCATTGCCGGCGTGAAAAAGAATGTGTCAGCCGTGTCACCTCCGCGGCCCCTCATACTTAACCATTATTTCTCACACCCTCGTAGCATGCGTAAAGCAGCTTTCCTCTTTGCCAGCATATGTAGCTAATGTTTGCCTGTTGTTGTTGTTGTTCTTTATAATGAAGAAAAATGTGTGTTAGTTAGTCAGCTCAAAGGTTTGGCTGTGCGGCAAAAGAAAGCCACTTGGCGGCAATTATGGTCGGAGATGTCACTTTGAGTTTTTTGCTTTTGGTTTTCGCTTTTGGTCTTCTTTTCTTTTTTGGGAAAAGGTAAATGTCGCAAATCTTCCACGTGCTTAACCGAACCATAAGTGTTGTTATGGCGGAAGCTCTTTGTGGTGATTTAGGTTGAAATTTGTTTATGTTCCACAAAAATACCAAAGACGATTTTCACTCTTTAAACGCGAGAGTATTTTGTGGAAATTATACGCCATAAGCGTTTTGAAAATTGGGTTGATATTCTATCAAAAATGACTTACTCTGAGGTTCTTAAAATTGTGGGAGTAGTATCATTATATCTAATATTAAATCCCACATACCTTTACCTCGTTAGGTGGAAGATGCATTGGTATATCTAATACATATATAAAATTCTCGTGTCACGGTGTACGTTATTGAACTCCTCTGAAACCGCTCGACCGATTTTCGTGAATCTTAGCGTGCATATCGGCTAGGGTGGAGAATCGGACAACATCTATTTTTCATTCTGCTAAATGTTAAGGGTGGTCCACCCCTACATTTTTTTAACTTTCCGCGAAGAAAATTAAAAATTTTCTAAAATCGGGAAGTTATTGGTTGTTGAAGTTTTAGTCTTGAAATATTCGTGGAAGGCCAGAAAAAGATTAGAAAGTTAGTAAATATGGAAAAATTGCGAGAAAGATATCAATAAGAGATATTTATTCGAGTTGACAAGAAAAATATAAAAAGAGAAAACAAAATAATAATATTTTGAAGGTTGTCATTGTTGCTTTGTTAAAATATTTTTGTTATTGTTCAATTGTATACGGTTGTGTCGATAGCCCAAAACAAGTTGTAAAAAATAAGGAAAGGCTAAGTTCACGTCCAACAGAACATTTTACACTCTCGCAATTTATTGATGTAATTTTATTAAGATAACACACAATATGACCTATATATTCGACATAGAGTCCCATAGAAAATCATAACATATAGTATATAAGGGCTGATGTGAATTTCACTCATTTTCACCACCAAGGTTAACGGGAATAGAGGCAACTTGGCACCTGTTAGTAGGCAAACAAACGGCACGTTCGGCATTGAAATTACTCCTAAATTGCAAATGAACGAACGAAATTGAAAATTAACGAAAATTTTCCAAATATTCAAGAAGTCGCTGGAGGTACTGCACAGGACTTTAAAAGATCTTGATTGTCGATAAACGTTTTTGGTGGAGCCAGTATTCTGTTAACAGGTGATTTACGCCAGACTCTTCCAATTATTCCTGGATCAATTGTTACTGACGGGCTAATCTCATGCCTAAGGTCATTTAATTTGTGGCGACACATAAAGTATTTTCTTTCAGTTTTGGACTGTATTAGGAAGTGGCTAAAAAAAACGTTTCCAGAAAGTTTGGTTTATATAGCTCTATTGGTTTGCGAGATATGTACAAAAAACTTAGTAGGGGGCGTGGCAGCGCCCACTTCCCCAAAAAAATTACATCCAGATATGCCCCTTAATAGTACGATCCTTCATACCAAATTTTATTTCCATAGCTTTATTTATGGCTTAGTTATGGCACTTTATGTGTTTTCGGTTTTCGCCATTTTGTGGGCGTGGCAGTGGTCCGATTTTGCTGATTCGAAAGCAACCTTCCTATGGTGCCAAGAAATAAGTGTGCCAAGTTTCATCAAGATATCTTAATTTTTACTCAAGAAACAGCTTGCACAGACGGACGCACGGACGGACAGACAGACATTCGGATTTGAACTCCACTCTTCACCCTGATCACTTTGGTATATATAACCCTATATCTAACTCGTTTAGTTTTGGGTGTTACAAACAACCGTTATGTGAACAAAACTATAATACTCTCTTTAGCAACATTTGTTGCGAGAGTATAAAAACTTAAACTTACAAAAAAACGGCGGAAGCAAAGTTGTAGACCTAATATATTATTTTAATTAGTATTAATCTGATGTTTCACATAATAATATTTCAAATTCAAGTTCATTAAACTTGAATCAAAACATCAAATTTCAGAAATTAATAATCTATTGATTTAAAGAAAATGAAACATCAAATATAATCTGTCATTAATTGTTTCATTAATCACACTTAACGAAATTAACTTTTGAACAAATTTCATTAAATTCTTACCCATACATATGTATATGTTTATATTGGTATGGTTGTGAGATCGTTTTATAGGAACATTGAATATAAATGTACTCATACGTATACACACACTTCACACATTTTCTGATGCGATTAAAAATGATAAATCGTCACGCTGCTGTCACCGGGACTTAGCGTCATTACTCAAACACTCAATAATTTGCCATTAAGGCACAAGTGTGCACACACATACATACACATGCATGAACATGTTCACTGTACTCAGGTGTCGCAGTCAACTCGCATTTGAAGCACCACTTGCTCTAAGCAGACACATTCACACACACACAGCACACATGCAAGTGAACTTTTCTGAATGTGCAACTTTTAAGCGTCGAACTGCTTTAACTTTGAGCGCGTGACCTGCTGTCGATGTGTCATCATGTGCGACAGTGGTATAAAATTAATTAGTACAAAGTCTGCAGGCCACATTAGCAGCACTTGTTGCACGGTGCATGCGGCATGTGGCATGTAGCATGTGGTACATTGAATGTTGCAAGTGTGCGCTGTTACTTTGTGGTGAAGTTAAATGAATTTACCAGTTGGAAAATTCTTTAAGTGACCTCTTCAAAGCTCTTCGATTGGAAAATTGCATACGGTATGCGATGGCAGTATGTTTGGTATTTGTAAGTGCAATTGCAACTAATTGAAATTCTGAAAGTGCGCTGCAAAGTGAAATAGTGTGTTGTGAAGAACTTGAGATTAAATTGTATGCTTTTCTCACTATGTGGTCGCTTAAATTAAAAAAAAAAAACAAAGTTTTACAAATATTACTAATACAGAAAATTTTATTGAAAAATGTTTAAATTTAAAATTAAATAAATTTAATTAATTAGAAAAATAGAAATTATAAAGAATCAGAAATAAAATGATAAGTAAAGGAAATACAAAATATTGAATTTCTAAATTTCTAAAAATATGTGGAAATAGGAAAACTTATTATTGAACAAATGTAAAGTTATTATAATTATTTTACCTTTGTTCATACCAAGATATAAGAAAATATTAAAAACAAGTAAGAAAATGCTACGTTCGGGTGCAACCGAACTTTTTATACTCTCGCAATTTATTGATATAGTTTTATTAAGATAACACACAATTATGCATAAAGTCTAATAGAATAACGAAAATCGTCATATACATATGAGGTAATTCCTAACCGATTTCACACATTTTCAGCACCAAGGTACACTATGTCCAAGACTATATGCTTACTTAATTTTGCAAAGATATATCAAATATTAATCAATATATGCGGTATAAAGCCCACCGGAAGTTTCATAATCCGAATATAAAGTTTATGGGAGCTAGGGGAAGTGAACCGATTTTAACCATTTTTAGTATAGAGACACACTATTAGAAGAAAAAGATTTTCTCTGAATTAAATTACGATATCGGAGAGATTTACCGATATGTTCGATGAAAAATTACCCTTAGATACTAAGTTCTTCATGTTCGATATCCGGGGTCTTCAAAAGTTATAGTCCGAATTCGACAGTTTTTCCACAAGTGATGCCAAATACAGTATATGTGTAATTTTTATTCCGCTATCTTCATTGATTCTTAATTTATATATTACTAGCAGACCCGGCCAACTTCGTACCGCCTTAGTGTAAATTTGATGCACTACTTTATTTTATATAGCTGACCTATCTAATGTATGCGTCCCTATTCAATTTGAACCGGAATCTATAATATCCTCCATATAAAAATGAATACTTATAACAAATTGTTTATATGGAAGATTAGAAAAGTGTGAATTTTAGACATTTTCAGGCAAATTTTCTAAAATTTTCTCTCCGTAAGAACCATTCTCAAACCCTCTGGAATACACACAAAAAGAATCAGCCAAATCGGTCAAGCCGTTTTAATGCTATGTCGTGACAATGGAAAACGGGTTTCATTTTTATATATATAGATTATTATCAAGCGACAATTATTTTTAATTCCGCACAGGACCATTCAAAAATTTCAAAATTTTTAACTCGTGATATCTTTTGAATGGTATGTCAGAATCCAATAATTCAAAAAGTTATATAAAGGTTTTGAAGTATTTTTTTGACATTATCGGATTTTTGGTAAGGAACCCTATTTTTTTTTTAACTAAATATAGCCTATGTCACTCAGGGATAGTATAGCTTTCCAACGGTGAAAGAATTTTTCAAATCGGTTCAGTAGTTTCGGAGCCTATTCGAGACAAGTTCCTGAGATATGGTTTTTGATCCATAAGTGGGCGACGCTACGCCCATTTTCCATCTTGTAAAAAAAGCTAAGGGTAATGTTTGGGCTGTATAAGGAATTGGCGAAAAGGCTGCAGTTTGGTTTATATATATAGCTTTATTGGCCCATTTCCCCAAAAAATTACATACAAATATGCCCCTCCCTAGTGCGATCCTTTATACCAAATTTTACTATTATAACTTAATTTATGGCTTAGTTATGACACTTTATGTGTTTTCCATTTTCTCCATTTTGTGTTCAACACCAACCTCTTCAGGGTGCTAAGGAATATGTGTACTAAGTTTCATTAAGATATCTCAATGTTTACTCAAGTTATCCCTTGCACGGACAGAAATCTGACATTTGAGATATGTAACCCTACATCTAACTCGTTTAGTTTTATGACTTACAAACAACCATTATTTGAACAAAACTATAATACTCTATTTAACAACTTTGTTGCGAGAGTATAATTAGAAAAATATGTTCGCTTCTCAATGAAGCTCCCGTATATGTATACTAGAATCAGATGTTTACTCCAGCAAGCTTGAGAGATCTGAGTGGACTACGTAGCTCTGTCAACAGCTGCCAATCGGAAGAATGAATTATTCAACGGATTATGAAAGAATAGTAATTCTCTCCGGCTAATACAGGTCAAAAATATATTCACAATAGAAATAACGGCACCCTTAGAACACAGTAAATAGGCATCAACTCATATATATCCTTAGTATTCATTATAAACTTCTATATTCATATTATCAATATCAACTTTTAGACATAATAAGCAAAATTTGAAAAAAAATATACAAGTACTCACGGACTAACCTAACAGAATCTATCAGAAAGTGTCGAACAAAGTTAATGGAGTGAGAATATTACATCAATAATAATATTGCGTTCACACTGCACCACTAATTAGAGTTTATTTTCCATTTTGGGATTTCAGTTTAAAAACTACTCAGACAAAGTTATACAGTCACAAATAGAGCACACGATTACAGATTTTGTTGATTGTTTTCATAGTTCACCTACTTAACGTATCGAACACTGAGTTTCTTAAACACTAATTTCTAGAACACTCAAGATTGGGTTTAGACACTATAATGTATAATAAATTCAGCTGAATAGATGTTCTTTAGTAGTGAGCAGATGAGAGTTCAACACAATTTTTTAGGTTAACTAAAACCCACATCCAAAGGATTCTAATGACTAATTCTTAAAATATATTAATAATAATTATATTATTAGTGGAAAGCTAATGGCCGAAAAGTTTCCTATTCCATAAACACAGTCATTAAACACACAAAGAAAAGAAATGAGAGAAGATATTAATGAGTTAATCTTTCTAAATTACATCTCCACATAATAGCAATTAAATGGGTTCGCACCTTCAGTTTCATGCACATACGACTTCAATAGCTAAACGTTTTAATCTAAAATTAATTGCAACCAATTTCATAGAATTTTCTAGCAATTCGAATTTTCCCAGCACAAAATGGTGCACATTTACTTGCCGTGCAAAAGAGCTTAAAAATAACATACACAAAAACCCTGAGAAGTAATCAGTGTAATCTAGATGCATAGAAAATATGTGTTTGCCACATACCCAATACGATTTGCCTTAATATCTCAATAATACTTGAGTTTATACTTAAGCTATTAAGTCGTTTTGAAATTGAAGTGTTTTTGTATTGCCACAAATACACAAATTCACAAATACCCGAATACATGAATGCGAGTGCGGAGCACAGGTCTTCGTGTGCTGTTTTCAACAGCTGTGACCCCTTAAATTGGGCTGTGAAAATGGAAATTTCGGCAAGCCTGGTGGGCATTTTCTATTCAAAAGCATTTTTACTCCACAACTCAGCGCCGCTCGTGGCAATCTTAATACAAATTTATATGGCAACATGTGCTCACTCTATGTATACATATATAAGTGTGCATGTGTGTGTGTGTTTGTGTCAGAAATAGTCAAGCAATTTCCTGTTATTTGTTATGTATAGCTATGCATTAAAATTTCTGCGCAAGTAAATATTTGTTGTCGAAACGGATGTAAATACCCAGGCGAGTGTTGCCACTTGAAGTGGTTTGCGGCTGCAAGTCAAGCACGAGCTGCTGGCCTCTGTAATCTTTTTTGGGAATATTTTGTACAAAAAATATACAATTTTAAGTCGAGTAGTTACCCCTCGTGTATTTGGTTTGAAACGAGCAGCATTTATTATTGAAAGCAATGGCATTTTCGGTAATTGTGTTGTAGGCGTAAGTGTTTATGTGTGTTTAAATTATTTTTCGAACTTTTTGAAGTATGCTATACTAGTAAAGGTAAAGCATATAGTAATTTTAAAGAGCGTCAAATAATTTTGGATGTTTGCAAAAATTTATAAATAAACAGTGGTCAAACATATAAATAAGCGCTGACAACCATTTAAAATTTTAAAATTATTTAGTTTGATCATTCTTCTAATTTCATCAGGATAGCTCAATTTTTATCCGTTGCACGATGAAATGAATGAAAATCATCTATATTTATTCGATATATGGAACCTAGAGGAAAGCGTGAATCCATATAGGTACATATAACAATCTCATTTGGTTTTATACGCATAATTCAAATGTTGAGCAGTATATATGAATGAAACAAACCCGAAGTTTTAAAATCATTATATTCGTTGATGGGAAAGATAAAAGCCGCTTTCATAAAGCTTGAACTTAAATAAAAAACAAGTAAGGAAGGACTAAGTTCGGGTGTAACCGAACATTTTATACTCTCGCAATTTATTCATTTAACTTAATTAATATTATATATAATCACAATTTTACCCACATATTCGTCATATATATTGTATAAAGTCCATTGAAAGTCGGAAACCATAATATTAGGTTAGAATCACCGTGGTCCTCATGTTCGATATATGGGGCCTTGTAAACCTGTGGTCCGATTTTAGCGATTTTTAGAATGGGGCTGCCACACTATAAACGTAGTATTTGTGCAAAATTCTGCACCGATATCTTCACAAGTGCTTACTTTATATATTGTAAAGTAAGTGATTCAGATAGTCTTCAAAGTTATGGTATATAAGAAGTAGGCGCGGTTGTGAAGCGATTTGGCTTATTTTCACAATATCATTGGGATGTAAGGAAACTATTACAAACCAAGTTTCATTGAAATCGGTCGAGTAGTTCCTGAGATATGGTTTTTGACCCATAAGTGGGCGTCGACATGCCCATTTTCCATTTTGTAAAAAAATGTGAGTGCAGCTTCCATCTGCCATTTCTTATGTGAAATTTAGTGTTTCTGACGTTTTTTGTTAGTGAGTTAACGCACTTTTAGTAATTTTCAACCTGATAAAGATCATTAAGTGGTGTGTTCAAAAATTAAAATATTGACCGGAATTTCCGTGTTTTCAAAAATGTATTTATTCATTCGTCTAAATCAATGTTGTCACCTTAAAAATAGTCCCCATTCGATATTATGCTTGTGACAGCGCTTTTTTCAATGGTCAAAATACTTCTCAAACTCGATTTGTAGTATAGCCTTTAGCTCTTTCAGCGATTTCTCGATTGTTTGTAAAACAACGGTCCTTTAAGGTTATCTTTATTTTCGGAAATAGTAAAAAGTGACACGAGCCACATATAGCGCATATGGAGGTTGGGGAATCGTTGTAGTATTTTTGAGAGCTTTTTACAAAGGAAAAGTGCCAAGCTCAAAGAAACACGTCTAACCTTAGGGGCTGCTACAGACAAAGTAAGCAATGATACTTCAAAAGCATGTATTAATATACATACATATGTTAGGTTAGGTTAGTCTAGTAAGCTAATAAGCCATACTCATAGCAGTTTTGGTCCTTAGCGATACCAAAAGGAGTGGCCTCACCTAGTCCTTGTTGAGTAGTCATTCTTTATGATGCCTGCGCTTAACACACATTTTAAAAAGTTATGTGACTTCACTCTCCAAACATCTTCCAGATTCTCCCCCTAAATACTTGTGCCATTACTTTGCCAATGCAGGACAAGCGCACACGAGAAGATCCATTGTTTTACTATTATTGGTACCAGCTTGCTTTAGACATTTCCTACAGTCGTCTCGATCTGTCATTGGTTGGCCAAGATTAGTCACTTTTCCGGATGACACAGGAACACGTTGCTCACCACTCTTGGCAATTCCGTTACCATCAATGCCTTTGTGACCTGACACCCAGGAGCAGTCAAGCCACTTGTTCCTGGCAACACTCTCTACTGCCACCCTGCTATCTAAAACAGTTTTGACCAAAATGTGAAACGAATAAAAAAATTGTTTGGCATTTTGAAATTTTAATATTCCCGTTATTTTTTTAACACAAATCGTAATCTCCAACTACCTCGAATTACATATTATACACATAAAATTTTGGAATATACAAGAGCTCTGACAGAACAATGAAAAATCAAAAATATTTGTAAAATTACTTATTATTTTTCTATCACACGGACTTTTGAGAAATTTTCGCTCAAACTAACAAAAACTGAATCGTTTGCCACTCACAAAAAATAAAAATAAATAAAACATGAGACAAAGTTTTAGTAATCATTGCATTCATTATGCCTCAGCGCTGTTTCCCCTCCATCTTTAATGTCATTGGAATGTATCTTTCGCACCGAAGCAAAAACAAAAGTTTTTTGTACGCGCGCTAATCACTAGCAGAACACTGAATGTACAGCTGTGAATATGCAATGATGCTACTACACGCTAACTGAACCAGAAACAAATATTTGCCACGCACACACACATATTCTACACACACACATATGCCACCGCGCCGCGCGTTGATTTCAAAACAGCCGCAAGCGATATTAATTTCCAAAGTCAGCGCATAACAATTAAATGCAGCTGATTGCACAAGCATGCGCTGAATGCCAAACCAAGCCGTTTCGGCTCAGCCATTCACAACAGCGCCCCCTCCCCTCGAGTACAGCGGTGTGTGTGTCTGTTTAGCCATTGATGTTGCGTATACGCCGTGTGTGTGTGTGTGTGCGTGTGGCACGTGTGGCATGAGCGCGTGGCAAACAATGATAACGGTTGCAATGCCATTCGTTAATGGCAACACTAAAGCGGCAATTGAGGCATTACGGCAAGCGGCAAACAAAAAACGGAGCGTATGAAAATATTTACGCTGGCCGCAGCATCACTGCGCTGCCGACAATTGTATTGTCTGTTGCTATTGTTGCTGTTGTTGCATGGCATTGGCATTATTGTGTATTTGCGTGTAGCATATGTGTACGACGTCGTCGTCGTTTTATTGTGTGCGTTTATGTGCGTGCGCTGCCGTTTTGAATGTCAAAACAGCGATCATTTTGTACAATTGTTTGTTGTTGCTCGCAGCAGCTGCCAATGTTTATGCGGCAGTCAATAGTTGTTTGTTAAGCTTTCAACGGCGTATTTGATGGCGTATTTATTCTTGCTGACTTTTAACACACAATAAAACTAAAACGCTAATGCACATCAATTGAGCCAATCATGCATTTATTAAATGTTATGCTGTATTATTGTTGTATTTTATTAATGCGTGTGCAAACACAAACTACTGTATTCTTGTTTAATAATGACGGCGAAATGAGATAATGATGGCGAAGGAGTGTTGAAGTGCTCCTCAAATGCTCCGGGTATGAATTTGAACAACGACTAGACTCATCAGAAGACATTTAAAAATTGTGACTGAATGAATGAATATGTGGGGCAACTAGATGCTTAGCCAAGTTAATTCCGTTATTAATAGTTTTTGCATTAGAAAAATAATAATGGAAATTAATGTGAAATAAAGAAATAAAGCATGAACTTTTATGAAGAAAATGTTGAAAAGGCCTTCATTTAGGGAATGATTAACTTTAATTCTTCCTTCCAAATACTGAATATTAAATTTTAGATATGACCAATTTTATAGATCGACTAAAGTAAACTTAAAATTCACGGAAACATTCTTGGACACACCAGAGAAAAAACATTTCATAGGTATTTTGTTAGTTTACTGGGGTCCTGTCATCAAACAAACAGTCAGCGCATTCGCGGCTTGGCATCCACGTCACTGTTGATAGTCATAACTTCGAAGTCGTAGATAATTTCGTATATCTGCGAACGAGCATCAACAGCACCAACAAAGTCAGCGCTCGAAATTCAGCGCAGAGTCACTCTTGCCACAGGTGGTACTTTGGACTGAGTAGGCAATTGAAAAGTAAAGTTCTCCCTCGACGAACCAAAGTCAAACTCTATAAGTCGCTCGTTATTCCCGTCCTGATGTATGACGCTGAAGCGTGGACGATGACAACATCCGATGAGACGACTCTTGGCGTTTTCGAGAGAAAGGTTTTGCGCAAGATTTATGGTCCTCAGAACATTGGCAACGGCGAATACCGCAGACGATGTAACGATGAGCTGTACGAGTTATACGACGACATTGACATAGTTCAGCAAATAAAAAACAACTTGGGATCACCAACTGGCGCCGTACTGCTAGGAAAAGAGAGGAGTGGCGCGCTATAATCGATTCGGCTATAACCGCCTAAACGGTTTCACACCAATCACACACACACTGGAGTCAGGTGAAGAACTATATCATTCTTAGTAATTCTTACTATATTTTACTTAAAACAACACATGCTTAATTACCAGTTTAACTGACTGATAGCCTTTTCGCACAGAAATTAATTGATCGATTAACACTCATTTGCTCGATTAAAGCGCTGATATAGATCGATTTAACATACAAAATAAAAATTTCATTTTTCTACATTAATTTTTAATCGAATACAAATCGTGTTGAAAGCGCAATGTAATTCTGCGTCAAAGAACGTAATTACATATTTGTTAACCACGCTGTAATTATTGATAGAATAGCAGTAACGCTAAGTAACTTCTTATGAAAACCAAAAATGATCGTTTATCGAGTGCCGGCAATGCGAAGGGCAAAAACTGGTTTCTCAATTATAATTTTAATTGAAGAATTAATTTGACTTTGTGAAAAGGCTATAAGATAGAATGCGATTTATTGGTCTAATGAACTGAGAAGAAGCTGTCAAAGTAAGTTAAGAGTGAGAGTGATGCGATACTCAGATTCGTAAAGTTCGTTCGTTAGTGGAATCAAAATCCACTTTTCAATGCATTTAAAGAATAATTCAAAATTGTTTTCATATCAAGTAAAGTTACAACGAAGAATATTGCTATATAGACCATCCATGTCACATGAAATATACTCACATAGTTGATAAACGTCTTTTGCGACTCTGGCAGACCAAACAGACAACTCTACTTGACCTCTTTTATTGGGTGAGCCGATCATTGAACCGCAACAAAAAGCGAACATATTAACCGAAGTCAGCGCTATACCACCAAAATTGTCCGAAAAAATAATGGACAACGGAGGAAAGAAAGTAACCATTGTGGAAACCAAGAAAGACAGCCATTTGGTTGATCTTGAAGTCAAAAGTTCACATAAACAATTCAAATGAAATTAGAGTGTCAAGATCAATACAAATATTTAATATATGAATACAGTTAATATTTCAAGTTCTACATATGGAGATAAAATTGGCACACCCTGTATAATACAATTTAACTGTTAACAGTTTGCTTTAATAAAGTAATACAAACCTAATGCTGAAAATCATTTTTAAATTGAGTTTAACTTTAACCTCAGTTTAAATGAGCTCTCAAAACTTCACGCTTCGAATTTGTTTTAAATAGCTCAGTCAAGCGCAAAATGAATACCCAAAAAGACAGAAGAAGAAGTTTGTTCAAATATTAAAATAATTTTCGAATTTTACGGAAACTTTAAATGAAGCGAGAAAACTGAAAGCATGCATGTGTGGTACGAAGGGTGAATACTAAATTAAACGAAGCCAACAGCAACGGAAGTGGCAGAAATTTAAAGAGGGAAGGCTTACATGAAATTTCAATATACTTTTATGATACATATTTATACCGGGTTTAGGGTAGGCCTTAAATATGTGTAAGCATAGACTTATGTGAATCAGTGCATTGTGAATGAAATGAGTATTCAAAAACTCTTTAGAGCTCTCGATGCCAGTGGGAATTGTAGCTGAAGTTGCAGCGATTGTATGCCGGAAACAAGGCAGAAGGTAGTGAAGGCACGTGGCACCGCAAACGGAAGCGTGAAAGTATAAAGTACAAGCTCATCGTAAACAAATATTTCATTTACATATAAGAATTTATGCATACAGTAAATTGTTAATATAGTAAACTGTAATTTGAGATTTGGTGCATTTTTGATCGAATGGGAACCAGTCCGAGGACGAGTTTGCGTTTAGAAATACTAAAAACAAAAACGTTTCTTAAAGTATTGAGAAGAGTGCAAATGCTGACATAGTGTAATTCTCTACAGGGACACGCAGAGTTTTACCTAGTATTTTGCCAAGTCACTACCGTTATTGATGCCTATTAAACAACAGCAGCTCATTGAGTGGCTTCGGAGAAGAGAGTGTAGGGTAAGCCAAAGCAAATTATTATGTATGCATTTCAAAACTTGATATTGTTAGCATTTTTTGTGCTCAGAGTAAGCGGATGTTGATGAATTTGCAGTAAACTGAAGTAAGACAGGAAAATTAATAATTGTATGCAAATATGAAATGAAGGAGAGTTAAGCTCACTTGCAGGCATTGTACGCCGTAAGGCCACTAGGGTTAAAAATTTTCGCTTGTGTGATTATAAATTATTTAATTCAATAATTAAGGAAGAAGCTTTTTAAGGTTTATGAAAGCTTTTAATGGTGTATGAAAGCTTTTCAAAACTTATGAAAGCTTTTTAAGGGTTATGAAAGCTTTTAGATCAAAAAGTAAAGTTCAGAGATTTTGAGAGAAAAACTAAAATTTTTAATACAAAACACTTTTAAAGAAGATTTAAATAAATATACAGAAAAAATAATTCAAAATTTTTTATATAACTTTTCTTCATTTTTGAAAACATATTTTTTATATTATATATACCAAAATATATTTACTACCAAAGTCAAAATCTCTTCGAAATAATTAAGAATAAGAATAATAAGAAACCAACCAATTACTATTCAGTTTTGGTACATACTTATAGAGGAAGAAGATATATATGTAGATATAGGAAATGACGAGAAAATATTTTATACAAATATCAAGATTTTTTAATTTTTGAGGTTAGAAATTATAATTGCGTCCATTTCTACTTCATATAATCTCAATTCCACGTACAATTTTAAATTTTCCTGCAATCAAATACAACGCAAAAAATTTAAAACTTTTTTTGTTTCTTGTTAGAATTGCACAGCATTAATGCACGTGTAAGCAGCAGCAGTTCAAGTTAATTCTTTGAATTTCACACAACACTCAAATAAGTTATGCGCAGTAATTTTTGTTTATGGCATCTCATTCATACTGGCATTATGTAGTCATAATCGGCATGATTTGTGTTTCGCCATTCTGATGGCTTCTTTGGAACACTGTGTGAATTCACTTCAATATTTCAATGTAGTATGTGTATATATTCCAAGAATTGAGTTGTGAGATGAAAAAATGTTGTATATTCAAATTTGAAAATGTTGGTTGAAGCATGCGATGTGTTACTTCCTTGGAAATTCTCTGAAGTTTAATTCAAGTATTCAAATTTAAATTGTGTTTCGGTATAATTTTATAGAAAATGGCTGAAGAAGTTGACATTTCTAAGAAATATTTCCCTCATAGATTAATTATATAATTCTGTATATTTAGAAATATATATTTGTACAAGGCAAAAATGTCAAAAAAATACACGGAACTAATTTATTATTATTTGGGTCATATGACATAAAATATGGAGATATGTATAAATATCCCATTTACCATATATTCAAATAAAGGGTGATTTTTTAAGAGCTTGATAACTTTTTTTTTAAAAAAAACGCATAAAATTTGCAAAATCTCATCGGTTCTTTATTTGAAACGTTAAATTGGTTCATGACATTTACTTTTTGAAGATAATTTCATTTAAATGTTGACCGCGGCTGCGTCTTAGGTGGTCCATTCGGAAAGTCCAATTTTGGGCAACTTTTTCGAGCATTTCGGCCGGAATAGCCCGAATTTCTTCGGAAATGTTGTCTTCCAAAGCTGGAATAGTTGCTGGCTTATTTCTGTAGACTTTAGACTTGACGTAGTCCCACAAAAAATAGTCTAAAGGCGTTAAATCGCATGATCTTGGTGGCCAACTTACGGGTCCATTTCTTGAGATGAATTGTTCTCCGAAGTTTTCCCTCAAAATGGCCATAGAATCGCGAGCTGTGTGGCATGTAGCGCCATCTTGTTGAAACCACATGTCAACCAAGTTCAGTTCTTCCATTTTTGGCAACAAAAAGTTTGTTAGCATCGAACGATAGCGATCGCCATTCACCGTAACGTTGCGTCCAACAGCATCTTTGAAAAAATACGGTCCAATGATTCCACCAGCGTACAAACCACACCAAACAGTGCATTTTTCGGGATGCATGGGCAGTTCTTGAACGGCTTCTGGTTGCTCTTCACCCCAAATGCGGCAATTTTGCTTATTTACGTAGCCATTCAACCAGAAATGAGCCTCATCGCTGAACAAAATTTGTCGATAAACACATTTCGAACCGAACACTGATTTTGGTAATAAAATTCAATGATTTGCAAGCGTTGCTCGTTAGTAAGTCTATTCATGATGAAATGTCAAAGCATACTGAGCATCTTTCTCTTTGACACCATGTCTGAAATCCCACGTGATCTGTCAAATACTAATGCATGAAAATCCTAACCTCAAAAAAATCACCCATTATTACATAAATTTACTGACTAAATCACAATTTCAGTTATGTCAAATTTAATGACGCTAATTTGACATTGATTCGAAAGTGGTGATTCAAAAGAAAACAAGCAGTCAATTTAAATTTGGATTAATTTAATTGATATGAGTCACCTCATTTTACCTCTTTACTAAAGGACAATACTTTTTCGATATCGAATTACAACTGCCATTAAATTTGGCATAATGGAAACAAGGCGTAATAAGGGATATATGTACACCATTGGTAAAAAAATTTAGTTAAGTATTGGCTTTATTCCGCATTTTGAGTACAGAAGCCATTAATCATTTAGTTCATTTTACGATATGTCCGTAAAGATATGTCCAAAGAGGTTACACATTTGACCACAAAATTACAGAATTTTGACACCCTTTTGGTTTTATAAAAGAAATATTATTTTCTTGTTTATTTTAACATATTTTGTGGTTTTTTCTTTCACTTTATTATATTCAATATTTCATATCTATTTTAAAATGTATTCATATATCTCTTATTTCACCTGATAACAGCTATCAATTGCATTTGTATTTTATTTATACCAAATTTCCCACTGAATAATTCATATTTTCAGTATTTAATAATTTAAAAACATAAAAAATCCTCGCTCATCGAATCAGTTGGCCATATAATCCATTAAGAAAATTACACAAGCATGGAAAAAATCAATACAGCAATTTATCTTGATTTTCCTTTCTAAAATTTTTATTAATGCAAAAAGGGACACCACCAAACAAAAAGGACCCCCAACGAAGGTCAGCCAGCCGAATATACACAGAATACACAGAGTGTACAAAAGCCAAGTGCAAGCCTACGAAATCACAGGTAAAAAATGTATATTTTCATTAAATATTCATGCCAAAGTGACTAAAAATAAATGCAAAAGAAAGGAGGTCCCGTCCAGCAACTACGCCAACTTCAATGCAATCTCAGTGTCGAAAAAACAAACGCACAAAATTTCGAATTAATCAAAAAGTTGTGAGGACGGGGGAGGCAGGCAGATAAAAAAGGTTGCGCTCTAAATGCAAAGCGCGTAAGAACAAAGAAGTTAACAGCAACAACACAAACAGCGTTTCGGCGCCATTTAACCGCTCACTAAACCAAAGAAAGAGGCGCTCATCGATAGACGCGGCTCGCGGCTCTCGGCTTTTCGCTTTTCTTAACGCCCAACTTTTGCTTAGTCGTGCGGATGCCATTGCATTTTTAATGCACAACTTACAACTTTTTAATGCAAATGAAGGGGCGCAGACCGTTCGCAATTTCGGTGAAATGCCGTTAAAACAAAAAGCAACAACAAAAACCGAATTATTTACGATCACAAAATATAGCGTTCAAAAATAAAGAGGCCACAAATAGTTTGTCTGTGTCTGTATGTGAGGCAATCTTTGGCTTATTTAATATTTATAAATCAAGTGAGGGGTCTAAATTGAAAACGATTTCTTGTAATATACAAGAAGAAGAGGGTTACTAAGGAACCAGAAAATATTTGAAAATATTTTTGAGTACTTTTAAACTTATATTTATAAATGAATAAAAAATAGTTTAGTCATAAATATTGCTAGCTATATTCTATTGCATTTTACAAGACTTAGCTGAAAACTATATACGCCAGCATTTTATTATACAGTTCAATATACAACTATTCTATTCATATTCAATTCATATACTCAACTGGTCACTCGAAGTCACTCAAATAGGCTTGCAAAGCATCTTATTTTCCGTTCTTTGTTTGCTCGAGTGTTTTTGTCATTTTCTTTTTTGTGCAATAATACGAATTTCTAGGTTTGTTTTGCTTCGAAATTCGTACAGAGATTTGGGAACAGATATTTGTATATAATAGGATACTTTTTAACAATCTTTCAACATTTAACTGGTTCCATGGGTTTCATGACTTTGGAATTCGTTGATCAATTATAATCGTCTTGTTAAATTCTACAGTATCTCTAGAATATTACCCTGAAATTTCAAGTCGATACATATACTAGTTTAAGAGATACATTCTGAAGAAGTTGGGCGCTCCAGCATAAGTTTTATTGTCACCCAATACACTAAAAGGGGTTTCTTCAAAACTGTGTTTCAAAGTTGGTTACTACGATTTTCCGAGAACTACTCAACCAATAGCAATGAAATTTTAGATTCGAGACCTTGACCTTTAAAATTTACAAGGAGTTGGACGAAGGTTTTCTTCTATGACATATTTTTTTTCGTAAAAACCTGTGTCAGAACATACAATTTTATTATTTTCCTTCGTCCGAGTTCTAGTTCAAAGGGGACTCACATTTTCCGGAGGACTCACCGGATATGACGACACAATGTCAGAATATTTAATACTTTTCTTTAAAATTTGTAGTAATCCCGCATTTAATGTCTATCTTTAAGACGAGACGGACGAAACCCATATAAATACAGTTGAACTTTAATAACTCGAACTCTTGAATTGAACAGAAGTTAAATTTCATACAAATTACCTTCCGTAACTCGGAAGTCTCTCTAACTCGAAGTTTTTTGTGGATTATGGTGATTCGAGTTAGGGAGGTTCAGCTGTACTTAATTAAGTACTACTATAGGGTTCATAGAACTTAGTCAGCAAAAAAATGTAATCAGATCTCTTTACCTAGAGCTGACTCTCTTAAGCGTGTAATTAAAAATAGTCGGGTCACCCTTTAGTTGAAAGCTAATAGTTCCAGTGACAGCATAACATAGCCACGTGAACTCGAAAAAAGGATTGGCCCTTTTTAAAAAAACAAGTAAGGAAAGGCTAATTTCGGGTGCAACCGAACATTTTATACTCTCGCAATTTATTTAGAGATTTACCTATATTTTCGGTGAAAAATTACCGTTAGGCACTGAGTTCTTCATGTTTGATATCAGGGGCCTTGAAAAGTCATGGTCCGATTTTGACAATTTTTCCACAAGTGATGTCACAGCTCAAATAAAGTTTTTGTGTAAAGTTTTATTTTGCTATCTTTATCGGTTCCTTATGTTTACCTTATAAAGTGAACGAATCAGAAGGATTCAAAATAGAGTTATATGGGAATAGGCGTAGTTGTGAACCGATTTCTCCCATATTCCACCAGTGTCATCAGGGTGTCAAGAAAATATTATATACCGAATTTCATTGAAATCTGTCGAGTAGATATCTCAATACAACTCAAGTTACAGCTTGCACGGACGGGCAGACGGACAGACGGACAGACATCCGGATTTGAACTTTACTCGTCACTCTGATCACTTTGGTATATATAGAACCTTATATCTAACTCGTTTAGTTTTAGGACTTACAAACAACCGTTATGTGGACAAAACTATAATACTCTCTTTAGCAACTTTTGTTGAGAGAGTATAAAAATATATTTGCCTACAAACATCTAAAACATACCGCTGTACCTCGCCATGTAACGACGAACGCTGCCAAAGACACTCGAAAAGCAATGAAAACCGTCTTCCGTACTCGCACCGTCTGCCTACTCGTGCCAGCTAGACAACAGCCATTCAATGTGCACTGTTCGACAAGCACTCAACTTTTAGTTGCCAATATTATCGACCACTTAGGATCTGGGCCTGCAATATGCACGAACTGCGGCCGCGTCAAACCATTTACAACGCCTCTTCTACCTCCGCCGCCATCGACGCCACCGCCACATGAAGTGCATATTACAAAAGCACTCAGTCGCTACCTTAGACCGGGTAATGGCACAAGCTTTTTGCCTTCCACAACAAAGATTTCCAAATTCAATTTTTACGATTTTGTCTCGCTTCCTTTTTATGAGCGCCAAAAATAATACCTTTCAACGGCAACAGCAAAAACAAAATGCCTACGAACATATGTATGCAGGAGGCCTGCATCCGCACAATGACAATGATATTGGTTAGTAATGGAAATGGAATGAATGGCATACAAATATCTATGTGCATGCGTGTGTGTGTGTATTGGTAATGGTGGTGGAAGTGTTAGTGTGCTCTTGCTCACACTGTCGCGCCGCCATACAAATCGTTCAAGAATGCTCGTGCGGAAATTGCGAAAATTGAGCATGAAAGACGGCAACAATACCAAGTACAACGGTGTAGAAAGCAAAAATAACACCGTTAAACGGACGTGGAGCACGTCGCATCCTCTAATGAGATGCAAATTTATTCAGTTTCGGACACCAGAGCCAAAGCCAAAGCCAATGCCAATGCCATCATTCAACTAGCATCAGAAGTTAGTAGTACGTGCCGGACCGCCGAGAAGCTGCGAGCCTTTTGTACTTAACACTCACACATTCCTACCAGCTATAGCAATGTGACTGTATTGTTGAAAGCCTCTCTGTATAGGCATTCACCGGCCCCTATGAAATTTCGACAGTTGATGGCGATGGAAGCCTTCAAAAATGTGTCAATATGTATGTATGTATGTTGGTATATCAAAGTGCCCGTAGTTGGTTAACTCACATCACAGGCAAGCCACGAGTGTCAGTGTGTGTGTGAGTTTGTGTGCTTTGATGTGTGTGTTGGAAAGTTTCGTTGGCATTCGCCGCGTTTGGTTTACTTTGCTTGTAAATTTAATTAAAATTCTTCCAACAAACGCTGCCGCTATGAAATGAAAGTGGTGCGCTTAGATTTTTTTAACAAAATTAACAGCTCATAAATTGTTTTAATGCACATTTCCTCTCTGCTGGCTTTAAAACAGCTTAAAATTAAATTTTCTACATGTTTTACACTTCTAATATGAAAATCAAAGCCCTTACAGCAAAAATAAAATATTAATATAATATCATACCTTATATTAAAGTTAAATTACGTTATCACGGTCTTCTACGTGTTAGATAATACCTCACTCTATATATCCTCATCCAAGTCCAATATTTTTACCATTCCAACAATGCTCATTAACATCTAGAAGCACTCACATAGAGCATAAACACAGTAAAACCTTGTATGAACACTAGCTTAACCTCCTGAGACTTCTCGCTTGTCCACTCTTACCCACAACTTTGAGCTCTTGTGACCCATTCTAGATCACAACTTGATCTCGCCTGACTCATTTGTCTGTCCCCACTCATCCTCAACTAGACCTAAGCTGGCCACTAAATTGATCTCACATGACCCTACTAAACGTAACTAAATCTCAAACATAATTTCTAGAGAATTCTTAACTTGTGGTCATTTATCTCAAATTGCAAAGAAAACTTACTTGACGTGAATGTAACAAACCTAACCTTACGTGATTATCAAAAACCGTAACCAAACTTAACCTCACGTTTTCTTGGCCTTCCTTTACCACCAAATATTAACCAAACTTAAGCTCCAGTGACTTCAAAATTTAAACAAATCTAACATAACGGGTCGTCAAAAAATTTTAACATAATACCTAACACTTCAATGTGTAAAAATATTTGGCTTTACGTTATCACTCAAAATGTAACCAAACCTAACCTCAAGTAACCTCTCGGAAATTAAAAAACTTGATATCACGTATCCCCAAAAATACTAACCATGTTACCCAAATTGTAAACCAACCTAATCTCACGTGACACCTCAACATATAGAGAAACTTGTCCTTGCCTGACCACACACAATGTAAACAAACCAAACCACCTCACGTAGCCCATTAAAATTAAACAAACCTAATCTCACATAACCTTAAAAAAGATAATTACACATGCCCGCACGTGACAACACAAATCGGAAACAAACTTTACATCACGTTGTTATCAAAATATAAAGATACCTGGCATCGATAGACCCCTTAAAATGTAAGCAAATCCCGGCCAAAGATCATCTGCCTCGCCAAAGGACTATGACCTCAATATCAAACTGTAAAATAAACCCCTCCCAAAATTCAGTGACCTTGACGAAAATGTAAAAAAACCCACCAAAGGGGATTCACCGCAACCAAAATGTAAACAAACCCCGGCCAAAGGTCATTGACCTCGACCAAAATGTAAACAAACCCCACCAAAGGTCATTGACCTCGAGCAAAGTGCAACCTGTCATAGGTCATTGATTTCGGCCAAAGATTTGTTTACATTCTGAGGGGTCACGTTGTTTACATTTTTTGAGACACGTGATATCAGGTTTGTTTACATTGTGGTATGGGTCACGTGAAGTTTATTTACATTGTTTAGGACAAGTGATGTTAGGTCTGTTTTATTTTAATGTAGGGTAAAGTTGGTTTAATTTTAATCCGTGATGTCAGGTTGGTTTTTAATTAGAGTGATAAAGAGAAATTTACTAACATTTGCAGTTGCCACGGGATTCAGGTTGGTTCACATTTTACGAAATTACGTGAGGTCAGGTTTGGTTACAGATGATCAAGTTTATTTACAATTTGAGAGGTGAGGTTAGGTTTAAATTTTTAGGTACACGTAGGTTTGTTTAAATTTTTGATTTTCACGTGACGTTAGGTTATTTTACCTTGTGGAGGGTCACATGAGATCATTTTAGATTACAATGAGGTAAAGTTTGTAAAACATTTTGAGAGGCTGCGTAAGATCAAATTCGTTTATATTTGGGGTGGTCTAGTGAGGTCAGGTTTGTTAACATTTGAGGTGATTACATGAGAGAAGGATTGTTTAAATTTTCAGGATCACGAGGGTTCTGGTTTTCCAGTTACCCATGTGCTATTATTTTTTATTTTTATTGAATGAACTTGTATTTTAGAAATTGGTGAAAAAATCGATTCAAGCAGCTCAGTGCTATACCTGTGAAGAGTGCACAGTTAAAGTTACTTAGAGAAATGATAGATAATAGAAAATGATGGACGACGCTCAGCTCTCTCTTATTATATAATAATTACTAACTATTTCAGTTTCACTCACATTTTATTAATATTCGCAAGCTCACAATTCTATAACAACGAAATGCAAATAAAGATAATACTTTGGAGAACAGCGCAAAGGTGCTTAAAGTCTAGCAATGTATAGTATAATGTAACTGTTGATTTCGTATGCCCACTCAGTGTCTCTGCTGCCATTGACCTAATTTAACCTCTATTGCTGTTGTTGTGATTATGTTTATATTATTACGACGGTTATTGTAACCTGCAGGCGTACGACACAGCGCAGGAGACGGACTGTAGAGAGAAGCATAAAATATGCGAGCAGTTGCTATTGCTAGTAATTTTTACAGGCCCCTCTGCTGTCGTTCTAGGTACACTCATTGCCGTTGGTCACTTGTTGGCTGCTACTTTATGCGCTACAAAGCTAAAATGTGTGTGGCGCTGGCGCGTTCAAGTAGCAAAACGTAAGTCTCTAGCTATACATTTTTGCTTTTTTTTGCCATTTCTTTTACATTTTGTTTCGCTTTGCAGCAAATATGCTCTTGTACCACGACAAACCACATAAGAATGCTTAAAGCGCTTAAACGTTCGCCTTTCTTTGGCATTTGAAGGCCTTTTTGTCATTCCACATTTCTCGCGACAAATTCCAGCTATGTGTTGTTGCATTTACATGAACTCTCATCCTCAGCAAATACAAACAAACGGAAGCACAAAAAACGAAGTTGTGTATGTATGCTTGGTATTACTCACCGCCGATCACCATTGGCCGTCTGCTAGTCAAGAAAATCGCAAATATTTGTGCACAGGTGCCAATAATGCGTAGCATACTTTCTGGCGCCTAAACAGGATGCGCGCATATTAGCAACAACTTCAAATTATAGCGTAGATAAGTTGTTGGAGTGATTGTTTTGAGATTAAAAACGAGACAGCTTAAGCCGTCAGCGATTATGAGAAAAGCACATTTCTGAGATGCCGAATTTATAATTACTGAAGCCAAGAGGAGAATAAAGTGTCTCTTAAAGTGTTTGTGGCGCTTCTAACTTCTGTAGGAAATGTGGAGTGGTGTAATTAGTATAAGGTGTTATAATTTTTAAAGAAATATTTGTCTTTTTGAAATTGTATGGACTCCGGTGCGTATACGTAACATCAGTATACTCTTGATATAAGGCTGAGAACAGAGTGGGTTCTATTTTATATTCACTGAAATTTGAAATTCCAAAATATTCAAGCGATGAGAGACACTCTTAAAAAAGCTCTTTGTGAAATCCCGTAATATTAAAGAATTTAATTTACAAATCAATGCCTGCAAAATTAGTAAAATATTTAAGAATTTAGTAGTTTTAGAAATTTATTTTTAAAATAAATTGTATGGCAATATCCATTCTGAAGAATTCAAGGAAACATTTTTTTCGAAATTTTTTCGATTATTTCAGTCTTTCTCTTCAATTTGAAGTTTCGAGGAAAATAAAGAAGATTCGAATCGCTTTAACAGCTCAAACACGACAAAAGCTCCCCATTAACTTACAATTTCATACTCGCCTTCTTGGAATCATAGTATTTCGTATATATCTACAGTCTGCATTCGAAACCGCTGCTTCCTGCCAGCATGCTACATTCTCCAATTCTCCTCCATTACCACATTTCGTCATCTCCTCCATACCGTCTCCTCCATACCGACCTCTCTACAGTCAGCGCCAGTTACTTGCACTTTCAATGTCACATACGCAAACACACACATATACATACGTGGATTGACGTACGCACACACATGCCTCAAGCGTATAAATACAAATATCAGACGATTTAAACGCTACTGGACCACATTTTCTCCTTTGTAGTTTTTGTGGTTTTCCTGTCGGTTTTCGGGTCGTTCCGGCTGTCAGTTGCGGTTTCCATGAGCTGTTTACTTCACTCAAATATTTAAGCATACACTTACTACACAGATACACAAACTTCGCATTTACTTAAAATTTGCTCAGCTGACTCAGGGTATAAGCTACATTAATGCGTTGCGTAAACGATCTCTGCGGAAAGCGTGGCAAAGAGCGGTTTTCCATTTTTAAATTACTTATCGATGGATTAAAGATGGTTTGAGAATGTAAAAATTTAATGAATGTAAGTTGCTTGTTAATGAGAGGGTCCCCAGTAATCTTCATGTATTTGTTCGTTCTTGTTGTTTTTATGGAGTACTCAATTCCTCCTTGAGGGCACCTAAGGGAAGGTCCAAGAAACAAACTGTTTCGACAGGTTCAGTCTACAGAGAGAAGGGTGTTAGGTGAGTCAGGCATTGAAAGAGGTGTTAGTGTCATGAGGAGGTGACTCAATGCATGCTGGGCAAGTATTAAATATGTCGAGGTCTAGTCTGGGTAAGTAGGAGTTTAACCTACTTCAGTATCCAGAACGAAGTTTGCGCGACGGTCACTCTGGTTTGGCGAGGCAACTCGAGTTCGTCGCCTGCTATAGGTAGTGGTTTCACTCCAAGAACACCATCCATGGAGATTGAGAGTCAAGGAAGGTGATTTCGGCTTCCTTGTGAGCGCCCTCGTTGGGATATCCGATTAATTTATATGTCCGACTCATGTATGTGTGTGTCCATATTGTAACGATGCTGAGTATTGCTGGATACAAAAAGAAGCACCATTAGCCGGTGGAAACAACGACCAAACTAGGATTGCAGACCAGGAAAGTTTGCAATGTGTTTGGTGAGATGGCCAGACTCTTCATTCGTGTATTTAACACTTATAGAAAGCGATCGCTCAGAAGCGACCAAGTTTGGCCAATACGAGAGCTGTTCCATCAGCATAACGCCAGGCCACACATATCGATAGTGACTCGCCAGAAGCTCCGGGAGCTTGGTTGGTTCTTATTTATCCAACTTATAGTCCGGACCTGACTCTAAGTAACCTCTGCCTATTTTTGTCTATGAGGAATGAGCTGATGAAATCTTCAGCACAAAAGAAGCTTATGAGAATCGACTGTTACAGCTCTTTATCAATAGGGGCTAGAGTTTCTATTACAGTGGAATTATGAAATTATTTTCAAAATGGGAACTATTATGGGGCATATTTGACCTAAATTGGATATAGTATATAAAAATGGCATAAGTATATAAAAATCTTCCATTTAAGCAAAAATTTTGTAAATATTAACTCCCAAAGTTGGAGAATTTAAAAACAAAATAGTTTGTGACCCGACTTATGGAAAACAGTTAGTATATCAGTTTTAAAAAGCATTTTATATTAATTTCAGACACAAACGCCTTAATAGCTTTCCGTACAAAAAGCTCTCACGAACAGCTCCTCAAGCTTGGTTCCACACCACTCCTGCTGCAGCATCCACTGCGCAGCTGCCGCAACTGTCATTTGTAACTGTAAACACTGTCACATTACAACCACCACCACGAAGCAATTCAAAAGATGATTACTAATAAACAACAACAACAAATGAGAATATTTGCAACAGCACAGCATCCAGTGAAATGCTTTTCCATGCGTCAAACAGCGTTCAGTAACATTCCAACTGTCAAAGCAAGCGTAACAATCGAGCCGAAAAAATGTATCTCCTGGAGTGAGACGCGTATACGCGTGTGTGTGTGTATGTGTTTGTGAAAAATAGTGAAGAAGAAAATAAACAAAATAGCAGAGCATTTGTTGCAAAGTGTATACTAAAAGTTGAAAATCTATATTAAAATAATAAACAATCGCTATTAGTTTAGTGTAAAGCACCAGCTCCAGTCTCAAGATGCAATCTCAGTTGCTCTGCCCGTCATGGTGCTGGCACTATCTGCGTCTGAGTTGTTGGCTCGCCGTGCTCAGCACGCTGCTGCGACACACGCTAGCGCTGCCCGATGTCATCAAAATTGGTAAAATAAAAAAAAACACGAAGAAGTGATTAAAAATAGTTACATTGCCAAGTGGGTTTATCAGCGACGCACTCAGCGATGCCAACGCGCGATTATCTCAATCAGCCACACTCATCTCGTCTATTTTCATATGCTTCCACAATTATTTATTGATTTTTTGATTTTTTGATTGCATTAAATTTATTATACTTTAAGATTATGTATGTATAGTAGTAGCGCGAGTAGTGGGCAAAGCAGCAGAAGCTGTTGAAGCCACCGCTGCTGGTGTGAGTGTGCGCCCAAAGTGCTAAAGTGCTTGTGTGTGAGTGTGCGTGTGTACGGTTGAGCGGAAATTGCGAACTTCCTTGCACTCACATTAACTCAATTAAATGAAATTAAAAATACACATCCAACACTTTTGTTTACCTTTCATTTTTGCCATTTCGCTTTGGCCGTTGTTTCTCGTTTTCTTCGCCAAACACTCACACGCACACATTCATAACCCCGCGTAATGAGTTGCTGATTGCCGCTTAACACATTATCCTGTTTGCCGTTGCCGCTTTTATTGCATGTGCATTTATTTACATATTCACCTCCCCCTCGCAGGTGGCCTATTTCATCCGACCGACGACACACAGGAGCTGGCATTCCGTCAGGCTGTCGAGCACATCAACTCGGATCGATTAATATTGCCGCGCTCCAAGTTGGTGGCGCAAATTGAGCGCATCTCGCCGTTTGATAGCTTCCATGCGGGCAAGAGGGGTGAGTACCTGGTAGCTTATGTGGGTTTATTTATAAACATTTATCAAGTGGTTGGCGTGCTCTTATCAAATGCGGTAGTTATTTATAGTTGCTGACAACTAGTTGATTGCATTTCACGACTGACGTTGAGTTGAAGGGAGATTTAGTGGCGTAAAATGGAAAGTTAATTAATCATTTTTAAATGAGAATAGAATAACGACTGTTGGTTTTACAATTACAATCCTATATAGAACTTAAGTTATTCAGTACTGGAAAGTATTCAGAACTACCTATCGTTAAATAGAGTCCTTAACTCGCACTTTGGCAAATTTCACTGTCTCTCCAAAAATCTTTCACTATCAGCGGATACGCAGTTTTAGTAGGTAGGACAAGATCAACTGTCATATCAACTTTCGAATAATTTCAAAGCCGCCGAAAATCTGTGTATTGCCCTAGTCATAGGAGTTCTAACTGACCATTGTCGCATCCACGCGGTCAAACTAAATATTTTATCGGATCTGGAGTTGCAGATTCTGCTTGGAAGAGGATGAGTTAGAATTTTCCCAACATTTCCTTTTGGAATGCCACGCTTTTTCGAGATCTAGGCAAAAGTTCCTTTGATCTCACTTTTTTTGGGCATCCTCGCGAATTTGCCGATATTGAAGTAAAAAAACTTCTGCAGATTTGTGGTAGGCTCTAGGTGCTTTATCGATTCTTCAATTTAAGTTAAGGGGTTTACTTTTTTGGCATCACAAAGGATCGTCCTTAATAATTCAAGTGTATTTCCTTTTAGGGAACAGCCTTTAAACCTAACCTAACCTATACCCAGATTAAGATTCAATTATATTGATGGCAATAATTGACTTGCGAATTATGGAAATAAATGACCCAGAAAAATGTCTTCGAGTAAAAAGTCTTACCGAATATCACTAAGTGTAAGCAAAATCAAAAAAATAGAGCCTAAATTAAGACCGAGCTCTACCAGAATAGGTCCTCACTCTCATTGAACTAAATGAAAATACAAGAATCTTTTTACCAAATGTTTGTTATAGGTTTTTTGAAGGTAAGACAGGAGGAAATGTTATGTTTGCACTCATTATTTTCCGAGTATCGGAGGGCTGTCTTAAGATCATGTAGAATTTTGTCTTTTGAATATAAGTTCCCTCATCCGAGATACTAAGCAGTCTGAACTTTATTAAAACGAGCTTTCTGCAAGAATTAAAAGTTCTAAAAAATTGCGAACTTACGAGAGAGATCGAAAAACCTAATAAAAAAAGTGAAGACCGAAATGCAGTGAAACCATCTAAATAAAATCGTTTCAAACTCCCGGACAAAGATACGACACTCAGCAGAACCCCTAACATAAAAGAGACTTTCCATATAAGTGGTATACTCTCAAATTACAAAATTATGGCTTTGGTTACGAAAGATCTTTTCTCTTTTCGAGAGCTCTTATCCCGAATACTTATTTTACAACTTCATTCTATGAATCTTATATTTTTATAAACTAAGTCTAGTTTCCGAACTCAACTCTCGCTGAAATTAAGCGATGTAATTATTTATTGATATGTTTAACTTTTTTTCTTTTATCCAAGAAATAAAGCGGTATACAAATTTAAGCCGGCTCCGTATAGGTAATGAGTTTTTTGCCACGTTTTTCTATGGAAAAAAATCATTTATCTTTCGATGATCTTAAAAAAAAACACATGTAATTTGTTCATGGTCGGAACAAAGATCGAACCCTTATACTCCAAAATGTCAGTTCACAAAGCAAGTTTCAAGACGACTACAGCATTACAATAATTGTCCCATCAGAAATATGCATTTACCTTTTGTACACGACCTTTTCTCAGAATGACTAAAACATATAAAGAAAAGCCTCCTGATTATGTTATGACCGAAATAAATTCCACCGAAACTATTATCGATGTTTTATTTAGTGGCGATCGATATAGGAATCCAAAACTCAGTATCTCAAGATAAAGTCAACCTTCTTGGTCGATCACTTGCACTGTCTGAGAGCAATTCCGAAACACTTACTACTCATAAGTAGCTTGCAAAACCTACCCATCATTAAATAGATACTTAATTATAATAAAAGGCGATACCTTGACTAACACAACCAAAAAACTATGCTTTTGAAACTAATTTCCACGATTTTTCCAAAAATCCTAATACATAATCTCATTTTACTTAAATTTTATACACTCCTCCCCATCCAATACACACATAGTGTATAATCGGTTTAGAAAACGTCGCTCCCCCAATCAGAAGACGAGTTGGTTAGGTCGCGATAAAGCTCAGCCAACAAATACTACTCGCATACGAATGACTTCCGCCGTTTTATCCGCAAGCACATAAAGACAACAGTAAACGAATAATTGAAAATAAGAATGAGAACAGCACAATAGTTAGTAATCCCATGAAGAATGAGCAAATGGTGGTGTGATGCGAACGAAATCAGTACTGGCAACAGTGTAGTACAGCACAGCACGCCTGGGAAATGCCGAGGCATGCTCGTTTATTAGTTGTTTACGTAGCGTATTTGCGACAGCGACGACCACGACAACCACGATATGCAAGACAACTACTAAAGTAGTTATGGACCAAAGGGACCCACAACGCTGGGGAGTTGTTCAAACTCGTAAAGCCAGCTATAAAAGCAAACGAATAACGGTTATTATCACCAGTTTGGCCGGCGAAATTTTTTTTGTTTATTTCGCGGTTGAGCACATAGTAACACTGATGTGTTCCTGTGTGTGGACTTTTAAATAAATTTGCTGTTTGTTGTTGTCGGAGCACTGAGCATACTGATTTGGTTTGTGTTTTGGTGTTTTTATTTTCATCATTCTACTTTTTTTTTTTTGTTTTGCTTGCCACTATTTACAGTTTGCGGCTTGTTGAACATTGGCGTGGCAGCCATATTCGGGCCACAATCCTCCAACACGGCGAGCCATGTGCAAAGTATCTGCGACAATATGGAGGTATGTATGTGCCTACGAGTATGTAGGGATTAACAGTTATCGCAACTACTACGGCTAAAGGCAAGCAAGCAAGCTAGTGCTTATGTACTAACAAATCCAATGTAAATACCAACATTAGATTTGCTTGCATCATTGCTGCATTTCCGTTAGTTTTAAAGATAACTATTTTTATTTTTATGCGTCGTTGTAGATACCTCACTTGGAGAACCGTTGGGATTATCGTTTGCGACGTGAAAGCTGCCTGGTGAACCTGTATCCACATCCAAACACACTGGCCAAGGTAAGTCTGCGCATTTACACTCACTCACACACACACACACACACATAGAGATTTGAGCCACTTAAAATAATTATGAAAGCTTAACTTAGTATTAATCGGCTTGAGCGTTGTACTTATGCATATTATCTGATTGTTTGCTCTTCAGGCTTATGTGGATATCGTCAAGCATTGGGAGTGGAAAACTTTCACCATTATCTATGAGAACAATGACGGCATTGTGCGGCTACAGGAGTTAATCAAGGCGCATGATAACTCACCGTATCCGATTACAGTGCGACAATTGAGTTTATCGGGGGATTATAGGTAAGGGACCTCATTTTGTATTGCAAACACGGTTATTTGGTTTCGTAGTATTTAAAATTGGAGGAGGCAGTGAGCAATCAGGTCCTTCTCCGATGGTTTCGAGGGTCTGAGGGAATATATCTGGAAGGGTCCTCGGTCGTGAAATTTTCATTATCCATAGTTTCAGATTTCCAGATCACTGCGCAGTTCCTTTCAGGTAGAGATGACTGCCAGTAAAGTAGAAGTTCTATCGAAATCTATATTCGGTAAATAATGTCTTCGTTAAATGCTTCTGGGCCGTTTAGTTTAGGTATTAAGAGCGAGTCCGGATCGAGAGATCATACTTGGAAAATTACAAATAAATCCTTTTTCGTTCCGAATTCTACCGAAGTGTCTTGAATGCATCACAAATCTGCAATGGCGACTAATTTCGGTTCCAGCAAGTTCATCCGTCTTCGACAAGATTTTTGGCCTTACCACACGGGTGCAACGCTTCGTATAAACTCATCTCACTTGAAGTTCATAGTCATTCCACTTAGATCAAAGACTCGTGGAATATCTGAAGAGGTTAATCACTTCTTAACTAGTTTCCAGAAGACGCCTATATCTGGTGTGCCGAATGCTGTAATTCGAAGTGAATATGAGGACGTTCAAAACTAGGTCCGTACATCGTTCCATAAATCAGAATAACAAATTTCTCCAATTGTCTAGCAGTTTTAGGTTTTGTGATGCTGTAGAGACAATCATACATATTCCTTCCGTTAAGCATTCAGTCTTATCTCTGCCCGTACTTTACTTAATCAAAGGCTTATTAATGATCTTCTCTCTTTCTCTCTTACCCCAGACCGCTGCTGAAACAAATCAAAAACTCCGCCGAAGCGCACATCGTACTCGACTGTTCCAGTGATAAAATTTACGAAGTCCTCAAGCAGGCACAACAAATTGGCATGATGAGCGACTATCACAGTTACTTGATTACCTCACTGGATCTGCATACCATCAACCTAGACGAGTTCCGTTATGGTGGTACGAATATAACCGGCTTTCGTCTGATTAACGAAAAGGTCGTCTCGGATGTGGTGCGTCAGTGGAGTTACGACGATAAGGGCTTACAACGCTCAGCCAATTTGAGTACGGTGAAGGCGGAGACTGCGCTTATGTACGATGCGGTACATCTATTCGCCAAAGCATTACATGATTTGGATACATCGCAACAAATTGATATACACCCGATAAGTTGTGATGGACAGAATACGTGGCAGCATGGTTTCAGTTTGATCAACTACATGAAGATCGTCGAAATGAAGGGTTTAACGAATGTGATAAAATTTGATCATCAAGGCTTTCGCACCGATTTCGTGTTGGACATTATCGAGTTGGGGCCGCTGGGTATACGCAAAATTGGCACATGGAATTCAACACTGCCGGAAGGTATCAACTTTACGCGTACCTACAGCCAAAAACAGCGCGAAATTGAAGCGAACTTGAAGAACAAAACGTTGACGATCACTACCATATTGGTGCGTATAACGGTTATTGATACTATATGAAATTTTAATAATTCTCAAACTTTGCAGAGCAATCCGTATTGCATGCGCAAAGAGTCTGCGGTGCCACTCACTGGCAACGATCAGTTTGAAGGTTATGTTGTTGATCTCATACATGAAATCTCAAAGGCTCTGGGTTTCAACTATAAAATACAGTTAGTGCCAGATGGCAACTATGGCAGTTTCAACAAACAGAATGGGTATGTTATTATTGATGTACTAAAAGTTGAAATCCCCATATAAATCCCCAAATTTCTTGTCTTAGCGAATGGAACGGCATGATACGCGAGCTGTTGGAGCAACGCGCCGATCTCGCGGTCGCTGATCTCACCATTACCTTCGAGCGCGAACAAGCCGTTGACTTCACCATGCCCTTCATGAATTTGGGCGTTTCGGTGCTCTATCGCAAACCCGTTAAACAACCGCCCAATTTATTTTCATTTCTCTCACCGCTTTCGCTCGACGTTTGGATCTACATGGCCACAGCATATTTGGGCGTTTCAGTGTTACTCTTCATTTTAGCGCGGTAACTATGGAATGCATCTTATAAGATTGCTCGAACTCAAAAAAAAATTATTATCTTACAGCTTCACACCCTATGAATGGCCCGCATATTCCGATGCTCATGGCGAGAAAATTGAAAGTCAATTCACACTTATGAACTGCATGTGGTTCGCTATCGGTTCATTAATGCAACAAGGATGTGACTTCTTGCCGAAGTAGGTTTACAAATTTCATATTTCGGTGCAAAATTTGCTAAAACTAAATTCTTTCTTTCAGAGCTTTATCGACCCGTATGGTAGCTGGCATTTGGTGGTTCTTTACTTTGATCATGATCTCATCGTACACTGCTAATTTAGCGGCTTTCCTTACTGTGGAACGTATGGATTCGCCTATAGAAAGTGCTGAGGATCTAGCGAAGCAGACGCGTATCAAGTATGGTGCATTAAAGGGTGGCAGCACGGCAGCGTTCTTCAGAGTGAGTAGATCGACTGCGATTGTTTAATTATGCTAAACCCCAATTATTTATATTTTCTCACCAGGAATCGAAAATCTCAACTTATCAACGCATGTGGTCATTCATGGAGTCCGCACGACCGTCGGTTTTCACTTCGACTAATGCCGAGGGTGTGGATCGCGTTGCTAAAGGCAAAGGTATGTCTACGAAATGGATTTCAGAATATTTATTTTAAAAAATATCCTCTTCCAGGTTCTTATGCTTTCCTCATGGAATCCACATCCATTGAGTATGTGACCGAACGGAATTGTGAGCTAACACAAGTCGGCGGCATGTTGGACACCAAAGGATATGGTATAGCAGCGCCACCTAGTAAGTCGATTAATATTCACAATTTCTTTACTTTGCGAACAGTTTAACGGTAGTTAACACTTTCTATGCTGCCTTACAGATTCTCCCTATCGCACCGCCATCAATGGCGTCATACTCAAGCTGCAGGAGGAGGGCAAATTGCATATACTGAAAACCAAATGGTGGAAGGAGAAGCGTGGCGGTGGCAGTTGTCGCGTCGAGACATCGAAATCATCATCGGCGGCTAATGAGTTGGGACTGGCGAATGTGGGCGGCGTGTTCGTAGTGCTAATGGGCGGTATGGGTGTGGCATGTGTTATTGCAGTGTGTGAATTTGTGTGGAAATCGCGAAAGGTCGCCGTCGAAGAGCGTTTAAGTGCGATTTTGCACGAATGAGATTAAAAGCAGGATGTGTGGGTTTGAAGGTGGCAGTGAAGGTTATCATGAGAAAGCGAGGCAGAGAGTTATCATGAAAAGGAGTTGAGTTAGCATAAATCGATCAAGTGTATGACATTACCAGCGATATCTGAAGCGATCTAAAGGCTTCTATATAATTTGAACTTTAAGTTTTCTTCGAACATATTAGCATTAATTTAATTGAGGTTAGTTTGTAACTTAGTAAAACATAAATACAGAACATATAGACATATATAATAATATAAAATAGTGTCAAATATTTTATAAGCGCATTCCATATGAATATTTAGTATTAGTGCTAGAGTTATAGTAACACACACACATACACACAGCGCAAAATATGATATTTACTATTTATAGCGATAAGTTAATATGCATTTAATAGTAAAGAAAATCATAAATAAATAATCATACTGGAATTGTGCTGTATCATAAGCCAAAAGCTAAAGCTTGTACACAAAACATATGCTAAATTACTTGCTAATTACTTACAAAACAGTTATCTACTATACTAATTAGCTGTAACTAGTCAGCGTAATAACAAACACTCTATTAAATCCGCACAAAGTTATACTAAAGCCGTAAACTATTTATAATCATCATATCTAAAAATCATAAATCTCCATTAAACGCTTAACAAACTTCCTAAAACACTAATCAAGCAAATATAACTGTAATAAACCTTACATAAACATATACTAATATCCGCATGATTACATACTCCTCCATACATACACATATAGTTTATATGCTCCTCCTTCATCGAACCAAATTTAGCAAATTATAAACGAAATATTAGTTGTAAGCGATTTAATTATAACAATGTAATCACAATTAGTAATTAGTAAAATAAATAATAAACGAAATGGAAAAAGAAAATTCAAACTTACAAACATACATACAGACTACATACCCGTACATTCATGCCAGAGCAGTGTTGCATTGATATGAAAAATAACGGCGCATACATACACACAGTTTATGTATGTACTTCTTAACACGAATGCAATAAAATAAAATAAAATTTAGAAAAAACATAACGGTACTATTATATTGTGCGCGCTCAAAACTTTAATTGAACCGCAGTCGGTGGTAATTTCAATTAATTTCACATTTTCAATTTAAAAGGACTTCACATATTTATACATACATATACTACAGTGGCGGATCGAGAAAAATTTTTTTGGGGGGGCTTTTACGAAAAGTTTTATTACTCAACGTATTTTTAATATAACAGTTCCCTCGGAAAAAATTATTTAATATAGGACACGTTTTTTTTTTGTGTATTTTTCCCAAAGTACGAATTTGACGCTAAAAAAGCTCGATTTATTTTCTTTTCTATGAAAGGGTGAAAGGGTGAACTGCTCAGAACAAAACTTTCTTGCGGAGGTGAAAATGTGGAAACAGCGAACTTCAGGCAAGCATTTTTCGGATTGCTCTCGAAGTCTTTAGAAGCAGTGAATAAAACGTCTTTTGGGAATGTTTTCAAGATTTTACGCATATTGGCGTTATTGCCTGTTTCAATAGAATTAAAACCTATTTACGAAATACGACAGGTCAAGATAGGCTTAATGGTCTAGCATCAATGAATATTCATAGGGATATTAATCTGTCAGTTGATGAAATACTAGAAGAATTCATTCAAAAACCATGGAATGTGAGATGCCATGCAATCCTCAATTAATCACTGAGCTTCAGCGATACTGCTTGTACAAATGTAGAGAAAGTTCGAATTAAATGAATAACAACAAAAATCAAGTAACTTATTATAATTGCTTATAATTTGATGTGATTTTTTTTCTCAATAACCTCATTCCAAACCTATATCAACAAACATATATTTTTCTCTGAGTTTAGGGGGTGTTTTAACACCAAAATCATCCCTCCCCCCCAGCCCCCTCCTGGATCCGCCACTGATATACTACATAACTATAAGTATGCCCAAAGCTAACTCCCTGTAGGAAAAAGCCATTTTTGATCGGGTCACTCAATTCATTTGGAAGAGAAAATCAATATTTTTTGATGCCTACCAAATACAATTAGATCCCATAATCAAATGTGAAAAATAATTTCATAGAGTAAAAACGTTTCTTAGAATTTATAAGTACGCTTTTAGTCCAGGATCCCTATTAATGCGCTTATTTGTTTTCATTTTGCAGTAGACTAATGTAATACGATGTTGTTGGAAGTAGTTATCCAATTTAATTAGTACACCGTAAGTTCAAAAATGCATTAATAAAGGGGGTTTCAATAAGAGCCCCACAAACGGTTTGGCGTATTAATGAAATCCTTTATTCCTGTGAAAGTGGATACGATGGCATTATGTATGGAACTCGATTTCTTTTGCATGGCCACCACGGGCACGCTTGCAGAAGTCCAGACGCAGAACCCAATTTTCGTAAGATCAAACTTGGTTTTCAATAAATCGCTTGTTACATTCGCTGTGTGTCTTGTGGCACCGTTCTGTTAGAACCCCATATCATCCAATTCGGTACTAAAATATTCGGTTATCATTGAGCTGTCCGATAGAACGATTATGACGACCATAAATTGAACGTAGCGCTCTTAATGTTGAGGCCACTGACTCCGTATTTCGGTAGTAAATTGTTTTTGCTGTCCCTATCGGTCTACTTTGGTAGCGTCTCTTTTGATAAACCCTTTATTTCAGTGCTTATAGATGTTCGTTATCGGTTATTTAGTAATATCTAATGAGTGAGTTGGAAAGTTCATATTTCATTCATTCATTTAAAATTTCATTCGAGTTACTTATCGACATCTCTATAGTAAAAAACATTATTGCCTCAAAATATTCTGCAATATTGGCGATTCCCTCTTCATTGTCGCTAATTTCATTCCAGCGAGCATTTTCTTGAAGTTTGAGCAAAGCATTAAAGCCACTAGGAGTCCAAAGAACACGGTGAATGTAGAAGTAATTCAAAATAAATTCCTAATGTATTGATTATGGTCTCGAGTGGAACCCACTTTGGTCTTCTTCTTTTGGTATCTTTAAAAAGCATTTCAGAGACTTTTCCATGTTTTCGACCGCCTATTTTACCTTCAATCTGCTTATTATCTTCGGTTCTCAATTTGGCATTGGGATTTCTGAAATCTATATACAATTCCATTGAATACCAAGGCTTATTACAATAATATTTCCGCAGAGTTCATTCCGATTTTTAAAGCATTCAATTTTCCTACTGGGTATGCAAGTACCGCACACATGTGTTTACCAACACACAATTTCACAGCTGCTTTGTTTTTATGATTATCACCAATAAACAGTTACACGCCCACAATTCGTACGCCCACTGGCTGTGAACACCTGCAGTCGCGTGCGCGCCAAAAGTAAGTATGCAATGAGTATACAAATTCATATATGTACATACATATGTATATATATATGTAGATTTGTATACTACTTTCCTGGTGAGGTGGATAAGCATGTGACGTAAAAATGCCACTCAAAAGACATGCCATCATTTTAAAGGGTGAGATGGAAAAGTGAGTAAAAAATTGTGTACTTTTATTTTTTTCTTAAGAAATATTAAAAAAAAAAAAATTGCACTGTTCTAAGTCTATAGATATATATACTAGAGCTATTGGTATTCGACTAATCGACTAACCGAATTAACTGGATAGATCATTATTCGAATAATAATATTCGGTTTGCAGTATCCGTTGTCGATTATTCGCTTAACCGATATGTTTTCACTTCGATTCGATATGTTTACACTTCATTTCCTCAAAGGAGTAAAAACAAATCTTTATCGGATAGTAACTACGCCCACTTCCCATATAAAATCTTAATAAGATAGTACGAAGTAATTGTTTTTAATGTATTGCAGTAGGGGTTCTGTTTTCGAGTTTGGCAAAAACATATAACAATGGGCGTGGCATCTCTCACGTTTAAGCGATATGCCATACTTAAGCAAATTGAAATTCCATCTATAATGTATAAATCAAGCAAAGAAGATATCAGAATAGAATTGTATGGAAAAACAGTCGAAATCGGATCGAAGCTCTGCCAAGACTATAAAGACCGAATGTTTGACACTGAGTCTATGAATAAATGTTTACCGAAAATATCGGACAATCTGTAAGACATCCTAATGAAATTTAAAGGTTATTTCTTTCTGAATAATTCAAAAATGGATAAAATCAAGAGGGATCCCGTAGGTATATATCGGTCAATATAAGGCATATTAACAAAGTGGTAGATAACTATTTAATCTTGGAAACACTAAACTTATGTTTCAAAAATGGGTGAAATCCATTCGTGAATTACCCAGCCCCCCTCATACCACACATAATAATTGGTATTCTACCAGTTACCTTTATGGGCGTACCAATATATGAGCACCACTGCAGTGCAATGGCCGTGCTTTCAATTTCACTCGTTAAATATTAACAATACCAATCTGGCCTTTGCTCTCAACCACAACTGGACACCATATCCATATCATGTACATACATAGATATATATATATATATGTACGTGTGTGTGCAATACAATCCGTGCCAGTTAATTTGAAGTGTTAGTTAGGCGCACGCAAAATGCAATCAGAAATTAATAAATATTTTTGTGCTATCCTTTTTATAACTGCCATCCTATTATAACATTCAATTGGTTTGTGAATGATTTCGAGTTAAAATGCATTTGTTAGCCACAGAAGTGCTTAGTTAAGTTTTGATTTTTCAACGAATGTGTGCGATGCGCTTTCACGCTTTTCTATGGTCATTGTGGCTACCGCTGTGTCTTCTGGCGCTGCAACCACAAAACGCTGAAGCCAATGACTTTTCTTCGTTTTTAACAGCAAATGCTTCGTTGGGTGAGAGGAATTTTGATTTTTTTTTTCAGTTTATGATATTAATAGGTATATACTTTTATATACTACTTTCAGCCGTTGTAGTGGATCAGGAATATATGCAAAGGCGTGGTGAAAATATTCTAGCGAATTTTCAAAAAATCCTCAGTGATGTGATACGTGAGAATTTGAAGAACGGTGGCATCGAAGTCAAATATTACTCCTGGAGTCAGATTCGATTGAAAAAAGGTGGGTGAGGATTAAGTGCGTACGTGTCGGTGTGAAATAGGTGAGACACACTACTCCTCCTTAACTTCGACTTCGAACTTTGAGTCGAATTAAGGGTTTGGCCCAGTCTGGAGCCCTTAGAAAGGTCTAATTTTTACAATATACTCTGGGAGTAAGAAAAAAGGTATCGAGACTCTCTTTCAGGTGTTGTTAAACATTTTTAATTATTTTTTAAATTAAAATAACGGTTTCTGAACCAATCTTCGAAAATTGAATTTTTGACCGAAAAACGGAGCAGTAAAGTGTGATAGTCTCCAAGTACCATTTTCTCCCATTTTCATTGAACACGACTTCGTAAAAAACGCTTTTAAAATTTTACATGCTGTTGTGACTGACCCCAACCCTTCGACATTACAACTAATTTGAAAGGGAAAACCTTTTTTCACTATTCGTCCAATTGAATAATGTTATTTGGACCGTAAACTGTACGTGTCCACGAAAACCAATGTTGGTCTAACCGTTTAAAAGAAAAAACAGAGTTGATATATACATTTGAATCACAATTTCAAAGTATGAAACTGCTTATTTTGACATTAGGAACCGATAACCTCGTAATTTGTTCTTGACCTTAAGATCACTTTTTGGTATCAAATAAGTCATTTCAAAATAGAGATTAATTGTATTCTCAGGGCATTCGATAAACAGTGGAAACAAAAAATATATTGGTGTGCATAAAATCGATACGTAGAACCAAACTCCAAATCATTTTCAGAACCAAAAGGAGACGAGAAGTGGAAGAGATCACTGAGTTCATATAAATGATCCCAACTGGAATAAAATTCTCCTCAAAATTGTTTTTAAACATTCTTTACTTTATATAAATATACTTTATGACCATAACGATCGGATAATTGCAGACTTTCTCGCTGCCATGACAGTGATGGATTGCAAGAGTACTTGGCAAATGTTTGACTCGACACAACAGAATTCTATACTACTGTTTGCTATAACCGACGCCAATTGTCCGCGGCTGCCGCTAAATCGTGCTATTATGGTACAGTCACAAAGGGTTTATCTACCACAAATATAAAAGAAATTCTTGAACTATACTTCCAGATCCCCATAGTCGATGAAGGACAAGAATTGTCGCAGATTATTTTGGACATAAAGGTGCAGCGTTTGTTGCGTTGGAAGACGGCAGCAGTGCTACTCGATCAGACTATATGTGAGTCAATATATATTTAGAACTACCTGAAACTCTCCTGAGAATACTCTTTCATTTTCAAGTGCACGACAATCCCACTTTAGTGGAGTCAGTGGTACTTGAGAGCGCCAAAAATCACATAACACCGTTCTCCCTACTGCTCTACCAGATCGACGACACGCTGCGCAGTCAAAAGAAACGCACGGCCATACGCCAAATGCTGAATATCTTTCAGGACAGCACACAAATGCCGCGTCAATTCATTGTGTTGTCCGAATTTTATGAGGATATTGTAGAAATCGCAGCAAGCATGAAGCTATTTCACGTTTACAATCAATGGGTATTCTTTGTGCTCAACGAGGAGCAGCGCAGTCACGATCCCATGTCGGTGACGCAAAATCTGGAGGAAGGTGCGAATATTGCATTCATGTTGAACACAACCGAACCGACTTGTACGAATTCCATTAACTGTACAATAACGGAATTATCGATGGCATTCGTTAAATCCATTTCACGTATGATTGTGGAGGAGCAATCGATCTATGGCGAAATTTCCGATGAAGAATGGGAGGCTATCAGATTTACCAAACAGGAGAAGCAGGACGAAATATTGGGTTACATGAAGGTAACTAGATATTTTAATGGAAGTGAAGAGGATAAAGATTTATATTTTTTTTAATGTAGGAATACCTTAGAGAATACAGTAAATGCACCAGTTGTGCGCATTGGAAAATTGAGACTGCTTTAACATGGGGCAAAAGCGAGGAGCATCGTAGATACCAATCAAATTTAGGTTAGTTTTCGAAAATATTCGAAAAATGATTTTGAACTTCTCTCATTTACCATAATACTCTCCCTTAGAACTTCGTGATACACGCAATCGAAATTTTGAATTCATCGATGTTGGCTATTGGACTCCCACTTTGGGTTTCAATACACATGAAGTCATGTTTCCACATATCGTGCATTTCTTTCGCAATATCACCTTGGACATTCTAACGGTGCACGTAAGTTATGGCTAACATCAACAAATTTCCAAAATATTTCCATCATTTATACCTTATTTTATTTAAATAATAATAAAAGAGTCCACCATGGCAAATTTTGGAACGCAACAGTCGTGGTGACATCGTACGTCATAACGGTATTTCGATGGAAATCCTCAAAGAAATGAGTCGTTTGCTAAATTTCTCATATATTCTACATGAGGTCAAGGTGAATGCAGCAGACTTGGCTGCAGAAGACATGCAGCACACAAACAATGTAACGGTAATGTTAGCACTGAATTACAAATACAGTTGAACTTCCATAAGTCTAATTTCTCCATAACTCGAACTCTTGAATTGACAATAGAAGTCAAATTTCATACAAATTAACTTCCATAACTCGAAGTTTTTTTGTGGTTTATTGTGATTCGCGTTGGGGAAGTTCAACTGTTTCTAACAAACGATGATTATTTTCGTTGATTAATTTGAATTGCAGGACGATCTCTCCGGTTCGCTTACATTCAATATACCATACCAAGTCATAGAAACAATGCAATCGAGTCGCGTAAGTGTAAATTTAAATGAATCAATACTGAAATTTAAAAACCTTATTTTATACAGTACTTTATGGCTGCACTAGCTGCCACCATTGATGAACCAGATAAGAAATCATTTAACTTCACCGTGCCAATAAGCGTACAGATGTATACTTTTATCTCGCGCCAGCCAGATGAAGTTAGTCGAATATATCTGTTTGCTGCTCCCTTTACAACAGAGGTAAGCCAAAATAAGTTTATATGTATAGAAGTAGCAAATAACTTTGAAAAAATACAATCCAAACAGATATGGGGCTGCCTGGTGGCTATCATTATAATCACCGCACCAGTGCTGTACTTCATAAATCGTTGGGTGCCTATGGACCATTTGCGCATAACCGGTCTGAGCACACTCAACAGTTGTTTTTGGTATATTTATGGTGCACTCTTGCAACAAGGTAATACCGACAAATGTAAAAAACCATCTTTTTTACACACGATCTATATTTTACCAGGCGGCATGTACTTACCAAAAGCGGATAGTGGTCGCCTTGTGATTGGTGTCTGGTGGATTGTTGTAATTGTGCTTGTGACTACATACAGCGGAAATTTGGTTGCGTTTTTGACATTCCCACAATTTCAACCTGGTATAGATTATTTTTTTCAAATATTTTCATCCAACGCTGTGCAACAATTTGGCTTGAGAAATGGTTCTTACTTTGAAAAGTATGCAACGGTGAGTGAATATGGTATACGGTGTATAATTTTTTTCATAAACATGTCAAATTTTCGGAATTAATAGCAAATAACAACGCGCGATGATTTTCGTGATTATATTCAACGCGCTAATATTTATAATAATGTTCAAGGTGAGGATATTGGCGCTGTGCAGGATGGTAAACGCATTAATGTCGATTGGCGCATAAATCTGCAGTTGATTATACAAAAGCAATTCGAAAAGGACAAAGAGTGTAAATTCTCATTGGGGCGTGATAATTTCGTAGCCGAACAGATTGGTTTGATTGTGCCGCGTGATAGTCCATACCTACAATTAATTAATGATCAAATAACACGTATGTTCCAAATGGGTTTCATAGAACGTTGGCATCAAATAAATTTACCTTCGATGGACAAGTGTAGCGGTCATGGTGGAATGCGACAAATTATGAACCATAAAGTGAATTTGGATGATATGCAGGGTTGCTTTATGGTACTTCTGTTTGGTATAATTCCATTTTCAATCACACGTACATTCAATAAAATTTCAATTATTACAGGTTTCATTATAGCTTTGTTTATACTATTCGTCGAATATTGGTATAGATGGTATTTCGTTGAGCGAAAGAAAGGCGTTTTTGCAACTTGAAGTGTTGAACTTATTAAAGAAGTGGCCGATGATAAGAAATAGCAGACGAAGTAATTCTTGATAAACATTTTTCAAAGGCACTTGCAAATATATCCAATACAATTAACGTTGTTTTAACATTCCAATGGAGTTTTTAATAATAAAATCACCGAAGTTCACATACTTATTTATATTACTTTAATATAATTTGTTGGTGAAAATCAATTTCATTTTACACGTATAAAAGCAATAACCCACAAGAACTTGTTAACTGTTACTGATAAGCTTAGTTCGAGTTGGCGTTGGGGCCACGACGGCGACCGAAACCTTGCACAATGTTGACGAAACGACGGTTGTACTGGATCCTCCTCTTTGCGCGACCAGTCTTCTTCTTCTTCTTTTCTTGTTTCTCAACCTTTGGGGTTTGTCCCTTGACCTTACCGGCACGCGCTAAAGAACCGTGCACTTTACCACCCAACATTGGTACAGTGATATCCAACTCGAAGGAAGCCAAGGATGTCACAGCGGCATCATTGCAGAGTGAATTGCCTTCACAATTCAATGTGATTTCTTCAGTGTTCAAGCCATGGGCTTGAGCGATTTGTGCCTATAAGATAACAAATACAAAATTAGCGTATACGTATAAACCAATTAAAAAGTAGGGTTAGAAATGATGGCAATTGACATTGTTGACCTGTCACCATCTACCAAGCAATTTTGTTACACACCTTAACTTCGGCAATAGTAGCGGTAGGCAGCACCTCGAGGGCCTCTACGGTTTCAAAACCACGTACGAACAATTGCATTTTGTGTTTTTTAACTGCAAGTAGAACAAAGAATCAATATTAAATTTCACCACTTTCAAAGGCTGTGACAGTGCACTGAGAACACGTGTATTGGCACTAGTATTGGTTTAGTTAGAATTGGGCACAGATTTTTGTCAAAACTCATATTTATATTATTGTTTCGCATTATTTACATGTTTTTGAACGAAATTATGGATATTTATTCGTAATTAAATAAGAAATTTTATTAAAACAAAATTCTCACCTTCACACTAGCGAGGGATTCGCGAAAAAAGAAAGATGGCTGAGTTTCGAAAATGTCAAATCAATTTCGAAGAAGAGCTGTCAATTTCTTTCTTTCGAACAGAGTCGCATTAGCAGTATGATTTGGGTAAAAATAACTTTTTCTAATTAATTTCGCATTAATTTAGATTAATATTAAAGAAATAGATATGCGCAATATTTGCTCTGTTTTAATAAGTTGAAAATATGTATAATTTTTTAAATAATTTACATTTGCTGTGTAGGAAATAGCATCAGCGATAGTATTTTCAAATGCAACCCTGTGCGTATAATCTTCGGTATGTTCAGTGCACGCACCACTTCCGTCTGTTTTCGAATACTCAAAGCAGCGTTGCCAAAAGTTCATTTGTTTTTAATATTCGGAAACTATTAGAACGTTTAAAATAATTTCGAATAATCATAAATGATATTAAAACAATTTTATTTGGTATAACTAACAAAAATATGTACAAAGTTTAGGAAAAAATGCTTTATCAGGGAAGAGCTGAAAATCGTACGATTTAATATTTATATCGTATAAATTTTTATTGATTCGAACTTAAACACTAAACAGGTGGTCAGGTCAAACAACTGACATTTAATGAATATTTTGTTTAAAATATTTTAAAATAGTTTTTATAACTGATAAATCAAACTGTTTCTAACTATACAGAAATTGAAAAAATAAACATAATGTCACCGGATGCATCTTTTAAGTAGTGTAAGTGCATAAACGTATAAAGCTGTATTCGCAACTTTAACATACTACAATTGGTTATTAATAGATTCATTTTGTTCTACAAGATAAATAAATATGCAAATATGGAAATATTATGAACGCTATAAGGCTCCTAGTAGAGTAGTAGTAGCTGTTGAATTAAAATTAGCAGCTTCCTTGAGAGCTCTTGAGGAAGGGAGATGTCAGTGATCCAGCGCTTCACTGAACATATGTTCTGTGCTTTCCGCAACTTACGCAACCTTCAGAATTTATATATATGCAAATATGGTAAGTTTTATGTATCATATATAGGAAGTAAACTACACAAACTAAACTAACTACCCAACTATCCTAACCTGGTTCGAATTCGAATAGCCAGCCGGGTTTTAAAAATCAAGTCGCCAGGACTATATATAAGACATCTGATTGTTATTAACTAAAACGATATTTTGATAAATAGTTATGTACTTGCTTAATAGTTAAAATTAAAAATTGAAGCAGAACTAAATTAATTTTATTAAAAACTTTTCTTTAACAAACAAACTTATTAATAAACATCGGTTAATATTATTTATTATTAGTTAAATAAAACACATTTTGTATAAATAATTATCACTTTATTTATATGTTTCTTTAGTTGTTATATCTTAAATTAGTCTGTCAATCGACTTTAATGTCAATATTTAGAAAAAATCAAAGTATCTTCTTCTTAATAAATCTTTGACCATTTTGAACTAAGCATAAAATGGCTTAGAATTCCTTGTTTATTGTACATAAATACAGCTTACGAATTTCATTAATGCTCACTATTATTTAGTTTTATATATAATTTTGATTTTACATACACTTTTTTAATAAATTTATGTAATGTAGTGGTTTTCAACATGCAACATTTACAATTTGTATATACGTCATGTATAAGCCATAACGGCATTAGGCGAATAATTGGAAAACTCACAATTTTTGTACAGTAACTTTTATTTATTCGCTTTTTTATTATTATTTTAGCAATATATTTATTTACATATTCTTATTACTTAATTTACATTTTTATTTTATTAAATTAAAGAAAATACACAAACAATTTGGCTTGATAATTGTGCAACTTTGGATATTAAATCAAATAATTTTTTTAAGCACATATACATATTTATGAAACACAATCTTAAAGTACATTGGCCAAGAAAGAATATGTAATTAATTAAATAATTAGAAACTAAATGAAGGCATTATAAGTTGACGACAAAATTTTAAATAATTTTTGTTAAATTAAGTAAATGAATATAGTTGCACTAACAGATGAAAGCACCGCATAACTGTTGTGAGATCTATCTACATATTTATTTATGTTTGTAAAAGGTATAAAAAATTATTTTAAGGCAACGGAAAATGTAGTTTAATATCTTTCACAAATGTTTATAAATCGGCAACGATTTATCGAAAAAAATAGTAGAAAAATGTGGATATGGATTGATGAAAATCTCCCATAAATATAATATGGTTAGAGTGCTTAATCAATTTTTTCAATATTGCTGGTTGGTTTATTTTTTTTTGTGTTTTGTTTTAGTATTTTTAACATTAAATTTTTTTTTTAATTAATAAAACATTTATCAAAATACAATTTAAATTATTAGCATCAAAATTTATTTTCAAAACAAATTATTTTATTTAAATTTATGAATTTTATAATATATTTAGTTGGTCTGTCAATTTTAAAATTTACTTAAAAATAAAAGAAAAATAAATAATTTTTTTACTTAAATAAAATATTTTGAGCTATTTATTCGAGCTCGAAGATTGGTTTTGTTAAATATAAATATAATATATGAAAGAATCACTATTTAATTTGCTCGGTGAACTTTATATGCGGCTTTCATCAGCTAGTGCAGACCATATAAGAAAGAGTAAAAGAAATAGGCAACAGGGTTTAAACGAAAAACTTATTATATGTAATGTAAGTATATATATGTATATATTTTTGTGACTCAGTCCAATTTAATTAGCAGTAATTAGAACTATTAAAACTAACAACAACAATGTGCTGTGACCCGTTGAAAGGTCATAGCATGACATGACGACACCCAAGGCGCCCCCAAATAAGAGCACAATACGTGCATTACCGTGCCACCGATCCTGAGGATCGTACCAGCAGCTAGCAAATGCTAATGTACAAAATCGTTGGGTATATAATGATGATGGGGGTCAACAATGACGCTGGTGTATTGCGGTTGCACGCTGACGCCCTTCTCCACGGCGACGGCGAATGAGCGCGCTATTTGTTCATGTTGTTGTTGCTGCTGTTGTAGTTGTTCATGTTCATGTTGTTGCAGTTGATGGGCAACCAGTGTCGTTTGATGTTGATGATGCATTTGTTGATGCTCCATTTGTTGTTGTTGTGGCTGAGTCTGTGGCGCAGCAGCAATATGACTGGACGCCAAGGTTTGTTGTTGTTGCAGTTGCTGATGTGTTTGGTGGTGATGCGTGTGTTGATGATGTTCCATTGGTTGTAGGTGATGTTGTTGCTGTTGTTGTGCGGTCGGTGGTACCGCCATAGCGGCCTGTTGATGCGAACTGCTGTCCGACAAGTAATGCAACTCAAAGGTGTGACTCAACTCGCTGTACGTCGTCTGTGGCGAATTGCCCGTTATAATCGATGCATTTCCGGTGGACATCTGCCGCTCGCTCTCCGCACTACTCGAACAGCTATTCGAATTCGCCGAGTACGGTCGATTTAGTGAGGTCGCCGATGGCGCCGCCTCATAATAGTAATGTTCACTGCCAGAGTTGTTATTGCTATTGGGCGCGCCAACACTACTACTGTAGTAGGGCCCCCCAACACCAGTGGTTGTGTCCGGGTATTGCATCTCATGACCGAGCGTCGATGACGTCACGACGAGTTCGTTGATCGGCGGGAAAAGCGTCGTGTAGTTGAGGTTTTCGTGTTGCGTTTGCGGTGGTAGCGGCACTTCGTGAGCATGCGCATGCGGATGCACGTGATGCAGATGATGCGCATGCACATGCGCATTCGGATGCCCGTGCAGTTGCGCGTGTTGATGATGCGGCAGTTGTGTATGCATTATATGTCCCGTCATATAGGCATTATTGTTGTTATTATTATGCGCTGCGACGCCGCCGCCACCGCCACTGCTGCTGCTGCCGCCAGTCAATACCGGCGTCAGCACATTAGGTGGTAAGTGTACGCCAGCGCTTTCGTAGCACGCATCCAGTTTGGGACTCACGCTGAGCGCCGCGCAACTCGACGAGCTGCCAACTGCAATGCCATTGCTTAGCGCCGGGTGTGTGACAGCGCCGCCAGCTGCGTGTGCCGCATGCAAAGATGGCGTCAGCGCAGCCGAGGCGGTGATTGGTTCGCTCTTAACCACACCCGTTTGTATTTCATTGAGAATCAAGTCTTTGGCCTCTTGTTCACTGCAAAGGTGGTGGGAAAATGAAAAAAGCAACAATGAATAAGGGAATAGTTGGAGAATTTTTAAAGTCTGTAATTTTAATCAAATACAAATGAAATCTTCTGCTTATAAAATTATTATTTTATTCAAGTCTATGCTAGAAAATATAGTATGTAATAAATATGTTCGTTCAAACTAGATTCAAATTGCTCATTTCACATATTTTAAGGTCTTCTTCGTAAGACTTGATGTGATCCTAAAACATCAGTTTAGCTGTTCTACGAAAATTTAGTATTGATGCAACGAGTATTTTATTATATTATATCTTCTCAGTCCTATCCTATTTAATTATTTGATACTACTGAAATGAGTTAATATTCATATTCACTATATAGATAGATGATCAGGTGGCTTTCTACACCTTTTTTTGATTAATGAAGAGTGCTATAAGTATTAGGTGTACTCCGAATGACGAACCTGGTTTATGATAAGCTTTTCAAATAAGAAATTAACTCGATAATTTAAAAAAGGAGCGACTGATAATAATACATTAATATTCATAGAAAATCCGGGTCCAAAAGTAACTAGGTTATGCTCAATATATGATCAGCAAAAATGAATCCGATTTATTTCAAACTTTCAAAATATCTGAATTTGAAATCTCAAAATTTATCGATTCTTATAAGATAATATTATAGATCTGTTGGTATACTAGTATCCACCAAGAAATCTATATAATTAGTAGTAAGGCTATATATCTCTCTTAAAATCCTCGTCCAACATATAAAGCATGCTAATAAAGCTCTATATAAGACTATAACAATATGTCCCTGCAATTCAGAAATATTTCCCTGCACAAATCTACGCCACGCAATCCCCAAATCCCAACATAACAAAACAATCCTATTAAAACACTTCAGGATGGACAATATTTTTCCAGTGCCAACGTTACGTAATCCACCCGTTATTGGTCGGACTTACGCGTATTAACCAACACTATACTACATATACATATAAACCACCCATTCAACTCACCTAAGGACATAATTTACACTGACGATACAATGTGTGCGCGATGAGCGTGTGTTGTGCACGACGGTCGCATACGATTGCACCCAGACCCAGCCGCCGCCCTTCGTCAGAAAGCGATAGTATTTGGTGGTGACTTGTCCTTTGTATACCACTGCAACAACGAAACGGTACATGCAAAATACAATGCAAATTAGTTGAAACAACAAAAGCGTATTGTAGAAAAATAAATAAATAAATATTGTACTCGTGAATGCGGTGTTGAGTTGAAAATGAATTGAAAGGATTTCAATATAATTTGCTGGGAATTAAACGATTGTCATTCGCTTTTTTTATTTTATTTATTTATATTTTAAATGAAAACATTGCACTGCCGTCATGACACACGCCGGCGGAATACTTACGCGTTTGGTGGGCGCAGCTCATTGCTCCAATGTCCGCAACGTGTATGTACTGATAGAGCGTCTTCTCGATGAGGTCTTGCGGTTCATAGCCGGTGAGTTGGGATACTCTGTGAAAATTTAAATGAAGAAAGGGATTTTTAATTAATAATAAATATAAGCATGTAAATTTTGGAAAAATAAAAAATTATTATTATGGCTTGGCATTGAGCAAAGGAGAGTTCGGAGGTAGAAACATTCGACTTTAGACGGTTTTCACACACATATTATGTCTGGCAACTGCGACTACTTTAAGTCTCCATAATAAGTTTTGTATTGTACATGACAATCAACTACTAATTATAGTTAACAGAGTATTCGGTGTCGAAATTAGATGAATTATACCTGATAAGAATGTGAGTTCAAATTGTCGGATTAAGACGTCCCATTAAATCTGTATCTATTTAAAGAAAATCAAGAGTCCAAGCGCTTTGTCGAATCGTGAGTGTCTTTGCGACCCATTAAGAGTACTTGTGAGTCACTATAGGACAATCGAAGCTATCTAATTGAAACTATCTGCAGTTACAACCCGTTCTTAAGCCCAAATAATACTAATCAATGTTCCAAATAAACCATAAGCATAATGAAACAATTTCCTACTGGTAAAGAACAGTATTCAAGATGTTTATAAAATTTCCTACAAGCTCATATAATTTCCGAACCGAACAGCTACTATATATACACAAAACGCCATTGTCATTTTTCGACAGACAATACAACCTAAAACATCATCATGAGGGTAATTGAGTGTCGATAATAACCAGACGGCAAACGATGACTGGTAACTGCCAAAAACTCCCCCAAGCTTACTCATTCCAACAGAATTTTCTACATTTTTATCAGCTGGTTGCTACGGAAGGAACAAAATCACATTTCCCAAGAACTCCAAACATTCAACTGCCGTTACTTCTGATACTGCTGAGCCTGAGCCTGACAATATTGCAGCACTTAGTTAAGAGGGAAATGGTTTGTTTTGCCGTTTTGTTTGCTCAGTCAAAGTGGGTGGATGAGTGGCAAGTGGTTGGTTGATTGGAAGGCAGTGATTTTTTTATAGACATTGTCTTTTATTCTATATAGATATGTATGTATGTATGTATGTATGTGTATATATACACTTATTTTTTATCTTTGATTATCGGTCTATTGTCACAATGACAATGGAAAGTGTCGCTATTGAATATTTGATCAGTTTTATATTTCGCACTGCGGGTTTAAACAAATTGTTAGAAGAACAATGAAAATTTGAACATAATATTCATAATTGCCTGTAATTTAATATTGTATTCATTTATTATTATTTTTTAGCATCCATAAAATGCTTCCGAAAAACAGCAGCTGCGACATTTTAAATAAAATTTTCGTTGTTTAAACACATTAAAAACCTTAACCATTTTTCATTTTTTTCACACTTAATTCTGAAACATTATAGAGCGCAAGTTAAAAAATGCAAAAAATATTCTATAGAACATACTAAAAATAATTTCGAGCTTTTTGTAAAAGCTCTCACCACCCATAAAGCTTTATACTTTTATCATATATGCGCTTCCACCAACTAATTATTAAAATAAATCTATTTAACCTGAAAAAATTTGCCCGACATTTTTCAATAAAAAAGTCGAAAAACTAATCTCGAGCTTTTTGAGAGAGCTTTCACCACAGCTAACACTTTTCATTTGTAAATCAATGAGCTTCCACTAAATTATTATTAATTTCTTAATATTCTCACTCACCTCGCATCTAAAAATATCAACTTCAGATCCATACACGCACGAAACATAAACATATTCGTGTGTAGTTTAATTTCCGTTATCGCAGACGAAGGCAGGGAGTGGCCAACAGCTACAAGACCCAGATTTTGTATGTAACCGCCATGACCATCGCCATAATCGGGAATTATGCGCGCTTTCAAGTAGCCCGAGCAATGAATAACCTAAAGTGAAGATTTTTTTAATAAAAAAAAATCTCTAGAAACTCAAAAAAAAATACTGCTACACACCTTATAACCGGATGTTGTGAGTCCAGCGTTCCGTTTCGCCAGCACACACTTCATGCGCAGGAAGAAGGACTTTTGCAATTCGATCGTATGTGAGCCACGTTCATTGCAATAGCTGCCATTCGGACTGCCGATGACACTCGGATGGCCGGTGGGTGGATTGCCGCTCTGTGGTAGATGTAATGAATTAATAAATGCATCCTAAAATGCCAAAATAAACACAAAAATGGAGAGAAGAAAAGCCGAGTATCAGTACACAAACATACATAAACATATATATGTACATAATATATACTGAAAGATAACGGCATATAGTTAACTTACCGGATTTTGGTACATATAAGGATGCAGTTGGAGTATAGCGTTCATCTCATCGTGATCGTGGTTGTGTATATACTCAAATATGGAATTGCCAGTGAGCTCAACCTGTGGAGAGAGGGAAATAGAGACAAATACTTTAATAAATTTAAAATAATTAATAAAAATTGAGAAAAATATTTTTCTTAAATATTAAGCAAAACATTTTAAATTTTGCTTTAAAATTAACTTTTGAAATGTATGATAATAACAAATATAATACAATTTTTGCTTATTTTTCGTTCTTCAGTAATGCAAATGTGCGGAAACTGCAAAGGAGCAACTTCAGAATACAAAATTTGCATACTTGGAGCCACGAAGAAGAGGTTATAAAATGAAATTATGCGCATAAATAAAGATTTCCAAAGCTATTCTCTGTACAGTGTGTCGCAGAATTAAAAATTATTGAAAAAAAAAAATATTTAAAAAAATTTCAAATATAATTTTTGTATGAAAATATTTTTTAATTCTTTATTTAGATTTTAAAATATTTGTTTGTTTTTTAATTTTTTAGGGTCGAAATATATTAAATATTAGAAATATTATATTGTATGAATTCTAATTTTAATATTTTCGTCTCAAAAGCTTATTTTCATTTTAAAATTATTCTTTCTAAAATTCATTCAAATTCCAACTCACCTGACTGAGGCCCAATTGTACGGATGCCGTTTCGGAGATGTACATAATTTTGCCATCCGGTGCCACAACAAATATGAAACCGTCCAATGTTTGCAGCAAATGTGAGCCAAGCTCTTTGATAGCGCCGCGTTGCATGGCCGGTGAAGTGCCCCACGCCTCGCCCAGACCTAAGTGAAAAACAAGAATATAAAAGAAAAGAAAAAAATTATATAATGGTAAAAAAGAATACTACACAATAAGGTAATACAACAACAACAAAGCGAAAAAGTCATTTTTAATGAACACAAAAAGGTGCGACGTAAAACGTATGCCACAAGCACCAACTCATATGCGCCTCATCACCGCACCAGCATGTGGGCCACCTCTCCCTCTCACACACACAAATATAAAAAACAACGAAGCTCTTACAATTTAACAACCCATGATGACGTATAAATATTATTCCCAATTAAAGTCATCAGCACAGTGGGATACAAGGCTGGGCTTTTGTGTCACAATTCAACGGACGGGTGTTCCCATGACACACGCGACATTGCGGTGACAGCCAACGCCGACAGCGGGAGAGGAGCATTTTCACAGAATCACAGCGCAGCAGCCACCCACCGCCAGGATGTGAGGCTGAGTCTATGCGCGACAACTGGTTCTCACAGGATAAACAGTGTACAGTTAGGAGAGCGAATGGTGTGAGAAAGTGGCAAAAAACGGAGGAAGACGCCAAAAACTCGAGAAAGGTACAAAGGAAAAACAAAAGTGTTATGCCCTGTTTTTTAACGAAGACATTGTTGTTGTTGTTCTTATGGAAGCTGGCTTTTTGTAGCTACTGCTGTAGTATATAACATTCTTATAGTTAGAGCTGCTGCTCCTTGCTGCAATTTGCTTGTTTCGCCTGATTTGAGTCATTTATTCTCCGACTATGTTATTTTTGTTGTTGTAGTGTTTCTTTTATTTCCACGAGTATATTCTTCTCAAGCATTATTGAAATAATTATTACAATAAAAAGGCACAAAGGAGAACGACGTAGGAAAAAGTAAGACAAGAAAAAATATATCTTGAAGTCGCATAACCACCCTCACTTGGTTGTAAGCTTCCGCCCTTGTGATATATACTATATACATACATACACATATACTTGAAAGAAAAGGAGAAGAAGAGGAAGAGGAAGCAAGAAGTGTTGCAAATGTGTTACATATGTTTCAAAAGCCAGTTTGTGCGCTTGTGCTTTGTTAGCGTGTAGACTTTGGCTCAGCAAAATCCTTCGCCACTAAAAGTGTGTGTTTGTATGTATTTGTGCTCTAGATGTACCGTTATGAAACACTGTATTTGTGTGGGTTCAAAGTGTGTGATTATGTGGGCGTGTATTGTACGATTGAGGGCATATTCTCACACCGTTGCTTCCGTTTGTTCTAAAATAAGTTCTATTTAACTTCAAGCTTTAAATTTATTTTTAAAAAGAAAGACAAAGCGAATATTATTGAATTTATGGAATTTTACTTTTCATAGTGTTAGAATTTCGATGTGGTTCTGAGAACTCTTGGTTAAGGGTATGACTAACACCTTAAAGGACTAAAATTTGCAGAGCGATTTAATAGATCTTAGTCGAATCCCATATTGCCTGAAGTCAGAACTCTCCTTATTTTATTCTTATTCTAATATAAATCCTTCCACATTTTGGAGAATACTCGTGAGGCCGAAGTACTTATCCAGAACCTGAACCTGTTTCGTTTACGTTCAGATAACTTTGGGTACGGATTCTTCTCTTCCGAATAATTTCAATTATTTCACAGAAGGTCTCGTGGGCAGTTCAAGTACTCCGAGGACACTCAAGTTCTGTCAAATTTGAACGTTCCTAGCTTCCATCTCCGAACGTAGCTCTAAAAACACTTAAAGCCTCACCTAGAAACTTCTAATTCAATCAACTTAAACTTTAAAAACCACAACCATTCAATAAGAATACAGTTAGTAAACAGGAAAATACTCTGGTTTGCACTTCATTGACTCCATTCACACCAAGCCTGCGTTCATGAAATCAATACTTCCATAATTGCAAATCTACAAAGAACATACTCAAGTATTACTTAAGCCAACTCAGTCTTCCGCTCAATTTCCTGCTTCATTTCGTAAAAAAAATACCGCTATGCGACTTTTACACTACCAAAAATGAGATGTCCTGCTGCGCTTTGTAGCAATTACGAGCGTATTAACTTTGCACGGCATTACCACTTCATTTAGCATAGCCGGCAGGAATTTATGCGCATGAGGTGGCTCGTGGCACACCGTGAGTACCAAACGTCGCCCACCGCCTATCATCAGGGCGTGTGTCGCTGTCAAACGGTCAGCGAAAGCGCGCCGCATAAAGCAAGATGTCATTGAGCTTTGACAGTTTTTTGTACTCTACCATATATGACAGTACAATAGCGTATAATAGTCGCGCGCCAATTGTTCCAATTATAGTCTAATGAAAACAACAACACACTTCCAATTGTTGTTAGAGGCAAAACAAAATAAACTGGGTGTAATAAGAATAATAATGGTGATTGGTATATGGTATATTAAAGAGGCTAAACTTTCTTTGTGCGAATTTAATTGAGGGTTCAAAACAAAGTTTTTGCATGAGATGAAACGGGTTGGACGCGTGTCAAAAAGCTTCTCACGGACCGCTAACTTAAATATGTAATAATTCAAAATCATAGTCTCAAAACCTAGGAAGAATTCCGAAGGCGAAATTAAGACATTAGTAGCTTTCTTATCTAATGACCGCAAAAGATCAAGTGGTGATCTGGGGATAGATGTCGCTCAAATACTTACAAATATTAAAAACTATATTGTGTATGAATAGAAACTATTTTCTCTCTCCCTTTAGTTTAAAGCCATTATTGGAAACCACCTTTTACCTTAACAACACTGCTAAGTTTGGACCGAACACATTTTTCAAAACAAGAATTTATCAAACGAAAATCAATTCAACTTTTGTGATTTTCTAACTATGAGAAATCTTTATATGTTATATTGAGGTCATCTAGAGGTCATAGGAGTGGATCAGATCAAAAAAGAAAGGTTTTCGAAGAGAAGATTCGGTATTCAATTGATGGTTCCATAGAAGACACTTAAAAGGTGGTTGGTATTATAAGGTGGATCTTCCAATAATTAGTAAAAATGACTCAGGTCTGGGTAGGCCTTATTGGATTTAATATTAGCACTGAAGCTTTTGCATGAAATTAGTGGTTTACTCTCTATTACAGGTGAAATGAGTGACCCAGTCTTGACCCGTTAAGTTTATACCATATATGCCCTCTTCCACTCTCTTATCTATATCATTGAAATATATAATATATATGTTTTTATAAAACCTCTTCTACTCACCATCGGGAAAGACTTGACGCATTTTCAGATACGACGTGGTTAATCTTATGATGGACGCTTTATCCAACTGTGATGTAATTGCACTTGGTAGTGGTAGTAGTTTGGCCAATTCGAAGAATTCCGCATTTTCCTTTTCACGTCTAGTGCGAGCGGCATTTTTACTCTTCTCCTTCATGGCACAGGATTTAGCTAAGCCTGCAAGTGGAAGCGTCGGAAAACAATATTTTTACTGTTTTTTAATTTTTAAATATTTTTTATTAATATAAACTAAAATATATATTTTTATAAACAAACTAGCAACACGCACTTGTCAAACTCGGCCGATTGCGCTCGGTTAATATCTTTCTTTGGTATATCATTTTGTCATATGCACTAATATATTTTTATTATGCTATCACTATATTCCAATTAGCAAATTTGCGTGTCTGCCACTCTACTTCAATTTTCCTTAGAACGTTCTTGACTGTCTTAAAACTAATTCGTAACTGTTTGGGATTAGGAAATGTGCCAGACTTTTAAGAAGACGCCTCGCACACTTGCACTTTTGAGTGGAATGCCCACAAACAAGTGCATTTACCTGGCCGTCCATTCAACAGCTATTGGTCGCAATGCAATGGCTACCTGTATGAAGGTGCTGATATATGTAGTATATAGTTAAGCAGAAACATAGTTCACAGTTAAGCAGCAGTGAAATTGTTTTTGCCACGCAAATACTCAGTTATGTGCTCGTTTGTAGATATGCATTTCATTCTCAAAGTCAAGCCAATTGACTTCTGTGTATAACATAATGGATGCTGCATTATGTCCAATCCCAAAGCAATCCAAATCTTCGGCATTCACTCATTCATGCAGTCGCATTCACCGCACCGCACCACACCGCTCTTACCTGCGGCCATTATTGATTGGCATTAGAGACAGCAGAGGAAGAGCAGCAGCGGAGATTGCAAGTCGAACGTAAAATTTTATGAATGAATTCTGCACACAATAGACAGACATACATATATACATAGATATATGTAGATATATGTATGTATGTGTATATATAGATATTAGATATATCATCTTGCCTTGCATGGCGTGAAAGGTGCGCGTGTCTCCGTTGCGCTCGCATGGCTTTTGCTACTTTTGTGGGCGTCTTGTTGTCTGCAAAATTTTTCTACCTCAAAGCAAATTGCTTGTGGACAACAGGTTGTTTACGATATGTAAGCGTGTACATATGTATGAAGATGTGAAACTATATGATTTAGCAGATAAATGTATATAATATACTCACACCTTCATACAATAACATTTGTTATTTTTTGAGCAGTTTGGACCTTTGTATGTAACAATAATTGTCTAGTTGCAGATAATTGACTTTTCCTGTAGGTTTTTTTTTGTTTTAAATCACACAATGAGTAACTGAACTATTTACATACATACACATATATTATATATTCCGTGATTTTAGCGCTCCTGCGGCTTTCCTTTAGATACCGATTGGTCATATATATACTATATACAATGAATATATATACTTGTATATTAGATAAATATGCACATTCTTTCCGAAAGACCACCAATGCGTATATTGACAACTAACGTCGTACGTTTGGCATGAATATGTATATATGTATGTGCATTTCCCGGAAATTTCCTCAATAAAATTTCATATAGTCACATTGTTGTTGCATTTGCATGCATATTTTCTTTATTGATTGACTTCACTGGCCCATACGTGATTTTAGTAAAATTTGCAAAATTCTTCATACGCCTCCGATTACTATTTTTCACCAAAGGAGCAGATGTGCAATGTGCACTTGTCTTAGCACATACGGTACCTACATACATACATACATAACATACATATACTGCATTGTAGCTTGTGATTAATAATGTGGAGCGTAATGTAATTATATTTCGAAGAATTGCGGCTATCGTCATATTTATTCGTATTTATCGGAATATTTTTATAGGAATTTAGTCACTGATTCTTTGTAAATAATTAGAATATAAATGAGTGTCGATTTTGTGCAATAAATTTAGTTTGATAACTCCATAGAATTCATATTAGTAATGTAAAAAATATTATATTCACAAACGTGTCCAAAAAATGCGACATATAGATAATTATATACTTTGAAGTTTTTGAAACTCATTTACTATCAAGTTCCGATTTAGCCCACGAAAGCGTGATATTCCATTAAAAAATTATGACATTCACTGGCTTCTTTATACTGAATTTATATCAAATGAACTCTTTTCTATGTATATATTTTATACGCAAACCAAGGTCACGTGATAAATTGATGATAAATATTCGAACGAGTCAATCCGTGTTAGACAATTTTGACCTTCAGATCGTCAATTTTAGATATCACTTTTTGTTAAAAAATATCACAAAGTTTACGGAACGGATCGTTAGAGGTGTTGTCCCACCTTAGTGAAGTTTCGATCGTTGATCTGACCATATAGTATCTGAACCAAAATAGCATATAATCCTTATTAAATTATGTATCAGCTCTTGCTAATAAACCCTTAAGTTAAATCAGAGCGGTTTCATGCTTCAATATGGGATTAATATCGCCATCAATTTGGAATTTCCCCGCTTAAATATCTAATTAGGATGAAGTGCGTTTCAACTGTAAAAACAATGCTAAAAACCATTGGGAACTCTCCAAACATTTGTGAGTATGATCTTGAGACTCTAACTCCAACTTCATTTACATTTGTATTAGTGTAAACAAGTAAGGAAGGGCTAAGTTCGGGTGTAACCGAACATTTTATACTCTCGCAATTTATTTATTTAGCTTTATTTATATTATATATAATCACAATTTGACCCACATATTCGTCATATATATTGTAAAAAGTCCATTGAAAGTTGGAAACCATAATATTAGGTTAGAAGCACCGAGGTCCTCGTGTTCGATATATGGGGCCTTAAAAACCTATGGTCCGATTTCGGCGATTTTTAGAATGGGGCTGCCACACTATAAACATAGTGTTTGTGCAAAGTTCTGCAACGATATCTTCACTAGTTCTTATTTTATACATTGTAATGTAAACGATTCAGATCGTCTTCAAAGTTCTGGTATATAGGAAGTAGGCGTGGTTGTGAAGCGATTTGGTCTATTTTCACAACATATCATTGGGATGTAAAGAAACTATTAGAAACCAAGTTTCATTAAAATCGGTCGAGTAGTTCCTGAGATATGGTTTTTGAGCCATATGTGGGCGATGCCACGCCCATTTTCCATTTTGTAAAAAAATCTGAGTGCAGCTTCCATTTGCCATTTCTTATGTGAAATTTAGTGTTTCTGCCGTTTTTCGTTAGTGAGTTAACCCACTTTTAGTAATTTTCAACCTAACCTTTGTATGGGAGGTGAGCGTGGTTATTATCCGATTTCTTTCATTTTTGGAATGTATTAAGAAGTGGCTAAAAAAACGACTGCAGAAAATAAGGCCCAATTGCTGACAAAGTGAACGAATTGGAATTTACAAAATTGGAATTACGAAAAAACACCCTGTAGAAAAATATGAAAATGCTTTGAACTGACCGAGTTGTCAAATGTGCGGCAGACCCACAAGAAGTGGTAGCGCCATTGTTTTGATACTGATACTTCTGAATTCTTATGTATACTGGATTGCGGTTCGAATATAAGCTTAAAGCCCCTCATATTCATATATGAGAACTTCGCCAATAGAATGTGGCTGTAGAAAGGTAAGAGCAAAGCTGCAAAAGAAGACTCGGGGTAGATTAAAACCTAATTAAACATTCTTCCAAGTATTTCCGAAAAGTTCAACTGTTCTTAGATGACGAAATTCCTACTGAAAGAGCGATCAATGCTAGAAACTCTATTATTTTATTAACTTTAATGTATTTTGGAAAGTAAATATGAACTATTAATTGTTTGTATTTCGGAAAATATTACAAAACATACTTAAATTATATTATTGGATATCATAAAGAAGGATATTTACATAATTCAATAGATATCCAATACATATGTATATACTCATAAATACTACCAACAAATCCATAAAATTATTATAAAGATTACATTGTATATCTACATACAAGTATAAAAGCATGTATAAATTCCATTCATAAATTTCATAAAAAAAACTCCAATCTAATTCACATATGTACGTTGCGTTATTGTCCATAACTTCTCATAAAAATAATACTAATTCGTTAAGTTATTGAACACTGCATTATGACTGCGCTGTAGCGGAATGGCATTTGCATTTTCATACGATTTGTACCAGTCTGGCAATTTGTAAGCCTTAATGTCCCTGCCTCATTTTGCCAAGATCCTTTTTTTGCTCAGAACACAACATATGTGAGAGTTTGTATGTATGTGTGACGTACGCTAATAAAATCAAAGTACCAGCCAAACGACCTTAGGGAAGGGCATCACAAATCGCATCAAGCTTTAACAAATAAATAAATGTCTATGATACGGCAAAAATAGGCCAGTTGGCAAAAGTTAATGTACGAATTCCGCAAACACACACACACACTCACACACAACCAATCATTTGAGCGCTCATAACCTTAAAGCGATTAAATAAACATACATAAAGTGCGGCATGAAATCCAGTAAGCGGCGCACTTTTACTACGTACAACAACAACAACAAAACAGTAGCAAAATGCACAACAACTACAACACTAATAGCGCATTTTACCGGAAGAAGCATATTGTACTCGTACAGGGTATCAGGAGCAACAGATTTCCTCAATGGTTTTAATCCTAAAGAGCCGTCGCACACTAATCCGCCACTCGAATGCGCCGACATGTGCGCGGCATCGCCGATATCACCGCCACCACAACCAGGCGGCAAAGAGCAGCGACTCTGGTAGCAGTATGAATATATCAGCGGCGGCTTTGGCAGTCTTTTAATGGCACTCATCGTTCATCGTATTGCTTTTGCCGCAGCGGCTTTTTCGGCGCTTCCTTCATCATCATTAGCTGTTGACATGCCAGACTTACCGACGGTGTTTGACTCTCACAAAATTGTACGAGCAATTCGATTTGGCGTTTGATCTTTGAATGGGCAGCAGAGATTCGCTTTTACTCTGATTGGCTGTTGGATGTAACGGTGTTTGTGGTTATTACAAAGTGTGGATACTTATGGAAAAAGATGTGGCTGCTGCTTGGACAGTTTTAAAGGCTCCATTGAGAAACTGATAAGAGCAGATCTAGGTTGCCTCAGTTATCGTCAGGAAAGGCTACGTGGAAATTTGATACTTGTTTGTCGACTTTAAAAAGGCTCTGTCTGAGTTCTAACCGAATTTCTTTCGGCGGTTTGGAGGAATTTTATTGAACCAAGGTATCAAAAATAAAGGACCCATTATTTGCCTTTTTGTTTCATTAGGCAATTGAGTAAACTATGATATCGGTAAGACACGTCTCAGAGCTCAAAAGATAAGGGTGCTATGGATTAAAAACTAGCAGCTAATACTGAATAGAATGATATTAATTCAAATAGGAGCGCCTAAATCACATAAGCGGAAACTTAAAATTGTGAAGCTTGACATGATCTGAAACTAGAGCATAACCGTAAATGTTGGAAGTCCGGAAGAAAGCGACTATAGCGGCTGATCCGTTACAAAACAGTCTTGTTGTAATCGGAATGGATCCGGATTTTTATTACGACCAAGGACTGTCAACTCTGCATCATTCTTCAAATTATTTAGGGAATGGTTTCTGCCACTACAACAACAAAGTTCTTAGGGAAAACATTGGAAATTTCCTGAGCTTCGCAACGGTGAACACAATTTTAAATTTTTCAATTCAATTCAAATCGCCTCGAAATGTCCTTCGATTAACGATTCGTCACTGTTATTCATATTATTTGAGGACTTTCCTTTAATGGAATTGAAAAACAGTGATTTCAAAACTCTGGAAATATGTTGCCGGATAAGAAGATATAACCGGGTTTAGGTCATCATAGAGAGACTTAGATTAATTTCAGCCCATTTATACCAATATTAACAAATATTTCGAGATTATTCCAATTAGTTCATGGGAAACTAATATTTTTTTCTTTCAAACGACTATATAACTAATTCTATAGACTACAGGCTCGCTGAATAATCTGAATTAATAAAATATTATTAAATTACCTGAATATTATATTAAATACTCTTAGTTGTGCTCTTAAAATCTTATTATCTTCGTTCGGAATTAGTAAGCTAAGATAAAAATAAGAATTCTATTTTGAAAATAGAAAGTTATTACTTCTACTAACGAAGATTTCATAGCAACTTACAAATGATTAGTTCGAACAAAAATCGCAATAATTCGAAATCAAAACCAAAACATAATAAAATCACAATTTAAATCTAATTATAGTATGTACATATGTATGTGTTCCGCAAGACAGCCACCATGAGACAGCAGAAATTAATAGAGCAATCAACAAATCAAAAGAAAAGAAGAAGCAAAATGAGCAATGACTAGCGGCTAAATTACGCTCAACACCCTGGGAAGTCTGCCATGTGAGAGCAACTATGAACCAACAAACACACACAGCCAAACTTCTAGTATCTTCTAGTAAATGTATGTAGTTAATAGTAAAATTCACGCTTCGACTTTCCCACGCTAGCCGTAAAGTCAATACTTGCAAATGATCCTCGATTGAGGTCAAACACTTGGCTCTGAGCACTTGCCAATCAGTTGGTCGCAAGACTACACAAAGATTGCTACTAAGTGCCAACTGAAATGACTGAAGCAGCGAATTGACCGCGCGCAATGAGCCAAACAAAGTACAAACACCGCATGAGCTAATACTAATCAAATAAGAAATATCCTGACACTACCTAGCAAAATCGCTTACATATGTTTACATTACATATGCGCACTTAGTGCAAACGACTAACTAGAAAAAATTTAGAAATTTTTTTTTCGAAAATTTTCTCACGCCAAAGTTAGTCGAAGTCGGGATTTTCCGAAAATGGCGCACATATTGTACGAAATTCACGTGTCGACGAGAAGTGCACGTCACTTTTTGGAAATTTTCATACAGGACATGCACGCACACATACACACACACAAACACATATATAAACTGTATATTACATATGTGCCGTTGCTGAGCGCGCTAGTGTGGGAATGTCCTTCCTCAACACGATGCGGAAGCATTAAAGTGTGAACACGTCGCTCACTCACACACACATTTACCTGTAAACACTGCGTGGTCGAATGCGAAAGTCAAATTCCCACGCAACTTCTCATGGACTCTGCCACTGAGACACCAAGAAACCAAGGCGCACACTACTAACTAAGATTAGGGCGCTCCCAGTGTCCTTTCGCCACACAGTTTGAGCAAACAAGTGAAGAAATTACGGTAAGGCGCTGATTGCCGACATATGCACATATGCGAGCACATATGAGCATAAGTATGTAAATAAATACGCAAGAATTCTCAAATGTGCATAACATATGTGGCGAAACTGTGTCTGCTGCACCTTACGTGCACCGATCACTCTGTGTGCGTGTGTGGAAACTTCTGTGCGATAACGCAAGCGATAAAACAACAACAACAACACAACTGCACAAGTGTTTCGGATATCCTTATTGCCGCCACCACCAGCCTCTTGCGCACCCCCTCAAGAGCTTATCGCTGCTGTTCACGGCTGATAAACCGCGCCGACCCCACCCGCCAATTTGCCAGCTTAAAGCCCTCAAAGTCAACAGCAACAGCGAAATCGGTTCTGGTGGCAACACGCCATATTAACTTTTGTGGGTGAAATTATTAATGAATATCCTTTTGCTGACTGCGCTTCCCATTCATTAACCCAATTACAATGCTAATGTGTGCCGTTCAATTGGATTAGCTCGTTCTTTATTTTTATTGTTGTTAGCACACTAAAATGGTATTAAAGTCAAGTTTTTGTGCTACGAATTAATTGTGTACAGTGAGGATATTAGCGCTTAAGCAAGCAATAAGATTAACAATTAAAGCAAATACAAAAATGGCAATTAAAGAGGCAATTCGAACAAATATGTGGAAGAGTAGGCGCTTCTGAGAGGTCGTTAATATATATTTCTTGAGAAAATCTTGTCAAATTTGCTGAACATGTTTTCTTGCATCAGAGAAGAAGAGATTCGCTCCGATTTTAGAAAATTCTCTGAGTTCTTTAAGTTATGTACTCAGACTGAAGACGAAAGTATAAGCGGTAAAACAACCAATCTTCACCTCGGCTATATAAGATTTTTGACTGGCTATTTTGTCTAATACTGATCCAAGTTATTATAATTTTATAGAATCCATTCTCGATCTTACTGATAAGAAAATAAGAACACAGACGCGAGAGAAGGGTTATATGGATTAAAAAGTAATAGCTAGTGCTGAATAGAATAAAAATCCTAAAGATTAAAACCGGATAATAATTTGAATTGAACTCCCAAGATAATTCAAGTGTAGATCCTGCTTAAAAATTGAGAATCCCGAAGGAAGCGAAAGGGTAAACTACGCCGTATCTTTTGATATAGGACTTTGGCAGGCTCTTTCTGTTTGCATTTTCTAACCATCTTAAGCTTCTGCGGAGGTTACTTAGTTCTGCATTGAAGAAATTTGCTGAAATTCGATATTATATTCGGCGAAGGCAGGTATATTCTGGGTTCTAACATTATTCTGTAACTATTCTGCTACATAAGGGGCATTCTCTGGAAAAAAAGCCACTTGAAAAAAAGTTCTTTATTTTCTTTGGCAATTATATATCTTATAGTACATGTAAAACCTAAAATAAAACATATGGTTTTAGGTCTGTGTAACGCGGGGTTGCCATATTATAAGGGGCCAAAGTTTTTTGTAAAAAAATTTTCGAACCGCCATTTAAAACTAATGAACAGATTTTAAAACACCATGTGACTTTTTTGTACAGAATTTCTCAAACTTTTGAAACTGTATATCGTAAAAGTTTTTAAAATTAATATTTCATAGCAAAAAATGAAAAAAAAAATTTTTTGGAATTTTTAACAACTCCCCATATTAAAATGATCAGGGTGGCGAGACGAGTCAAAATTCGAATGTCTGTCTGTCCGTCCGTCCGTGCAACGGATAACATGAGTAAAGGTTGAGATATCTTAATGAAACTGGGAAAACGTATTCCTTGGGATCGTAAGAGGGTTGCTTTCGGAAATGGGCAAAATCGGACCACTGCCACGCCCACAAAATAGCGAAAACCGAAAACACATAAAGTGTCATAACTAAGCCATAAATAAAGTTATAAAAGTAAAATTTGGAATAAAGGTTCACACTAGGAAGGGGCATATTTGGAAGTAATTTTTTTGGGGAGGTGGGCGTGGCCCCGCCCTCAAATCGGTTATTTGTATATATCACGCAAACCAATGAAGCTATATAAACCAAACTTTCTGCATTCGGTTCTCTTACGTACCCCACCACACACCATTAAAATAGTTGAAATTGGATAATAACCACGCCCACCTCCCATATAAAGGTTAGGTTGAAAATTACTAAAAGTGGGTTAACTCACTAACGAAAAATGTCAGAAACACTAAAACAGAAGCAATTGAAGAGGGAAGCTGCACTCAGATTTTTTTACAAAATGGAAAATGGGACTTTTCAAAGCCCCGAATATCGATTATGAAGAATTCAGTGCCCCATGGTAATTTTTCACCGAAAATTTCGGTAAATCTCTCAGGTATCTTATTTTAATTCAGAACAAATATTTTTCTTCTAATAGTGTGTCTCTGTACCAGAAATGGATAAAATCATAACTTCCCCAGCTCTCATATACCTAATTATAGGATTTTCAAATTGGGTCAAATTTTGTGTTATCTTAATAAAAATATATCAATAAATTGTGAGAGTATAAAATGTTCGGTTGCACCCGAACTTAGCCTTTCTTTACTTGTTAAGTCATAGGAAAGTCAGAGATTTAAAATACCGAAAATACGCTTTCGAACTATAGAAACTCTATAAATTTTCTTATGCTGGAAGCAAAGACAACCATATTTCCGACTCTGGCGGAAACGATTAAAGTCAGACCTTTCGGAGATTTATTGAATGAAATTTTGGACAGTCGGATGTTTCTCGTCTAAGGGCGTATTAAAGACATCAAGTGAAATTTTAATAAGATAATATGGAATTCGCTCAACCCTTTCCAATCGTTTTCAATTCGAATTTTACGAGGCATTTATTCACTAGTGTGTAGTGCTCCTTTACATGATCTCTATGACTCAAGGTGGACTCTATGAATTGTTTCTCATAAAAAATAGGAGACCTCATCCTCGTCAGTGTATATCTTATTGGAACTGTACTATATGTGACACCAGAGCACTGGGACTCAGTGTTGTAATGTATATAGAATATGCTTTAAAGTAAAGCAGATCTTCACAGGTCTAGTTATAATGTTGAATCGTTTACAAAATTATTAAATTTTTTATTTACAAAAAACAACTTCACTAAAATGTTATTGAAATCAAACGAAAAAGTTTTTTGGTACAAAAATAAATTCTCCATTTTATAAATGTATGCTCACAGACACTTGCTACCACTTACTACAAAGCAATGCAAACTAATTTCCAAGCAAATTAAAATTGTAAACAAAACAATAGTGCCGTCTACACGGTCACTCACGCATACTGCTTTTCCAGCTCGGCTATCCCCAATGGCCGAAAAAGCATACTTATGCTTAACTATGTATGTATTTATGTCGAAAGCTGTTAGCCAAGCTACACTTGGCAAGAGTATTTTCCAAAATAATTATGATTGCCGTATTTGCCTTTGCCAAATAAATACAAACTACTGTTTATGAAATTTCCACTAGCAATAATTCGTCAACAATTCAAATGTAAACTCTAATGTGTAATGTATGGGCACACATACACACATACGCAGATATGAATATATGTATGTACAAACAGTGGCAAATGGCCATGCCTGCAAATAGGCAAAGCTATGCGACACTAAGTGGGTGTGTGTGTGCATGTGCGTCATTATTTGTATGTAAGTGTGTGTGTGTGTGTGTGTGTGTGTCTTTGTAAGTGCAAACGGCATCGACAAATATGCATCATAAATACCAAAAATCTCGAAAATATCACGTAAAATCGATCAGCAACAAAAACCGAATTGTTCAACAATGTAGCTACAATTTGTTTAGTAGCAGCAACAACCAAATGTAGTGATGCCCTCAACAACAAGTACAGCGAAAAGAAGTAACAGCGGAACAACATCGTGAAAAAAAAAAATGGAAAATGGAAATGGTAATGATGTTGCATAAGGCTTTTTGAACGAAAGGAAGGGAACTCTAATGGTGATACAAACATACATATATTCTGGTATGGATTCATACTTTTATAGGCTCATACACAGATGACTATGAAAATTATGGTATGTAAAGGTGTGTTTATATAATTTACAAAATATTCTTAGCTGCCGAGAACTGCACTTCTCGAGTCTATAGGACTTCTGGCACTAACGGAGCTTACTTAGTTTTTAACAGGTTGAACTAATTTTTTTCCATATTATACTATATTAGTTGCATACTCTCTTCTCTCTCCTCTTTTATAAGAATATATCTGGTCATAATATATAGCTCTCTGGTCATAAATTAGATTTACATTTCTTCATACTTCATCATTTGCTGAATTATTTGAAGTACTTTCCAATTATAAATTACTACATACAACAAAATGGGCTTTTCAGGGTATTATTTTAAACAATTAATTTTTGTTTAATTTATTTCGTAGTTCCGACTTACATCATCTGTCAATGTAAGCTTGATTGGACAATTTTAAGAACCATTGCAATAAGATAAAAATATAGTTTTATGACCTTATTATTTTCTATATAAGTAACTTAAATACTAAGGTTAAAAAAGACATTTCCATAAGCCCTATATCGAAATTCGATGGCAAGTACAGTTGAACTTCCATAAATCGAACTCTTGAATTTTAAATAGAAGTATAATTTCATACAAATTACCTCCCTTGACTCGAAGTCCCTCTAACTCGAAGATTTTTTGTGGGTTATGGTGATTCGAATTAGGGAAGTTCAATTGTATTTCCATTTAACTTCGAGAAACTGAAACATTTTTGTTCTTAGAACTAAAAATCTTGAAAAAAATCGTTTCCTCCAATACACCGACGAGTGCCATACAGTGTAATCATAATAGTCAAGATATTATTTATCTACCATCATTCTAACTTTTTCTAATCTTTCTACCTTGTATATCTTATTAATACAGTTTGCGATGATTCCAACTTCTCCACAAATATCTGTTATTAATTATTAATTAACGGGGAAATTACTCTATTTTTAATTTTCCGTAATCGAAATGATGTCATTTAGTTCCACAGAAGTGAGTCATACAGAGACCTTCAAACCGATTTCCGCGAGAAAAGCCCCTACTCATTAGATGAACAATTTTTCAGGGAATAAATCTCATTTAATTATAATATATGTCTATTTCGTAAAAGATGAATGTCGAAATATTATTTAATACCTTGATCTGTGCACTTATTGCTATCATTTTGTTAGAATCAGTAAGTTTATCCATGTTTCTAAATTAAGATAATTTCTGATAAATCTGAAGAACTTTAACTTTTCCTACTGGGTATGCATAGAATAACTCAAATTAGCGTTCAATGACACACAAACAAATAAAAGGCAAAGCGATAAAATGAACAGCAACGGTAGAACTATTTCCTCACCCACACTCACTCACTCACTCACCTACACCGAACTCTACACAATTCACCCCCAGCCAATGCAAACAAGCTCGGCCCACCTCAAATAAAGGAAAATAGCTAAATACTTGCATCATTACAATGTCCCTAACGCATCGATATATTTTTATTATTTTCTTATTATTTGCTTAGAGCTTCTATTAGTAGATATGCATGTGTGTGTGTGCTGGTGTGGGCATTTACGACTATTTGTTATTTTAAGCTTTGTTGACGTTGTTGTTTTAGTTGCTACCGTGAACCAATGATTTCTACGTGATGTTTACATAAATTTCAATTCGTTGTTGTATTTGAATACAAATCAACTACAACAAATACACGGTAAATATTACAAAAATGGAGAGAGAAAGAGAGAGAGAGAGAGAAAATGAAGTGAAATGAAAATGAAATGTAATAGGTTAATGTAAAATTATTTACACAGTTAGAATGCTAGCAACAAGAACAACAAGATCACTTTCAAGTTGTACACAACAACAATAATAATAATATTATTATTAATTCAATGCGGAGTTACTTTGGTAAATATCAAGTTTAATAATCTGAGATGAATAAATTATGTTTAAATTATGAAAAAATTATTAAGAATAATTTATTTTGTTGTTTGATCTTGTAGGATTTCATGTACAGCATCACACCTATACGATATATATATGTATAACGATATGTGTTGGTGTCAATTTCATTCGATCACCTTAATACAAATATACCTACATATATGTATGTATGTATTGGCATGCATTTAATTCTACTATGTATGTACAGGTATTGTAATTATATCGCATACAAAGTTGCTACGCTATTTAACTGCCGTCATACAAAAGCCGACTCTAAAGCCGGAGCCAGCCACAACGATTGTAGCCGTCGTTTGCTCTGGCAGAATGTTGAAAGAAAAAAATCAATAAAAGTCACGTTTTTCAAAACATCACGTTCCGTAGATATTTTCTGAGGCTCAATATGACATTGCAACAGTGCCAAATAACAAGTCAATGAAAACAAAAACAATTACAAGAATTATACGAATATTAAGAAGAAAAAAAATTTCACAACAATTACAAGAATTATACAAACAGTTAACTACATACTTATGTACATATCTTGGTATATAAATGCAAACCCATTTTTGTATAATTGTAGATTCAGAATTAAGGTCAAGTATGGAATTTCTAATGAAATTACCAACAATTTTATTTGCTTGCCGTCACCTTGAATTTTTTTTGATGATGATTCACCTCACTGTTTTCTTTATAATTCTTTTTATTACGTTTAATGACGAATCAAATTAAATTTAGAATTAACTTTTAATATTATAAAGTGGAGAACTGAACTGTTAAAGATTGAACGGAAAGAAGTAATATTTCATATAAAATAAATTTCATTTGGTGCGACAATTCGATATTCGACTCGAAAGGAGAATCAAGAACAATTTACCAAAATTGCGTGAGCTGATCTATGTACATTAGGTTGTTGTTGTAGGAAGAATCAAAAGCCAATTAAGCGTTTTCATACATTTAAGTATATATCCACTACCGTTCTTAGTCTAAATATATCCAGATTTTTTCTGTCAAGATTTTTTCAAATAACGTTTTTTTTTTCAATAAAAAATCGAATTATTAATCACACAAGCATTATTTCTGACATATGTATAGATAACCTTATTCAAAGGTATACATAAACTATTCGAAAAATCTGGAGAACTTTCACATTTTCTCTTTCTATATCGTGCAGAAGCATTGGTGATGTTGACATCATGTCCTTTGAACATGGTCCAGCAAATAAAAAAACGAGGTCATGTTGCCAGAATGGATGAATGTATTCCGGCTTTAAAAGAGTTCGATGCAGTACCCGCCGGTGGAAGCGGCGAAAGAGGATGCCCTCCACTACATTGAAAAGATCAGATGGAGGGCGATCTAGTATGGCATGGTATTCCCAATTGGAACCAAATTGCGAGAAAAAGAGATGATGGGTGCGCTATTATTGATTCGTCTATAATCGCAAGAGTCTTAATCGAAGGGTCTTCTCTCAGAACCGCCACTGACGCCAAATAAAAGAATAAAAGACTCTCGAATATTTTACTTTGCTTGCCGAAGAGCGAGTCTAGAGAACAATGTTTGCCGTAGGTTCGAAGCTAGGATCGAGTTCAGATTCTGCGGAGTTTGAATCTCGACTACCACTGTATAGCGGTGTTTAACCATTTTACTCTATAGAACAATATTAACCTTAAAATAGTACGTGTACTTGATACAAATATGTTTAATTATTGTAGCAGAAATTATTGAGAAAATTTTAAGATTTTTTTAAATTAATTTTTCAAAAATTTAACACATTCATGAATTGAAACTATATAGATATTAATCAGTGAAATGTATTTTAATTTAAAAATATATTGTTTTTATCAATAATATAAATTAGGTAGTACTCTAAAGTGGATGAGTTTTGATACTAGTCGCTAGCCAACGCATTTTATTATCAGATTTAGCGCATTTAAATACACTCATATGTAGATAAAGCCATTTCACTACACATTTACGCACTCAAATACGCATTTATATGAGCAACATTAGACTTTAGTGCGGAAGTAGTGCTTGAGAAACCAGTTAGAATAGGAATGACGACTGAAAGTCGATTGCATTGTAGAAGGACGCACCGTTGCTGCGTCCATTTTGGTCACAACACAACACAAAACAAACAACAACAATAAAAAACATTAAGGAAAGCATAAAGTAGTCCATTGCGTAGTGAAGTGAGTATGTTAATACAATGTTTGCATATACATACATATGTACATATGTATATTTGTATATTTTATAGTCTACACGCCAAACGGCCGGTTCATTCACCGGCCACTTATTGAAAAAAACTGGTTTCCAAGCAGCAGCGAGTGCCAGTGCATGTGCGCTGAAAATAACAGGGCAGCGAATAAACAACACAGTCGCGTTGTGGCGGAGGCGTTACAACAACAACAGCAACAATTAAAGCACAAACGACCACGACCACATCACCACCATTCCACCATGAGCACTGCTATCAACAACAACAATACAAATGCGTCAACGAGCCGCTCATTGGCTGTCGCGCGCTGCGTTACATACACACACATACACACGTACACAGCATAACACAAAGGCATATCAGCTGCGCAGCTGCTAACTGGAAAGTCAAACTGGAATTGTTTGGAATATTTTGTTTCGTTTCACTTTCACATTCACATGCATTTGACGTTTGTATTGACTGACGTTGCATGTGTTGGTGTTTTTGTCGTTGTTGTTGGAGTTGTTGCTGTTATTGTGTTAGTATTTGTACAGCATGTCGGTTTTCGACGTGCGCTTGTCAACGCCTGCCGCTGCCGTCCGTTGTCAATGCGCTTGTGTGTTTGTGCTTATGTGGGTGCGTTGATATGTGCTCGTCTGGCAACGCCTTTTCTATTGTTATTTGAATAGCGTTTGCACGTGGATGTGTGTGTGTGCGTATCGGTGTATTTATTTCACCCCTCATTGCCAGCCCGCATTGTACATTTGGTATTTGCTTTCTCTTTCATGCCCCAGCATCATGCCTGTGGCATGCCACATGCGGCATGTGCCACTCGCAATGTCTCGTAACATATCCGTTTTACTGTCATTTACAATTCGTCTCTAATTCTCCCAACGCGCTGTAACTTTAATTCACTGAGTACATACATACATAGGTATGTATATATGTATGTATGTATGTATTTGTAGATATTTATATAAAAATAAACTTGTGACTGCTTAAAGGTATATATTTGTGGATAAGGTATGCCGCTGGAAAGGTGTACAAACAGCATAAGTCACCGTCTGCAGCAGCTGTATACGCCTGTCAAAATTCAATGTCAAACTCATCGCTTTATTGAAAATTTACTGCATTTACACATACAACAAGAGCAAACACATCGACATAAATTATGTTTTACTAAGCATTTGACGCATACTTTAGGGCGTTCGAGCTTATTAAATTGTATACGGAGTGGCAAATGCCTATTTGAACGCTCAAATGGTTTAGGTATTTGAAAACTTCTATTTTACAAAAAGGAAATAGGCGGCACACAGTTGCAATTACACTTTATGCAAAAAATTCTCAAGTGTCTCGGTAATTCAAAACTCGAAATTATTAGAGGCGCGCGGCAGACGACGGCGGCACTGACAACAACAAAAACAACAACACCAACACCACAAATATTCACTTTCGGCGCATATGAATTAAATATCGTAAATTATGCGCCATGAAAAATGCGCGACTGAAGGCCAGGAACCTTTTTTTGTAATGGAATAACAATTTAAACCGCAACAATTACAATTTCGAGATATTTTGAAAATATTTTTTTGTATTAAAAACGATCGCGTTCGCGTCGAATTTTAGTATTTTCGGATTTCTTCTTGAGTCGCGGCTAACGGCAACAACCCTAAGGTATTTGAAAACTTCTATTTTACAAAAAGGAAATATCTAAATTCTACAATACTTTGTTTATTATTAGATATATATTTGGTGGTGATTTCTGTGCATAGTTCTTTGAACTTTATATACTCTATTCTTTTAGTGTAAAACTTGTTAATTGCGGGCAGCAAAGTTTTGTTTATTTTCGTATGCATAGATGTCTGAGAAAAATTTAATTGATTTATATGCGCACTTTTTAGCATTACATATGTTTATATATATTTGTATGCATACTAACTTAACAATTCCTAGATATTTTTCTAAAATCTTTATTTTGTATGGTTTTTCGACAAATTTTATAAATTTATAAATTTATTTTTATACTCTCATAGCATATTTGGTTATCTTAACGTTTGTTAGAACAATTGAAACAATCTATATTTATTTGGAAAGAAATAATCCCAGTATATCTATATGTATGTCCGTTCGTAGACGTAATGATATTTTGTTAAAACATGTTTGGCGCTGAGAAAAGCGATCCATATAACGATGGTATGTGTGGTTGGGATGAGCGACTGTTTTTACTGTTTTTAAATCACTGTGATTTTATAAAGCTATTGCGATCCAAAAAAAAATAAAATAAACGAAAATATGAGATAATTTTTGTGAGACCAAAGAATTTGAGAATTTCTACTAATTCTTTTTAACATTTTTTGTTTATTAATTTTAACAATATCCAAAATTGATCTGCTTTTGTAATCACAATTAACTATTAGGTCTACAACTTTGCTTCCGCCATTTTGCAATAGATATCTCTAGGGTCAAGCACTGGTCGATTAAATCGTTTTATATCGATCTTGGACATTTGTGTCAACATTAACCCAACAAAAAATTTGTAGAGATCTGTTTGCATCCCAAACTTATTCTCAACTGAAAATGTCACTTTTTGAGCCGAATTCTCGACATTTGCGGGAAATTTTGCTTTTCTTTTTTAATTCCAAGAAAAGTACGGCTGACGCTCATCGAATGCTTTCGGATACGTACGTTGAGGCTGTCCTAAGTAAATAAACTTTGGCTACATTTAACTGCTTTCGTAATCACCGTACTTAAAACTATCGAAATCGCAACTATAATTGCTACTACTACTCAAATTATTGAACTGCCATTGCGATTTTAATTCACTGCTATTTACAAAAATTGATTGCAGTTGCTATAATCGATTTTTCAATCACAGTGAAAAAATCAGCGGTAGTAAAATATCGTTCTTTACTATTATGTGGTTTTAAAGCGTATTCAGTTAACTGAGGATATACCATTTGAGCAGTTTACCCTTACCACAACAGTTGATTTCTCGTAACTGGAACGGATCCTGATATATTTACATACATCGGGCCAAAAAAAAAGACTTCTGCGGTGAGACCCCTACTTTAGCAAGTATACTCAAATGAATAGATAATCCAAGTATGCTTTGTTAGTCCTATGCAGTCGTTTTCAAAGTATGCAAGACATTTTTTAAAATTAAAAACAATAACCTAGTTGGGGTACTCACAAGTTGTCATAATAAGTCATAAATGAAAATTAAAATAAATACGATGGTTGTGAACACCTCGTTATACTTTTGTGGTGGTAAAACTGAAAAACAAAATCTGATTGACTTAAAAACAAAATATTTCAATATACAACGAACAGAACACATATCGCACTCAGTCGTAATTCTGTAAATTTATTTTTTAAACAATGCAACAATAATCAAGTGTAAAATTTCAAGCTCTATGATTTTTCGACACTTTACGACAACTTGTAAGTACCCCAAGTATTATGAAACAATCTGACTAGAACTAAACGCAACAAGAGAGGACCTTTGATAAATCTGTTATAAGAAGTTAATTTTTTAAGGCATTTCTTAGTCGATTTTGTTCATTTATCTACTGGTAAGGGTAGGGCTTTATATTAACGGTATGTAATAACACCGAACAGCAAAAGCGTATTTTCCTGTGTTTGGACCAAACCAATTTTTTCGAGATTGAGTAATATAATACTAAAAAAATAATTTCTCCGATTTTCGAATCGAGCTTAAGATACAAATATTAAATATGATATAAGAGGTTCAAATAGTTGCTTTGAAAAATAATATTAAATAAAAAGTATAAAGGGTTGGTCCAACATCCAACCGATTTCTTTTTTCATTGTTAGTATATAGATATGGAAATATAGAAAAGAAATTTATCTAGCATTGTCCTTAAGGAAAATTTTATATTTATATATTTCAATTAGGTACATGCTTACTATTATATATGCACATATTAGCTTATCTAAATGTACATTAAGAATACACGTGAATAATTTAAATAATTTTCCATTGCATATAAAACAGTTGAGAATACCATAAATATGATTTAAACCATTTCCTCCTTTACTTAACTTCTTCACACAAATTGTATTCCCTACAATGCGAATCAATTGCGATCGTAAACAAATGTCGAAAATTAATTTGTTACTAAAAATGTTTAACTATCTTTCAAGCTTTAAGTGCATGAATTTTCGCTGATAAATATGTTAGTACTAGTATACTCGTATATTATACATCGACTATATTAATTCATTGGTGCAAGGCACATAAAACTTAAAATACTGTGACGCATTGCCATTTGTCTTGCTCTTTAAAAATTTTCTGTTGACTTAATTTTTTGCGATTTGAATTGTTTTAAGCACTTGCTTGCTGGATGTTTCGCCGTTTTTTCGGCTTGCTTTGCTGTCATTAAATTCACTGAAGCTGCAACAATAGCTGCGTCATACGATATGCTGCCAGCTATGTACATACATACATATGTCCATGTCCAGCTGCAGCCAGCAGCACTGTGCTATGTAGCACTAATGGCTAAATGCATTTTGCAGAGCTACAACAACAACGGCTCATTGCTGACAAGCATGGGGTGCAACAATACCGTGCAATGCCATTTGTATGCTCCAGACGAAACAAATTACAAGCTACCGAACAATGTTCATGGATAGAGGAATTCGAAGCTGCAAAGCTCGCGTCTCTAGTGCACAAGCGCACAGCACACACATACATACATACGGGGGTATGCTTGTACAGCAATAAAAAGCATTGAAATTAAAAACAAACAAATCTCCTTTTTTCACTTCACCGTAAATATTATGTTCAAACAAAAAAAAACACAAAAATGAAATGTAAAACTAATGTGCACAATTATTACTCTTTGGATCCATCTCAAAGTGCTGCTGCTGCTGCTGTTGGAGTTGAAGGAGAGCTGTCGCCGTTCGACATGCTAACTTTTGGAGGGAATCAAGTGCGACGGCGGTGGCTGTGGTTAGCAAATAAATGACGATTATAACGGTTATGTCAGTAACGTCGCAGCGCGGGTGTATCACGTGTGCCCGTCGAGCACTAACCAGGCGCTCGAAATATGCAAGACACACGAATGTGGCTGGACTTGATGTCAGGCGGCACACAGTTGCAATTACACTTTATGCAAAAAATTCTCAAGTGTCTCGGTAATTCAAAACTCGAAATTATTAGAGGCGCGCGGCAGACGACGGCGGCACTGACAACAACAAAAACAACAACACCAACACCACAAATATTCACTTTCGGCGCATATGAATTAAATATCGTAAATTATGCGCCATGAAAAATGCGCGACTGAAGGCCAGGAACCTTTTTTTGTAATGGAATAACAATTTAAACCGCAACAATTACAATTTCGAGATATTTTGAAAATATTTTTTTGTATTAAAAACGATCGCGTTCGCGTCGAATTTTAGTATTTTCGGATTTCTTCTTGAGTCGCGGCTAACGGCAACAACCCTAAACTCACTGGCAATGGACGCGATGCAACTAAACGGTGAAATGTCGCCAAGCCTCAATTGGAGCGATTTGCGCCCCAAGCGCGGTGTTGATCGCATAGTCGAATATACATATGTATGTACGAGTATGTAGCGATCATTAAGCGGGCGAACGGGCGCCATATCGTTAGCGACGCCGCCGCCGACAACGCTCACTACTTGCCGCTGCTTTAAAGTCGAGCGAAACTCTTGCGAGTTGACGTTCAATGCGCGAGGCGAGCTTTATCGCCAACGGTCTCCGACTCTTACCATGCTTTCTTAGTGTACTAAAATTTACTTACACACACACACACACTCACATATGTATGTGGTTAGCACTTCCCCAATGTCAAGCAAATCAAAATAAATAATATTCACATTTTGCACTCCGTGACTTATGTTGACTTGGCAAAATTTTGCATTTCATATGAAAATTTCACTTCTTCTACCTCAGCTACACTTTTACTCAGCGCGACCGCTATTTAATTGTTCGACTTTCAGCTGGGGATTGGATGCACTTGAGCTTTCTTTACATTTCTTTCTTTCTTTTCTTAATATTTTCTTTGAGTTTTTGTTTGTTGTTTTTGTTAATTGTCCCCCGCTAGAAGTTAACTTTTCACAGCACTTTCATCAGCGTTTTAATTTAACGCTTACTAAAGTTCTTATTTCAAGTACAAGTGCATTTGGTACATACATACAAACATTCGCCGTACAGCTGTTGACTTTCTTCGTAATTCTCCCAAATTATGCTGATGCAGTACTATATTCATTTACTCGTATTTACATATGTACATATTCGCATAAGTTTACAACCCGTCAATGGTTCGCCTTTGCACAAGTCCAGACCTTAGCCAATATTCATCGAGTATTATATAACAGTTATGTGGCTATGTATGAGTATGTGTATTGGTCATTGTTACAGTTGCTTTATTAATATTTAAAATTGTATTGTCTTATCGTTTTCATTTTTATTTTATTGCTGTAGTATTTGCTAGCTTTTCACTTATGGTTTCAATGCCAAGGGATACAAGCGTATATATGTATGTATGTATGTAGCGGTATAGCAAGACAATGCAGTGCATATGAAACCAATATAGCAAGGTATTGAATTGCATTTAACCAAGGCACAAACAATTCTGCTGGTTGCTAACTATACAGTATTCAATTTTTTCTATAATCTATAAAAAAAGGGTGTACAGTAGTTTGTATAAATTTTTTATGAGAAATAATAAATAAACTAACCTGCTTCAAATACAAGGATATATACTTTATTGTAAAATGTTTTTTTCATGAACGGATTCATCAGTTATTGCTATTGTCTATGTTTGTACCACATATCATCATAGCATATTCTATAAGAGATTTAGTAGGTATTGTGAGCATATAGAATTTGAAATCTTGTAATTTTTTTTTTTTTTTTATGTACGGTCTTTAATGTTGATACTGGTTCCAACATAGCCTAAAATGTCACAAACTTTGATGTTTTGACTGTCGAAGAAGAATTGGCAAACTAGATACGAGTATAAAGGGCAAAACGAGGTAACTCCCAGCATCAAATAAATTTCATGTATTCAGCATGATCTTATCATTACACGTGAGCGCCACATTTTCTAAGAAACTGGGCTCAATGGAAAGCTCCTGAGATAAAATTTGGACTCACACCGAAAAATAGGCTAATAAACACGGCCAGCAAGGAAACTATAGTGTAAGCACCGATAATATATTTCTGATCCACTTGATTCTAAAATATGAACAACTTACAGTAAGATTTATTATATCGATTAGAAAATATCCACCTGACACTGCAGAACTATTAAATGAAGAATAAAATATTATTATTTTTCAATAATTTTCCTTTTATTCTCTTCAACTTTGGTTAACACAGTTTTCACTTTATTTTAATTCACATAACCACACATACTTTCATATGTACATATAAAATAGTGATACGGTTATTTAAGCTCCATTTCAAGAACATACATATATGTATATGTATATACTTAGATTTATAGAGGTAAACAGGAAATTTAATGAAGCACAAGAATCACGTGACTAGTTCATTGAGTAAAGTTTGATCGAGCTTTGTCTTTGACTCACAAAAATTATGGTATGCATACATCTACCTGTAATTGAACTTTATTCGATTTCTTTGCGTCCCTTTAAGTTTATAGTGAAAAATTGTAAACATTTTGCAAGCTACGGGTGCAAGTCATTAGTCATCACAAAAATCGAATTAATCATTACTAGTGATGTTCGCAGTATTTTAGTCACATTTATTGGGTTACAATTTAGGTTAAATTTTTTGTATTATATCAAAATTTGTATTTTCGTAGAAAAAATATAAAATTGTTTTGAAGAAAGTATGATGACCGCTTTTTCTGTATATCTACATAAAGCTCAGCTCATTAAAATTTCGAATGAATCAGAACTCCTCCCGTGTTTTCCTTTATAAATCTCAGAAAATGCAAGAACACTAGATTAGAGGTCGCTTAAAAGACACTACAGAATTAGATGGCTTCATAAAAGTCTAGATAAAAATTAACTTTTGTGGCGCTCACGTCTTCAACAGTCGATTAACTCAAGAATCTTTCATAATTTCATAATATTTGAACAGATATTGTCAAAGAAAATCTTCGTTGTAAAGTAATAAAAATATTAACAATAATTCTTAAAAGGTTTCCACGACAGACTACACACCACGTAACCGGAACGTACCCAGAATTTTATCCGACCAAGCACTGTCAACTCTTCGGCATTCCTCAAATCTATAACTTAAAACTTATTTGGGACTATTTTCGGCCGCTAAAACGACAACAACAATAATTCTTAAATACATTCATATAAATACTCAACTTTTTCATATAAAAACTCAACTTTTTCTAGTTTTTTTTTTTAATTTGTCCAGTCTATCATCTTCCATGTTTGATATGTTTGTTTTTGTTTGAAGAGTTATCATGAGTCATTCAACTGTTTATTTAATTTAAAAATTAAATTTTAATTATTGATCAGCAGGCTCAATATTACCACCAGCATTTTAATATTTCTAGTATCTGCATATGAAAATACTACTGATTTCAAATTAAAATATCAACTTGCAACTGCATGATGTAATATACAACAAAAACAACACAATAACAAATAAGCCAACACAAAGGTTTCAAATTTTCAAGAAAAGAAACTCCTGCAACCGATACCATTGAGATTGAGGAATATGTTTGAATGTACACTTGTTCCCACTGCGGTGTATCCCCTCTTATTTAGTTATTTGTATTCATTAAGAGTGAAGAGAAGAAGACTGCATCATTGTCATGTTGATAACAACTTGTTTTGCGGGGAGAATGTGTGAAATTCTATGCGGGTACCAAATCCAGTGGGCGATATGTCATGGCAAATTCTATTGAAACTTCGACAATGTGGATAGTAAAAAAACAACACAACAATATAACAATAGCTGACACATTAAACAAGTAGAAGAAAATAAAATTAAAATACAAAAATACAAATATGAAAACTGCAGCACAGACGAAATTGAAATATGAAGCTTGTCAGCGGCGCAAGTGCGCAGTCGCAAAGATACTACCAAGGCATGTTTTCAAAGAAACGCAAGCATGAAGAAAAGAAAAAAGAATGCAACAAAATTGCAGACCCAATGCGCTGAGCTACGACGGCGCAGAGTAATAAAAAATAAACTATTATACGCACAAACAAATCAGTTAAATGTAAAGCTAATATGTTTTTTTTTTAATCTTTGTAAATACTGACACACAAACATATACACACGCTTCTGCATGCGCTTGTATGTATGTGTGTATTTGGGTAATTGTCACTAGGGGCGTTAATGGGCTGTAGCTGACGTTTTTCAAAATGCAAATTGCGCACAACTAATTTGCATATTTTAAAATTTATGTAGAAAGAGGGAAAATATACTACTCTCGTACATAATAAAATTAAGTATCTGTAAATAATTTTCGCTAAACAAACTAAAGCAAAAAGTCAACAAACACATATGTATGTATGTATGTTTGTGTGGGTTGATATGCATGTAAAAATGCTATAAAGTCTACAGTCGAATATACATACATATATATAGGAGCAGCTCGACGACGAGTCCAAGGGCACAAGAGATTATTTACTATTATGCTTCCAAGAACTATTGTGGGCAATGGAGCAAAGCAACGCTAGCACCTATATACATACCATACCATACATGAGGTATTTAGTACGGCTGGTCGCACTGCTAAATGGCGATATATAGTCAAAGAGGCGACAACTGTAATAACAATAATAACAACTGTGACATCGTCGAAACTCATCAAATTCACATTTCAACCGAAAACAAAAACATCACTGCAACTTACGACAACTTACAACACACTCATACACACCTGCATACATACGTACATTTGCAACATACAAACCCCATACTTTCGTGAAATTATCCGCATATGTTCGCTTATTAGCGCAACGAATTCTGCATGCAGACTCCAGCGCTCCAAGCAAGAAAAAACCCCAAACGATCAACTGGTCAACCGTCTACCACACCCGCACCAGTGTCAATTACCAATACACCTCGCCTGTCAACTATGGCGCACGCGTTGCCCCTCGCGATCATCATCGTGATTCCCGTTGCCTGGAACTGGTTGTGCAGTTCGGTTATTCGTTCAGTTATTCTAAAAACTAGCGCAAAATTAGCATGTATGACAAATTGATTGGTAACTAACGACAACAAGTAATCGTACGTACAACCAAAAGGGCGTTTAACGAGCCATACAACTGCAGCGAAAAGAAGCATTAATTCAACAAGGAAAGTCAAATTAAAACTTGACAGCTGTCGACGAAGATGTTATGGATGTGTGAGTGAGTGTGTTTTGGCAGTATGCTACAGTGATTTCGTAGATAAAATATTTATTTACAACTTCATATGAACTTATATTTAAGTAATATAAAAATAGGTCTAGTCCAAAATCGCATCCCATCCCTTTGTCGATTTCAAAGCCGCTTTCGACAGAAGCTACCTATTCGACGCCGTGTCTACATTTGGGATTCCTGCGAAACTCAGATCAAGATGCGAGATAAAGCTCAGAATAACTCTTGCCAACAGTTGCTACTTTGGGATTGGTAGGCAATTGAGAAGCAGATCACTCTCTCGACGAACAAAAATGACGCTCTCTCATCATTCCCTCCTATTATAAGGTCCAGAAATATGAACGATGATAAACCGAGATGAGAAAGCACTTAGGGCATTCCAGGGCGAGAAGTACCGAAGAAGATAGAACCAAGCATATAAGAATCAAACGAATGTGATGATTGTCGTACGCATGGAGACCATGCTCCAACGAAAAACTCCTTCGATTCGAGAATCATATGTGGCCAATAGAAGCAAAGGCGCTCACGCAACCAATGGAAGGATCAAGTACATAGGAACCTGTCTGCACCTGAATGTACAACTAACGAAATTTTGTGTTCTCTGCCCAGATCGACCCATGGTTGTAATGCCAAAGAAGATTTATTTTCCGTATATTTAACTCTCTGAAACATCGAAATTTTCATTTATATTTTAATAAATCATATCGGTCGTAGGCTAAAGACTCCATTCCGGGTACAGAGGGAGTTTGCTTTGTTAGATATCCTAAATATTCCGAGATATTCGCCGTTAGTTGTCGAGACGCTACCGCTTGTAGAAAAAAGTTTATATTCGTAAAATAATGGGATCGAGTCCAGCTTCCATGATCACCTGAATGCGATCGTTATAGAGTCGTTTACACTTTCTAAAACTCAAGATTACCCAAGTGATGTGAAGGGACTTCAATAAAAGTGATTTATTTAAGAAAATATATTTTATTTCCATATTTTGTATTTGTGTTTATTCTTTAAATTTGAAACAGGATATATTTGTACCCAAATCACCGCTCAATTTTTTCCAAAAATAGCCAATGCGATAACCAGCCCACTGTGCGACAACAGGATATTGTTCCAGTTGTTGTAACGCATGTGTGATCGTGCCGGACCGTGCATATATACAATCTTACATAAATGTCTACATATATTCTCGTAAGTATGTATGTATGTATGTATATTGATATATTTTTGTAGGTGCTAATACATGCATATTGTTGTAAGCATACTTGTATGCCAAAGTGTTTAAAGGTTACACGCGCATTGCTACATCAAAAATTTCACGCTCAATCAGAGACGTAATTGAGCCGCAAAGGCAACCGTTGTCGCAGCTTACATTGAAAAGGACGAAAATGCGAGCAGTGAATGCATCAGAGACCTGGTACATATGTCGCGTAGAGTTCAAAAGTCAAACTTCCGTTCATAATATATTTAGTGGGCAGTCAAGCATAAATGCAGGAATATCGGAAAAAATACTTTACAGACAAAACATAGACGAATGGGAAATGTTGCTGTTTGTATGTATGTTTGTATGTATGCATGGAATTCTTTATATATAAGTACATATTTATGTTTTGATAAATTCTTTAAGTGTCGCTACTGCTGCTGGCAATAAAATTGCTGCGTCATAAAGTATGTCTCTATTTATTCTATGCATTCAAATATATATATATGTACTACAAGTACCCCCTCCATATACATACTTGAAAGTGTACTAATTTGATGCCTCTATTGAAATTATTCACACCTAAAGCACATTAATATCTACAAACATACATACAAATGTCTGTCTATAGGCATAGCAAGACAGTCTTCTCCGCCCTCAAACTGCGCTTCTTGCTGTTACAGCTTCTTTTTTCCGCCCATCAATATACATACTTAGGCTCATCATTCGTGTCAGTGACATTTAATTTATGCGCAGGCGCGTTCTACGCGTTAAATGCACTTTTTTTATATTTTTTTAGCCTTTTTACACTACTTCACGCCTCTCAAGCGGTACTCAGCGGTCGCGTCGTTTCGTCAACAAGCCAAAAGAAAATTGTAAAATATAAAAATTGAAAAATACTTGCAAAAGAAAATTCGATATCAGCAAGTTTCGATCGCAAAATCGCAGAGAGAGTGCGAGAGATATGTGAGTTCTCGAAAAAGATGGTATCCTGTGGCGAATCGAACGTGCCATATTAAATTTTTGGCGGTTTTACACATACTTACATACACTGTGGAGTATATGTAGTTATTTAACTCTAACAATTTGCCTAAAACGTGTACGGACACATCTTCTGTGTCAGTTCACACCGCACAATTCTTTTCTATTCGCGCCGAAATCAGAAAACAATTTCAGACAACAAATCGACATGGCATTCATTGTTTGGAACACGTTCAACGACAGTATCGAATCACTTCGATCAACAGCGTTGAAACTTACAAGCAACTATGTGGCACGCACGTCAGTAGCGGTAACAGCGTCAATAAGAAGGACATTTCACTGCTGCAGGATGAATGAAAACAACCACAAAAAAACAACAACACTTACATTCATACATGTTGTGATTATAAGAAGAAATGTATCTCAAACAGTTGCTCAACATCACTTCGACGTGCATTTACTACTTCATGTTGTCCTGTGCGATCTAAAGACACACACACACGGTTGCATGTGCCTGCACAAGCACGCGCTGCACTTCCCTTAATCGCCCCGCCACAGAGCACAAACAATCTATGAACTATCTCACATATCATCACGCACAACTGACCCGCATTGTCATATTATATTGTTGTTTTTGTAAATAGTTGTTGTATGTTGTTATGTCCTTTTCACTGTCTTATGCGCATATCAGATTTTATTTTTTATTACAAACTATATTTGCAACAATCTTAAGAAAAGGGGGTAACTAAGTGATCGCCAAGCATTTTGACATGTGAATTATTCCTAAACCGGCCGCACAAGATAATTGTTTGCAAGATAGACAAAACGAAATTTGATGAAGATAAGATATCACGTATGGGAAATTTAGTTTTCATAAAGACTTGCTTATATTTTTACATATGAGTAAAATGTGATCAATACATTTGTGATATGGTTCCTATGTTATTCTAAAAAGGATATTCTATTTAATTTGGAAAAGTCGATTTTGCATACATTGTTATATATTTAGGATATTTATATACCACATAAAAATAGGTTTAGACTTTACGGCGACTGGATAGATGGATTGACTATCCAAATCTGTGGCACAAAGGAATCATAAAGATTTTTCATAAAATCTCAATATATTGAAAATATTTGGAGATTACTGAACCGCTGTTTGGCAGGCTTGAGTTTATAATATATCCCATCAATCTTTGAAAATCCACGTTTAATATATACATAATTGGATTGAGCTCTTATATCTTGTTCTCTTCAAGATAAAGTCGATATTCGCATATCAATCATCAGATTGTGGTTTAACCGTGTCCACAAAAAGTGTTTGATGCTTCATCTGAGTTCCGAATTTCTTCTATACTACTGTCTAAAGATTCCTAGAACTATTTTAACTATAAGTTTAATATGTTTTTTTTTTTCTTTTCATAACAAATGATATACAGTGGAACTTCTATAAGTCGAAGTTCTCCATAACTCGAACTTTTGAAATTGCAGTAGAAGTAAAATTTCATACAAAATTCATTCCATAAATCGAACTTTTCGACCAGGGCATAATACAAAATTTAAAATTTTGCTATCAAAGAACAATTTTAAAGGAGTCCCTATGTTCGTATTACACTTATAGATTTCATAAATCGTGTAACAAAGGCATGAGATACAGACGTCAAGAGTCAAACAATAGCAAAGTACAACAAACAAAATTACAGAATACACGTTTTAATGTATTTATATAAAACTTTTTGCGAAGTAAATAACCTTTTTGAAAAATTTATGTTTTAATGAAAATTTCTATAACTCAAAGTCTCTCTAACTCGAAGTTTTTGGTGGATTGTGGTGATTCGAGTTAGAGAAAATCCACTGAAGTTTGGAGGCTCCAACAAATGACAAATGACAACAAATATTCTTTAAAATATTAAAGTTTTTTTAATTAAAACATTCTTTAATACAACTAATTGACAATGAATCTAAAGCACATTTATTTATCTATATAAAGTTTAAATTAATTTGAAACGAATACCGTCGGATATCAGAGCACCTTAAAACGCCCACGCAACCGACGCACTCACCTTCGTGAAATATCCGTTTTGCCGCCGCTAACTAAGCAATTTTCTAACAAAAATTGCCTGTGATCCTTTGAAATATAGAAGTATATTCCCGAACTTGGTTAAAAATCCAGTTATGCAATCAGTTGACAACAAATCGGTGGATATAACCGCACATAACGCACAGACACTTATGCACTTCGAAAATGTATTAATTTATTTTATTATCAATATTTTCACAAACACATGCACTAGTAGAAGGAAGCTGTGGTAGTCTAACGGTAAAAGTTGTAAAATTTAGTAATTATATTATTAATTTATTTTTTTTGCAATAATATACAAAAGAGTACACAAGCACAATTGAAGAGCGAGTTAACTAATCAAAACGTCAAAATAGCTAAAAGGCATTTGATTGGCTGCCAATATGCATATATAACAGCCTATGTATATGTATTTATGTATGAGTAAGTACTTGAGTATAAGCAAAAATCTTTAAACACTATTATTAATAATTCAAATTAATTGTTGAGCAAACTCTGAAGGTTTGCAATTGCTGATCTGGAGGCGACACTTTCTTTCGTGGGTACTTGTATAATATTTTATATGCATCTGCATATGTATTTGTTTAAGAATCACTGCTTTTTCATTAGCAAATCTAATCACACGTTTATTGGCGTTAATCGTTAATCACGTTTCATAACTCAACTACAACTACACTAGCACCAAAAGAAGAATTATTCACAAGACGGCCGATAAGAAAAGCTTTAAACATTTAGTGGAGTGTGCGACTGGAGTGGCGAAACACGCTTGGATGCTGGAATCGGAATGAATGAAAGCTGAGACTGAACTTCACCACAAATGGACCTCATCCAAATAATCAGAGCCCACAGCCAGCAGCAAAGCAGCAGCAAGCAGCGGGCGGCGCAGCCTAGACGCAGCTCAGACAGGCGACGGAAACGTGCCGAAGTGACGGCAATGCGCGGCAGCGAGTTACAGCGAACAACCCAAGTGGATAAAACAGCAACAAACGCAAACAGAACAACAACAGCAAAAACAATGAGTAGTGATAACAATAACAATACATGTATATGTACTACGTGTGTATTCCAGTTGTATGCAGTAAGATCAAGCACGAAACGAGCCCACGAAGTAGGCGAAGCATCGCTGTGGGATTGGTGCGTGCATACAATGGCGGCCGGGCAAAGCGTCGACCCATAAAACGCGCACACCAACAAACAATACAAATTACACAGAAGTGTACGTGTGCATAGTCGCACTTGTAGTATGTGTGTGTGTGAGTGAGTGCACACACCTACAGCACTGTTTGAGGGTGGCGAGCAGTGTCGTTGGCGCTGCTGCTGCGACTGTTGCTGCGTGTATTGTCGTCGCTGTTGCGATGTTTGGAACAATTCCAACGGAGGAAAATATCATGTTGGAAGTACACGCGATGAACGCTTTGCTGTTGGCGTTGACGTTGACGTCGATGGTGGGGGTTGTTAGCGCACTTCACGCGTTCGGAATACTAGTGTGTGTTTGTTGTAATGGCCCATTAACTATGCAGTTCGTTGTATGTCGTAATACATGATTTTTGTAATGTAGTCATGGACTAGTCAGTCAATATGAGACCAGATCCATTTTTTTGCGCTAATCCTGTAAACAGTTTGATTCGAAATCTTAGGACTAAAATGAAAAAATAACGCAGATATTGTAGATTGTATCCGATGATTAAAGGAAACGTAGAAAACTCATTAATTATTGTCTAGAGCAGGATGAAGTAAGATTTCATTTTCTAGATGACTCTTGTTTGGATCGGTAAGTTGCAAAACTAACTCTACATCCTTCAAATTCCGTATGCCTCCCTTTAGATAGCTATAATTTTGAAATTATCCCTCAAAGCAGGGTCTATAAAAATATTATGATAACAACAACAACCAATCTGCTTCTTTTCAACAGACTTTCATTATTATGTAAATATTATATTAATGGAAGTCTTATCGTTGAGAACAGAGACTAGTAAAAGTAATATATTTTTTTCAAAATCTTCGAATCTATGGAAGGTCCACCATTAGTCCCCTTAGGGGTAGTCAGAGACACGAAAAAATTATTATATAAAATTAATCGGATTAATATAAATTTTATTTTATTTAAATTTAAACTTAAATTTATTTTTTTTAATATAACAAAATGGCGGCCTCGAAATTTTTCGGAAAAAAATCAACAGTTAAACTTAAAAAATCGGAATTGTGAAAATCCTTCGTCAGGCCTCGTTTATTATGTATTCAAAAAGCTTTACAAATTTCATTAAAATCTACTGAGCGGTTTTCGAGTTACAGTTGTCACCAATTCAAAAAATATAGTTTTGAGAAAAACGCTATTTGTCGAATAACACAAAAAGTAACCATTTTAAATTTTTAGAAAATCCTTTTTTTTTCCTGACTACACCTAACCCCTTAAGGATAATATAACGTTGAAAATAATTCCTCAGTCTTATTATGATTTTAGCGTTTTCCATTTTTATTTACTTTTACTTCACCAAATATGTTTTCAATATGAGAAAATAATTAAATAACGGTAGCTAAATAAATTAAATTTCAAATTAATTTAAGTATTAATTTTAACGATCGGGTACAAGTAATATTTATTTCTCTTTCATATTTGTTAAACAAATTAATCAATCAATCAATCATTTAATCGAAATTCTATTTGCATCGATAACGACATTGGGACATTGCATAGCAGAAAAATCAAACTAAAATTAAAAGCCGCACTTCAGTGCATTCTCGTGAGGTCCTCAACAATTTTAATGACATCATCGACATCAGCCTCCTTCTTTTCACCGTTCAGTGTTAGCTGTTGATAAAACGAAATATATTATTTTTTCGAAATATTAATAATTTAAATGCACTTTACCTCCAAACCCGTAACAGTTTCTTTCATTTTCTCCCTGCCCAAATCGAGGAAGCTTTCAATTAAATCGCCATCAATGAAACTCTCACACGGCTCCGTCTTCTGTGTGGTCTGATAACTTCTGTAATAAGAATGATCTATTTTTCCCACCGATTTGATCGTATTGGTTAAACGTTCCTCAAGGCTATGCAAGAAATCGTAGAAATCTTGTGGTATCTGCGTAACAATACCAATAGCGCCATTCACGGAACCATAGAGCACACAACCCATATTGGGTGTTGTACGCTCACCGACATTCTGCATTACCAACGAGCCGTGTCGGAACACATTTACAACGTCGCCCAAATGAAAACGTGCCACTTCAGGCAACAGCTGTCGTTCCTCATCCGTCGTGGCGGCGCTAAATTGTAGTTACGGAATTAGAAGTTTATTCATCAAGTTTTCTCACTAAAGTTACCTATCTTTTTGACAAACAAACAGATTGCCATAGGTCTCCGAGCCCAAAAATGTGTCATCATCCAAGATTTCTACAGCCCGCATCCACTTGGGATCGCAATCACGTGAAATCTCAACGAAAATTCCCTCCATCTGTTTATGCTGCAACAACGTCATCGAACGCATCAGATCACCAACCAAAATAAAGTCACCTGTTTTCGTTTTTGTAAATATATGTTGAAATCTAAATTATTTAATATGTAACTCATTTCTCACCTTTGGCCTTTAGGTACAATACAGAAATGTTATTCTGAATATTACACTCCATACGCAACTCCTTCTCATTGGTCCACTCATATAGACGCACAAAACTGTTTATACCCGCCAAAACTTTGCCATTAAACTCCACCAGGGAGTTACATGAACCGTCGATTTTCGTTTCGGCCACCTGTGTTAGTTTGCCTTCGTTGTAGTGGAAGATGATTATTCGTCCAACTTTTGGTTCAGGTTCGTCGGCATAGATGAGCGCAGTGGATACAACGTAATACGTATTCGGATCATCACCCAGTTTAGCGGACATCAATGAAATTATGCTTTCCGATGGCATAAATTGGTGCGCATGTAGCACTTCGAAAGTATTCTGGTCGATTATTAGTAAATTGTTTATGTCCAATTCTTGACCGACTTCAGCATTTGTAGTTGCCGTATTACCGCCACCAGGTTTAGGTATAATGTTCGATGCGTAGGTTATATTCTGTGCTTGGGTCGAGGCACTCGGCCGTGTGGGTTTCGGACCACCACGTCCTTGCACATCAACACGCAACGTTGCCACACCAAATGTTTGTGAACTTTCTTGATACGCAATGCGTCGTGGACCCTCACCAAGTGGCACAGTTCGAATATGCAACTTCTGTATCTCATCGATGGTGCCTAAAATCACCGAATTCTTTGTGGCTAAAGCCAAACTGTCCGGGTATGACTGCGCATTCAGCGAGCACATATGATTAACTTCCTTCAAATTGACATTTGAAAAGACCAATTTATGATTTGACGAATAAATAACAGTGGGGCGATCCGAACAGGCGAATACATTAGTGGTTGCAAATGATTTAAATGTACGCAAGGTTGTTGGTTGTGTGCCCAAAGTAACTTTTTTCTTCTCACTTAGCCGCCCATCTACTCTGTTTAATATGAAATAGAACATTGAGCCATCACCCAGCGCACAGAGCAAATAATGTATGCCCTCAAATGTAGTCATCAGTATGGAACGCGGTATGATTTCTGTAAGTAGAATGAGATTTGTATGCTTAAACTGTTAATTTATTAACTGATAGTGAATATTTACCACCAAATAATTTTTCAGTGTACATCGTTTCCAGTTTTGGCAGTGCTAGAATCACAACGGATATATCTGTCCACAATCCAATTGCGACAAGGTCAGCTTTACTTTTACCCTCTTCCAATGGGGTAATATCTATACAAGCGACTTCATATTCCAAAGCCCTGTGTGATTTCTCTGCCAACAAGCAATTCTCAATTTCAATGTAGTACACATTGCATGCCGAAGCAACAACTATTTGTGATGCATTACACGAGACGACACCAATGCGTTTACCATCTGGCGGTTGCCATTCCCCTACTAAGCATTTGGTGGTACTCTTTACCAGACGTACCGTAAGTGGTGTTACTTGTATAATCTTTGAAATAAGAATGAAAGCATTCATTAGTATGTGTTTGATTTGTTTTGTACGTCATTCTTACCTGGTCATAATCAACATTTGCGCAATGGAAAGTCTGTTGATCACTAATAAAGCCTGGTATATCAGTTTCTTCTACCTCCTCGCCGGTTAGTGTTAAAATTCGTGTATGACCCACAAATGCGAGCACTAATGTGTTCTCAAAGACACTTTCGTCTATACCCACTTTAAGTGACCACATACCTTTTATGCCAGGCAAATCAATACAGGCATGCTCCTGAATACCAATACCAATCCTAGAAAAAAATCAGTAATTCTTATCAGTTATTGCGCGATGGTAAAGTAGCATAGACTAACCGTATAATACGAAGTGAGCCATCTTTAAAGCTGCCGGAGCATGTTATTATTTGTCCTTGACCTTGTCGATCCAAATCCACCACACCTAAATCGAGGATAGGTGCCAAACTGGTAAAGTTTTCCATGGGTATAACGTAAGAGCCACTTTCGTTGGGAGTTGTACTTAAACGGACTAGCTGAGAGTCACCATGTTTGGAACCAATGAAGAGAAATCCGTTATCCAAGTACGTTATGCATTCCGGTATAGAAATTTCACCTGAAATTATAATATATATTATAAAATAATTCACTTTTAACTTTATATTTCCGTTTAAATTACCTAGTAATTCCACTTTAATTTCCTTTACTGATACTCCACCTTTACCATTGTCTATGGTCTCTAAGAAAAGCATAAACAACTGTCCATACATGTTGCCTAGCAAATACCGCTGACCTTTGCTATCTACGCGAGCATAGCAGTTAATGGTACTTTGCTGGTGAATAAAATACATTTTATAACCATATGCCACTAAATTTTTACATACAACTCACTTTAAATGTAGATGGCGCTACAGCATGGTAGCTATTTCCATCATGGTATACAATCGATTCACGCCCAATAACAATCGCGCCACCTAAAAAAATATATTTTTTAGTACTAATTTTTCAGATAATTGTGAAGCCAAACCTTACCCAATGGTGTTGGTACTGGTATCAACATTGTGGCCTCTGTCTCGACATTGTCTTGTTTCCAGGCAATTTTCATAAACTCTTTGTCACGTAAGTTTATCTCATGTGTCTTCACATGCCGTCCATCTACATCTTTGTGTATAACAATAATTGTGGGATTGATGCAACCGTATAGAAACTCCACATCATACACATTTAGTTCGTCCATACTGAAATATATTAAAGCGATATAAAAGCTTTCATAGGAGAATGTATTATGTATAGTAAATACTTACCGTAAATTAGTCGCCTTCAATTCGCTTGTCTCCTTGTCCAAGGGTATAATAGTGAAGAGACCCATGTAAAGGCACATGCCTATAACACGCGCTTTTGGATCAATTACAGCGATTACACCGCCTTCGGTTGGTATGCTTACATTATCGGATACATTACCATGCGCTTTTGTTATAACACTAATTTGGTCGCCGACCATACGACATTCCAGTATCATAACATTATATCGCAAAGTAAGTATAAAAAGTAAATCCTTCTTGCTATCCTATAATTTAAATGTATTTATTACAGTTTAGTGTGCTTCCAATTGTTATAACAAACCTGAGGACGGAAGTGACGCATGACAGATATCTGGCCATTGATATTTACTTCTTTTAATGGTCTCAATCCTTCGGGTGTAACTAAATCAATTTCCAACTGGCTGTTTCGGGCAATGATTAAGTTTAAATCAGTTGGCGATGTAAAATTGCCTGAAACGTATAAAATCTTTAGAATTAACCTGACAATAAGGAATTTGTTGTTGTTTTAAAAACACGCCGGTTATCCATCATAGCACAAAAGGCATGGCAATTTCTAGGCGGGAGCAGCAAAATATGGTTATGCTGCTAACCATCTTAATTAATTGTATAAACCAGCGACCAGTTGTTTAAAGCAGTAAATAAAAAAAAATATATTATAAATTCCAGTTTCCCGGGACGCGACGCGGCAAACATCTCGCTGATAGTCATGAAATTTGTTAATAGAACTTACCGGTTACGCAGCTAACAACTGCAGTCGGCTTTTGTGCCGTAACCACATAATGGTGTGACATTTCCTCTGCTATATATTTTAGATATCTTCAAGTCGTTTCAAATAATAAAAAATTATAATTTTCCTTTTAAAAGGACGATTCTACCACCGCAAACCGTCGAATATCACTTTTCGGCCTTTTTTGGTTTGACTAATTACAACTCTGTCTTCTAAATATTCAGCACCAACCAGTGTTACCAGGTCCATGAATGACAATTAAAATAATTTTAAACCTTTATATATACGTCTATGTTGTTTTTATATATACAACAAACAAAATATTTATTTCATATATATCTGAGATATATTTTGCAACCAAATACAAAATTAAATCAAAACGAATATATTAATTTCAATAGTAATTATGTTTACGTTCTGATTCCGATTTGTTCTAGATTTCACAATGGAAATCAGTGTTGTAACAAATTTCACTACGTTGGAATTGTTATCTCAACTGTTACTAAATTCAACTCTGCGTAAATTTTGTACTGAAATTAATATATTATGCACCGAATATTTTTATTTAAATTGTTTTAAAAATATTATTATATTTTAGTTAAAGTTAGGATATAATTTCTGTAATATATTATTAAAAGGAGTGAGGCCCATATGAAAAATTACATGTTTCAGTTATGCTTAGGTTTGGAAATAGGACTCACGTCTGACAGCTACTAAGTTGTGCAACAGTGCAGGTGGAACCATTCCAGTTTGGTACTACGTGTTTGACAATTTCTCATATAATTTCTCGTTGTCTCGTCGTTACGAAGAATTTATTATTGTTCATTATAGTTATTAAATAAATCCTTATTTTTTATTCTAAAGTGCTGGTAATTGTACAACAATTAAGCAATAAAAATAACGTAAACGTTTTTGCTCGGGCAAATAATAGTATTGTTGAGCTTTATTTTCCGCGAATTGTGGTAGTCTGAGGGCTAGAAATATGGCTAAACTGACGGATGTATACCGTGCAGAGGATGTGATCGACGTTGGTTATAGACAAATCCCAGTTGTCACAGGTTCTGCCGATGATTCCTCCTTAATGGTGAGTTGTGACAATTATCGACATTGATAAGGTGCACTAAATGCAATCTCAAAAATTTGCGTAAAGTAGGGTTGGATTTTACTAAGATATATAGATTTTGCTAAATATATTGTTTAAATACTGCTTTAAAGGAAAAGATGCATTATATTTTCATAATGTGTGTAGTTCACATGACCGTATTGCAAGAGCTGTGGAGAAAGTGTATGTATAGTAAAAGTGTACGTACATTAACCAGCTGATTGTTAACCATTGAACCTGTTGATACATCCGAAGTTGGCTAGTACGGAAAGAAGTTAGTAGAAAAAGTGTTTTATGGATTCATAGAGTGCTACACGCTTAAATAATCTTCCAACGATAAAAAATCTCAAGAATTTTATGTCCAACCACTAAAGACTACTCCAACTTATGGTATAATATGGATTCTTTGGTACTACCTACCATCACTTATGCATTCTTTGATTTTCATAAATACATGTACATATACATACTTACATATGCATGTTTGAATGAGCTGTAGTTGGACTGTGAAAACAGGTTCAACGCGAAATACATATATTTCATCAACATCTCAATGCAGTTGTACTAGCTTGCAAATGCACGACAGGGGCTCGATTAGTTTACTCTGCATAACTTGCTTGCTAAATGATGACTTTGGATGCATCAACACTCCCGTCCCTGCGTAGTTATCGCGATATTTGATATACATATGCATAGTTTTCTCTTTTATTGTTATTATAATTATAATGTTTTTTTTTATAACATCAATTGCAATGCACCTTCATATTTGTACTAATAGCGGTATAGGAGTCTCATTTCTAACCTAATTCACAGAAAGGCGTGCATAACTATAAACGATGTATTTATCTTTTTAAGTTTGTTTTGCGCTTATCACTATATACATACTTAGATGAGATATGAAAATAGCTAAAATTTATTGTAGATTTAGATCAGTAATGACATCCGAAGTTTATTGAATATTTTTTTCAATTTCCCTAGCCAAATACATACACAACTTGTGGATAAATAATTATTAGTTAATTTATTTAATTTTATGTAAATGTTTCCAACGAATATTAACTAATATATAATGTAAATATGGCTTATGTTTTCAGATGTTAATGGATTTGAGTAACAAAGGTCTCTGCATAGATAGCCCGCAAATTCGTGGTAGAGAACTTGAAATATTCACGCGAAAGTTTAAACTTTTATCGGCTGATGAACTGAAATTATCGCTGGAAATAGATAGTGTCACATTCGTGTCTTTATTAAATCAATGTGTGCCATGTGTGGGCTGTCGGCGTCGCGTTGAACGTTTATTCTATCAACTAACGCTTTCTGGATATCCGACTCTAGATCCGCTGATACTAAGAGATACGTGTATTCTTACAGTGCGCGAAGAACTTATGTCGTCACCACAGGCTTTAGGTACATTACTCTACCGGCATCATGAGGTACTCGGTGATTTGCTGGATAATAAATTGCGGAATAAAACTCGATGTGCCCTACATTCATTGGATGCATTTCGCTCAAGACCTTTTTCGGAAGTTTGGAGAGAAATGTGGTTCTCAATGAAGTATAATTGTCGAGACAGATTGGCTACGATCGAAACAACAGAATTGCACGAAGTACTCGAGAACTATTTGAAAAAACACAAATTTTGTCAGGGATGTCGTAATAAGGTGTGTATATGAAATGATTTATTTATTTTTTTTGTTTTTTTGTGCAATGTCATTTCTTTGTGTAATTTGTAACATTTTATGTTTAATTAACAGATCGAAAAGGCATACCAAATACTCGTAAACGAAACGACTTGCAAAGAAGGATTCGACGCGGCTTTGTATGCGAATATTAGGAAACCCCAATCCGAAAAGCACATTAAAATAATTACGAAAAAAGTTGATTTCCTCGACGCTCTAATAAGGCGCGCCGAACCTGAAGTTAATGGCAGGTAAATCCTCTTGAATATAAATAACTGAGATACTCAATTAACTCAAAAATATGCAAACCCAAAGTAAAATAAGACTATATAAAATCTCGTAAATTCTTCTCTTCTCGTAGTTATTCAAAGCAGCGAGAACGCCATGCGAAAACGCTTGAAATTGCCCAAGAGGAAGTGCTAACCTGCGTTGGTATGATAATGTATGAGCGGCTTCGTCGTATTTATGTTAGTCTGCGTGAAGAAGAGAGGGCTTGTCAAGTGCTGGCAGCAGTTGGTGTTCATGCGTTAAGCCGAAATTTTGACATGGCGGTGGAACGCAAACAAGGTATAAGCAATTTAGAATTGCTCTATCAGGAAATTAGTCGCGCTGAAAGAGCTAAGGAATTGAGACGAGAACAGAAGAAACTGAAAAAGAAGATGAAGAAAATTGAAAAGAAGGAAAAGTTATGTCGAAAATCTACGAAACCAGCTGTTGATAATGGTGATTCAGATGCCGTGGATGCAGACGAGGAGGAAGAAGAAGACAGAGAAGAAGTAGACTTTGAAATGATTGATGAGGCGGTGGATTTATCCGACGAATTAGACGAAGAATTAAATAAATTAGTAGATATTATGGATAAAAACTTACGCACTGAAGAAAAGGGATCCTCGATGTGTGACAACCCTCAACCTGCAACGGCTGTTGCATCAAAGTCTCCCGCTCAAAAGAAACGTAAGCAAAAGAAGCAGAAAAAGCACAAACAGCCCATACAACAAGCGAGTGGCAGCAAAAAGAAAGAAATACCACAACAACAACAGCAGAGAGTGCCTACCGTAGAACAACCGCTATCAGCACACGGCAGTCCTTACGGCAGCTGTTGCGACATCGATACCAATGTTTCTGTGGCCAAATGTGATGTTTGTTTAACTCCACAGGATCATTGTCCATGCGAAAACGATGTACGAGACTCTGGTTATGGCAGTGAGTTATTAACATCTGATAATTCGCCAATCAACAGTATCGCCAGCACCCCAGAGGGTTCGGAGGTATCTTGTTCCGACGGTTTTTGTAACCATGAAAATGGGCAGGACATGGCTTTGGAGGAGGAACATCACCACCACATGTACGATTTTCGAAATAGCTACATGTGGGGAGACAGTTCATTAAACCAAAAATACGGCTCTACGAACTGGCTTAGCTTGCAGCAAATGCTGGTAGGTACTATTTACTATCAACGATCAATGAGAGCACTTAACCAGTGTTTTTAATGGTGCTTTTATTTAGTTTTTATCAAAGTATTTAATTTAAAATTTCTAATCATAAATAATTTTCTTCAATTTGCAGGATAATTTCGATGAATATGATGATGATGAAGAGAACTGTTACATTCCACAAGAAGTGGTTCTGGAGTATCAATGCCAGCGCGAGAAAGTGGAGCAGCAACGGCAGAAACTGCGCGAAACTTTGAGAGAAAATTTCGCGCGACTATGTAAACAACATAAAAGTGGTAAAAAACGGAACATTAACGCTGCCAGGAGCAGCACAGCAGGGCCAGCTTGCATCTAATTAGCGTGGTGTTTAGTCACGGAACCTAAGGCAGTTTTAATACTGCATAGCAGTCCTTAATAATGCATAATGTATTGTAACTCAATAATGACTACGTACATTTCCGCAAAATTATTATTGTTTCTGCAAATATATATTGAAATTATTTAAACCTATGTGGACATATTAATTTTTCATTCTTTCACGGACTTAATATCTAGTAATTTAACAATTGCGGCACTCCTCGTGGAACGGCTCAAGTGTACGCAAGTCACGCCAAGTCGGTGGTAGCCCATTTGACACGAATTTTCCACATCTTTTGCAAGCCTCTAAAAACAACTTACTGTAACTGTGTAGCCAAGTCTGAAAATTAGTGCAATCGAAAAAATGAATACGTTAAAATAAGTAAAATTCACATTAATTACCATATAGCTTTTTATAGCTAGGTCGGGTAGTGTAGGCGAGAAGAAGTGCAACATTGCAATATGTGTATGTTCTTGAACTTTTCGGAATACTTCGTAACGCGATTCGGCCCATAAATCATCTGGATCAAGTGTTTCGTCAAATCCCTTAACTGTAACCCATTCGATTAGCACACCCTTGCAGACTATCGCTGCCTTGAGCACACGACTTATTGTAACCTGTGTGATGAAATTATATTTCGAATAAAGTTTTCTTTCCAGACATTAACAGTAATAACTTACAATTACAACAACATTAGAGCCAAAAGGTCGACACACTTGATAACTTGTAAGTGGTAGGTTGATTTCGCTCAGTAACTTGTCTGTATGACTAATGTAAAAAGTTCGTTTTCATCAGAATTTTCATATGAGAAAAATAATATTATGCATACTTACTCTGGGTCGGTATTATTACAAGATGTGAATGGTATGCGCACACGTTTCTGGGAACAATATACGTATGAGCGTCTAAGATTGTTTTGATTCAAATTGTTAAATGCTAAAAAGCTATGGTCATGCACTTTGTCAATCCATTTGTAACTATTCACGAGTTGTGAATACAATGCCTGACGCTCTGGAGCAGTTTCTTGCGCAAGGTAAGTAGTTTGACCCAAGCAGTACGGTGTTTGTGGAGCTTGTAAACCATTAATTAGACCTTCAACTTCCCTGTTCAAATATGCAAGAATTAAATTAAGGTATAACTAAGGCAGTCGGCCATAATTTATAGTTTACCTCAGTTGTGCATTCATGTTATTAAAGTTCTCCTGAAACTTTAGGAGAAACTTTGTGCGGCTGTCTTCAGCCAATTCGGCGTTAGTGCCATCAGCCAATTGCTCAAAGCATTGACGGACGCTTGAACGCAGTGATCTCACTGCGCCCAGCGTGGAGTTCAGTTTCTCCATTCTATCCAGGTTTAGGCTTATTATACACCGATTTATATGAAATTATATTATTTACGCTCTGAAAAACTAACTTGGTTTATTATACACGAATGTTATAAATAAAGAAAAATGCCGAAACTGTCAAATCGCAAATGATGACAACAAAAAAACTTTAAACAAAAAGGGTGGCATTGCTCGCAAAAATCTTATTTTCAATTTAGGTAATCTCAAAATAAATTTGTTTTTGTATATACAATATAAAGTGTGGAAGATTCATTATTTTACAAATTATTGTTATATTGAGAAAAATGTATTTGCAATCATATTACAAAGGTTTTTTCAAATATTTTAAATTTTTATTTTTTATATAGCAGTGGCACCACATAAACGTGAGCAATAGCTTGCCATAAGATGTCGCTACAAGCAACTCAAATCAACTGACGACAAAAGTCAACTTTCTGCGAAGTTGCCTGTCAATTTATTATTATTGTTTCGTTGCATTCTAAAGTGTAGTTAATTTTCACATATTCAAATAAGTTTTGGAAACTTTTCGCAATGGGTAATAAATCTTCCTTGTTACTGCGTCCGGAGGAAATTGCTCAAATTCAAGAAGAGACTGGATGTAAGTAAATATACATAAAAGTCCAGTATCTTGTAAACTATTTACATTTATATTTGTAATGCATTAATATGTAACAACCGTGAAGTAATTACATTTCTGTATTAATTTGCAGAATATATTAAATTATAATTGCTATTATATATTTATATATGTCTAGATTCAGTAGCTCGGAACATATTCCTGCTACACTTTCCATATCATGTGATGTAAACAATTATATCTATAATTTACAATTTATAAGAAAGTTGACGTCACTCAGTGTTATATAGTATAGTACACTTGCTAATACGATATTATTTTTGGCATATTTTACTAAGTAATTAACTGAGCAATGTGAATCAATTAGAACTGATAAGTGTTGGCAATTATCATAGTTAGGTGATAAACAACACACTTTCTTTATACTAATATCGAAAATATATCTACGCATACACACATCTAGGTGTATGAGTTAAACGGTGGTAGATCAAAGTTTGAATTGACCAATTCACAGAAATCAAGATTAGATAAAACTAATTGACCATAACTTATTGAAATTGTACAATTTTTTGGCAATACTATTTTACAAAAATACTGTTTATTTACAGTCACGCCTAACCAAATTGAGCGACTCTACTCCCGTTTCACTTCATTGGATCGCGGTGATTGCGGCACGTTATCTCGTGAGGACTTCCTGCGAATTCCCGAATTAGCAATTAACCCGCTCTGCGAGCGCATCGTACATGCTTTCTTTGAAGACAGTACCGATGATCGTGTTAATTTTCGACAATTTATGAATGTTTTGGCTCACTTCCGACCAATTAACTCCAAAAAAGAAAACGGTTTAAACAGTCGCGAAGAAAAGCTAAAGTGTTAGTATAACTACTAAAAAAATATTTTTCTAAAAATTAATATCAATTTTATTTCACTTGCAGTTGCATTCAAAATGTACGACCTGGATGATGACGGTGTTATAAGCCGCGACGAGCTATTGAGTATTCTCCACATGATGGTCGGTGCTAATATAAGCCAAGACCAGCTAATAAGCATAGCCGAACGTACTATTTTGGAAGCAGATTTATGTTGTCAAGGCAAAATTTCCTTTGAGGACTTTTGTAAAGCTCTGGAGCGTACTGACGTGGAGCAAAAGATGTCAATTCGATTTCTTAATTGAACTAACATTTACGTAGTTTGTATTAAGCATTTTTTTGTCTGACACTATGTAAAAATATGCAAAGAAGTCAAGTCTTACAAATATAGTTTTCCAAAATATATTGATTTTTACATCTAATTTCCGATAAAGTAATTATTTACAGTTGAGCGCATCAATTTTTTTAATTAGAAAATATTTCTAAGGAAATTTAAGTAAACAATATTTATTTAAGTTGTTTGTTGTTGTATGTACATATAATCAACTATTATAAACATTAAAATTATATGCACTTAAACCAATAAAAAGTATTGATTGTAATTTTTTCATATCTTCTCACTTTCCTGAAGCCAAATCTGTTATATAGGATTCCGATAATTCAACCATCTCACTGCGTTCCTAAGAGATCAACTTCTAAGACGGATTTATAACTTCAGAACTTGCGTATCATCAGAAAAACGTAAAAAATAACAAAATTTTTGGGGGTATGAGGTTTTGAAAACAATGTAATTTTATTTGATTTTATATTTATATATGCATATAATTGAATTTAATATTTCGTTATTTTAGAGTTGTAATAACTATAATCGTAATTAAGTTCTGTCGACAAATGCTGGTAGAATCACTTATTTGTAAATATACTGGGTCTCCAGCACCTCCACCAGAGCGTCTTAAGTCTGAAGTACCACAACTTAATACGCAACCAACATTTTTCAATTCATGTTGTTGATGAAACTGCCAATTTCTTCAGATGCTCCATGAAAAGTTGTAGCGAGACGTCATCGGTCAAGACAGGCGCTCCACCATCCTGTACGAAATTGTGTTTTAGTAAGCAAATATATAAAATAGTATATAGAAAACTAAAAATATAGTTAAGTAGAGGCTACAGAGAGAAGGAAGCAAAAGCGAAGCATTTTAGAAGCGTATACATAAAAGCACCAATCAACGCACCACACCACACCGCACACCATACAATTTCTATATTCTATATTTTCGGTTATTCGTCAACCAAATATGGCAATACTATAGAAAAATCATAAATACCGTAGACTGGCCAATCGGTGGCTACATTTTTCGCAGTTTTGCAAATCATACAATCCATTGAACACACGACAATTATTAAACAGAGACGAACGTGCAAACGCAAAAAAAAAATCAAAAAATAAAAGTTAAATATCATAACAAAACAGCAACATAAAAAACAATGCGTACAAACTTTAGTGAAATACAAAAGAGATGCATCACAAAATTTGCCTAACATGTACGCTTAACATATTTGCAAGACTCACCTGTCCATACGCGTACATGTTGTTATGCGTTTGCGAAGGATTGACTTTAGACAGCAAGAAACGTGCTTGTGAACCACCATGTTCGGTGTCTATATAACGCGGCATTGGGAAACGTGTCTGTAAAATCTCCTGAGCATCGTCCACAGGCGCTTGCAGTAGCTGCTTGAAATTCTCATACTCGGGCATATCTTGGTACTTCAGCGCACGCCATTGTGCAATGGTCTCACCGTGGTATATGAGAATTTGGAAAAATGTGTCCATTAATAATATACGGTCGGGTTGGATCGATGATGTATCGAGCAACACTGGTTCTGGCGGACCATTAAACGAGTAGCTGTAAAGAATTGGCTGTATCATGATTAGCGACTGTGTAAGGTCCTCGCGCATCAGCATGTGCCGGTAGAATGTGGTCTCGTCTGGTGAGTTGTTGAAGACTTGCAGGAATTGTGAACGGCGAAGATGGTACATGAATTGCGGGAAAAGGCTGAAATTCTGTGCCAAACGGAAGCTGTTTGGATCATCTTTGCCGTATTCACCAAACTTCTGACACTGTACGAACGAATATATAATTTTAGGTTATGCATAAGACATTTGGGGACTCCATGTGTATATTTACCAAGCGAATAAGTTGTCGATCGACCCAACGCAATATATCGGGACCTTCATCTGTTTCAGCGCGATACACCACCATGCGTGCCATAATGACTGCTGCAGCTTCTTGATCAAAGCCAGCACTTATATATGGTAAATTTGTGGTTGCATCTGCCCAACTAAGGATAAATAAATGTAATTATATTGGAACATATTTCAATATTCAGCTATAATTGTATTACTTTCTTGCCAACGTGGTTACACGTATACGACGCTGTCCATTTGCATGCTGATATTGTGTTATAAATTGTATGCAGCCACGTCCGCCTTGCGGCATCGGAGCCGCATGTTGGTTGACCACTTCGAAGAAAAATGCCATTGTCGAGCTAGGATTCACTGTACACATCTTCCATTGCACCGTGTTACCCATGCCGATCTCCACATCAGACACCGACGAGTTCTTCACATTCAGCGACACACACGAACCGATGCCGCCCGAGATTTTCAGCTCGCGCGAGCACTTCACCTCCAGTGTGCCATTGAATGCCATTTTTAAATCACCGCGCGCATCACGTGCAAACACCCGTTGGAATGTTTGCTTGAAAAGCGATGAATTGAATGAGTCTCCTAAAACCATGTGTCCACCAGTTGAATTACAGCACTGTTTCATTTCCATAAGACCGCACTGATCAAGTGCACAAGAATAAATATCGATGCAATGTCCGTTGGTAGCGGCACGCAAAGCCAACGCATCGTAATGTTTTATAGCTTTTTTCATAAAGCGTGCATTATCTTTTTGTATATCATGATGTGAACGAATGGGATGTTTCAGCTCATCGTCAACCACTTGACCGGGACCTTGGGAACAAGGTCCACCAACAAAACTCATGATGCGAGCGCCGGTATTTGGATAGGTACACTCAAGTAGACCAACTGCAATCGATAATGCAGCGCCCGTTGAACGTAAATACCGCTTGCCCTGAGGTACCGGCCAAGGGTCACGCTGTAATTCACTCAACAAATCGCCCAGTGCACTATCACATTTACTTATGGGCTGGAGGAAACGATTTGCTGGAGGTGCTGCCGCTCCGGCGGGACGTTGTTGGCCTGGAATTTGTTGACCAGGTTGCCCAGGAGCTCCAACAGGCGCACCTGTTGACCTACCAATACCCAACATATCTTGAACTTGCTTTGCAGTAAGATCTTTTGTACCACGAAAAACGTAGCTTTTCGAACAACCCTCAGCTCCCAATTCGTGTACTTGAATCATTTTTCCAAATGTAATTAGTCCGACCAGCGCATTTGGTGGTAATAAACTTAGTGACATCTGCAAAGAATCTTTCAACGCATCCAACTCTTCCTCATCCATACAGGTATCAACCAGAAATATGAAAACCGGTGGCATGCATGGTGCACGGGTAATTGTATACTCAATTGTACTGAAGCCTGGAATCAATTCGGCAGGTTGATGTTGTTCCGAAATAGCAGCATATTGAGGTGGAAACTTAAAAAATACACATACAGTGAGGTTTAATTGAAAATAACAACGTACAAATATTTGTTAAAACTTTCTACTTACTGGATTACGTTGGAAACAAAAATTGCACACCCATAACTTGGCACGATAGTCCACTTGACATAGAGGATTAAGTATTGCACGACAGTTAGCACGGGTACACAAAACTGGCTCATATTGTATGGGTGGCAAGTCAGGACGTTCCTTCAGTGGTTGATAAAGACAGGCAAGTGGCACAACTAGACGGCCAGCGTCTATACGGCTTGATGGCCACACATTCCAAGTTAAACGCACTCCATCACGATCTTCATTCTGTTGAATGAATTCTTCGTAGGTTGTCATCTTAATTGGGTGCGGTCTATTCGGAAATCCTTTTTAATAAAACACCCTGCGATCAAATTGGAATTATTTTCTAAATTTTTTACACGTCCACGTCACAAGAAATCGAGATGCCATCTAACAGAATGACAAATAGCAATGTTGTCAACAAATCGTGCTTAAATTAGACGGTCGTTCAGGGAAGTGAAGTGTCAATTATTAAGATTTTTATTAACATTAAACATTTAAACTGTTGTTAGAAAACTATAATATTGTTTAAATAATATATATAATTTTATATAGTACAAATTATATTATAATTATGTATATAGTTTTATTGAATAATGTTTGATACAAATTGGAAATACTATTTCAAAGATTTCTAAACTTGTAAACGCATTCAGGAAATAATTTTTGCTAATTAAATTTATATTATCTTTTATAAAATTAACAAACACATAACTATATCAAACAGTTGAAATAAGTATTTTCATAAACTACAGCTGATAATTGGTTATCATTTGGGTTGAATTAAAAATACTTTATGGCAACATTTGTATCCAATCCACGATCCGCAGAAATTGAGATATACTGACATATTCACCTTAGATGTCGCAATAATATGCTGATTGTTGATGAATCGGCCAGAAGGGGACGAACTTGCAAAAATTCCACCACGAAACTTTTTTGACATTTGACGTTTTGTGTTTTCTAAGATGGCGACGAAAAAAACGCGTCTTTTGTGAATGTAATCACAACAAATTAAAATTAACGCGATTAAATGTGAAAAAAATTGCATGAAAATAGTGAAAAACCATACTTAAAAAAGTGCTAAACACTTTGTGTGTGAAATAGTGTGCGAAAATTTAGTGAAAATGGCCACAAATATGTATCGGGTTGGAGGTAAAAATTTTCCATTTTCTCTTCTACGTTTTGTACCATATTCGTGTCTTTCGGCGCTGGCGCTTTTGCCGCTGTCGCCGCCGCATTTGCTGCTGCTGTTGCTGTCGTTACTGGCCGCAATTGCTGGTGCCGTTGCTGCCGCTATGGTGCACTGCGTGTGCTATGGCCTATGCTGGTATCGCAGCTATCAAAGCTATTGCCATTGCTGTCACGTCGCAGCTTATGTTTCGTCTGCGTCGTCCAAAACTGCATTTTGCACTTCTGGCTTGCACTTGTATTCTGTATATAAGATTAAATAAGAAATGTGCAAGAAAATGGTATATTAAAAGTTGTGTCAACTGTGATAAAAAGTAAATCTGACGCAGTCCCCATGAATGAGCTTAAAGTAACTGTGGATTATATATTTGAATAAGACTGCATTATTCTATATTAGTAAGCAAATAATCTGAAATAGCTTTTTTTAGCTGAAGCATCATTTTGAGGAGAACGAAAGCGGTCTAAATGAGTTAAAAGCCTGTTGTTTCAAATAAAACATTAAATTATTTTATTTTTATATTACGTATATTAAGAGTAAATTAATGTAGATCCTCTTGGCATTTGGATAGTATACATAAAAGTGATTTGCGCCGCTTGTTCAATTGCTACCGATCTTATCATTTCGTACAGTGCAACATAGATAAATAGAGAAAGTTTATTAGGTATACACATACGTTCATACTTGCGTAGATACATACAATTGTAGTAGTATATTTTACATTACTTAGTTATAGAAGAATATTAGCGAAGTTTTCAAATTCAAAAGCCATTTCAATCGTTGAAGGATGTAACATACACACAACTTCATACAAACATAAGTAGATATATACATGTGTATGTATTTAATACGACAGAAAAAGCAAAAGAACAGGTTTCCATTTCTAAACTTATACGAAGTCTTTCTCTACCAACGACTTAAATACACCAAATGAATAATTGGCTAATGTTAACAAACACTTTATTTAACATGCATATGTATGTGTTTGGTAATTACATTTATTCTGAGAGTTTTGAACTTATGTTTAATATAGATACAATGTTTTCCTTAGGATCCGTACTGTTGATCACTTTCGCCGATTGCTTAGCTTGCTGGTTAATGCCGTATTTCGATCGATGTCATTATGCCATGTGGCATCTATGCATGTGTATACGATGTTCCTACATTTGTACATACATACATACAACTATTCATTCGAGTACGTGTAGTTATAAGCACAGCAGGAAGACTAATTTATATTTCCCCACTTGTTTGGTGCCTAGTCTGTATCTGCAGCTTTTGAGAGTTGCTATTGATCGTAATACTCTTAAAGCCTATGCTATTGCGTGGACTCTGCATTTATTTAATATAAAAACAGAAAATGCTAATTAGTTTTAGTGGTGGGCAAAGCTGAAGATCGAATATGTTTATGTTTAGCAGGTGGCTTAATTAGAATATATACAGCGAACGAGCATATTTCTTGCAGACGTTACATAGTGTGGGCTTAGGGTACGATCGCGGAAGCCGAGAAATTGCGTTTCTGTTTGAAATAAAGTACTACATTATGTTTTTTTTTTTTTAATGTTCTTCAATGACTTCTTACACATGATTATTTCTTCGCCATTGTCAGCAGCAGCAAATGCGCAACGTTTATTTTTCAAAAGGTTTTTCTATTGTATTTTTTTTTAATTTACACAAATGCAGGCTTTTTAAAATAATAACATCGTAAGAGGATCGTTGTATTTAACTTTTTATACATTTATATATATATTTTGTTTTTCAGATTATGTCTATGTCGAGACAAGTTCCAATAGCCCATTTTTAATACGTCGTATAGAAGAGTTAAATAAAAATCAATCCGGCAATGTGGAAGCGAAAGTTATGTGCTTTTATAGAAGGCGCGATCTACCGAATCCACTGGTGCAACTGGCCGATAAACATCAGCGTAAGTCTTTTTACTTTACTATTTTGATATATTTTTCATCTGCGTGCAGCAAACTTATTGTTTAAATAATTTGTATTCAATAGTTACTTATGTTATTATTCGTAACTGTTATTACCATTTCATTCTCATAATAATTTCAAGTTATACGCGACTGCCTAATACGACATATGTACATACACAACGAAATCTGAATCATATTTTTTTAATCGGCACACATATTTTGTGTTAAAAGTGACTAATTTATAAAAACTCATCAAATATTTGTATAATTGATTAAAACAAATTTTATAAGATAAAAAAATAATGGAAACATGAACGCAATGTTTGCCAGTACGGGCTGGTAATGTAGATTACGCACATATGCATATCTATGTATGTATATGTAGGTTCGGTCATTCGTCATTACACAAATATGTGCATTCATATTTTGCAACCAGAAACTAGTGGTGTTATCTACGATAACCAGCGTATTACCAAGAGCGAATAACCGGCAACAGTTTTAACAACAGCAAAAACAACAAGCGGAACATATATGGCCAGCAACAGTGTTTTAAATATTCGCCTCTGTATCGATGCCTAATACACAAGACAGTCGGTCGGCCTCAGCTAACCAGCCCAGCCAAACAGTCACTCAGTCAGCCAGTCAACCAACCGAAACTACAGCGTATAGCAGAGCAACGAGTAGCGTACAAAAACAAGTGCAATAACGACAACGGTTGCAAGTAGTAGCAATAACAGCTGCAGAGGCTGTGACAGAGACCGAAACTGATGCTAAAGACGAGGGATGAGTGGACTACACCACTTGCATTTATACGTATTAATGTATCTATATACATACATAACTTCAAAAATATACGTACGTATATTTGCTCAGTCGCTGCTTCGCGTAACTCTGTCTAAACTACCCGCTCCTGGTACCTAAAAACCGTTAGGCACTAAATAGAATAATGTTCGGGAATCGGTAGGGGAAATGGTGGTCTGCGTTTGTTGGCCAAATGATGGGTGCATGTGTATGGATGTCTGTTGGCATGTTGCTGTATGAGTACATACAAACATACATGCAAATCTATAATATACCAACATTTGTACGAAATTTTGTATATATGTATCTGTATATACCTCTGGTAAATGCGTGCGTCAATATCTAGGTGTGTACTATCAGTTGGTCGGTGTTCAAATGTGGGTGGGCGTGTGTGAGTTTACGAAAATCAGGCTAAATGCTGCTGCAGCACCTTTACTCTTTGCTAAAGTTACAGGCATATGTTGAAACATAGACATGTACATTTGTATATACATACATACATACATATATATTACGTAGGTGTGCGTAACTAAATTCTGGCAACAATAACAACAAAGACTACAAAACACCGACTACATTTTGTCCACTCCAACCACCCCCAGCTCATGCGAGTGTGCGCTAACCACGCATCCATACACACCCACACCCACTTATACAGCTAGAATTTCGATGCTTCAAAGGCACATAGAATATCGCGGCATCTAATAGTATATCCAACCGATACACCACACGCTGCTGCGACATGCCGAAGTTTCGTTAAACTACAATTTCGATACGATTTGGCTTGAGGTCCACTAGACTGCATTTCATAAGCAATGCAAATTAAACATTAATAGGATGAATTACAGAAAAGAAAAATTATTAAAAACTGTTAATCGCAAATACATATTTTCGGCCGGAAATTTTGACTTAAAACTAATCAAACTTTACAATAACAGATTTGCAATGACGTATATACAGTTGTGTGTACACCATTCATGCGACTTCCTAACCTTACGACCGCAATACATGCACACGTGCATATATTTTTCTTTTCAATCGTGTGCTTGTGCAAAAACGCGTCACACAAGGCCTGCCTGCAGGTCCGCGTGTGGGGGTGGCAAATACCACAGAAGGCGTTTTGGCCGCCAACTCAGTAGTACAGTGCACAGTGCTTTATACCGGTATCTACGGTGCGTTTGCTTGTGTGTATGCGCTGCCACCCAACTCAACTCGCACCGTTACCCATTCACAGTGTGCTAACCGACAATTCCAGACATCTTTGCTGTACGAAATGCCACTCTAACTCAACCCATAATCACTTTTTCTTTCCACCCCATTCAATTTAAAGCCATTGCATCATATTGCGCTTCCTCTTTTTTCGGCTATCGTTCGTATACTCGTAGGTTCTGCTGGTGGTAATCCATTTCCGTTCTACATCTTCATTTTTGTTTGTTTGTTTATACGGTTTTTTAAAGTAATATACATTTATACATAATTTAAAGGCTAATATTATAGTATATACATATTTAACGAATCATATATCTTACAGTATATAATATATAGTAATTTTTAGTTTAAATAATTTCTAAGTTTCTCCACCCGATTTAATTTTCTGTGTTATAATTTCTGCCTTTGAACTTAAAACTTTATATATGATTGGCCCCTACTCCTTTGATAGATCCTTCTCCGAGTCTTTTCTCTCTTTGTCTTGTATTCTTAAATGCTATCCGGCAAATGTTATGATTTTATAATTTAAAGCCGCAAATCTGCTGTTAAAAATTGTAAATTTGTGTAATTTGGTTTAATAATGAAGACAATTTCAACTTTTCTAATTCATCTTCGTATATAAAGGGTTTTTCAATAAGAGCGCAAAAAAAAAACGGTTTGGGATATCAATGAAATTATTTATTCCTGTGAAAGTACATTCGATGCCATTATGTACCAGACGCTGAGGCCAATTTTCGACGGTTTTCAAGCATAAATCGGCCGATACTGCTACAATTTCACGTTCGATATGCGTACGAAGTTCATCAATCGTCGCTGGCTTGTTGGCATAGACCATAGACTTGACGTAGCCCCACAAGAAATAGTCTAACAGCGTCAAATCGCACGACCGAAGCGGAATTAACGGGGCCATTTCGTGAGATAACACGTTTACCAAACTTCGTCTTCAATAAATCGATTGTTACATTAGATGTGTGGCTTGTGGGGCCGTCCTGTTGGAACCACATATCCTATTCGGACCAAAAATATTCGAATATCTTTGATCGGTAGCGATTCACCTTCACAGTGACGTGCCGGTCTTGATCATCACGGAAGAAGTACGGCCCAATGACACCGCCAGCCTATAAACCGCACAGAACCGTAATTTTTTCGGGATGCAATGGTGACTCATAGAGTACGTGTGGATTGCTGCCTGACCAATAACGCATATTCTGCTTATTGACGAAGGCATTCAGCCAGAAATGAACTTCATCGCTAAGTAGGACGTGACCTTTTAGGCAGGGACAGATAACCGCTGTGACGCTCTTACAATTGAGGCCACTGACTCCGAATTTCGGTAGTAATTTCGACTCGTTGTTGGATACCTTTCCATGATGAAATGCCAAACTTTACTGAAGAGAAATGTCAGAAGAGCGGCCTACTTTTGTAGCGTCCCTTTTGAAAAACCCTTTATACATAATATATGTATATGTAATGAAAATGAGTTACTTAGTTGAAAATGTTGCTTCCAAATTTCACCTTAACCAAAAATTCGTACTTTTGTGTAGGAAAAATTGTAATTAATGAAAAGAAAAAAAAATAAATTTAAAAATTAAATTATAAGAAGTAGTATAAAGCAAGATATTTTCGTAGCAATTTAAATAATTTTTGTAAATAAAGTAAAAATTAGAGCGGAATTTTACATCAGCTTCAAACTGTAGGGAACTGTAAAAGTACAAAGTTATATCAATACTTCTGTTGGCAACTAAAATAACAAAATAATTATTATATTTCTAAAATTTTTTCATGTAATTACCTCTTGTAAACTATAATAATAATTTTTTTTTTATAATTTCACTATAATTATTATTATTTTTCAATTTTCATTGTATACAAGTAGTTAAAATTAAACTAATTTACACAATAGTACGTATGTATATATAATATATACTCTATTTACCTTGCACATAAAATCTTTTATGAAATTCTCACTAAATCCGAATACTTATCCTCATCGAACATAGTGGCGACCGCTGAAGATTCCCCACTGGCTACGAAGCTGAAGAAAACATGGCTTAGAACACCAGTAGGCGAAGAGCAAGCCGCACAAGCAGTATTAGATCCTTCGATAGGTACCGATTAAATTCAATCACTCAACATCATAGTAGTGTATCATATAGAATTTTTAACAAAACTATCCAACTACTATTTAAAATGAATTGAAATACATTATGTTTGTATGTATGTACTATATTTTTTAAGTTTCGTAGTTGAAATTGTGGTTCTTTGTACAATTAGATAAAAATTAGAGTCTCACAAATTGGCATCTTTTCGATATGCTGTTGTAGCTGTGGTATGTTCTTTTCGGTTAAGTCTTGATTTTTCATATACGTACATAAGTATGTTTGTATGCACTTCTTCTACTGATTGGTTAAACTACAATTATGTTTAAATGAAATGTATGAAATTTACTATTATCAACATTTTTTTCTTGTGTATATAGAAAACCCGATATGAATGTATGTTTGTGCGTTGCTAGTTAGCTAAACTGTTGGTGTGAACACTACGTATTAACCGCTTTTCTCCACTTTAACTTTATCATTATAGCTGCGTTAGATGAGGGGCTCAATAGTCCTATACACCATGGGCCCGGTGGTGGTGGTGGGGCATCCTCGGAAAAAGGTGAATCACTTACGGCCAAACAACGCTATCAGATCAAACATCGTGAATTGTTCTTGTCACGCCAAGTCGAGGCACTGCCTGCCACACAGATACGTGGCAAATGTTCGGTTACATTACTGAACGAGACGGAGTCCCTGCAAAGCTATCTCAGTAAAGACGTGAGTCGTAAATTTCGCATCGTACGCTAGCTACTATGTACTTTCTTAGACTTCTAGACATTAATTAGTTCATGATTTCCTTTATCAATGTAGTATATTGAAACGTTGAAATGATTTAAATCTCTTCCCTTTGCATGCTATATGCAAATACAGGATACATTCTTCTACTGCTTGGTTTTCGATCCTAACCAGAAGACGCTACTCGCTGACAAAGGCGAAATTCGTGTTGGTAGTCGCTATCAGAGCGAAATTCCAGCGAAACTAAAAGATGTTGCGAGTGATGAGCGTAAATTAGAGGATCTCGAAACATTGGTGTGGACGCCACAGCATAGCCTAAACGATCGTAAAATCGATCAGTTTTTGGTGGTGTCGCGTTCGATAGGGACATTCGCACGCGCACTAGACTGTAGCAGTTCGGTGAAGCAGCCGTCATTGCACATGTCGGCCGCAGCAGCCAGTCGTGACATAACACTGGTATGTATATAACAAAAGGATTTTCTACTAGGTTTTCTTGGTAGATTTAATATTTCATTTTAATTCCTCTTTTGCTAGTTTCATGCCATGGATACGCTGCATAAGCACAAATACTCTGTTGAAGAGGCAATGTGTTCGTTAGTTCCTTCCACTGGGCCAGTACTCTGCCGCGACGAAATTGAAGATTGGAGTGCCTCCGAGGCGAATTTATTCGAAGAGGCTTTGGATAAATATGGCAAAGATTTTAATGACATTCGACAGGATTTTGTAAGTATTTGCATGGCTGATATTCTTTAATATTAACTCGATATATATTGATGTGTTTTCTCTTCATGCGTTTATTTACAGCTTCCTTGGAAAACTCTTAAACAGATAATTGAATACTATTACATGTGGAAGACAACCGATCGTTATGTGCAACAGAAACGCGTGAAGGCTGTAGAGGCGGAGCTGAAGCTAAAGCAAGTGTACGTTCCGCAATATAATCAAGTGAATAAGAGCGGCAGTGGCAGTGTCTCAATAAAAGGAGGTGCCAATATATATAACGGTACAACAAATGGTGGTGCGGATCTTTCCAACAATGGCAAACCATGTGAATCTTGCTCAACTGTTAAATCCTCACAGGTATAACGCTTGTTAATACATATTTAATGCTGAATCATAAGTAAAATAACTGTAATTTATTATTAGTGGTATCCATGGACTAATAGTGGTCACGGCGCCTGTCGTCTCTGTCAAAACTGTTGGGACTATTGGAAAAAGTACGGTGGTTTGAGAAATGCCGGTAAACACGAAGTGGATCATGAGCCCAAAAAGAAAGCGGCTCCAGTCGTCGTTGAAGTGATTGATACCGAGAAAGTGAGCGATTTGTCCAATCGCCAAATGCACAAGTAAGCGTTCTATTAAAATTAGTTTTTTTATAATATTTAATTTGATCTTTTTCTTTTAGATGCCCTATGGTTAATTGTGATAAAGAATTCAAATTGAAAACTCATTTAGCGCGTCACTTCGATCAGGCGCACGGCATCGCTCTTATGTCGGGCTCACCACGCCCCATTATGAAAACTCGCACCGCCTTTTATCTGCACACGAACGCAATGACGCGTCTGGCACGCGTGCTTTGTCGAAATTACATAAAACCCAAGAAGGCCGCGCGTCAAACATCATTCGCGATTAATACGCAGCTGGTGAAGCAAGAATGTGAGTTTCCCCTTCTAAGCTCTCAAATTTATTATTTTTTATGCTAATTAACATTTTCTGTTTTTGACCACAGTTACAAATCGAATAAATGACAAAACCGCCGCCGATATAAAGAAAATTTTACTGATGAAGAGGAAAAAGCGCGAACGCGGCAGCGTTACGAAAATTGCAAATCGTTTGGGCTGCCCTGGCGTTGGACCGCATGAATGGTTAGTGTTGACACCAAAGGATAAAATACCAAAACCCGATGTGGTCTCATTTCCCAAACCGCCAAAGGCACCCGATGGCAGTTTATTGTACGATCGCGTGCCCAACAAGGTTTTAGAACTCGACAAAGATCTAACCATTATCCCAGCTCCAGCGCCGGCAGTTGCAACTCCAATAGCTGTTGCAGTATTACCTGCGGCAGTACCTGCAATTTCGCCTGCGTCCGTGCCAGTAACAAAGGCGGCAACAATCAATGCGGGATCACCAGCACCTAAAGCGGCCGCAGAGCGCTCAAGAGCTCAAGTCAAAGATTTGCCGCCAGTTGCTGGTGCACCGAATAGTGGCGGTGGTTCTGCAGCAGCGCGACGTACTGATTGTTGGCGCAAGCGTGGTCGCGATCGGAACGAGGAAGCTGCGGATGGTAATGAGTGTGAGTTGTGTAACGAAAAATTACACATTCATGACGGTCCACACATACATCTGTGCATGGGATTAATCTATTTTTACATTCTATTATTCTAGGGATGCTCTATCCTGTATATCCGCCAACTAAGCGTCCGAATAAGGATCCCATGCCTTCGCATCGTCCAAGCAATGAGCAATTTGCAGCTATGATGGCTGCGGCTGGTCATACCTTAACGAGACATCATGTAATGAATTTATATATATATAACTTGAATTTTGTGTTGATTTTAAAGTTTCTCCTTTTCTTCTGTTTTGTAGCTAAACGGCAAACCGAAACTAGCACAAATGGGACGCACTGGTAATGGGCGTAAGCAGGTTATAAGTTGGGTAGACGCACCAGATGATTATTATTTTAGAGCCACTGATGGCAGCAAGTAAGTGTAGCTGGAATTAAACTCATTAATAATCAATAATTGCAATATGTATTATCATGATTTTTCACAGAAAATGGCGCAAAACACTTTCACCTGCCGATCTTCGACGAGTTGCACGCAAACCTTGGCGAGAACTACCAATCAAAGCACAACAAATTGCCCAGATGGCACATGTTGTAACGACACCAGCTGTGACGGTGAGCAGACAAATCGAACCGCAAGTTGTAATACTCGACTGACCGTCGTCGGTGGCAGCAATAAAAACAAGCACAACAACAACTGGTGTAGCAACAACAACCGAAGTAACAACTACTGAAACAGCCACAACCGTAACAACGTCATTAAGCCGCAATGAGAAATTTCTGCAGCAGCAGCAGCAGCATCAGCAGCAACAAATACAAAAACAACAGCTACAACTACAACCACAAAGCAAAACTACACCACCACAACGTACCCCACCTCCTTTTCCATACACAATGGATGCGTTGCTGAATTAAATATTTGTGTGATTTAAGCTTCTTCAAAACAAACATGGACCCCCTATGCTATATACATATATATGGTATATTGAACTATGTGCGTGTGTGAAAAGGTAGAACGGAACGGCTAGCGTGTAGCTTATGCACCAATTTACGCTTGCGTAGATTGTGTTGGTGATAGCATGTGTATATAAAGAGAAAGCAAATGAAAATGTTCGACGATTAATGATAAGGCGAAAATGGTCTGATTGGTGAGAAAGTAGTAGAAACAACGGCGACAAGAAAGATATGGACAACGATACAAGTTACATACATATTTACAACATTAATAGTGTGTAATTAAAACTATAAAATGAAAATGCAAAAACATATATATATACATAGAAAATTATCACATAAGCTAAATCATCACAACATATATACATACATACTTACGCATGGCATGCATGTATCGAATATATGTTGAAACGTTACATATGTCTATACAGAATGTGGCTAAATCTCAGTATGAAATTAAATCCGTAACTACACTACAGTTGTAGCTTTAAAATTATTTATAAACCAAATTTTGTTCATAAATCTAGTATTTCTCACAAATTAATTTTGGTCGCATTTGTTGATTCTGATGACTTGAAATCGTTTCTACCAATATTCGCATTGCCTATGTTGTCATTTGCCTTCTCACATTTTTTTTTTATTTTGCGTTAAATAGTCTGTCTTCTTAAACGTATGCCTTTGATTTACAACTGCTTTTAGTTTAAGTATTTTATTTTGCATGAAGCGTAAATGCCTTCACAATTTCTATTTCACTCATTCTGCATAGTTCGATAAGTGTTCAATGTTCATTTCATGCTATAGGACTTACTGTATAATTGCAATGTGAAACTACAAGTGTCACGGAATGCTTCATGTGTTTTTCAATTCAAACAAGTTTTGACAAAAATAAGAAGAAATGGTAAACAATTTCCACTACTATAACTTTGTCATAGATATATGTACCACATTCGTCAATTATGAAAGCAAACAAAAAAATATTTTAATTTAATTTCATATAAATATTTGTGCATTCATCATTACTAATAATATTTCGCGTAAAATGTGTGTCGAGTAAATTTTCTAAACAACTTGCTTGTTAACGTGTCTTGTGGTCCACACACACACACAGTGCTTTTATAATTCAATTGATCGCAATATTTTTTTTTTATAGACGCTCAATTTCAAATCTTCAAACAAGTTCTTAAGCTCTAAATGTTGTATTACGTAGCAGGCAAGCAAACACATACATATTTAAATATGTTCTTTCAACTTCAATGTTTTATTTTGTTTTGGTCATGCAATATTTGACGTTTACATAAACATTTGACTTTTCGCTTTATTTTTAATTTCAACCGAATTTGCTCTTGAAATGTGATTTTTGTGTTGTTAAAAGCGCTAGACTGAATGAAGTTAATTTACATACATACATACATAGATGTAACACAGTAATACACAGAGCCAAACATACCTAAAAATAACCTATTTAGTACACTCTCATCACACAATCTAACTATTCAATGCGATTGACCGAAAATACGTACTGTAAGGCGATTTGACCGATTCAATCTACTGCTAAACCAGAGGCGGTTAAATGCCTTAAGCCTCAAAATTGTTAATTACACTTTTTGAAAGCAAAAAAAAAAAAAAGAAAAGAAAAAACAAAATTAAATTTAAAATGTTGAAAATTATAGCAAGTAATCGCATAAAAAACAAATCCAAACATAACACATGAATCTAAAATACGAAGCAGCGTAAAGTACTGTTTAGGAAAAAAATATATATTTTTTCTTTCCACACGTTATCTGAGACGGTTGAGGTGTTTTTGTTTGCTTATGCTTCAACACGAAATTCATATTTGCAAAAAGCTTATGTAGGAAGGTGTATTTCAAAGAGCGGCTTGCAAATTTCATTTAGAATTTTATACAAGAAAAATAAAAAATAATATGAATATGAAATAATGAAAACAAAAATCTAAAACATAAAATACATATATACATATTTATGTAGTCGTATTTGTAATTCGTAGTTTACATATATATGCATAATATATGTGTAAATATATATATATATATATACATATATTTTACTATAAAAATTTACTTTACAATAAAATTAACAAGAACAGTTGATGTGGCGCAAATGTTGCGCTAGGGAATGATGTCAAGTAAAGCCGAAAAAAATTTTAGTGTAGTTCGAAACTTAAAGTAATACATAATTCTAAGTGTAAGCATTTTTTAATGAATTAATTAACGGTTTAATTATTATAATATTAATAATAAAAGTAATAATATATATATATTATGTATTTAAGCGTGTAAAAAATTTAATTGATTTATTGGAAAACTGCAGAGAAACCCCCAATAAATTGTAATTTTAGGACGGTGCATACAGCAATAGGAATACATTTGAGATCGTGCTGAAAAATCAACGCCACTGTAGTGTATATCCAAGTAAAGAGAATGGTGTACACAAATAGGTTTGAATTTATTCATTATGTTTTTCCACATTTTTTAACAAATTTTAGTTTGTTCGCTCTTAATATCCAAAAAGAAAGGAACACATACCCAATTAATTAAAACTCAATTCAATTAATGAAAAGCGACAGTCGGATTTACAAACCTGGCACTAATAACGCATTAATCGAGTCAAGAAAAAGTTGTATTCAACAAAATTTTCCGGAATGTTTTATGCTGATACTTCCAAGAATTCTCAATAAAAAAATGTTTCTTTAAAAATTTCATGCTGATATGAAAATTAGATGATCAACGGAATGCAATGCGTACTTTACATAGAGGATCGTACGATTAATGGTCAACAACCTAGAAATTAACATTTCAAAACTGTCGTTCAATTAATTTAGTGCAAAGTGTTTTGTAGTAAGTTGCATTTTGCCAGCCAAATAGATCACGTATGACTTCAATAACGGGCAGTGCAATATCTTATCAGAATTATTTTGGTAGTTAGTTGCTCTTTTTTGCTTACCACGCTATTCTGCAACATTAATAAATAAAACACATAAATTTATAGTTTTTGTTTGTCTTCTTCTGATGGGCGATTTGTTTTGTGCCACATTGCCGACACATATTTATGTATGTAAATATACACAATATTACACTTACAATAGACTGCAAAAAACATCCCACTTAGAACTACAACACTCGCTGTTGATTAAAAACTACAACATAATTAATTACATTGTAATGCAATAATATAGGAATATATGTATGTATGTTTTTGGTATGTATTTATTCCTTTACTGAAAAACTCAAACATTCTAACAAACAGCCATAAAACTGCAGACTAAATTATTATGCAAATATGTATGTATGTAAGCATGCTCTCGAATTGGCCCACATGAAGCGATTACTAAAACTAAATAAGCTAAGTGGAAATGATGAAACAAAAAAATTATTGAACTACCCATAAACAAGTTTAAAAGTAAAAATGAATATGATTTAAAAAAACGAAAGATAATTGCAAAAGGACGTCAAATAAATCATATATATAAAATATAGACACAACTTTAATTAATTTACTTCGCCGCATACAAACATACATGTACATATTTTTACTGAAGTTTTCCAAATAAATTGTAAGAAGTGAAAGTTTTCCTAAAAAATATTGTAGCTTTATTAACTTGATTCATACAATTTAAAACAATTAATTCTTACGTTATTAGTTTTGAACAATTTATGCCTACGAGTATTGCATATAGAAATAGATGTTGTTAAAAAAGGAAGGAAAAATATATTACAAAATGCATACTATTTATTCACGATATTCGCCAATGCAAAGTGACGCATTTGTGCCGCCGAAACCAAAGGAATTCTTTAATGCAATGCGCTGCACCTCAGTGTTATTACACCATTGCTCTGATTTATTTTGCACTATAGGCACTTTGATGTCTTCATCCAAGTGCTCGATGTTAATAGAAGGCGGAAGTTTGTTTTCCGCACATGCCTGCACAACAAAGACAGTCTCTAGATTTCCTGATGCACCAAGCAAATGTCCATGAGCACCCTTTGTTGATGACACACGCACTTGTGCTGCATGTTCACCGAAAACTCTTTCTATAGCGTGCGCTTCTATGCGATCACCTGTTGGGGTGGATGTGGCATGTGCATTTACATAGGTTATATCAGTGGGCAGAATTTTTGCATCCGTTATAGCACGTTGCATGGCTAAAGTAGCACCGGTACCATCTTCACTTGGCGATGTAATATGGTGAGCATCACCGGACAAACCGTAACCCAACAGTTCAGCTAATATTGGTGCACCGCGCTTTCGTGCGTGTTCCAATTCTTCGAGTACGAGTATAGCTGCACCTTCACCCATCACAAAACCATCACGCTTTTTATCAAATGGACGAGATGATGTCGTAGGCGTATCATTGTGTGTCGTACTAAGTGCACGTAAACGACAAAATCCAGCTATAGCAAGTGGATCGATGCAGGATTCACCGCTACCTGCCAATATTATATCGGCATCTCCGTTACGTATGAATCGTAATGCATCACCAATTGCATGTGCGCCTGTAGCGCAAGCTGTGGATACCGAGTGATTTGGACCATGCAAACCATATCGCATACTTATATGACCACAAGCCATATTGGGTAGAAGGCGAGGTACAAAAAATGGACTCACACGATTATAACCACGTTGCAGTTGTTGCCAAGCACCATACACTTCGGTCAGATCAAACATACCCATGCCAACGCATACACCAAAGCGTTCACGTTGTTCCGCTGTTAATTCCTTAGGTTGTAGTTTAGCACTATACAGCGCCTCTTCAGAAGCAATTATTGCGAATTGTGTTGCTGTGCTCATTATTTTTAAATCGCTTTTACTGAAATACTTTTCAGTTGGCAACTGATCTCGCAGCACTTGCGCCGCCACCTGACATGGTAAACCTTTAAACTGATCACTGAGCTTCGAGATAGCAGATTCTCCAGCTAAGAGACGTAACCAAGCTTCCGGCACATTATTCGCTAAAGGGCTAACAGCACCAGTGCCTGTTATCACAACTCGTCTACGGGATGGTTCTTTGTTTACAGTGGAGAAAAAACGGTGTTCCCCAGGAAGCCGTAAACTTATTATTCTCCGTGCAACATCACTAGTTCTGCTCATCTTTATAAAATATTATTATTTTCGAATTGTTTCTCCTTGAACTGTTATCAAAAATATATGTACTTTATCGTTACGCCATAATAGCCGGTAAATATTCATTGTCGAACAGCTGGACGCAAGTCAGGAATTCCCAAGCGGTTTAAATATGCTAATAAACTTTAGCCAGTGGCTCTCAAAATATTACTAATTTGGACAATGGAATAATAAAAAAATGTTTTACATTTAATTGAATGATTGTGTATATTAAAATTTAATATAAGGATCATTAACAAAATAAATTACAGTTTAACAATATATATACTTATTAAAATTTAATAAATTGTCTTTGTAACAATTTAGAAGCCAAGGCAAACTTCATATTTAGCATGTTCTTGTCAGCTGTTCGCTCTGTAGCCATTTGACATTTCATTTTTATTCAATGCTGATTGTGTAAACGCATTTTTTATAAATTGCAATTTGCATTTTCCTGAATTTCATTGAAAGGATTTCACAATTAACCACAAAGTGACATTATTCCAATATGTATACCGTGTTACGTCGAAGTGGGCTAATAAAAAGCGTGAAACAAAGTCAATACATCAGCAATCGAAATGCCGGTTATATAGTCTTGTGAGCAAAAAAAAAATAATATATTTTTGTTTAACAATAATTTTAACATGTTTGTTTAATTTAAAACAGAGTTCCGGAGATCGGCGAAGATACGCATGCTGCTGACAGTGTATTGAAACCGGATGGTTTACCAGCATTTAATGATATAACTATTGAAAATTGTTTGGGAGCTATAGGACAGCAAGCTGGATTGGTGGAGAAAACTGTGAAAAACATTGAAAATGATATTCAGGAGAATAAAATAAATGTTAACGATCTTCGCGGCATCTTCGAGGAATTGGATAAAGTAGCTGGACCACTGGACACCACGTGGGGTATAGCTAAAGCACTTTATCTAGGCAATAGTACACTGATCCCTACTAAATCATATATGAACATACATGAACGTGCACGTATTGCACGCGCTTCCAAATACAATAGTAAAGTATTATATGATGCACTCTCCCAACAAGCAGACAATGCACAAGACGAAGAGGCGCGCTTGTTACAGCGTTTTGTATTGGAGGGCAAATTAAATGGTCTCACACATACAGAAGACAAACGTGAGACCCTCAGAGATATTCTAGTACAGCTAGGTAAAGAACGTGCTAGCTTCAAAAATAAAGTGAACATGGCGGTACATACCTTCGGACATACAATAAAGGATTACAACCTTGTTCGTGATTTTCCTGCGACACTATTGGAAGCAATATCTAAGGATTCTAGCACGCCAACACAAGGACCATGGAAGATAACGTTACAACCACAAATTGTGGAGGGATTTTTGAAATACTGCCCAGACCGTATGCAACGTTGGAACGTGTGGCAAGCTAATGTGCGTAAAGCGTCTGGCCAACAAGAGCGTAGTCTTGAAAATAGTACGCATGTGGAGGGTATAAGGTCACTTAGGAAACGCCAGGCAAACTTGTTAGGTTGGTGTTGGTGTTAAAAAACATGCATGTACATCAATTGGTTTATATAAATTTATGTTTTATATTATCTTTTTAGGCTATCCAAACTACGCAGCCATGTCGATGCAGACTAAGATGATTAAAAATGTAGACAATTTAAAACAGGTATTCGCGAATTTGTTGAAGTTTGCCGGCCCTGCACAGTCAACAGAAATTGAACAGTTGCAAAATTTTGCAATTGAAAGCGGATTTCAGAATAAATTGGATGTATACGACATCGCCTACTGGCAGCGCAAACATCTAATAGCGAACCATCAGTTGAATGAGGAACAGCTACGTGAATATTTCCCACTTCCAAACGTATTCACCGGACTGTTTAAATTAAGTGAGAATTTGTTCAATATTCGTATTGTGGAACGGAAAAATGTTGAGGTTTGGCAACCAGCCGTAAAATACTATGATGTATTCGATAATAGTGCCGGTGGCGGTGTATCACCAATTGCTGGCTTCTACATCGATTGTTACTCGAAGGAGAATAAGTTCGGTAAAAATAATGGATGGATGGTGAGCATACGTAATCGAAATCCATCCGCTCAATTGACGCCTTTGTGCGCGTTAATCTTCAACTTTACGGAACCGCTACAAGGCGCGCCACATCTACTGAATTTTGACGATTTAAATATGGTATTCAAGACATTCGGTTCAGCCTTGCAACATCTACTTACGAAAGCGCCATACACAGACCTTGCCGGTCTATCCAACATTGAATGGGATGCCTCGCAAGTGGCGGGAAATGTGATGTGCAATTTCCTTGATAACCCAGCCATTTTGAAGCAACTTTCTAAACACTACACAAGTAATGAGCCCATATCGGATGACGTGCTGCAAAAAATACATCTGCTAAAGACCAGTCTGGCCGGGTACAATTTGTGTCAAGAGCTATACTTAGCAGATTTGGACATTGAATTACATCAGTCCGATGCATTTTGGCTTGACGTGGTGAAAAAGCTGTGGCCTGTCTATCAGTGTATGCCGCTCGACAAAAAAGACGCGCACCCTTGTTCTATGACCGAAATATTCTCCGGAGACTGGGGTGCTGCACAATTCAGTCATCTATATTCGAAAGTGATCGCCGCAGACATTAGTTCCGAATTTGCAGACAAGTCGGAAACAGAGCTATCGACGGCGGGTCAACGCTTTAAGGAAACTTTCTTAGCGCTAGGTGGTTCTGTGCCTACATCAGAAGTATTTCGTCGTTTCCGCGGTCGCGACCCGTCAGTGGAAGCGCTGCTGAAGTCTTTAAATATACTTAACAAAACACAAACTACTGGCGAGTTATAGGTGACACTTTACACAGAATAAGCTATGTGACACAATATCACTTCTACTACATACATACATACATATATTTATATGCATATGTCTGTATGTATGTATATATTTTCTTTTTTAATTGTCTGCGCAATCGGATTGTTGTTAATTTTTATTAATAATCGCACATATACACATAAAAATACCAGTTCATAACATGATAATTTCTGGGGTTTACAAAAGCAAATGGGAAAAAATGTGCTGCGTGAAAAAGAGTTGAATATCTTTAATGCCATTTGTTGCACTCTCCCATTACAGATAAAGTAACAATATACAAATAAAAGAAATGTTGGTAAAGTTATGTTTGTGTTCACTGTGATGAAAAAATATACGAATAAAAATAAAAAACAAAACGCCTGAAACATTTTAATATTATTAATGTTCTAAATTCGATACAACAGATAAAATGCGTTGAAATTTCAGGTTTTCATAACTATATCAGACTAAAAAGAGTAGTTTTATAGCAATTTTTAGCTGAAAAAAAAAATTTAATTTTCTACCCAAACATATATTCTACTTAGTTTTTAAATTAAAATCAAAAATTGGATTTCATAGGTAGAGGCGAGTGTATATTTATATTCGTACGAAGTAGGTACTTTAGCTGAGTTAAGGGAGAATATAATACAAATATTAGCTTTTGGTAAAAAATCGTGAATTTCAATACGAAATTTATCACGCCCTATAGCGCAGCAGTCGTGACATTGAATTAATGTAAAGGGAGTAGTAATATTTTTAATAACTCAAATGCGACGGACTTAAAGCACGATCTCACAATTGGACATACATACATATGTGTCTGCTGATTAAGCGCGTGTAGTTCATATGCGAAACGGTTATTATTATTTTTAGCACTGATGCAATAGTTATTGGTTGCGAAAATGTTTAAAAATTATACCAACTCTTTATCTTTTGTACATTATTACCATAAATTACCTCGTAACGGTCCCTGCAACCAGCAGAAACCATCATATAATTTACAAACGAATCAGTTTGTCTGCTTTGGTATATATTTTCCTACATACTGTTTTATTACGAATTGGCGTTGATCCCTCTTATCGGTTTATAACTTTAATAACAGAAATAATGGTCAATCACTCAATTGAATGCGAGGGTCTTATAAAAAACAATAGTATGTACAATACGCAGCTGACAATGAGTCACAAACCGCAAGCACATAATGCTTGGTTCTTCAATTTTTTTTTTTTTTTTGTTTTAATAAAATGTGTTTTACTAATCAGTATTTTGTAGTCAATTTAATCGCAGTACTTGGCAGCTTTAGCAATAAAAATAGCGTAATAAAAACAGTTGGCGTCCGCTTTGCAAATACACTTGAAAAAACCTGTGTTTGTGTGTGTGTGTGTTTATTTAACCATGAATTTCTATTTTTTTTTTGTTTTAATTCAATAATACTACATTTTAATTTTTAATAGTAATAATAATAATAATAATAATAATAATAATTGTTTTCGATTTTAACATGTAACATATGTGTTTTTTCTTAGCTTGCAATTTGCATTTATTTACATAAAAAGGAAAGAAAACATTTACATTACAAACTAAGCAATATAATACGAGTAGGAAGTTAAGTAGAGTAGAGTGTGTAACGTTGTTGTTTAGCATAGCGAATATTACATGCAAAGGTTGGTTCTCTGCTGTATATTCTTATATATTTACATACTATATACATAAGTATGTATGTATGTATGTTGGTCTGGCTCGTATTTATGACGGTATGTGGTGGCCGGCCGTCGATATATCGCATTTTGTTCACGGCAATAAACTGCAAAATACCAGCAGCAATTCGAAGATATTTACTTAAACTAATAAACAGCGTTACTATTGTTTATTGTACGGTATTATTTAATTATTTGCCTTCGATTGCGTGTATATATGTATGCATATACATATACAAGCGCATAATAATTCAGATTCTGTACGCAGTTTTGTGTTCGTTTTGCCAATATTTTCAAACGCTTTCACGTTCATATTAACTCATACAAAAATGCTGATTTCTTTGTTTTTGGTTTTAATTTCCATTATATTTTCTTAACTTTTTTTTAATGATTGTTTTACGTAAAACGACATTACTTTCACTTTTTCTAATTGGTTTTTAGTGTATTTAGTATTTCATTCAGCGATATTGTGTGTTTTCATTTTATTTATTGTAAAATTATTCGTTTGAGTGCATTTTCGTCTTTCTATATTTTACTAAGTATTTATGTATGTGGATATATTTTTGTTAGGATTTGCTGTACTTTTAGTTTAATATTATATAATTTAACTTTCGCAATTAAATTTGTAAATTTTCAAATATTATATTATATTAGTGGGTTTCACTGTTTAGCTTTTGGTAAAAATTGTTTTATTACATTTAGAATATGTCAGGACATTTCGACCAGTCTTGATCTTGCTTGTGCTGCCAATAGGTTTCATTGAAAACATGAACCAAATTATCGCTGCCCTCCTCTTTTTCACGTCTAAACCATAACGGTTCATATGGCTGATATGGACGACCTTCGTTTGCAGAAGCTTCTGCTTCTGATTCGCGTTCCCGCCGCTTTCTGCGCTGCTTCTCCTCCAGTCGCAGTTTCTCACGATTACTCTCATCCCATTTGCCGTCTTCCATCAAGCGCTGATCGGGACGTAGGCGTGAGTCGGTAGGTGCCACCCCCTCTTCGGGTTCATTCAATTGGGCTGCCAACGTGGTGAAGTTATAGAATTTATCACTATCTGGTGCCGGTGGTCGACGTGTCCACACCGTTTTGTAACCATTGGTTTGGTAGACTGGACTATCAGCTGAACCGGAAGTTGAAAGCACTGGCGCAATCTCGATAGACGAGTCCCAAGTGCCACGCAACACCCATTTCACATCCTTATTTCGATCCATAATCACACCCTTTACGCGACGCTGTTGCTCGCGTGAAAAGTATGAATATGCAATGTACTTGAGATGACATGTAAGACCTGATGCTGTATTGAGTCCTCTGATTTCCATGTCGCCATGTTGATCGACCCACAATTTTCCAACGATAATATTATTAATAGTCGTCGTTACCTTACGCCATGTGTATTTATGTCCAGTTGCGGGAAAATTTACGTATGCGTTTCCAAGCGGAATGACCTGAAAGATCATATCAATTTTGTGCATTTTTATTGGAAACTAATTGAAATTAAATACATAACGTGAGTTTAGTGCCCTATGATAAATGTTAATGCAGTGATTTTATTTACACTGGTACATTTGAGAATGGAACTGGGAATTTGGAATTTTTTTGGCTAAAATAATTCGGTTCTACAATTCTAGATTTTAATAAAATTAGTAAATAAATAAACCTTTAAATTTACGTTTTATTCTTTAGGTGTAAGCAATTCAAAAGTCTCCTGGAATATTATAATATATCTACAGGTTCATATTGAGTATGCACACATAAGTATATGTTTGTATATCTAAAGCTTGCAATTTATTTAAATTGCGTGTCATAAATGACATCGTTATTTAATTAAAGCTACTTCGCAAACAGTCAATATACATATGTATGTGCACACGTATAGGTGTATTTATTGTATCAGAGACAGCGAATGGGCGAAATTATTGCTAGGTCGTAATAAAGCAAAATATGAATAGGTGGAAATATATTATTTAATGCCAATTTTTTTTTAAATTGACTTACCTGTAAATATTTTCCGCGAAATTTGCTTGTCATGGTGAATTCCTGCCAGCAGGTCCATTCGCGTCCCTCACAATGTAAAGCCGCCATTGGTGGATGATGTGACACCTGTTCAGCCAGGGCACGCCATCCAAGGTCATCCATGCGATCACATTCATAAGTCTCACCTAAAAGTGGATTGAAAGGTTTGCCAGTTCGATTTGCTGTTGTTGCATAGCTAGTAATGGTGAATGCCGCCACATAAGCTAACTGTTCACACTCATCTGTACAACGTGCAGCTGCATCTAACAAATTTGCATATTCATAATCTTCCGTAAGTCGTTGCAGCATTGACAGAGGCTCATTGAAATTTACTGGCATAGGAATTTTCGAGAGCTCTTTGCCGATGCAATTTTTCATTACAGACCATAGGTTAAGTGGATAATTTGGTTTTTCTGGAACGCGTGTACGTCGTTGCCGATTTGTTTTGGATAGTTGTGCGACCTTTTGTTGATTTTGTTGATTTCCATTATTGCGTTTTGAATTACTTTGTTCAGGTATGGTGGTGCTATTTGTTTTGCTTATAACAACCACTTGCTGAGGCTCGGATTCTGTTGGTTTAAGTTCTTCATTTTCGGAAGAGCTGCTATGGTGTGTTTGTTCCTCTGAGTTAGAGCGCGTCTTTTGTAGTTTCATAACAAATGATCCATCTTTCACATCCTCATTTTTATGATTACCACTATTTGAAGGCAATGTCATTACAAATCCACCAGATTCAGTCGGTGAATTTTCTCCGAATACGCCGTTGTTCTCTTCTGCGTCAAAAAATTCGTTTTCGTCGTCAGATGTAACTGCATTTGGTGAGTTAGCACTTTCATTGGCTATTGCTAGCGGTTTACTGTGTTGCGCGGCGGTGTGTGCGGCTTGTTCGAGGCGAGTTTGCTGTTTGGCTAACATCTCAACCATTTCTTCCAGCCGTTGTCGTTGTTCTCGTTCGTGCTCAACCATTTTCGACCACTTATGGCCTTGCGACTCAGCACTGCGTAGGTAATCGTTACATGCATTTATCATTGCATTGCATGTTATACGAAAAAGCGTAGCTCGCTCATTAACAATCTTTGTGCGACTGGCAAGTGACTCTTCGTCATTCGATTCTAACTCACTTAGTGCTCTCTGTAAAGCAACACCATGTTTAGTGATTAAATCGTAACAGGTGCGCAAGCTCTCCAGACGACCTGTTAGCTCCGCCATTACTGTGTTGATTTCTTGACTGGGTACAACATGTGACGTCTCAACTTCCTCCTCCTCCTCCGTTTCCATGGTACGTATGGCTTTTGCCTTGGCTAACTCCAAAGCTGTAACCCAAGATTGTCGTTCTACCTCATTGGCAGCTTTTATATGAAATGTTTGTGTACCACCGTTTGAGATAACAAAAGTGCACGAATCCACTGTGTGTATAAGAGCACCGTGAAGCGATATAGTACCGCGACATGTGTGATTCATTTCAGCTTGGCTGCGATAATAACTCAGTACACCTCTTGATAGGACAAACCAACGTCGTTGATAACCCTTAATGTAGTTGGTCCATTTCATTAGCCAACCTTTCATTTCCGGATCTTTACTTCCTGCGACACTCCGTTCAGGGGTCGGTTTATTAAGCATGTCCGACATTATATCAGCTGAGGATGTATTAACCTTTCCCAGTTTTACAGCTACTCCTTGAACCTTAATTTTCTTTCTATATGGCAAGTTTTTAATTGAACAAATACCGTTCCCACCGCCGCCAGCACCACCACCACAACACAACCAACAAACAACCAGTGTATAAAGTTCGTCACACAATCAATTGTACACACAGTGTAAAATTAAGAAAATCAAGAAAAGCAGTAAGAAAGAAAAAAGTAATTAGCACATCATTTAACGCCACGTATTATAGAACTTTTTCAACGTTTTCACACAATGAACTTAAATTACCCCGTTCCCGTTGTTAATTTATTTACTCGCTTATTGCATTACAACTTCGCGATCAGCGTTTATACGCTACAAAATTGCACAAATTTTCAACTTTTCTATGCAAAATTGAAAAAACCTTACGAAAGGAACAGACGAAAACGAGAATTTGTCAAATATTGACGTAGAACTGGTGCGAGTCAGTGATGCCTTTAATCGGCCAAAATCAGTGTTGCCAACGAAATTATTGTTATATGACTTAAACGTGTGAAATAATTAAATACATATTTTTGTTTTTTTTTGTATAATAGTTTGTAATATATAAAAAATATTAAAATAATATTCAAAACTAAGTTTTAAGAAACAATTATATTCATTTAAAAAATAATTTAAAAAATTATTTAACATTATGCAAAAATACAAGAAAACTTCTATATTTTGCTGATAGACAAAATTATCTACGCAGATTGCTGCTACAATAACAAGTCTAGGAAATAGAAAACACAGTAATTGTTTAAACTTAAAAGAAATGTTCTCTAATATCCATTAATCATGTTACTGAGTTGAGAATTCTTAGACGGATATACATATGTAAATGCGGCTCTTTCCGATTTCCTTCGCACTTCCGTTGAACTGTAATACGTTGCGTCTGGTCCCATGGAAACTGATGATGGCTTTCCATTTCCGCTTAAATTAAGCGATATAAAGCGGTTGTTATGAACTTTTAATCAAGGCTTAAGTAATCGCTACAACTTCAACATTGTCTTGACGACAGGAATCACCTTCATGTTTGAAACCCCATACGTTGTTTAATCTAATGGCCACCCAGCATTAAAATATTCACAAAAAGGAAAAATATAAATCCAAAAGTTGTTATCTACGCAGACTGTCTAGGAAATAAAAAAAAAAAAAAAAAACACAATAATTGTTTAAACTTTAAAGAAATGTTTCTTAACATTAATCATGTAACCGAGATGAGAATTCTTAGACGGATATATGTAGTTATGCAAAGACGGCTCTTTCCGATTTTCTCCGCATTTCCGTTGAACTATAATACGTTGCATCTGTTCCCATGGAAACTGATGATGGATTTCGATTTCCGCTTAAATTAAGCGATATAAAATGATTGACCTTTCAACCAAGGCTTAAGGTAATCGCTGGAACAACAACATTGCCTTCATGGTGGACACTTTCACGGAATCGGCTGCCAGTTGGACTCCTTATCGAGGTTAATCTAATGACTACCCAACACAATAATGTTCCCAAAAAAAGAAATAATAAATAAAGTTGTTTCGTATTTCATATTTATGAGCTTTAATAGGTATTTTAAAAACCATTTGTTCATACAAACATAAAAATAGAAAAATCTTACAATATTTACAAAATATTTGCTTTTTGTTGCTGGCTAATTAGTTAATGTTATATTTAGACGATTTTTTTTATATTTTTAAATATTTTGTATGCTTTATGCTGAAATTTGTTTCGTTAAAAATTGAAATATGCATGTTTTTTGCAATGTGCTTTTCTTCAAAATATGATTGCGGTATTGTGATAGTTGGGGTTGTGTTTCTGTATATGTGTAGTGTAGTGTAGGATAAAGTTGTTTTGTATGGTTTTATTGGTGAGTCGTGCCGAATTTGTTGCAAATGCTTATAATTAATATACAAATACAGTACGGCAATGGTAAAAAGCGCTACGTAGTAGTACATACATAAAAACGGCTCCTTACAATTTCTAATGCGATCTTTAAGTTTATAAATAATTATGATTTAGTTAAAATCAGCATATAATAATAATACAAATAAAATAAGTCGGTACATGGAAAAGATAATGGCATGAGATATTTAGGTATAGCTTGGATATGAATAAAAATATAAAATAGCAATGAATATATGTATGTATGTATATAAAGACATCAGTACATTGCAGCGCTAATATTTTTTTATGTTATTATCAAAGTTTATGGTCAAGCTGTGGAACGAACTATAAAAAGAAATTAGCGTGCTTAGTAATATTGTGAGCGGGAGATATAATGTGAAATAGCATGAAATACCCACACACACACACGTCGAAAATATTCTGTAAAATAACTTCACCGAAGAAAATATAGTAAAAAGTCATATCGAGGCAAAGCAAATGCAAAATATTTAGAATACTAATAATTAAAATTATAATTTTTTTTATATTCCTATCCTATGAATAATGAAGTGCACTTGAACTTAAATTTCATTTTTGCGATTTAGTTTATTTGCATGTCGATTAAAGTTAAACTCTTTTTAATCGGAAGACAATTTTTTTTGTCGCGCTGGCAGTGGACAATATCAAAATAAAGAATTATTTTAGAAATGCAAACAGCCAAAACAATTTTCCTTTTAGAAAAATACTTATATAGTTTAGGGATTGGTTAGAAAATGCTTAGAAATGCAGAGAAGCGGTTGCGCGGGAAACGAAGCAAAAAAAAAAAGCAAAAAAAATTATGATTAAATGAGCATATAAATTGTGCTCAGATATTAAACACTCAGTATTATATTAGTTTTAAACTGAAAAAAATATCGGGCTAGTAATAGTGCACCAAAATGATAAAGTGAGTGTGTATGAGTTTTTCGCGTTTTTTGGGGTGTCATTGTGAAGAAGTGCTTTTACAACATTATACAATTGAGAGTACACCAAACACAGAATTTTGGTAAAGGGGACGGTGAGACATCGCTGATATAATCTACATGGTATTGTAAGCAGCTGTATTGAAGCTCTGTTTTGGTAACGTTAGCCTGCTGAGTGGATGCGTGCGGCCATGCTGTTGCAAACGACGCTGATGATGTTGTTGTTGCTGCTGCTGTTGTTGTGGTGGCTGTTGCGTATTGTCTCCTAATGGCGTCTGAGAATTATTACTATGTGACGATTGTGGTGCTTTTGCTGGTGCAGGCGGTGGCCTACTATCACTATATTCGTGTGACAAGCGACTGCCAATGACGCCGCCACCGCCACCGCCACCAGTTCTACTGCTGCCCATCGACATAGTTTTGTGCGACGCATTACCACCACTTTCATAATAGGAATGACGGCGGGGTTTCGAATGACCGATGGAAGTAGCAAGGGACGCAAGTGTTGTTGGTACTGAACATGAGGAGGAGGATGAAGGAGATGATGAGGACATATTTGAAGATATCGGGTTAGCGCCCACTTGACATTCATTCTTGTTTGTGGGCACGAGCGCAGTAGGCGTTTGGTATTTATGCACCAGCACCTTAACGTTGCGATCAACATAAGGGTCAGACATGCTCGACGAAGACGACGTAGATGAAGAAGACGATGCTACTGACATTGTCGTTGATGCAGTAGAGGCGGGCGTATATATCGACTGTGTTGTAGTGTTTATAGTGCTTGTGATATTAGAGGACATGTCAACAATTTCAGCAGCTATTTCACTCTCACACAGTGGCGCTGTGTTGAGACTATGTGTTGTAGAAGCTGTTGATGAAATTGCTGCAGTCAATGTTGCGATTTGTGGATTGTGTTGGCGGGCTTGATGTGGTTCTATATGCTGCGCTACTGGTGAAGAAGGCAATGAGTGATGACCTTTCTTCGCAGGCAACACTGCAGTTTGTACTTGTAATACGTTTCCACTGCCAGCGGTGCCACCACTATTACCACTGCCCGCTTTCGCCTCAAAACTTTTTTTGAGTATTTGCACAGAACCGGAGATACGTTGATCAGCAGTGTTGGATCCACTGCCAATATTTTCGCGCATTAACACTGCATCCTCATCTTCATCCACGCCGGGTATTACAGTTGTGACGTTGTCCGATACGGGTGGTAACATATTTTTATTTTCTATATCGGATATTGTGTACGATTCAGGAGCGGAGGAAGCCGAAAATAAGTCATTATTGAGCGGTCGGCTTCCGTCGCTCCGACGCATAACCATCTGGCATGCCAATACGTCTGCAACAGCATTGCTACTGCCTGTAGAAGGCGTCGTAACGCCGGGCACAATTTCAACGCTATTGCAGCGATATGGAGGACAGCGAGTGCGTGTCGAACTAGCAGCTGAAGCGCTTCGAAACAAATTAATTGCACCTTTGGCAATGCGCTTTGCACTGTTAGCTACTGTGGTTTCATCCGTCAAACGCTCACCATTTTCTGAACACAATTTCTTCAGTGTATGACTGTTGCCAGCGCTTCCGCATTGTTCCAATTTCTGTTTAGTGCGTTTCACCGTGCCCACATGGTGTTGATGCTGATATTGCATCGGTCCACTCTGGTAATTTTGTGTGACAGTCTTATTGCTCTTATTGATGTTAAGTTCATGTATTTGCCCCTCGAGTATTGCCCCGCCGCCATACTGACAAGAGTTTCGATTGCTGTCGTATGCTGACCAGGAACTATTTCGTACTGGTACAGCGCCTCTCGTGTCTCCTGAACCCCAGGAGGCATGCCGTGAGGGCAAATCCCGATGCCTATGGGTACGAGTTATCACTCGCTCCTCAAATGTTGTAGTCGTCGAAGATGCGACGCTCGATGAGATCGAATCAATACTGCTATTAGAGCCCAATTTGCTGGTACCACAACTGCTGGCACTCGTACCGGCACCCAGAACGTTGAGACGATCTAAAACTATACCGCCGCTTCTGCTGCCGCCGCTCAAGTCACTTGTACCACTGATCGCAGTCCACGACTGAGTTTTGCGGCTATGACGTCTGTTGTCCACTTTGAATTGCTGCGCCTTTATAGGCTCAGTTGGGGATGCATCCATTGCGTTACTTGCAATATCGTCAGATACATTGGCGGTTTCAGGACACATATTCGATTTATTGTGTACAATTCCCTCATCGCCACCCCCAATCTCTGCAGCCGTTTTCAAGTTGGATGTCTGTGTAATGAGTTTTGCAGACGATGTCCAAACGGGACTGTGCTCAGTTTGAATTGTGCCCTCGCCGCCATAACAAGGCAACATTTCCACACGTGTTACTGCTGTGCCAGTATCGTGCGATACCGATCGACCGAATTGCAAGTTAAGCGATCTACGATCGTCTGCCGTCTTGCGTATATTCGTATGTGTCTCCAGATCCTTCACACGAGTGCGTACCGAAGCTATTTGCTGTTTCTGTTTCTTTTGTTGTAGCTGATGTTGTGAAACCGTTGTTGGTGGCGGCGGCGGTGGAGGTGGCGGTGGTTGTACATTCTTTTGTATGTGGCGCACTTGATTTTGTGTAACACTATAATTTTCACCGTTACTTCCGGGAAAGCGCATATTCTTCGGCTCCTCTGCCACACTACGCTCCGGTGTTAGATTTTCCAACGATTGACTCTGCTGTTTAATTACTACTGTTATGTGTGGCACGTGTGGCACCGCCTGCGGTGATGTGCTACTGGACCGACGCACCAGGCGACGTTGCTTCGCTTCATTTGTGCCACCACTATTAATGGCGGCTGAAACTTTAGATCGTCCAACACTTTTGCCACTCAAAATGTCGCCATCGGTACATGCCGCAACGTTATCACCACAGCTAACATCGTCATGGCCTCCGGTTGTCTTCGATTTCGATTGATTAAGCGCCTGTATGAGTGGTGTGGGCTCACTGCCAGGCAGAAGACGCGCGTCTTTTGTGCTTTTCAAATTCGTCTCACTCTTACTGCGCTGCAGTTTCTCTTTATTCTTCATGGCATCCAACATGCCGCGGTATGTTTCCAATTGATTGAGGAAATTTTTATTCGGTTTTATGCAGTTGCGACGCTCTTTAACGTGTTGCAGTGCATGCTTGAATTCCCAGTTATATGCCTTCATGGCGTAGGCGATTACCACAGATGCCGATCGGCTGACACCCATTTTACAGTGGACCAGTACTTTAGAGCCTTCCGATTTGGCACGAGTTATGTAACGAAATGTGTTGTCCCAGTGTTTCAACAAATTCGTTTTCTCATCATCATATACTCTTACATTAAAGTAATCAAATACACCTGGGAAGAAATTGTCGATCTCCCGAGTTACGTTAAGAATATGGCGTATACTGTTAGAAAAATAGATTAATATTGAAAAGGTTACTATAAAAATAAAAAGTAAAATACCCATTTTTTTGCAACTCTTCCAAATTGCTGGCATTCCATTCCGAACCAAGATAGACATGATCGAAAATCTCTGTTGGGGCATCCATCTGACCAAGTATGGTCAACATTTCTGCATCGATAAAGGACTTGAACTCGCCTAAATCCATATCAAGCAGTTCTTCAAGTCGACCACGTATATATTTTGAGGTAACCTCATCTAAATCCACTGACATCATAATTTCCTTCAACTTCATTTTTATAACACTTTCCGTTTCCTCCTTTGCTGTTGGTCTATAATAGATATATAAACATAGCATTATTACTCTCTGCATATATTGATTTGCAAATCTTATTCAATCTACTTGTTTCTTATGGCATCTGGCGAAGGAGGACGTCGGCTTTCTATTGAATCCATTGCATTCCACTCATTCAGGCAAGACTGCTCCGACTCGATATGGCTATCATAATCAGATGTCCAATCGTGCGATGGACCACGCGGATAAAAATTATTCTCACGAGCCTTTTGCGATACTTTATGTAATGTTTGTAATGCGGACCTTGAAAATAAAAATTGAATAAGATTAGTTGAATTGTATTTTGAAGACCTTCAAACATTAACTTACCACATAGCTTGCACAGAAACAGGCTTGAAAATATGTGTTTTACCATAAACTGACACGCTAAAACCACTAATCAAATAAGAATTACACAATTAATAGAAAAGCTAATTAAATTAAATAAATTTGGTTGGCTTACCCATCGCCATCGAGATGTATTGTGGTATCGGCAAGTATGGGCAATACTAGTCCAATTGTGGTACGCTCATTACAGTCAATGCCCAATAGACAGGATTCTTCGACACCATCCTCGCATGCTTTACTATCGCCTGAGGCACTGATCTTTTCTGCTGTATCACTTTTCATGCTCTGCCGTTGAGTTGCTTTCGTAGATATAGATGCGTTGGAGTATTGCTTCTCTTGTGCATCCGTCGACTCCTCACCGCCACTACTTGACTCCGTTTGTGACTGTTGCTGTTGTGGCGTACGCTTAATACTATCCGTTGACGATTGACGCATAGTAACGATATTCGCCGATGCTATGACGTTGCTCGCTTTAGTCGAATTATGTCGCATTATTTTAGTTTTTCGATCGGTGGTTGTGGGGCGGTAACAACAACGTGATACAATCACAAGATACCTTGTGCGATTCGGACGTTGGGATTCTAATTTAACAGCCTATTTGGTTGAAAAAAAGGATTTTAATTATTTCTATGACCATAATCTCTAATAATTGCGTAATTTACCATCTTCAAGGTTTCCTCCGGGTAAAGTAGATCAATCATTGATTGTAAGTGTTGTTGTATATCAGAATTATTACTTTGTGTGCTATTAGTAGATTTTGCCGAATCTGTACTTGCGCGACGTTCATTGGTTTTCGCTGGAACATCTTTAAGAGCAAGACCCAATGCAGTATCCTTAACCGCAAAAAAACATTCGCTACAAGAAATGTGAAATGATGCATAACTATGAAATAAATAGTTGCAATTTATGTATTACCTCTTTTCAGATCTATTGCCTTCATCATCCTCAGTTTCTCCCTCCTGTAAATAAAATATTATTTTAGTATGTGTTTGTAGAAAATAATTTTTATGAAGGTTATATAAGATTTTGTTGATGCATATTTTTTGTTGGGGACTACTTATGCTTTGTTAATTAATATCTATAATATATCCTATAATTTAAATTCAGTGACATTTGCAATGTATTTAGTATTTACAGTCCGTATTCAATAAAAGGAAAACTAATAAAAATATTTAGCAAACAAATAAGAGTCGGAAATTGTATAAAACATAGATTATTTTTTTCATTCATAATTCAAAACATTTGCTTCTTACAATAATATCAATAGATAACCCTATTATAATAGCTGGGCAGTAAAATGTGTGACTCATAACAAACCCCTATGATAAGCAAGACTTAAAACTGCCATCATTGATAACAATCAGTGATGCCATAACAACCAAATAATTGCAACCAAACAAGGAAACTTATTTAGCAATGTGGAATAACAACACGTAAACATACGTACATGTAGATATGTATGTATATATACAAACAAAATATTTGATATGAGGAAAAACAAAGAGACCATTCATGGAGTATACCAAAATATTGCAATGCTATTAATGTTGTCGATCTAAAATGTAAATTTATGTATATATGTATGTATGTATGTACATGCACATTTATATTTCACATATAAACTTGTATATGCATATATTCGTAATAGCATTGATGTGCACGTCTGCGTCTGTTCGGAACAAGGTCAAGAAAATTGTGGGCTGAAAATATATTTTCTTAGAATATTATGTTAAATACACACAAATGTTTACATACATATATGCATATACAATATACATATATAATATATGCGTCAAAATTTAGTGTAATTACAACAAGCACTGTCTAGTAAGCTACTATTCTTAAAGGTGGCCTTTCATTAGATATTTTAATTGTCATGTAATTAAACACACTCCGACGGGAAGTACCCACGTCATCGAAAGGACACATTTTTATGTTCTGTTGTTAAACAAATATTACAAAAAAAACACAATCATTAACAATTACAACGGGCCGCATGCACCATCAAACTGAGATCAGCATTTTGAAAATACTAAATACAAAACAAAAGTAAAGAAATAAAAGCAAAACAAAAGCCGATATAAACATATACTAAAGAAGAAACGGCAATGTTTAGACGGATGATCACGACGTCGAAGTCAACGCCAACTACTACACCATTGGTCACATATGAAAAAAGTGAACAATTTGGCATTCGCGCAACGCACTTTTCCTTTTTTGCACATTTCGGTATGATTATAGCGACAATAAAATGGCAACGAGGAAATATGTAACAAAAGAAACATCAGCAAACTACAAACATAGGCACCATGCAAAAAAAAAAAAAACGACCAACCTACGATCAAGTAACATCATTAAAATCAGTAGGCTTTTTATATTTTTTTCTGTTTCCCATAATTGCCTCTTACTATTATTGTCTTCACTTTTTTCATTTCTACTAAATTTAAGGAGGTGGTATTTTCGTAATATAATTTCCTGCAAAGGGAGTCGATGTGTTTTTACGTCTCCTCCCCTTGAACATATACAGAAGAAAATTATTTTAGTCACTGCACTTCACTTATGTATGTACATATCTATGGATAACATCAAAAGAATTTTAACAAAATGCATGTTATTTCACTAAACAATAACTCTGTACTGAATTCACTGGTTTTTAACAAATAAAAGGGAGTGGAAAATGTTTTCCATCTTTTTACAGTCGCTCCCTTTGTGGGGACACACAAACTCACCGAGCCACATTGAGGCGGCGAACCAGTAACACTCGGCGATCGCTGCACGGTCACCAATGCCATGCTCATTTGGCGGAGTTTCCTACGTTTTTCGCCACTAGAACTTTTCATAAATTCATTTTTAAATACTTATGATCACTATAACTATTTGCACAACGCACGACAATTGCAATAATTACGGCTGACTACAAATATACAAAAAAATTGACCTGTCAGTTTGCTGTCAGTTGTATGTGAATATTGTCAAGTTGGCAATACTTGCTACGGTTATCGATTTTCGTTAAATCGAAAGACGCAAAACTTTGCTACAGCTGTTATAATAAAATAAAAATACACAAGTTATTGCATTTGCGTAATAATGTGTATCGTATTTTATAAACAAGTATAATTGTAAAATTTTAGTCAAATATAACTATAGTTTAAAACAATAATGTACAATAACAACTGCTGTATCAAGAAATTATTGCCTTAAGGGGTGGCATTGTTTTTGCTATTTGCTTTTGTTTATATTCCGCATAGTTTACACCAGTAGATGGCGCTCATTTAATTTTATTTTGCTCTTTGCGCTAGTTTCGTAAATATTGAATCCAGTAAACACACAAACATATGATTTCACATATTTTTTTATTAAATTGCAAATTCTAGCAGAAGTTAATACATTTTTATATTATCTTCATATACAAATAATATTTTTACAGTGATTTATTGTAAGTAAAATTAATATTGTGTATTTTAAGTGTTTTATTCATTGTGCACATTAAATTTTCTACGTTGACTATTTGTCTACGGTTTCATTAGTTCATTGTTTCGAAGGTCAACTTGCCGTGTTTGCAAAATACACTTATGCGTTTCTCTCTCTTTTCTATTGTTTAAAAAAAGAATTATATAAAAACCATAATGTCGATAATAATCGAAGACGAACAAATGAATAATCTGCGGATGTTGCCTCGGATAGTGCTGATAGCCTGTGGTTCCTTCAGTCCACCGACGCCAATGCATTTTCGCATGTTCGGTAAGATTGCAAAGTAGTGAAATAAAATAATAGTCTAATATATTTTTATTTTCTTTATCAACTTAGAAATAGCGCGTGACTATTTCAAAACACAAGGCACACATAACGTCGTTGGTGGCATCGTTTCACCCACACATGATTCCTATCAGAAGAAAGGTCTCGTTGCTGGTACACATCGTTTTGCTATGTTGAAATTAGCATTGCAATCGTCAACATGGATAAAGGTAATAGTATTTTTACTTTTGCTGCTTCTACTATATATTTTATATTACTTATACTTTTTATTTCATCACTCTTAAGCCTTCTGACTGGGAAATCCAACAAACGGAATGGTCACGCACACTCTCCGTTCTACAGTACCATCAAAACCATATGAATAACTATATCAACTCACCACTAGAGAGTGACATGAATGGCACTCTACCGGGTTGGATGCCTTCCGGTTTGCGTGAGCGTCAAGATGGTGTGCAATTGAAATTGTTGTGTGGCGCTGATTTACTAGAATCATTTGCAGTACCTGGCTTATGGGCAGAAAAAGATGTATGCATATTTGCAATATATTTAAGGCATTTCATATTGAATTACATCTTTTTTCATATTTAGATTGAAGATATTGTAGGCAATCATGGCCTGGTGGTAATCACACGTTTTGGTGCTAATCCGGAAAAATTCATTTTCGAGTCAGATTTGTTGACTAAATATCAGGTATGATTTTATCGTTAATTTTTTAGTTGTGATTGCTAATATTGAAATATTTCTGTTTGTTTTTCAAAGAAAAATATTACATTAATAACGAATTGGGTACCGAATGAAGTTAGTTCTACCATGATACGACGTCTCATTTCACGCGATCAGTCAGTGAAATATTTGCTTGATGATCGAGTTATTGACTATATACATATGCAAGGACTATTCAATTGTAAAACGTAAGTTATATACATTTATATAAATATTTCCTGCATGTATATTTACTTAAATATTCGAACAGTTTATAAATTTGGTTGATATATTCATAAAAACAGCAAAAAGATAGATTATTTCTATATAGTGATTTCATTAAAGCTAAAATCCAATTTCAAAACTTCAAAAGTCGCACGAAAATTTATTGATTTGCGATAATTAATTAAAAATTCTTTGAAAACATTTCAAATTTTTTTTACTCCATATATATGTCTATATATACATATATATTTTTGGCCTTAAGTTTCGTAAAATACGTGACTTTTATGATCCTTTGACTCATATTAAAATGTTGCATGAACCATGCGGATACGTACGGTGATTTTATCATTTGGTCCCTCCTTCAATTCATTAAAATATATTCGAAGTCTAATATCATTACATCAACTGAAATAACCCATATTAATAGTAGTCAGTCATCTAAAAAGTATTGAATTGAAAACGTTTTGTTTATTCTTGCCTTCTCTTGGGTCCACTGAGTTTTAGGTGACATAATACAACCGTAAATCTAGCTCTTCCTAATAACAACACTCCGCCTTATAATAAACAAAATTTCAAAAGCAGTTTCATGCGAGTAAAAATCGCTGAAACAACACGACAGCCCGTCACAATTAAATGGAAACTAATAATGGAGAGTGAGTTGATATTATTATGCATTAAATAAAATTTTAAAATTTTGTTTGTCTTTGAATCTGTTAATATAATGTTAATATAATGTAATTAACTAACTGCATGCTAAATAAATTTTATATCTTTCTATATCATTTGTAAACATACTTACATGCATTCATATGTACTGATGAGGCATAAAATGTAATATTTTCTGAATTCTAACTTTCGCGGCTAATCTATATATACTTTATTTATGCCTTGTCAGCACATATTAGTATGCTTGTATGTTTATGTAACTGAGTTAGTATTTGTAAAATCATTGTGCGCATCCAAATGTAAACAAACATGCCTCATTTAATGTACATACATATGAGTATATCAGTTGATAAGTATGTATATTACGGCGAAATATATAAAATTAGTCAAAAGTCATAACAACTATTTCTACAACATATATACATATATGTAGAGCTTCCTATATAGTCTAACTAAAAATTCAACATATTTTTTGTGACTAACAGTTTTAATACTCGCAAGCTTTTTATTATAAATTAAAAATCTTTTATTTCTTTACTTATGCTGCTCTATGTGGTTAGTAAGTATATGATTGGACTAAAACGTTTAACACCATACCCACAAAAATATAATAATTTCTATTTAAATCGTGTTAATACTAATCCCAGCTCATCCGTCAATAATTCGCCAAGTGATGACGAAGATGACGCCGATGAGCCGTCGCAGACTGTGCATATGGATCAGAGCGATTATTCGATTAAAAATTTTTTGAACAGTTTCACTTTAGATAATCGTAAGCCGTCCAGCATTCAACAGGTCTTTTGTTGTGGTGACAATGAGAATAACGCCGCAGCCAAGAAATTGCTACCAAGTCGTAATGGGCCAGGACAAGTGGTGCAGGTGGTGACGTCCGAGAAGGGCGGTACGAAAGTGACAACGGAGCTACAACGTGCTGGCAGCGGATGGGATGAGGTGAATATGGAATGGAAATAAAAAAATATTTTTTTTTTTTAATTAAAAGATATATTTTTGAAATATTTTTTATTAAAAAAAAAAAAAACAAAATAATAAGATATATTTTTTGTTATAATAAGTAAATTGCTATTTTTCTATATTATTCCAGTCCGATGCCAAAAAGCAGAAGACAGATGCGGTGAATGTTTAAATACATTGCTCGAGAGTTCCTGTTAGCGAATAGAAGACATCTGTGTAGTGATGCAACCGACAAAAAAAAAAAAAAAAAAAATGGCTGTAAAAGTATATTGTAAAATTTTAGTGCTTGCTGAAAGTGAAAAATATTCAAATAGTTTATACTTGCTTACGCTTATCTGAAATGTATCTTCTTATATGTGTACGTGTTATGTTTGCCTGTAAATTGGTGTTGTTGCAAATGCCATTATTTGTGTGTTAAAACGAGATTTAAAATATGAACGCAAAGAAAATTGATATTTCCCCAATTTAAGAATTTAAAAACGCTTATTTTCCTAGGCATAAAATAGTCTATTTGTAAATGTGCACAGCATATCATAATTCCGAATTTTTTCACGCTAAATACACCAAAAAATAGTATACATAGATATTAATATACGACTATATATTAAAACATAAAATCACACGCTTAAAAATTGTAAAATAAACCACTATGCTAAGCGCAAGGCATGCCACGGACAAAAAAAATATAAATAAATAAAAAAATAAAAAATAAAATAAATAAAAATAAATGAAAAACCAAGAAACCCAAAATCCCAAAACAGTTTTGTTATGCTCCGGTATTTAGCGCAAAGCATATTGTCGATTGTCGATGGCTGCTTCGATACACCGCGCGAGAACAAATAATTAAACAATTGCTGTTTAATTGCTTTTTAACAATGATAGCCGAGCGCTACTCAAGCGTTATTGTAGCATCGGATCACTTGTGGCACTATCTAGACACATTGGTGACAAATCGATTTTCTGCTCCTCTTAATGTTGGTCGACTTTGCATTTGAGCATTTGTTCCACATGACAGCAATAAATCAATGCTTACCGATAATAGATTTGCAAAATACAAACAAACATACAAACATACCGCAAATAATCGAATACATATAATATCAAATCAAATATAAAAAGTTAAAGCGGTGGTAACCCAGTTTATAAGCCATTTAAGAAAAACGAAAACTTTTGTTAAGCGCTCTCCTTGTTTTGCAGAAGTTGGCGAAAGTTTCTGAAGGTCGCCAAACAAATTAGAACATTTCACTGTTTTATTCGCCATGTGAATTGTCACTCATCAAAAGTAAAATGCTCCAATGGAATATAATCTCTAATGTGATTATGAGTGTAAGCTCGTTTGTTGACAGCGCGTAAGAGTGCAATGACATTGCAAACTTTGTGTGAAGAGAATGATAGATGATGGAGTGTTGAATAGAATTGGTTTATCAAGGGCTTCCCTGTATTAATATGGAAATGTATGTGTGTATATTCGGTAACATTGAGTTGCTCTCTAGCTTCACCTACGTATTTACACCTCAATAAGCATATGCAGACATATGTGGTGTATTCAGAAAATAACGGGAATTGTGAAATTTAAAGGGTTGGGAGAGACCAATTAACAATATTTTTTTTATTATTTTGATATACATACATGCCTCTGAAGTACGAAGTCTATTTTAAAGACGACAACATTAATGTTGACAAATGAATTTTTTTTTCAAAAAAACAAAAATTCCCGTTATTTTTTGAACACACCTCACATGGATGGATAAGCACCTAACAGTAAAAAATATTAAAAAATGCATAATAAAGTTGTTGTTGTTATAGTGGATTTGGAAAATAAAAGCCTCAAAAGGATTGAGTGTGCTCAATTTTGATGACAGTTCATTTAAAGGCTAAAAAATGTCAAAATATATTAAATATAGAACATTTTTTTGGAAAGTTTGATAAATGGAATCTTCGGTTTTGGATTTTTGATGTTATCAAAATTTCGATGTTATATTCTTGCCAATATTGAAGAAGTCGTTCTGGATATCAAATCCCTGTAGAAGTTTGTTGATACTACAAAACTTCAGGTTCAGCCAATTAATACTTATTTGTCTATAAAAAGTTGTAGTAAGGAAATATTGGCGAGGCCGTTAGGAACTAACATTAGAGAATCAAGGTAATAATTGCTTTTGACGAAAATTATATATGTTATATAGAGTATCCGACAAAATTATGGATACCCCACCACATTTTTTACTATTATTTGAATATTTCTTGATTTGAATTTGCCATAAAGTGTTATCAAATGCTGCCAAGTTTTTGTAAAATACTAATTTGGAGTAATGGGAGCATGATTTAATTAAAAAATACGAAACACAGTCAAAAAGTTTGACGAAAGAGTCATGAGAGGCTCCAAAGTAAGTACATCCAAGGCACCATTAAATGCGGATGTGAAAATTTTTTTGTTTGGGGTTCCGTAGCTACAGTAGTCTATCAAATCTGGTATTAATCGAATGCAAATGTCGGGAGAGTCCTACGGAGTGATGCTGAGTACAAATTTAGAGTTCTCAGCACAAAAAATGGACTTAGAAGATAACTCTATATACAAGCAGGACAATGAGCCCAAACACAAGTCGGGTTACGAAAGAATGTTTCGATCAAAAATCGATAGAGCACCAACTGTGGCCTGTCAAAACCTCTGAGTTAAATCCTTTTAAGTATGAATAACAATATTTGAATGATAAGCTCGTCCGATATTCTTGTCGTTTCAATAATTGAGATATTTTAAATAGATTGAAGGACTCCTGGGAAAAAATACCACAATAAATTTTTCTGAACTTGGTAGACAGCATGTCTCAAAGTTTTTTGGCGGTAATTAACGCTAAGGGTGCCAACACTAAATATTAAAGCTCTATTTAGAAGCTAACCTTATAATATATAGGGGTATCCTTACTTTTGTCGTTGTTAAATATTTGTATTTTTCAGATGATCGCGCAAAATAGAAAAACAATCAAAGCGATAAATTTCACTGCTTATACCTCGAGGAATTTCAGCCCAACAATTTTTTTTTTCGGAGGCCTTCTAGATAATCACCAGGTATTAAGTTGAAATCGAACAATGCTTTTAAAGTCAACATAGCCTATAATAAATGAAAATCGGTTAATAAGGGGCATGTTGTCAACATCACCACTCAAGTCATATATGATATCACTATAATAATGCAATAATGCCAGAGTGTTATTGACCTTTGCGTTAGTTCTGTTCGATGTTAACTATTATTTCTACATTCTTGTAGAAGTACTTACACATAGTAAGTATATAGTACACTAGACCAACGCTCACCACTGCTGGAGGATCAAATTTCTTGCACCACCACTAAGCGCTGACTCGTCGCTGGGTCGGGCGAATTCACCACAATTGTACATGAATAGTTTGAGGGAATATGTTCATATAAATATGTTAATATGTATAACGGTAATGCATTGCAAATATTATGTAGACTGACTGCAATTTTCTAATACAAACTAGGCTTCAGTTGCTTGCCTTAACTTAAACCGCGCAGTTGCATTGCTCCAAAACCGTGTATTCGCTATGAGAAAATATTTAAGAATAAATTCAAATTTCAAAATAAACGGTATTTTAGCTTAAAATACATACACTGTTGTAAACAATGTTCTTCAAGCGTCGTCAAAAGCCTGCATTGCGACCGTCGCGTGCATATTTTCACTCCAATGAGCCGCCGTCCATCCAGTCACACAATGATCAGCGGCCGTTTTTGTCGCGTGCACGCTTCAGCGCACTGCCACATTTACAGAAAATCGAAGAAAAGGAGAATTTAACACTACTCATTGCCGTGTTGTATGTCGTCGATTTATTTGGTGTGCTCCCGTTAATAACACTCCCGGCTCTGCTGGTGCAATTAGGTGTTCTGGGCATACCTTTGGTCCTATCCGTTATAGTGCTACAAATATACACTTCGTTTTTACTCAGCCGATGTTGGATAATGGCCGAGTCCTTCGATCCGTCGATATCGCAAAAGAGCAGGTGAGTTCATTAAATAACAACAATAACTTCGACTTGAAGCGCTCCGAATTCGGATAACCACTCAAAAAACCTGATCTAATAGAATAGACAGATAATGAAATATATAACGGAATACCGATAGAGACAGCAAACGACGCCATATTTTTTCGCTCTTTTGACATTTCTCTTCAGTAAGATTTGCTATTTCATCGTGGAAATATATACGATCCAACAACGAGTCAAAATTATTAAAATTTACTACCGAAATTCGGAGTCAGTTACTTCAACTTTAAGAGCACTACCTCCAAGTTATGGTCAGACAAATCGAGTTCCTTACATAATGGTTTATTGATATCCCAAACCGTTTGTAGGACTGTTTTTGAAAACCCCTTTAGAGCTCAGACCCAGTTTTTTCAAAATATTTTAATCAATCGACAGGACCATCTAAATGTTAGCCGCCGACATTCCCCGGGTCGTATGAGTAACTTCATTCTAAATTTTTTTTGGTATTTACTATCCGAACGGCTGAAAATGATATAAGACGGATATAAATTATACTTATATATCACAGTGATCAGCTTGACGAATGGATCTCAGAAACATTGACTAATACGATATCTTTACAGAAACCGGCTTTCTTGGCCGAAGTTTAATTATTTAGAGAACTTTATAAGCTAATAACAAGAACAATTTTTAATCAAAATGTTGTTTTCCTTCACAGATATCCCTATGCGGCAATTGCCGATTTGGCATACGGACCCTGCCTGAGCCTGTTCGTGCGTATCTTGTTGGATATTAGCATATTTGCCACTGCCATACCAAGCCTACTGATAGCAGCACAGAATCTGGAGCTTGTTGGCGAGCGCATAACGGACAATCGGTTTTCCTTCTCTTTTTGCTACTGGGTTATTATAATTGGAATATTTTGCTGTCCGCTGATGTGGTTGCGCAGTCCCAAACATATGCGGTAAGAAGCAATAATGCGTGAACAAATCATTACATTTGATGGCGCAAGCATGCGTACATACTCGGGAGCTATCGGGTCTGATAAATAGAACGTATTATTCGCTTGCATTCCATATTCACAGATATATCGTATGTATATGTATGAACTATGTTTGTTATTGCTTCTGCTTGTAGGGGACTGACGATTGTCTCGCTTGTTGTACTCGTTGTAATTGTGACTCTTTTGTGGTTTTGCCTTTTCGCATCCGCACCGCTGGGCAAACCCTTCGAAGGCGTTAGCTTAGGTATGCTTGCAGCTATTTACTTATGTAAGACTTCATACATAATCTGTTTTGTTTATTTGCATATTTTCCTTCTTAGAATTGCCTTCGTTCTTGGCCCTGCTGAATGGTTATAGCGTTTTGGCTTTCCAGTTTGACATCCATCCGATGTTACTCACCTTGCAAATCGATATGCAGCAGAAGTCTCAAGTTTATTGGGCCGCCTTCAGTGGTATCACAAGTGAGTTCTGTTATATATTGTATATATATACATTAGGGTGGACCTAAGGGTAAAATAACTGTGTATTTTCTAACTAATCGTCCAGATTGTCATTACCACGGTTAACAAGAAAGGAAAGGCTAAGTTCGGGTGCAACCGAACATTTTATACTCTCGCAATTGATTTAGAGATTTACCTATATTTTCGGTGAAAAATTACCCTTAGGCACTGAGTTCGTCATGTTTGATATCAGGGGCCTTGAAAAGTCATGGTTCGATTTTGATAATTTTTCCACAAGGGATGTCACAGCTCAAGTACTGTATCTGTGTAAAGTTTTATTTCGCTATCTTTATCGGTTCCTTATGTATACATTATAAAGTGAACGAATCAGAAGGATTCAAAATTGAGTTATGTGGGAAGTAGGCGTATTTGTGAACCGATTTCGCCCATATTCCACCAGTGTCATCAGGGGGTGAAGAAAATATTATATACCGAATTTCATTCAAATCTGTCGAGTAGTTCTTGAGATATGGTTTTTGACCCATAAGTGGGCGACGCCACACCCATTTTCCATTTTGTAAAAAAATCTCAGTGCAGCTTCCTTCTGCCATTTCTTATGTAAAATTTGGTGTTTCTGACGTTTCTCGTTAGTGATTTAACGCACTTTTAGTCATTTTCAACCTAACCTTTGTATGATAGGTGGGCGTGGTTATTATCCGATTTCTTTCATTTTTGGACTGTGTAAGGAAATGGCTAAAAGAAACGACTGCAGAAAGTTTGGTTTAAATAGCTTTATTGATTTGCAAGATATATACATAAAATCTATTTGGAGGCGGGGTCACGCCCACTTTTCCAAAAAAATTACATCCAAATGTGCTCCTCCCAAATGGGATCCTATGTTCCAAATTTTATTTTCATAACTTTATTTATGGCTTAGTTATAGCTCTTTATATGTTTTTGGTTATCGCCATTTTGTGGGCGTGGCAGTGGTCCGATTCCGCCCATCTTCGAACTTAACCTTCTTATGGTGCCAAGGAACACGTGTTCCAAGTTTCATTAAGATATCTCAATTTTTACTCAAGTTACAGCTTGCACGGACGGACAGACGGACGGACGGACGGACGGACAGACAGACATCCGGATTTGAACTTTACTCGCCACCCTGATCACTTTGGTATATATAACCCTATATCTAACTCGTTTAGTTTTGGGACTTACAAACAACCGTTATGTGGACAAAACTATAATACTCTCTTAGCAACTTTTGTTGCGAGAGTATACAAATATGGCTTTGGGGACAGTTGAGGTCCGAAGTTTATATCGTTCTTAATCAAAATCGTCAAAACAGACGATTGCTATAGTCAAATATATCGATTTTAGAAATAAAAGTGAAAATGAAATGATTTTTTTGATTCTTAAAAAGGAATCTAAACGGAACTGACGATATGACTCGAAGGGAGTCCAAAGTGCGTAATGTAACGTAATGTGGAGGTTGAACATTTTTTCCTACACATGAGATCGACTTAATGTACATACAGTAGAACTCCAATTATCCGAATTAATGGGGACCGAGACCCATTCGGATAATCAAATATTCGGATAATCGGATTTTTTTTTTAATTGCCATTGGAGTGAATAAAAGCTACGTTTTGATATTACACTATTTTTTTATTGAATTAAATGAAAGAAACATGAAATTTTCACATGTTTTAAATATAAATAAAATGTACTTATGTACAAGTTTAGAAATAAAAATCATTGTTTTTTAAACATCTCCGTCAATGTAAGCTGTTTTCGCGGGGGGAAGTCAGTGTAGGCAGAACGGCAAGTTAAGACAAGTCAAGTCAAGACTTGACGCGCAAACACTGGCTTCGCGGGGGAAGAATAATAGTAATAATAGCGCACTTAGACTTTTTTTGGACAATTTTTTGTGATTCGGATAATCGGCGATTCGGATAGTCGGAGTTCGGATAATTGGAGTTCTACTGTAATTCAATCGGCTACTTAAATTTTTATATATTCTTTGGGCAAGATGATATCCAAACAACGATATAGTATTGGATTTATAGAGAAAATTAGCATACCTTAACCTATTTCCTTATTAGCTTATTTATAAAGTCAACGGGGTTATAAAGTACATTAAGTAACTCTTAGTTAGATTTAGAGGATCCGGCTTTAATTCTTCGAACAAATTTTAATCAAATTCATTAAAATTTGTTTAATTATTTTGATTTATTGTTTATATCATCTGTTCTTATTACAGTAACCTGTACCATAGCCATCTTCGGCTCCATTATTGCGGTATATAAATTCGGCACAATGATCGCGGATAATCTCTTGGAGACATTGCCGAAGAGTGTACCATTATATATACTGCTCATACTTATGGCATTGCAGTTGTGTTTCTCAATTATTGTCGGTAGTTCAGCGATGTTTTTACAAATCGAAAACTATCTGAAAATCAATGAAGGTGATAACATCTCTTATAAAAGAATATATAAAATACATATATTATTCCTCATATTTCCAAAGCCTTCTCATGGAAACGCGTTGCGCTGCGCTCCACCGTTGTCGGCCTTGAAGTACTCATAGCCGAATTTGTGCCCAGTTTTGATGTGCTCATGGACATTGTAGGCGGCACAATTGTGGCGCCATTGGTCTTTATACTACCACCGCTGCTATATCGACGCATCAGTCAAATGGAGAGAACTCATCAGCGCGTTGCAACCGAGTCTTCATATGGCAGCATACCACTCGATTTGAACTACGAGCCTGTGCACTCGGATATGGAACAGCTATTGATGTTGGAGCAGCAACAGCGCAGTGGTGTGGCGCTTTCATGGCGTTTGAGACTCCATAAATATTGGTTACAAATTGCAAAATATTGGCATCGTCTGAAATGCGATTTGACGTTGTCACTGTCGGTGTTGCTGTTCGGGGTAGCGGCCACCATAATTTCCACTTATTTGAATATATTTAATATTACGGATCTATTCCGATACGAGGCCACATGTTTTTTTAATATGACAAAAGATATTGTGAAAACTCAGAAACATTAGTGGTTCCATAAAATAAAATTTTAAAATTAATTTTGTTAGTGTAAAAATGGTCTTACAGCCGGTTTCACGAAACAAATTTAAGTGAAAAATAATAAATTTCAGTTTCACCATTTGATTTAATTTTTATTTAAACGGTCACGCTTTGCCATTTAAATATTATTTAAATAGTGTCATATGTAACCATGGTTACGCTTTTCTATCAGCTGAATTCCCATTTGTTTACCATTTTGACAAAGAAATTCAACTTATTTGTTTACATAAATCAGCTGTTATTCTTACCAACATCCCTGCCTTTTAATTTTTTGGATGCCAAATGTCAATAATGGTGAAACGCAGGAAATTTAAGTGCAAAGTTAAATAAAAATTAAAATTAAAACTAAATGGAACTTAATTTTCCATTAAAAACTTTCGTGAAACCGGCTGTTAGTGTATTATGCAATTGCGCCGGAATGTAGGCAACATTAATTGTGCTTTTGCTGTTCAACAGTCCCTCGAAAGCATTGCAGTAGCAGTCTCTAAAAAAATTAGAATTCAATCCTAAAAGAATTCAATCCGAACTGCTCCATCTACGTCACAATATTTCGGTTGACGTAAGCTTATATCTCCTATAAGCTTTCAAATCTTTTAATTTTTTCCTTTAATTTTAATGGAACCATTTACGCTTCAGTGTAATTTCGTTTTCACAAACAACTTGATAATTAAAAACAAAATACTACAGGCCAAATAATTACTACTTCTTGTTCAGTTGATTGGTAAATAATCCGACGAAAAGAAAAATCGTCTTCCTTTAGAATTAATGCCTTAACTACTTACACACAGAGGCGCACAGAGCACAATTTTCGCTTGTGGCTGGCTCGAAGCTATAGAATCAGCACAAAATATATGTTACGCCTCCTTCGAAGTCAGGTGTGAAAAATTAGATGTCTACTTCCGTACAAACCTCCCAACACACACACACACACAAACACACGAGTAAATACACAGATGCGCATGCGCACCAACGAATATGTGGAAATAATGAAAACGAATGTGGTTGGCAGAGCAAAAAAAAACGATTTTTTTTTGTATAAAGCGGGAACAAAAGCTTTACAACAAAAATAATAACAACTAACAAGCAGCACACCAAGCTCAACATCGCCATCACAACAACCAATAGCTGGCGCAATAACAAATGTAAAATGTCGATGAATGGCCTTCAACGTCCTTGACTGTCGATGATGTGCTGATTGCTGATGACGCGCCGTTTGTTGTTATTGTTGTTGAGCATAGCTGGAATGGCTGGCGTTGTGGTCGTCGTGTGTTGCGGATTTGAAGTTGCGGTGCGCTGCTGCAGCTGCTGACGAAAAAATAAGCGATATTATATATATAGATATATATAAATTATATATTTATATATCAGAATATATATGTATATGTATGTATGTAAAGAGAAAAAATTGCGCCAGGTGTGAAATGCCGCCAGTGTTGCTATGACTGTTTGGCTGGCGTCTCTATTGTTGTTGTTGATTTTATAAAATCGCCAGCGCTACCTTATTATTGACTTCAATTTGTTTTCTTTTTTATTTTTAAATTTTTTATTGTATTTACGTACATATGTACGTACTTGACGAGGGTTGCGTTTATTGTTTTTCGCTTTTTACATAATAATAATATTTTTTTGTTTTTGTTTTTGTGCTCTTGCTGTCTTGTCTGTTACAACGCTATCACGTTTCTTCGCAATACAAATTATTTAAATTTCTTTTGATTTGCCGTTTCTGCAGTTTTTTCATTTTATGTTTTTGCCTTTTCAAGTTTACATATTTATTTATTTTTAATTTATTATTTTTTTTTTATAATTTTTATATTCAATTGAAATTAAAATCGGCATAACGTCATCGTCGGGTAATTCATAAGGAACTAAAGGTCGTAGCGGTGTCATGATGTCTTCATACATACTTGCTGAACAACATATGTATGTATTTACATAAATACCTGCGAGTACTGATCAAATTTACTGAAACAAATGACTAATTCTCCCATCCCAAGGCAGACCGTGCGATATGCGTTAGTGATTGAGTGATTAAGACGACTTCAAGTGTCTTGATCAACAGCTGATAAGTTTTGCAATTATTGTGTGAATAATAAATACTTCAAGGGTTTGCCAACAAGGGTTTATAGCTTTAACTATATAAAAATGTCACACGCTAAGCCGTTTCATTTTAATTTGATGAATTATCAGTAAAAAGGCGGTAAAACAGTGATTACAAATTATTACGATTTTCCTCCACAGAGTTTAGCCCTCAACCCTACAAAATATAGGCAAACATCTACGGGTCTATACGGAGATAAAGGTACCTGGACCCAAAGTTAATAATAAAAATGAGGTTAAGACTGCTTTTCAGGTGATATGGCCAAATAGACCTCTCGAACTTACACAAAATTTTTTGCATTCTATTGTTGGAAGACTGCAAGCCTTGAAAAATGCCAAAGTTGCCCATACAATGTCAATCATCAATGCAAACTGTACACGTTTTTTTTTTTTTTGGGTTCCGAAATCGAAGTTATTTTAAATATTTTAATTTTTCGGAGAAGATTTAATTTTTTTTAAATAAATTTTTTTTACATGCAAATAACTAATAAAACGCGCTTTGTCTCACTTTTGGACGCATGTCAATATTTTAATTAGTTTAAGGGATAAATAACTCCAAAGTCAAAACATTTCTCTGTACAAGTTTTTTTTTGGTTCACTATACAGTGTATGTCAGTTAGACAACAAAACTAGGATCTGAAATGTTTTGGAAATATTTTAAGATTTATGATATTTTCAATATATGTATTTAGTAGTACTGACCTATTCAGAAAAAGTCAACATGTTTCATCACAAGAAATATTGTCAAAACTCAAAAGTATTAAAGATTTATACCCACTAATTGCGATATTCATTTTGTTTACTAACTTACAATACATAGTTTGGTATAAAAATGTTATTAGTCTAATTGGGATTGCGCCAGAATGTAGGCAACATTAATTATAATATAGGTACTGGATTCGTACATTATTTTCTCGTGCTCTAATGACAATGCAAGTTCAAATTCCCGCATATTTTTTTATAATTAAAGTCTTACGCCTTTCCGAAAATTTGAATTCTTTAAAAGACATAATTTGGGTCGTGGGTTGTTATATAACGTTTGTCGAATAAAATTTCGAGAAAATAGTGCAAAAAATATTATCTCGGATAAAATTAAAATGATTTCGACTTTTTTATTGATGCTTCCTCGTTAGCATTAGAGGTTCTTTTTACAGAACTATATGTAAATGGAGACCATCAAAAGTTTTTTTGTAATAAAACAAAAACGGTTTGGGATTTCACTGAAATTCTTTATTCCTGTGAAAGTACATACGTTGCCATATGGAACTCGATTTCTTTTGCAGGGCCACCACGGGCATGCTTGCAGAAGTCCAGACGCTGAACCTAATTTTCGTGAAATAACACGTTCACCAAACTTGGTTTTCAATGAATCGATTTTTGTTTCGTTGTGGCTTCTGGCGCCGTCTTGTTGGAACCACATATTGTCCAAGTCCATATCATCCAATTCGGTCCAAAAATATTCGGTTCTAGCGGTCAGACAATAGGATAATGCTGATCGTATATTGGACGAAGCGCTCTTTAAGTTGAGACCACTGACTCCGAATTTCGTTAGTAAATTTTATTAATTTCAATTTATTGTTGGATCGTACATGTTTCCATGATGAAATGGCAAACCTTACTGAAAAGAAATGTCAAAAGAGCGGGAAATAATTTGGCGCCGTTTGCTGTCTCTATCGGTCTACTTTTGTACCGTCCTTGTTGAAACCCCCTTTCTAAGGTTTAACGTTACAATATCAATTCAATAACGAATAATGATGTTGGTGTTTTATTTACCTAATACATTATTTAGAGCATATTGTAGTTTTTCGAATTTTACGAGGCAAATCGTGTTATTAGTTTGTGTTAGTTGGGATCATAGGATGTTATTTGCAGTAAAAATTTCGAATTTTATTTTGGGTTCGTTCTTTTATTCATTTTATTTTTATTCCCTGTTTATATGTAGTCGATACACTGCGAAGAAATTTTGGAGAAATTCGAGTAATATACCGCCTATCTCCTGTCATCAAGCAAACAGTCGGCGCATTCGCGTCTTGGCTCCCACGTCACTGTTAATAGCCATAATTTCGAAGTCGTAGATAATTTCGTATACCTTTGAACCAGTATCAACAACACCAACAATGTCAGCCTCGAAATCCAGCGCAGAATCACTCTTGCCAACAGGTGCTACTTTGGACTGAGTAGGCAATTGAACAGTAAAGTCCTCTCTCGACGAACCAAAATCAAACTCTACAAGTCGCTTATCATTCCCGTCCTGCTTTATGGTGCAGAAGCTTGGACGATATCAACATCAGATGAGACTACAGTTTTCGAGAGGAAAATTTTGCGCAAGATTTATGGTCCCTTAATAATTGGCAACGGCGAATACCGCAGACGATGGAACGAAGAGATGTACGAGTTATGTATATGATGACATTGGCATAGTTCAGCGAATAAAAAGACTAGGCTAGGTCATGTTGTCCGAAAGGACGAAAACACTCGAGCTCTGAAAGTGTTCGATGCAGTACCCGCCGGAGGAAGCTGAGGAAGGCAAAGGCCTCCGCTCCGTTGGAGGGACCAGGTGGAGAGCGACCTGGTTACACTTGGAATCTCCAACTGGCGCCGAACTGCGAAGGAAAGAGAGGAGTGGCGCGCTCTCATCGATTCGGCTATAACCGGCTAAACGGTTCAACGCCAATCACATACATACATACCGCCAAAAAGCGCCTCATAAATCAAGTGAGCTGTACTGTAAGGGGTAAAATTAGATTTAAAGATATCTAAATATAATCTTATTATCAAATATCGAAGGCTGAGAAACAACCAAGAGCGTTCTTAGGATACACAAATTTGCCTAGCGGTTTGTTTACCTTTCAATTTCATTGAATTAATGTGGCATGTTATTTTTGGCATTACTTTTATGCAGAGTTCATTGACGTTGACCTTTAACAGCACAATTCACTTATATGCTACAGAGATTCTTCTTTATAATTATTAATCTATCAAATATATACAATTGATGCGAGTAATAATAATAAAATGCGGGTTTTCTTTTGTAATTTATGTGCTGCCAATTATGTGAACACACATATATACAGATAGACATATATACTTTGTAGACAAATTACTGTGTGGCCAAACTTTGGAGTTTGTAGGCGTTGTTGATGTTGCCCTTTATCCCCTGCCATCAACACTTCTTACATATACAAATGTGTTTACACTCGTGTTCGCACAAATTACATTTGCTATATATGCACGTGAGTGTATATTTGTAGATGTGGATGTTTACATATATCTGACTTATTTGGCACTCCTGTCTATTTTTGCCAATTCCTCAGCCGGCAGGCATTGTAAGTTTATTTATACTTCAATTTATCAAAAACTGCGTGGTATGGTACAAGTCTTCTACGCAATATAACAGCGCAAAAAAAGCATAAAACTGTAAATTTACAAAAACAACAACAAAATGGCTTACTTACTCGCACAGCGAACGTTGTTGGGCGCTTCAGTAATTGACTAATTTGCTTTTGTTTACTGTTAAATTTGTCTTTCGCACCGTTGCGTCGTCAACTTGCTTTATTATTTCCATTATTAATTTATATATGACTAATCGCTAAGGTTTTTCAATGCTAATTCCGGGTTCAAGTGTGCGTCGCACGAAATCAATCACGAGCTGGAGATGAGCGTGACAACTTCGTAGAAGCGTTTCAAATTCAATTGTCCACTTTGTCATCTCATTGGCCGATAATAAGTTGTGCTAAAGACATAGAAAGAAAATAGTAAAAGTGATAATTAAGCGGCATTATACAACTGTTGTTAAAAATAATAATTCGGTATAAAACCACAATATAAATTGGGGAAGCATGCAGAGACAATATAAAAATAATTTGTAATAATTGCATTGTTTACGTTTCGTGTATTCGTGGAAAAGAATGATGTAGAAGATAAGCCGATTTTCGAAAAATTATTATTAATTATTATTTAAATTTAATAAGGCTTAGTGGGATTTTTTTATTAATAAAATTATTTATTCTTAAAATAAATTGTCATTAACAAAATAAAAGAATACAAGAAAATATTATTTTAGGTGTCAACTTACCAGTTATTGTATTTGAGTTATACAAAAGACTTAAGTAACGAACTTGATATTAATTTTTATGGTAGCTATTTAACTAAAAAAGTATTTTTGTTATGTTTACATGACTCAAACGCTACTGAAAGTGAAATGATAAAATTTAGGAAATATTATTTTTTTATAAAAAAAAAAATAAGTTTATAAATCTTCTTTCTAAAAATCTCAATAATATCCAATACGTAAATAAATATATAAAATCCAATTTGTTTTTACAATAGATGGCTGTAGTAATCTGTATCTCTCACGGGATACGCTATATGGCGGTAGAAAGATAAGGTTTCTAACTAAAATAAAATTCTCAAACAGTTTTGTTATTGCTTGATTCAGTATTATTTGAACTAGCGTCAAAGATGGACAACCGCAATGAAAAAAAACATGTCATATTTTACAGTTTTCTTTCGGTAAAGACGAAGACCAGGCAGTTGAAAATAATATACTCCTGATACTGTGACAACCATTCCGCTCCATTTTTAGTTTCGTCGATTCCATTCCCTTATTTTAATTTCGAAGATGTCGGACAATTAAAATAATTGAAATCGCCCGACTGCCATGAAAACACTGTTTGGATTGCTGAAAATTCCAGAAAAAAAAGGCAAAACAAACTTCATGGAGCAAATTAGCATCTACGACTCGCTGCTCAATTGCAAAAAATCGATTCATTACTGAAGCAGATGGTTAAACTGTAGCCAAGCCAATATTGACATTCAGAAAGAATTTGCTATTTGCTTTCTGAGATTGACAGTGTATATTCTACTATGAGCTATTTTCTGCCAAACTCTTTATTCGGATTTTTTCTGTCAAATATTGGACTGTCTGAAAAACAGGCTCATAAGCGGTAAGCTTTGACCAATATGAGAGGAGTTGTGCTCAATTAGGAGAGACAGACGCTAGACCACACACATCGATAGTGACTCATCAGAAGCTCCGAGAGCTTTATTGGGGGATCTAGTGGATACATCTTAGAGTCCAAAGCTGGCAACAAGTGATTAAGGCAGCACAGTGTTGCACTCTACAGGCTTCAAAAAATCGATTTTTTGGTTTTGTTTTAAATCTCTTCCAAAACTATCCAAGAATATGTCTTTAAAATTCCAGAGGCCAATTCGACATATTTTCGAAGCTGGAGCAGTTTTAGGGGCCGAGCGTCGAGCAGGTACGAATGCTCAGGCAGACCTTTAAAGCGCGTTTTCTCGAGTTTTCATTTTCACAAGTGTTAGGAAACGGTGCCGGCGATAGCAAAAAGAATATATGTCAGATCGAAAAAAACCAAAGTGATATAGCTTCAGTATTAAATTATCTTCTATTTGAACTAAAAACGTTGGACAAAAGTATTACTTAAACTACTTGTTTTGCAACTTAAAGTCAATTTTTTTTTCTTAAAAAAGTGATTTTTTTTTTAAACTTCGAAAAAATTTGCGATTTTATAACTTCTTCGGTATTTTTTTAGTTCATAAAGAAATGAAACTTATAAAAATTAAAAAAAAATTGGTTCGACTGTTCCAGATGCATCGCACGACCTCCATCACCGGCACCGATTTACAAGTGCAGACTCCAGGCGCTCCAGAAAAATACTTACAACTTTGAAAAAATTTCAGAATTTTTTAATAATAAATCGTCTTAAAAAAATTGCTAAAAAAACGTTTTTTTCGGCTTCTAAAGCAATCTACTGCCTTAATACTTATTATTTTTTATGGTGAATGATTTTTCTGGTGAAAAATTTGTTTTAAGAGAAGCTTGTGAAAATCGACTGTTCCAGTTTTTTGCCAATAAAGACGGGGGTTTCTATGAGAGTGGCAACATGCAATTACCTTATGAAATGGCAAAAAAATAATAAAGAAAAGAAACTATGATAAAAATATTCAAATTAATGCGAAAATAATGAATATATTTTTATTAAGCCTTATATGAGGTATGTTAAAAAAATAACCGGAATTTTTATTTTTTTTTTAATTTATTCGTCAATATTAATGTTGTCACCTTCCAAACAGTATCATCAAAAATGCATTTATACCAGCGCTACTTTGGCAAAGACGATGGCCCTTGAAGGTTCGCTTTGCTTTTGGAAATAGGAAAAGTCACACGGAGTCATGTCTGGTGAATATGGATGCTAGGGTATCGTTACAATATTGTTTTTGGCCAAGAATTTAAGAATAACAACGAAGTATGTGCTTTTAACAAACGAAAATCACCAAAAGTAATGATTGAATACAGTTGAAAATTTGATCGTACTTCAAGGGGTGTATGTGTATCAGCATAATAAAAACATTTTGATTATTAGACTCCTTTAAGAACGTGAAGTTATAGATATTGCAATTCCAGTTATTGTTAAAAGGCGTCTAAAAGGACATTTCCACATATTATATTCAAATATATCCTTATCCATTAAAGCTAAGTACATATTAACTTTATAATTCTTTATATACTTAGATATTAGTGATTATACTAAAGGAGTAAATTTAATTTACGCTAATAACTTAAGAACTTAAGTGCTGCATACTCGTAAGTTCACAAGTTCCTTAGAAGTGCAGCCACTTAGTTGACTGGATGATTTACAATGCACCGCTGAAATTCCAAAGACGGTTGTAAAAATGTTTTGATTTCAACCAACACACACACACCCATACTGGGGACATGTATAAAAAGGCAACAGAGTGGTCCTTTAATGTCGGTGTCCGATGTCGGTGTCAGTGTTATTGGTTGTAGGCTGCAAGTGCTCATAACAGTGGCACTATCGAGTTTAGAGTCATTAAATTAAGACTTAAAAGCACGCTGAATGGCCTGGCAAAACACTTACAAAGAACTCTGTGTGGCTGAGTGTGTGTGTGTGTGTGTGACTGCTTAAGTTGAGGTTGGGCGCCTTGGCGATTTATTTGATTTCTGCGCATTTTTTATTGCATTTTATTGTGTTCTTTGGTTTCTATGCAATTGCGGGCAGGAAACGCTTTGCCAACGGTTAATGACTTTAGGCAGGTTTTTCCGTTCATTACGACGACACACACACATACACACACACACAGGCGCGCATAATTTGACTGCTGCAGTTTAACAACTCTCTTTCGATATTAAGTCAGCAAATGTTGTGCAGATTATTTGCAACATTTCGCATTCATTCGGCTTTCCCGCTGCACGCTGTCATTTCCAAGAAATACGAAATAGTCAATGTATCGCATGCCATAATGCGATTTTTATATAAGACAAAAGTCTGAATTCCATTTTTGCCATTTTTTTCATTCGTTCGTTCGCTTTACAATCGGCTGTAATGCTGCTGCTGCTGCTCATAAAAGTGGCTAAAAACCATTATGGGTGTGTACGTGCTGGTTAGTAGTATCTAGTACGGCATTTAATGGAGGCACAGCATTACAACGCCAAATGTCCAGTGGCTGATAGGCTGGCAATGGACCCAGCTAATGAAGATGGTTAAGCCATTCTGGCGATTGGACAAGTGCCAGTCCCGCATGTAGAGCTCAGTGGGCTCAGCTCAGCTCAGCTCGGTTGTGCTGAGTTCAGGTCAGCTATCGCTGACGCGGCGTGTTGCTAATGATGTTGGTGATGGCGGTATGGTGGCAGCAGCTGTTCGCTGCAGAAGCTGTAAAGTCTGCACATGCAAAGTTCAAATAAATTCTGGCGTCCGGTGTCTAAAGGCGTACTTCTCAAGGACACTCACATACGTTTATAGATTTTGTATTTGTTTTTGTGTTTTCAATTGCTTTGAATATGCTTCATTTCATATTTGTTTTTTCTTTTTTTTGTGTTTGGCTTTATTATTATTGTTCTTTGCTACTAGTGTAATTGTGCCTCTGTCTTCTTGGACTTGATGTCAGTTGTTGCCTTAGAGCGTTGTTTGTGTTGGAATGGCTCTTTTGGTTGATTAAACTGTATGGCTAAAAGAAACAATTAAGCATCGAGCGACGTAATTTCTAGTCGTAAATGTTTGTGAAGGCTGCGTGCGGTTGATTTGCGGCCCTACTCATCATATTTATGTGTGTATGTTAAGTATGCTTTAAGTACAACATATGCGGTGTGTAGTGTTGCCATCTTGGGGGAATTTTATTAAATATTCAAATACATTTTCTATTAATTTTATGTCTCACAAATTTGTGTTGTATCATATCAATCAAAATTTAAAGGAGGTAAACTTAATCAAGTCCCCTCTTCACTCGGCGACATTTGGGATTCCGGTGTTCGGTCGGCATTACGTAACTAATTTCGACATTTTTTTTTACTATTGTTCAATACTTTAAAATTTCACGGGTTTGGAGAATCCAATTGTTATATTTTTTATTATATTCGTATTGATATATATAATACATGCCCCTGAGATCCTATAAAATGTATTGTATCTGCTTACTTTGTCTGTAGCAGCCGCTAAGGTTAGACGTGTTTTAATGAGATTGGCGATTTTTGTTATAAGCTCTTAATTCGTTGATTCATCGTTCTCTGGCTCCATATTCGCCAGACATGGCTCGCTTTTAATGAGATTGGCGATTTTTGTTATAAGCTCATACTTCGTTGATTCATCGTTCTCTGGCTCCATATTCGCCAGACATGGCTGCGTGCGACGTTTTTCTGATTCTAAAAATATAGAGAACCTTAAAGAGCCGTCGTTTTACAAACATACGAGAAATCGCTGAAAGAGGCAAAGACTATCCCAAAATCAAAGTTCGAGAAGTTTTTCGACGATTATAAGAAGCGCTTACATAATTGCGTGATATCGAATGAAGACTATTTTAAAGGCGACGACATTAATGTAGACGAATGAGTAGTTTTAATTTTTTTTTTCAAAAAACGAAGATTACCGTTATTTTTGGAGCTCTTCTCGAATAGGTCCAAAGACCTTTTAAAGAAAATAATTTGTCTAAAAATTTAATATACCACATATATACTATGGCAACTCTATTTAATGAAACAAAAAATATTTTTTCTATATAATCTAAGAATATAGACATCTGCATCTATGTGCCTTTAAAATTCAGCTCACGCACTTTTCGTCTTCATAGGCTTGCGTTCGCTTCTGCACCCTTTAAACCACTTGTGTAAATGGCACAGGCTGGTACAATTAACTAAATGGTTTCGGTTTCAACTAACTTGAGGAAAAGCATAAAATAATTAAAGCATCATAAAAGTAACTAAAGTAAAGTTGTTTAAACAAAAAATAAAGATAGTAATTAAACTAAGCACCAAGTTAAAATAATTCTACAAAAATACACCTCAGAGTTGTTCATTTTAATATTTTTTCTTCAAATACACTATCTAAGTCTTTTTATGCTAAGCATAATTGTGAAGTCTTAGAATATAAACAAGCATATAATATATTATACTATTTGCATAGTTTTAACCAGCCATAAATGGTCTCCCATAAGTGCGTGTTTGTTTGCAGCGATTTGCCAAAGGGATTACAGTCGTAATGAAAACAGCAGTTAAATAGTACAATAGTTATTTAATGCTACCTAAATATATGTTTGTTTTAATAGTATTATCTCTACGAGCGCTTTTTAACAGAGTGGGAAATCCATTCATTATTAGAGCATAAAAGCTGCCAATTAAACATAAAAACCATTAGTTGTAAACATATTTTTTGCCTTTAATTGTTTTTGATTTAGTATCAATATTTGTGCTAACTGTTTGTCTCAAATTACTAATTACAGGCATTAAAGAATGTATAGAAGGTATAGTAAAAATATTTAAATTATTTTTGGATAAAATTTCATTTCCATAGTTAGAAAGATCGATATAGTACATATATGCAAAATTTGCTCGATCACTTGTTGCCATTTTGAAGGTAATTTTATAATTTCACATGCATAGAAACCTTCGTCCATATTGACAAAAACTTGGAACAATTGATTTTCTCAAGCTTCTATTGAGACAAATTGTTCACCAGCAAATCATTCACTAAGCTCCTGGAGCTTCTGGCGAGTCACTGCCGATGTTTGAGGCATCGCTTTGATCTGATGAAACACAATTATTCTTCTAAGCTGGCATCTTCTAGGCGATTGCGTCTTTAATGGATTAGGTGGGTTTCAGAGGTTAAAAACATGAGTATTTAATTTTTTAATATATACAAATATATATTTTATTTAAACAATTCAGCGTTTTTATTTAAAAATTCCGAAAACTCAGCCTTTGGCACCTCATCTGCCATGACGTATCCAAAAAAAGGTCTTGTGGTGGACATCATAACTCATGATTGGTTGGAAAAAAGAAATTTTGAATTTTGAATTTTTGACAGAATTTAAACAAAAAACTCAAACTTTCGTCATATATTAGCTGCGACTTGAAAAATTTAGTTTTGAGATAAACGCGTTTAATATTTTATATACATACTGACGTGGATTGATGGGCGGAACTTCCAAAGGGTAAATCTCTTAGAATATTACTCGCATTGATTTGATATTTTTGGATAATATTTTAAAATACAAGTCCGAATAAAGAGTTTGGCCGTAGTAGACTAGCTTCGAGTAGATGATTTCCTGCTAACCCCTTCTAATATATAGCGTCAATCGATTTGCACCGTTTGCACCGTCTTACAGCGATTCAACCACGGCCGAACTTGACGTTATCTTGAGGAATCCTAGTAACCATCCACACCAGAAAAGGATCGATTTTGTAGCGATTCAGTAGCAATTCGCAGATTCGATGATTTCCATTTACTTATTAATTTTTCAAACAATTGGCCTTTTAGAGCTTCGTACAACTCACCTCAATTATTACCAGATCTCATAAAAGCTACCAGAACACAATCGAGGAAACCTAAAATTTAGTATAAGGATCTTAAATACAATACATACTTGAGTCAAGCAATCACAAAATTGTCTGACAAGTTCTTTTAGTACAAAATATCCGATATACAGATTTCTAAAGTCATTTATTAGAATAATAATGGATTACTTTTTTCCAGACCTTATATGTAGTATGGTTTAGTGAAGAAAGTTGTTCATGCATCCATTAATGAAAAGGAAAAATTCACTGGAGTACACAAGCATGTTATTGGCGACATTATTACTTTCTCAAACAACTTGTACCAAATATATTTAACGATATGCACCATTAAACAATACTTCATACACTGCAAACACCAATGCTTAACGCTAATTACAGAAAAGCTGCAAGCTTGGCTTAGAATAAACAACACAGGAAGAAGTGCGGAATAATGGGTGTTAAGTGGCGAACAGGTTCTGTAAAAAATATAATGCCCATAGCATGATGTGAACACAGATTAGGATGAATAAATTGTAACGGAACACGAAATTAATTAATTAAACAACAAAATTGAAATCAAAATCGATATCAAAATACACAATCAAAAAGGCAACACGTGCAACATACGAGATGGAGTTCAGCCAATATTTAGTGTTCGAATGCCACTAGTGAGCGATCTGCTTTATTTTTTTTTTCGTCTTCGTTTTATAGACAATTGATTTCTTTTCTTCGATTGTGATATGCGCTGATTTGCTGGCCGCATTTGTTGAATGGAAGAAAAAGTGAATGTAGAACTCATACGCGCCATAAGCGGCGAGAGCATTACACAGCGGAAATTTGTACGCGCTCGTTGACAAACGAATGGTGAATGTGTGCTAAAAGCAAAAAAATATTTTAATGTTTATTTAAAAATAATAAAAAAATAAAAGAAAAATAATAATAAAATAAATTTCAATAATCATGTAAAAAATAAGCGCAAAAATTGCCGAAGAAAGCCGCGAAATGTGGTATAAAATTATGCTTGACCAACAAGCTCGCCGAAAGCGCGCAGCATACGCTGAAGACATACACACACTTACATGCAAATAACTGTATTAAAATAATGCTGCATGAAGCGTAAAATCAGTGTAAGCAAATAGCCTGCAGATCACTAGATAAAAACAACAGCAAAGTTGAAGAAGAAGCATGGGTGAACGGGCGTGCATTGACCGCCCACAGCTATGAAATGCTTAAGTGGTATACTTGTTGATGCTTAATGCTTGGTGCTTGATGGTGGTGGCATGAAAGTGCCATGAAACATAATCAAATCAAAGAATCATCATCCGCATCAAGCTTCAGCGTAATAATGGCTGTGAGAGCGGCCGCACAACACTGATTGTGATACAAATAAGAAGAAGAGGAAGCAAAAGAAAAAAACAAACCGTTCAAAATAGAAATGCGGGTTTTCTTGAATGAACCAAATAAAGCACAGGTACATATGTATGTGCATATATAAATATTTACATATATGAATTTCTATGGCATTTTGCACTAACTAAGCTGTGGGACACACCAAACTCACAACAGTCTAAATGAACTCAATAGAGTCAGTGGGGCGTTGCTGCTGCTGCGGCGATGCTGTGCTTAATGAGTATTCAATTGAATTGCGAATATGTGCCAACTGGGTCTCAACACCCGTGCACATGTTTACACACCCAACGAATCACCCATCTCAAACTGCTGCGACGATCTTGAGCGTTTTAAATTTTTGGTACAACAAAAGAAAGTGCCGAAAAAGCATTTCGTTTTTAATCTTCTCAGCGCGTTCAGCGCGCTAGTTTATTGTTCTAGCAATGAGCCGGTGTATGCGGCGTTAATGCGATTTTGCCCCAAACCTTAATACCTGTACATTGTGATCTCTGGCAATTGGGTCAGTGGAGAATGAAAAGTGAAAATTTTCACAATCAAAAATTGCTGTTGTGAATGAAGTGTGAGTATTTGCTTTAATTTTGTTGTGAATTATTTTGCATTTTTAAGCACTAATAAAGAAGAAAGGATTGAGGAAAAAAAATGTTGATGATTTAACTAATCGTTTAAAGCAAAAAAGTGGAATTGATGAGATAGAAAATAAATGTATTGAAATATTTTAAAAAGAGTTATCAATAGAGAGGTTTCTTATATTTTCATTGATGCGCAAAATACTATAAATTTTAGGTTAAGAAGTTATTTTTCTCATTGAAGTTAAAAAACCTAAATAAAAACATGTAAGGAAAGGTTAAGTCGGATGTAACCGAACATTTTATTAAATTTATTTATATAATGCCATAAAGGTAACTATATGAGTATTCAATATAAAGCTCACGATAATAACGAATATCATTAGATATATTATATGAAGACTGGGGTAATTCATGGGCCGTTTTAATTCATTTTCGGCACTAAGTTACGTCATATCCCAGATTATACGCTCACTTAATTTCGGCAAGATATCTCAAATATTAACCGATATGTATGTATGTGATTGGCGTTGCAACCGTTTAGCCGGTTATAGCCGAATCGACGATAGTGCGCCACCTGTCTCTCTCCTTTGCAGTTCGGCGCCAGTTGGAGATCCCAAGTGTAACCAGGTCGCTCTCCACCTGGTCCCTCCAACGGAGTGGAGGCCTTCCCCTTCCTCGGCTTCCTCCGGCGGGTACTGCATCGAACACTTTCAGGGCTGGAGTGTTTTCGTCCATTCGGACAACATGACCTAGCCAGCGTAGCCGCTGTCTTTTTATTCGCTGAACTATGTCAATGTCGTCGTATAACTCGTACAGCTCATCGTTCCATCGTCTGCGGCATTCGCCGTTGCCAATGTTCTGAGGACCATAAATCTTGCGCAAAATTTTCCTCTCGAAAACTCCTAGTGTCGTCTCATCTGATGTTGACATCGTCCAAGCTTCTGCACCGTAAAGCAGGACGGGAATGATAAGTGACTTGTAGAGCTTGATTTTGGTTCGTCGAGAGAGGACTTTACTGTTCAATTGCCTACTCAGTCCAAAGTAGCACCTGTTGGCAAGAGTTATTCTGCGCTGGATTTCGAGGCTGACATTGTTCGTGTTGTTGATGCTGGTTCCCAGGTATACGAAATTATCTACGACCTCGAAGTTATGACTGTCAACAGTGACGTGGGAGCCAAGACGCGAATGCGCCGACTGTTTGTTTGATGACAGGAGATATTTCGTCTTGTCCTCATTCACCTCCAGACCCATTCGCTTCGCCTCCTTATCCATGCGGGAAAAAGCAGAACAAACGGCGCGGTTGTTGCTTCCGATGATATCAATATCATCGGCGTACGCCAGAAGCTGTACACTCTTGTAGAAGATTGTACCTTCTCGGTTTAGCTCTGCAGCTCTTATAATTTTTTCCAGCATCAGGTTAAAGAAGTCGCACGATAGTGAGTCACCTTGTCTGAAACCTCGTTTGGTATCGAACGGCTCGGAGAGGTCCTTCCCAATCATGACGGAGCTTTTGGTGTTGCTCAACGTCAATTTACACAGCTGTATTAGTTTTGCGGGGATACCAAATTCAGACATCGCGGCGTAAAGGCAACTCCTTTTCGTGCTGTCGAAAGCAGCTTTAAAATCGACAAAAAGGTGGTGTGTGTCGATCCTCTTTTCTCGGGTCTTTTCCAAGATTTGGCGCATGGTGAATATCTGGTCAGTTGTCGATTTTCCAGGTCTAAAGCCACACTGATAAGGTCCAATCAGTTTGTTGACGGTGGGCTTTAGTCTTTCACACAATACGCTCGATAGAACCTTGTATGCGATATTTAGGAGGCTGATCCCACGGTAATTGGCGCAGATTGTGGGATCTCCCTTTTTATGGATTGGGCAGAGCACACTGAGATTCCAATCGTCAGGCATGCTTTCTTCCGACCATATTCTGCAAAGAAGCTGATGCATGCACCTTATCAGTTCTTCGCCGCCGTATTTGAATAGTTCTGCCGGTAATCTATCGGCCCCCGCTGCTTTGTTGTTCTTCAAGCGGGTAATTGCTATTCGAATTTCTTCATGGTCGGGTAATGGAACATCTGTTCCATCGTCATCGATTGGGGGATCGGGTTCGCCATCTCCTGGTGTTGTACTCTCACTGCCATTCAGCAGGTCGGAGAAGTGTTCCCTCCATAATCCCAGTATGCCCTGGACATCGGTTACCAGATTACCACCTTGGTCTCTACATGAGGATGCTCAGGTCTTGAAACCTTCGTTAAGTCGCTTCATTTTTTCATAAAATTTTCGAGCATTCCCTCTATCTGCCAGCTTCTCAAGCTCTTCGTACTCACGCATTTCGGCCTCTTTCTTTTTTTGTCTGCAAATGCGTCTCGCTTCCCTCTTCAGCTCTCGGTATCTATCCCATCCCGCACGTGTTGTGGTCGTTTGCAATGTTGCGAGGTAACCGATATGTACGGTATAAAAACCTCCGGATATTTGAAAAAAATAATAATATTAGGTATATGGAAGATAGGAGAAGTAATTACCCGATTTTAACCATTTTTGGTGCAGAGACACATTATTATAAAAAAATATTCCCTCTGAATTTATATAAAATATATGATAGATGTAACAAAATTTTGGGTAACAAATTATCTATAGGCACAGATGTCTTCATGTTCGATATCAGGGGCCTTGAAAAGTTATAGTTTGATTTAGATAGTTTCTAAAGGTGCGATGCCACATCTCAATGAAGTATTTGTGCCAATTTTTATATCAACCCCAAATTATTCAACCCAAACCCAATTTATTCACAGTATAGACTACAGACGTGGTTGGAAACAGATTTCGCTTTTATCAATCTGTAACATCGAGGTGTCATGAAAATAATATACCATATATGGTTGAAAATGGTCAAGCAGTTTCTGAGATATGGCTTTTGATCCAAAAGTTTGATCGAAATTATTTCAAGTTTTGGATGCGATAAATCAGAAAGTATATCTGACAGGTTTTTGTTTAAAAAGCAAAAAATTTGATTGATTTTTAGAAAAAATTAACTTTAATTAAAAATTCCAGATTAATATGTTGCGGAATTATTAAAAATGTGAAAGAAATATTGACATTTGTAGAAAAATTCTAGCATCGCATAACTCTATTCGCATTGGTTAACTATGATAATGACGGTGATCGAAAAAGTGATGGAAATGCCTTCAAAAGGTTTATGATAACATTATAGAGATACCAGAATCTCTCGACATATCTTATAGCGTTTTCTTTTCTAAAAAAAAAAATGTAACATTTATTCTTCTCTTCTCAAATATAAAAAGGCAGCATTTTTATCGACAAAAGAAAACGCTATTATAGTTACGATGTTGGTTGGTTTTATATATTTTATACACATATTGCTAGTTACTATTTAGAATCAAACTAAAAAAAATTGTCTCATGATATGAAAATATGAAATGTTTTCACCAAGTTTTGCTGGGATACCTTTTGTGCAAAAATATAAAATTAATAATAAACACCGATTATTGAGAAACAAAAGTCTTAAGCAGGGAACTACACAGCAGTTAATCCTCCGTTATCCAATAAATGCTGCGCAGTTGTCTCTAAACATAAATTTAGCAAACACAAACAAGCAGACAATAATTATTATATTTATTAAGATTTCGTATTTTTGGCTAAGTGTTTAAAGAATAACTCTTACTGGTATTTTTTTTTTATTTATTTATTGTGTTTGCGAATTTCATACTAAGAATTCAAAGTTTTGCCAATGTTGTCCACCAACAGACGCATCATTAATTAATTACATCATTTTTATTAATTTCACAACTCGTGTATGCTAATCAGCACTAAAGAATTCGAGTGCGCTTTTAAACAAAGGATGCCCGAATGAATTGATTATGTATGTACATTCTTGAAGTATATATGTAGTATATGCATACATATGTTTTATGTATAGCTGTATACAAGCTGTCAACGCAAAGCAACAAAAAAAAAAATGATTAAAATTTCTTAAATTGCTAGTGTATCGAATTGCAACTTGTGCTTTTTTGTTGGTTGATAATTATAATTTTATTTGCGTAAATGGTTAGTGCATATTTTTGTTGTTGTTACTTTTGTTTCTGTGTTTTATGTAGGAAAGATGCTTGTTCGTATGAATATTAGAAATTCATAATGTTTGCTGTTTAGTATAAATTTAATTATACATATATTTGATCAAATGCTTCTTTATATACATTTTTCCGAATAATAATGCTATTATAATGTTGAGGATTTATCGAGAACTAAATGCTTATATTTCGAGTAGTTTTAAAGAAATAATTTTATTTTAAAATTTTAAAAACTGTATTTCCACGAAGCATCTTCATAAATAACCGTAAGAATCAATTTGTTTTACAGATCTAGATCGCTTGCAATTCGAAGATGTTTGTCAAAAGGAGATCAATATCGTTGTATACTGAGGTACTCTTCTCTCTTTAGTCTATAACTTAATAATATTTTACTACGAAAATTCCGCATAATTTTTTTGTTCGTCGAGAGAGGACTTTACTTTTCAATTGCCTACTCAGTCCGAAGTAGAGTGATTCTGCGTTGGAATTCCAGGCTGACATTGTTATTGCTGTTAATACTGGTGTCGTGGTCATGGTCTTGTGCTCGACACCCGACCCAAACATTTCGCCTCCTTATCCATGCGGGAAAAGGCAGAACTAACGGCGCGGTTGTTGCTTCCGATGATATTATATCAATATCAGCAGCTGTACAGTATAATAGAAGATTATACCTTCTCTGTTTTGCTCTGCGGCTCGTATTATTTTTTCCAGCATCAGGATAAAGATAGTGAGTCACCCTGTCTGAAACTTCGTTCGGTACCGAACGGCTCGGAGAGGTCCTTCTCGATCCTGACGGCGCTTTTGGTGTTGCTCAACGTCAGCGTACACAGTCGTATTAGTTTTGCAGGGATAACAAATTCAGACATAGCGGCATAAGGGCAAATACAGTTAGCTAACTTTGCTTTTGCTTTCACGTTTGAGTTGCCAGATATCTAGACAGTAATCAAAGAAATGCAGAATCGAAGGCACTTCATATAAAAACTAAATTCACGATCTTATGAGAATCACAACAAACCGACCACTTTTTGAGTTAAGCACATAACCTTTCTGAGTGGACTGAGTAGGCAATTGAAAAGTAAAGTCCTCGACGAACAAAAACTAAACTATATAAGTCCCTCATCATTCCCATTCTACGTGCAGAAGCTAGGACGGTGTCAACATCCGATGAGACGGCACTAGGAGTTTTCGAGAGAAAGGTTTGGCGGAAGATTTATGGTCCCTTTAACATTGGCAACGGCGAATACCGCAGAAGATGGAATGATGAGCTTTATGTGTTGTTCGACGACATAGACATAGTCCAGCGAATAAAAAGACAGCGGCTACGCTGACTGGGTCATGTTGTTCGAATGGACGAAAGTGCCCCAGCTCTGAAAGTTTTCGATACAGTACCCGCTGGTGGAAGCCGAGGGAGAGGGAGACCTCCACTCCGATGGAAGGACCAGGTGGAAAGGGACCTGGCTTCGCTTGGTATAACCAATTGGCGCCAAACTGCCAAAAGGAGAAATGCATGGCGCGCTGTTGTGAACTCGGCTATAGGCGCGTAAGCGGTGTCTACGCCAGTCAAGAAGAAGACATAACCTTTCAAAAACCAAAAGGAAGTTAGTCGATAATGGATTCTCTATGAGTTTTATCTTTTGTACTAATATTCGAACTAATTATATTTATTCTTTACTGTGAATATATCATAAAACCAATATAACAATTATTATTCTAATTTTTTTCGCATTTCAATCCACTTCCGTTGTTATTATCATTATATACCTATGTATATACTCTGAGCCCTTAGGATTTCCCCCTTGACTACGGATATACACATTCAACATAAGAGATACGGGTATTTGCCGCAGGCCATATTGTTAACACAAAATAAGCTAATGGAAGCAACTTTGCGATTATTTGTAAAAACAAACAGTTACATATGTACGCATATAAAAAAAAAATATTTTTTTCTGAAAAAATACCTAGCGTCTTCGCACGAATTACTCAAACGGCGCTTACCAGCCGGTGTCAGTCAATGTTGTAATCTGTGGCTTTTGTAATAATTACAAAACAACAAAAAAATGCATAATGTATATAATAATAAGAAATCTTCAATGGATTTGAAACGAGTTGAGGCTTCTACAAATTAATACATATAGGTTGTGAGTATGTTTTGATGATTGAATATCTGTGTGTAAATGCCTATTCATTAATATTCTGCAGTTCAATATTATTTATAAATTAAAAGTAAATATTACAAGTTGTATACGTAATTGGTTGCCTGGAGTTGTGGAGACTGTCTGCGGTAAGGCGTTTATTATACGCACGCTTGGGCGCTGAGGCATGTCGGCGCTGATAGGCGCGAGAAACCACAAAACGTGACTCAGCGCGTTGGGATCGTGTCAATGGAGGCCTTCCTTATATTATATTTTCATTGTTAATTGTTTAGGGTTTTCTGATTTATTTCACTTTTCAATATACATACATATATAAATGTGAAAAAATAAAATAAAATTTGTATTGAATGGAATACTCGTATGCTGGTGGCTTTAATGAAACAGTAAACTGTTAATTATAGTAAAAATAAATCAATGAAAAATATAATAAATATTCCTAAAATGAATATAATATCTGATTTGGTGCAAGGATATGAACCAAATATAATTTAATGACGCACTGAAAGCTTTGAAACACACGAAGAACCACACAAAATTGATTTGTTTATAATATGTGCTTATATAAATATATATACAGACATATACAGATCTATTTGTATATGCAAATAAGTAGTGGCTGCTGCTGCTAATGATAGTAGCTGTCGATTGCTAGATCTTCATTAATAACTATTTGTCGACAAAGTATTGTTAGCGTTTTTAATTTCTTAGAATATACAGAGAAGCTTGCGAACATCCGTACATCGCTTTGTTTTTTGGCTTAAGCCTAGTAGTATCTATATTTACATAAATAATAGCTTAAACTTCCAGAGTTCAAACTGAATTATCACGAATGAATGAACAACGCACAGTTAAAATTATTTTAGAAACAAATAATTCTCCAAAAAAGTTATGTTTTAAACCATAAAAATAAAGTTGGAAGAAGCGCATAAGGTTTATAAACAGAAAATATACAGTAATGTGCAAAATAATAAAAGTGTGGTGTAAGTTTCAGGAATAACTTGTTTAAAAAGTACTGAAAGATTTCCAAACTTGCTTAAATTTATATTTTATATTTTAATTAAAATTATACAAAAAAGTTTCAAATTTGAAAATGTTCTAATAGAAATCAGGCTTTCTTAAAAATATTTTCAAATAGATATTAAGCATCTATAGTTTAATAGCTGAATTTTATTTAATTAATGTTTTAAACAGCTGGCAACACTAATAAACATTTTTTTCTCTTATATAGTAAGAATTTCTTTATATTTAAATAAATATTTTTTTAGTTATAATTCATTTTTAGAAATATTTTTTAATCATGTGGCAACTCTGACAACAAATCTTTCTCATAGTAAGTTTCTTTATTTAAAACTTTTTTGGATTTTTTTTTATAGAAATCATAAATTTTTAGAATTTTTTTTATAAACAGGTGGCAACTCTGATAAAAAATATTTACCATAGCTTGAATTTATTTATTTTTAAAATTTGAAACCGATATTGCATATTTTATATATTATATTTTAATTAAAATTATACAAAAAAATTTTAAATTTGAAAATGTTCTCATAGAAATAAGTCTTTCTTAAAAATATTTTCAAATAGAAATTAAGCATATATAGTAGTTTAATAGCTGAATTTTTTTAAATTAATGTGTTAAACAAACCTTTCTCATAGTAAGTTTCGTTATTTTAAATTTTTTTTGTAAAATTTTTATAGAAATCATAAATTTGTAGAATATTTTTTATAAACAGGTGGCAACTCTGATAAAACATATTTACCACAGCTTGAATTTATTTATTTTGAAATAATTTTTTTCTACATTTAAATTATACCGAAAATATAAAATTTTTTGCGTTACTAATATTTTGCACATAACTGTAGCTGTAGCTTGAGCATCAATTTGACACGGAAACGTTGCTCAATTGAACTTCAAGCAGTGTCTTCTGCTTTACAGCGCAAAAACATACGAATAAACAACAAAAAAGTAAGAACAACAACAATTGTATACAGCTGACAGAGCAAAAACGAAAAACAACAACAAAAAGTGTTACTACTACAACCAGCATATATAATGAAATTTGTTAATTATAAATAATAAAATGTAGTAAAAATAATTATGAAGTCATCAGAAACGGCAAATGATTGAATACGAAATTTTTGCGCAAGCATCATAAACATGTATACATACATATGTATATAAAGAAACACACAAAGCAACATTTGCTGCTGTTCGCCGAAGCTTCTTTGCATGCCTGAATGACTAACAATCGCGCTTAACCTACCACCGATAACTGTTAAGCGCATAGCTTTGTGTAAGCAGCATCAGCTATTTATAACAATTTGATAAACGTCAATTTAGTATTTATTTCACAGAAATGTATTATTTTGGCGCACTTTGTATGCCCAAGGCAATTTCATTCGAAAGAATGTTTGTATATCACCGGCGCATGCTATTTGCTTATCTACAGACAGGGTTGGCACGTACTAGTTTAGCGCCTTTCTATGAACATTTCCAGAAAATTAGTTCAATTGCTTTGCGCACAGAGCAGTACATGAGAGCACAAATATTTATGTATGTACATATGGGTTCTTCAAAAATAAAATATGAAAATATGTGATCAGTGTTAATCATAAAAATATGAGGGTTTCTTTCACAGCATCGCTAGTTGTGCTGCCGAAAAATGATTCATTTGGGAATTTACCAAGTACCATTTGATTTGCAATTATTTTGTGACGCAAATCCCAAAAAAGTACATTAAAAATTATTACAAACAAACAAAAACTAAATATACATATTAGTCATATAAACTAATAAAGATCTAATTTTATATAATTTTTCCTGCGCAGACGTCAGTTCTTGCTAGTAATTTGCCAAATCTGTTCATACGATAGTACTCAGGTATGTGTGATTCATCGGTATATATTATAAGTATGTACCTTTGGCCGATAAAAATAATTTCTAAAGAAGTTCGTCTCAATGAAGTAATAGTTTCATGCATTGGTTAACTGGTTGTTATACACTTCGGTTATAGGTCTAAAACTTTGCTTCCGCCGTTTTTTTATAAATTTAAGGTTTTTTTTCACTTAGGACAGCCTCACCGTACGTATCCGAAAGCATTCGATGAGCCTCCACCGCACTTTTCTAGGAATTAAAAAAGAAAAGCAAAATTTCCCGCAAATGTCGAGAATTCGGCTCAAAAAGTGACATTTTCAGTTGAGAATAAGTTTGGAATGCAAACAGATCTCTACAAATATTTTGTTGGGTTAATGTTGACACAAATGTCCAAGATTGATATAAAACGATTTAATCGATTTAATCGACCAGTGCTTGACCCTAGCGACATCTATTGGAAAACGGCGGAAGCAAAGTTGTAGACCAACAAATGGTGCACAAGTTATTGATATATGTACATAGATTTGTTGTTCTATGATTTGTTGAATTCGAGTGGAATTGAAATCCGGATGTCTGTCCGTCCGTCTGTCCGTGCAAGCGATAACTAGAGTAAAAATTTAGATATCTTAATGAAACTTGGCACATATTTCTTAGTATTGAAAATGGCCGAAAGCGGACTATTGCCACGCCCGCAAAATGGCGAAACCGAAAACATATAAAGTGCCATAACTAAGACACAAAAACCGTTATAAAAGTAAAATTTGGTACAACGGATCATACTAGGAAGGGGCTTATTTGGATGTAATTTTTTTGGGAAAGTGGTCGTGACCCCGCGCCCTATTAAGTTTTTTTTTTATAAATATCTCGTAAACTATTAAGGCTGTATCAACCAAACTCTCTATAGTCGTTTCTTTTAGCCACTTCCTTACATATTTCTAAAATGGAAGAAATCGGATCATAACCACGCCTACCGCCCATACAAATGTTATGTTGAAAGCTACTAAAAAGGCTTTAATTCACTAAGAAAAACCGGTAAAAAACCTTAAATTACACGCTAGAGTTGGTACAGAAGAGCTGCATTCAAAGTGGTAAACAAAATTTGAAATGGTCGTGGCTCCTCCCATTTATGGGTCAAAAACCATATCTTCGAAACTGCTCGACCAATTTCAGTGAAATTCGGTTTGTAATATTTTCCTTCCTTTTCATCCAATGATATGTTGTGAAAATAGGTCAAATCGGTTGACAATCACGCGTACTTTCCATATACCAAAACTTTGAATTCGATCTTAATATTTTACTTTACCATATATAAAGTAAGCACTAGTGAAGATATAGGAACAGAACTTTGCCCAAATACCCACTATAAACGTATATAGTGGGGCATCGCCCTTCTAAAAATCGTCGAAATCGGACCATAAGTTTTCAAGGCCCCTTATATCGAATATGAGAATCTCAGTGCATCTAATATATTTTTTTACTGAAAATTTAAGTAAGTTTCTTAGATATTTTTAAGAAATTGAGAGTGAACAATTTTCTTCTAATAATATGTGTCCGTGCCAAAAATTAGTGAAATCGGGTCATAACTTCCCCTAACTCCCATACACTTAATATTTTGGGTTTCAAACTTTCATTGGACCTTTTACCATATACATACATATATCGGTTAGTATGTGAGGTATATCAGCAAAATTTAGTAAGCATACAATCTTGGATAGAATGTAGCTAGGTGGCAAAAATAGTTGAAATCGGTCCATGAATTACTCAGCTCTCATATACTATAATATATGCATATACCGATTTTTGTTTCCTAATGGACTTTATGCCATGAATGTGTGGGTAAAATTCTGTGTTATATTAATAAAATTAAATAAATAAATTGCGAGAGTAGGCACTCGAACTTAGCCCTTCCTTACTTGTTTTAACTTATATTATTCACGACTGACTGTTTGGTAGTAGTTCAAGCTAAGGAAATAAGTTGCCTTCTAAACATTCTAAATCTTTGATTAGAATAATAAAATTTGCCTTTTACCATAGCCATGCTAATGCTTTCAAATCATTACTCTAAATATATTCGCCGGCTATTTACACATCCGTACGTAATAGCGCCCACTGTATAATTTAAAACACTTTAAGCTTTATCACAATATAATTATTGTTATTTTTTCACTTTGCCAAAGTGAAGCGCAAACGATTTATAATCTCTGCTTAAAATCAACTGCTGTACGTTGTCGGCATTCAAAGCCTTTACTTAGATATATTTCACACTTCCTTAACCGCGCACTTAACTCAAAGAAGGCAACAAAAGGAAAAGTGAAGATGGCTTCTTAAATCTGCTATTAAATAATAACTCGGAGAATTCTTGTGTGTGTGTGCGTGGCAGAGTGCACAGGAAGGCGTTGCTACACGCAGCGCCTCTTGCCTGCTACCACAAGTACATTTTATTGCAATTTTACACCTTCTACGGCAACAGTAGCATACCAAAAAAAAAAAAAAAAAAACATACATCAAACAACAACAACATTAAAAAATAATAATAATATTTAAAATGAAATAAAAATTTGAAGTAACTAAACGCGCTCAAGCACTAATAAAACGCTACCCGTTGCTGATAACAATCAGAGGCTAACTACTATGTGGATATGGGTGTGTGCGCGTGTGGTCAATGGGGCCGTATTCCACTGAATCGTGCGCGTAGGTTAGATTTCTTCTCTTGCGTGTTGTTGTTGCATTATAATTTTTTATTAGTGAGCGCTAAGTCTTTCATACGAATTTTCTATTTAGTGAATTTGAATTATGACTGCGCTTTGAGTTTTGAACCTTGTAAAGGGCTGGCTAAGTTTTAATGCTGCTTCATGGCAGTTAACGCTTACGTAGAATTTCCGTAGATTCTTTTTCTGCAATTAATATGCAGCAGTACTACATTTATTTGTTGTTGTTTTCTTTTGTAATTCCAGTTGCAAGTACTAGAGAGCAGCAGCATAAATGCTGTAAGTTAAAATTCACTATAAGCCTGCCACCGTGTAGTGGCTATTGTAAGATAATGAATACGAGTACTCATCAAGTGATTCGCCGTATAATTAACTGAAATGTATGCATTTGTATATTGTTTCATTGGAAACTAGTAAAACTATGAAACTGAAAAAAAATGAAATAAACAGCGTTAATGATAAATTTAGCATTTGCTTGTGCGCATGCGCATGCGCTTTGATGCGCTGCACACATTTGATCACCTTGTTAAAGTGCAAATACCTCTCACTGCCTGTGCGGCATAGTTCATTGGCCAGCTCAGTGGCTGAAATTCTGCATAGACAAGTTTTCTTTCACACATCAAGTGGAAGCTGCAAAGCACTAATCGCTATTAATTTCGTAGCTTTTGCGCTTGGGGGAGATTTTTAAATCAGCTGTTGTTCAAAAAAAATTAATATTTTTTGGTTATTTCATAATTTGTATGCAGTTAAATACAGTTTGATTGTGTTAAATGCCAAATTATCTCATCAAAATTATTTTTACTTTCATGTTTCATATTGTTTGGTTGGTATGAATATATAAAACAAATATATGTACATATATATATATATATACATTTGACATTTTAATTTGTATAATTAGTTAGAACAGTGCTTTCATAATTCCATTTGAAAATTAATGCAACTTCGTATAAGTATAAAATTACTTTACTATATAATTAAAGTTCTAACATCAAAATTAAATTAATTAATAGAAATTTATGAATTTAGAATATAATTTGTATAATTAAGAATTATTAGTTGAAGAAGGAACTCGAATTTTTAGTCATTTATGAAGAGCGAAAATTACCGAGATGAAGTTGTGGACCTTTAGCAACCGAACTCGGCATTTTATCAAATCTTGATCAGAACAGTATACGAGTTGTTTTGAAAAAAATTATGAATATTTTCCTTAAGAAAAAATTATTTATTCTACATAGTCTACATTAATTTTATCGCCTTCATCACAGTCCGCATTCGATGTCATGCACTTATGCCCGTGCTTCTTCCAATCTCCGAAACACTTCTCAAAATGAATTTTTGGCATAGTATTTGGCCTTTCAGCGATTTCTTGTATGCTTGTAAAACGACGGTCCTTTAAGGTTCTCTTTATTTTTGGGAATATGAAAAAGTCGGACGGAGTCATATCGGCGAACATGGAGATGGAGTCACTGTTGCTGTATTGTTTTTGGCCAAGAAAACACAAACAAGCATCGAAGTGTGAGCTTTTAAGAAACGAAAATCGCTAAACTACTTCATACTTCAGGGACATAATTCTAATAAAACAAATTTATAATCGAATTTTGAACAATTAAAAATTTCAAAATTCCCGTTACTATAATCTCGCAACAAAAGTTGCTGAGTAGGTATTATAGTTTTGTTCACATTACGGTTGTTTGTATTCATAAAACTAAACGAGTTAGATATAGGGTTATATATATCAAAATGATCAGGGTGACGAGACGAGTGAAAATCCGAATGTCTGTCCGTCCGTCCGTGCAACAGATAACTTGAGTAAAAATTTAGATATTTTAATCAAACTTGGAACACATGTTCCTTGGGACCGTGAGAGGGTTGCTTTCGAAAATGGGCAAAATCGGACCACTGCCACGCCCACAAAATAGCGAAAACAGACAACACATAAAGTTTCATAACCAAGCCATAAATAGAGTTATAAAAGTCAAATTTGGTACAAAGGATCGTCCTAGTAATGGCCATATTTGGATGTATTTTTTTTGGGAAAGTGGTCGTGGCCCCTCCCCCAAATAAGTTATTTGTATATATCTCGCAAACCAATAAAGCTATATAAACCAAACATTCTGCAGCCGGTTCTCTTACGTGCCCCATGCATGGCATCGCTCACTTATGGGTCAAAAACCATATCTCAGGAAGTACTCGACAGATTTCAATGAAATTCGATATATAATATTTTCTTGACACCCTGATGATACGTATGGAAAATGGATGAAATCGGTTCACAACCACGAAAACTTCCCATATAACTCAATTTTGAATTCCATCTCATTCCTTCACTTTATAATGTATACATAAGGAACCAATGAAGAAAGGCGGAATAAAACTCTACACAAATACTGTATATGATCTGTGGCATCACTTGTGGAAAGATTTTCGAAATCGGACTATAACTTTTCAATGCCCCGGATATCGAATATGAAGAGCTCAGTGCCCCGTGGTAATTTTTCACCGAAAATTTCGGTAAATCTCTCAGGTATCTTAACTTAATTCAGAGGAAATATTTTCTTCTAATAGTGTGTCTCTGTACCAGAAAAGGTTAAAGTCGGGTCATAACTTCACCTAGCTCTCATATAGCTAATTATAGGATTTTCAAAAATACGATGGGCTTCATAGCTTATATAGTAAATCGGTTAATATGTGAAATGTCTTAGCCAAAATAAGTGAGCATATAATCTCAGATATAATGTATGTTGCTTGTGAAAATTAGTGAAATCGGTTCAGGAATTACCTCAGCCTATATACTATATATGATGATTTTCTTTTTTCTATTAGACTTTATGCCGAATATATGGGTTGTGTTACCTTAAAAAAAAACGATATCAATAAATTGCCAGAGTATAAAATATTCGGTTGCACCCGAACTTAGCCTTTCCTTACTTATTTTCTTAACACTTTTTTGCTGAAACCTTGTGCTTTAAAAAACATTAATCAACCAAAATTCGAACTTATTATTTAACATAGTTGACATTAAGGACCATACACCAATCTCAATTTTATAGGGCAACTGATCATCTAATAAAGGCTCCACAATTTTAAATTCGCTAAATTTCTTTCTAACGGTCATTTTCGAGTGGCCTGAGTACGGGATAAAGTTTCTAGAAGCCTGATTCTAATGATATGTTGAGCATGTAAGAACTTCGAAGCTTAATTCAGTTAACTTTGATAATAGAACATTTGGTTCTACCCCAAACAGGACCCTGTTCTTTGAACGTTGTAATAAAACTACAGTTGAATTTCCATAACACAAACTTCCTTAACTCGAAAATCTCCAGAATTCGCGCAGTAAAAGTTAAATTTCATAAAAATTTCCTTAATCGTTAATCGAACTTTTCGACCATTTAAAAATTTTACTATCGAGGCAGAATTTGAAATGAGTCCCTCTATATCGTACAAAAAGTATGATATTAACTATACTTATGGATTGCATAAATCTTGTAACAAAGGCATAGAGCCGATGGAAAATATTCCATGCACATTACCAAATATAGAAGGCATAACCTTTAACCACTTTGAATTCGGTTCATCGTTCGCAGTCTACTCGGTTAACTGACGAAGTTTATTACGATGGAGTTGGTGATCAAAACTCTGTTTTGAGCTTTCATTTTGTAAAGTCTTTTCGTACACTAAAGCATACTTGAACGATTTGTCCAACACGTATGTTTTCATTTGTAAAAGTTTCCATTGCGTTGGACCACTAGGTTCATCATCTTCGGTGTTCGTAAGGTCCGTACGGAATTTCAAGCAAACCACTTTCGTGTGTAAATTAAGCGATATGTTGTTTAAAGAAAGCACTTGATGTATTTCAAAATATTTGCGAGTGCAGAAATGTTTAGCCGCCGGCTTGTACGGTGAGCACTAACGCTATACGAATCTACATAAAGTATATAGAACTAAAAATTTGCATAATATTCATTTTGCGTTAAAAAGCAACGGCCCCAAATTAGCACCGTTAGATAGCTGGCGCTTTAACCTATATGTATGTCTGTTTGCAGCAAAATAAAGTTTATAGCAGCATGAGAGTGGATACTTATGAACAATGGCTGAAGTGTATTTGTCACGAACTTTGCCGTGAGGCATTACTTTACTTTTTGCACGCACTGTATTACATTGCTGGAACGGCTGCTGGCAGCCGTGTGTCGCCGTTAAGGATGCTCCAGCGTACAATATTCCAATTTTATGATACTTCAGTATTTTGTACTTTTGCTTTGATTAGTTATTTTAACGGTATTATTTTAGTTTGAAGTTATATTTTCATTATTTTTATTAAGTAAATAAACAAATAACATAACAGAGAGCAGAATATAATGTAAATGCTATAGACAGTTCAGCGAACCCGCAACCTGCTTGGGGATTCTTTAAAAGAGACACCGTTATTCACATTAGCTTAAAATACTCACCGTAACGAGACGCGAGTTAAACTTACTTTTGGTACCTCTGCGTCGAAAATTAAAAATTAAACCACAACAAACATGAAACATGAATAATATTGTATTATTTAGAAACCGACTTTATTTTCAGGGAAACTAGTGTGAATAAGCCATAGTATTAGTATTTCTTGTGTATACCATAAAATATGCAAAAATTGGATACAGTAATTGCATCGGTTTATTGATTAAATTATTCATACATATAATTGTATTAAGTCATACTCATAGCTTATAAAATTATAAATTATATTATTTTATTGGCGAGTCGCTCTTATCTTCAACATTTTCTGGTGAGCGTGTTATAGGCTGGCGGCTGACTATAGCTGGGACTATCGCAATCGACATTCGTGTGTTCGTCTCCGTCTCCATCACTGCGCGGCTGATAAGTGACTATGAAATTCGGTGGTGGCGTACTATAACTACCGCTTTTCCTATTGCGCCAATGCTGAAAACCTTTATAGGTGACAAATGTGCAGATCAGCACGAAACCGATCAGTCCACCATATATTAAATAGATTACAAATGAGCCGGTCTCACATGAAACATGAAATAATAGTATTTCCTTCATGCATGATTTAAATTTGGACGAACTCAAACATTTACCATCCTGCTCCAGAAAACCATCATCGCAGTGACATCTGTCGGGCGCAATGCATTTGCTGTGAGCGCCACACTTGTTCTTGCATTGGGGCACACATTTGTCATCGATCACGGTGTAGCCGGTGATGCAGTTACAGTGATTCGGCGCCGCGCAGTAAGCATGCAGCGGACAATCGTGTTCACATATCGGTTGACATCGTTGTTCTAAAGTTTTTTTTTCAAAGCCATCCATGCATTGACACACACCCGGTGCTGTGCAGTGCTGATTTATGCCACACCCATTTTTGCAGTGTGGTACGCAAGTCTTGTCATTGCGCACATAACCCTCCACACATTCACAACGTTCCGGTGCTGCGCAAATACCTTGTGGGCCACAACCGCCCACACACTGGGGTAGACAATCGATGCTGTCGTTGAGACGCGTATATCCTTTGGTACACTCACAAACACCGGGACGCAGACAGGTCGCATTGCCACAGCGCGCGGCATCGCAGATGGGTTCACATTGGCTGCCACTATCGACCGTTCTTCGATAGCCTGTGACGCAAGCGCATTTATTTGGTGCCACACATTGCTCATGCTCGCCACAACCTTCGGGGCACATGGGCGCACAACCGTTGTTCATCTCCATATAGCCCCCTTTACAGGCACATTTGTCAGGTGCAGCACAATATCTTGTTTCGCCGCAATCCACACTACAGAAGGGTGCGCATTGATCGTAGTCATTCAAGACATAGCCCTCATTGCAGTTGCAGCTATTCGGTGCTGCGCAATATTGATTAGCACCACATCCTTTCGCGCAAATCGGTAGACAACCGTCTGCGCTTTCTACAAAACCGTTCTTGCAGGCGCAAGCGTTAGGTGCCGAACAAAATTTGTGCTCGCCGCAATCCACATCGCAGAGGGGTGAACATTTTCCATCAGCATTCCTCGCATAACCGTCATTACAGATGCAGTTGTTGGGTGCGCCACAAAGCTCATGCTCGCCACATCCATCGGGGCATATGGGCACACAAGCGTTGTTCATCTCCATATAGCCCTCTTTACAGGCACATTTGTCAGGAGCAGCACAATATCTTGTTTCGCCACAATCCGTATTGCAGATCGGTTCGCATGGGTCGACGCCATTTCCAGTATAGCCTTCATTACAGCGACACTTATTACCGCCTACGATGCAAGTTGAATTGGGCGGACATCCTGCGTGGCAATCTGGTTGGCATTTCTTTTTCTCCGGATGGTAACCCGTTTGACATTTACATTTCTTATTATAGTCACAAATGCCGTTCACGCAATTTTTATCACATATATCAAAACATATTTTTTGAGCATTACCTTCCTTAGTTAATATAGTTTTACAAACGCGCTCACCGTAACCGCTTTGAATGAAAACGAATGTTACGATGACGAATTGTATTAGTAATAAATATAACTTTGACTTATACATGTCGGTTCGCGCTTCACAAATGCTGTAAATGTTATGTCCAAGGGTATTGAGCGCGTAAGATCTACTGTATATGGAAGTAAATAATTCAGTCTTACGATTTATTTGACGCATAAATTATTGAAATGCAGCAGTGTTGCCAAGGCAATATCATAATGTTTAAAGTAATACAAAATATTTGTTCTTCGGGTATTGAACTGTTATCGAAGCTAGTTATCTAGTTGAACACCATTGATAGTATTTGGATAAAGATAAAGCATATGCTCTCTTGCTATTGTAACAGCTTGTAATAATGTCACCCTGTATACCAGTTACTTGTTTGATTCGCCACACTTTAAAGTTTTGCGTGCGAATTGTGGTCAGAAATTATAAATTTATTAATTTTTATTTTTGGTTTGTAATATAATCGTTTGTCACGAAAAACTCCGTTTTGTCATGCTCTAAAGAAAGAAAATTGTTCGGAGGTTCATTGGTGTTGGGAAAAATAGCGAGTCCCAGTAGTCCGAAAGTCGAAAGGATGGACAGAACAGGTTATAAACAGCATACGAATTTTACTCGCCAAAAGTTCACACAGGATCGGGAAGGGCGCCTTCGAGTCGTTCGAAACCAAATGAGGCTTCAGGCAGGGTGACTTACTTTCGTGCGACTTCTTCTGGAGAAAATAATACAAGCTGCAGAGCTAAATGAGCTATATAGAGAAAGTACAAACTTCTATAAGTACATATGTACAGCTGCTGGCGCACGCCGATGATATTGATATCATTGGAAGCAAAAACCGTGTCGTTAGTTTTGCTTTTTCCAAACTGGATAAGGAAGCAAAGCGTATGGGTCTGGTGGTGAATGAGGACAATACGAAATATCTCCTGTCATCAGATAAACAGTCAGCACATTCGCGTCTTGGTTCCCACGTCACTGTTGACAGTCTTAACTTTGAAGTCGTAGAGATTTTCGTATACCTTGGAACCACCAACAACAATGTCAGACTCGGAAACCAACGTAGGATCACTCTTGCCAACAGGCGTTACTTTGGACTGAGTAGGCAATTGAAAATTAAAGACCTCTCTCGACGAACCAAAATCAAACTCTATATTATTCGACATCCGTTGAGACGACACTAGGAGTTTTCGAGAGAAAGGTTTTGCGAAAGATTTATGCTCCTCCGAACATTGGCAACGGCGAATACCGCAGACGATATATAGTTCAGCGAATAAAAAGACAGCGACTTCGCTGGCTTGGTCATGTTGTTCGAATGGACGAAAATAATCCATCTTTGAAACTGTTCGATGCAGTACCCGCTGGTGGAAGCAGATGAAGAGGTGGACCTACGACACTACGTTGGAAAAACCAGGTGGAAAGCGATCTGGTTTCTCTTGGTATTTCAAATTGGTGTCAAATAATAATAGGGAGAACTGACTGGCTGCTCTAATAGATTCATGCGATTATATATATATAATTTTACTTTACAACACTTGTGTGTTCTTTCCTATGTTGTTTGTGCTAAAAGCATATCTTAAGTTAGTTTTGAATCAATGCATATGCAAAGTCACTTGGCAACCCTAACGACAGAAATATTAAATAGACTTTGGATAAAATATATAACGTAATATGTGTATGTGGTTATTTGTAATTTAAGGAAATTGCCTTTGTTCTTTGTCTTAGGTTTTCATAAGAGTACATATGTGTGTAACAATAAAGAGAAAGTATACATATGTATTTTCCGAAACAAATTGCGCATACAATTTCTGTTCGTGTGGTTCTTTTTTTTTGCATAATGTCGCTTATCGAGAAGAATTTTCTATTATGGCGTTTTCTTCAATAATCGCTTCGAATTCAAGCTCATAAGCAAAAATTAATCGGCTTGTATGTACATACATATGTATGTATTTAGAAATAACATAAATTGTATATAATTTATAATAATTTATTTAATTTTCTTGTATAATAATAATTAAAAGAACAGTAAATAGCGGTACTCTAAAGTGGATGGGATCATCTGTAGAAGTTCACTCAAGTGCGGAAAGTTTCTGACTGCCACTCAATTGTAAGTGGACAGAAACGATTCTTTTGCATTAGACACAAGCAGCTCACGACTTGCGATATTAGAAAAAGTATCCTCTGGGTAGTCAACAGACATCCTTTTGGAGGCGAGTTAAAGTGAGAACACGAAGCACGCTTCTCCGGCTGTAAGTAGGGTTTGGGACCCACCACATAAAGAAACCTCCTCAATAAAAGACCAAACCCTTATTTACATCCAACATTAAAGATTTATTGCTACTCTTATAGGGAAACCATATCCAAACACGGCATAAGAAATTTTACTTTTTAACAGAATGGCATCAACAACATTTATCTGTAGTCTTCATGGTGGCTTCCTCGAGGTTTTTCAATTCCAATTCATGGATCTCATCCAAATTCAGTATTAAGCCTTAATGCACTCTTAATACGCTTAGCTCAGCATGCCTTCGTGATGGGCAACTGAAGACTCGATAAGGATATCGAAAGAAAACTAAACATCTACTATAGTAATTCCCCGACAAAGAAAAAAAAAACAAATGAAATCGGTTGACATTTTCTCATAGCCACCGAATACCGAGTGAAATGTCTTTATTGCTCCGGTAAACTGTATATTATTGCGAATAACATATAAATGTTGAAACTGTTATGTTCGCCATATAGGAATTTCTAACTAAAAGTAGTGAAAGGCAATTCAAGTTATCTTTTAGAGTCTTTTGAATCCTATATATACATATGTATATATATAGTATAGCCAATATGTAGTATTCTAGACACATAAAAAATTATTACCTTTTAATTGCTAACCTTTTAGAATGAAAGCGTACAAATGGATATTTATGAGAATATATTTATTACTTGCATATTTCAGATTTTACAATTATTTATAATAAATTTGTATGCGAATAAAATTTCATTACTTCAGATTCCTGAACGTATATCAATTAGAGGCGATATAGTATTCTCATCATCATCCTCCTCCTCCTCCTCCTCTCCCTCCTTTATTGGCTCACATTTAAAGGTATCAAAATTGAGTGCATAGCCCGCATGACAGTTACACTTATATGGCTCGACACAATCGGCATTGGCGCATAGCTCTGCATCACAAATGGGCGCACATTTACCGTCATCTTGTAGGCTGTAGCCTTCATCACATTCACATACATTTGGCCCAATACAGTGTGCATGTTCGACACAGACCGCGCAGATCGGTTCACAAACGTTGTTGGTTCCATTGTTGTAGCCCGCCAAACATGCGCAATTATTCGGCGCAGCACAATACTGTGTGTCCTGGCAAGGTGTTTTGCAGTATGGTTCACATTTCGAGTCCACTAATGCGTATCCTTCTTCACATACGCACACATTCGGCGCGGTACATTGCTCGCTTACGCCACACACCGGTTCGCAGACGGGTACACACGATTCACCGTTGAATTCGTAACCCTCATTGCAAATGCAACGCTGCAATTGCATATGACAAACGCCATTCGAACAATTAACGGGACAACTGAGTCTACGGCAAATCTTCTGCACTTTACCATCCACCAGCTGGACACTGCACGTAACCAAAGAGGCGTCCACTGAAAACGGTACGACAATCAGTAGACCCACAGAGAGTAGTAGATGTCGAGGTAACATTGCTTGAAATGAATTCCGAATTATTTTGCGTATTTAATTTAATTGGCGTACGTCGTCACACCCAGAAATCGGTTGAGTAACTAAATTGTTGAAATAAATATTTTTCTGATTTCTGTAGAATTTAATTGATAAGCGCCCTGTGTATAAATTTGCTAAGCTTAAGCCGGCTGTGTTTTCTTTATTTGTATTAGTACGTTTAAAGATAAGCGCATATTTCAGATATATATTATTGTATTAATAAATACTATTAAGGTGAGAATCTGTTATTAGTTGAACTGAAACTGTTCCCATTTAGGTTGTACTGTTTCCATTTGAAAGGATCTTTGAAATTACTTATGCTCTTTAAATGCTACTGAAATTGAGCGTTTGATAGCTGTCAATTTTTATTTATAGTACAAGTTTTGGTACGGGTTAATTTTACCAAAGAAATTTATGGATTGTGCTTCCAGTATGAATTAAATATTGAGAACATGTCTTGGAAAGTATGCTCTATCAATAATGAGGATCACAACTGTTTAGTCTACTTAACTAACAGAACTCTATAAATATTTATTTTTCCAAAATTCCACTATGTTCCACTATCTTTTCCAAAAAAAAATAGTCCAACACTTCGGAACATCAAATCTTCCGAGTTGTGACAAGCAATCTATACGACTATATAATAGTAATCGCGTTTAAAAACTGTTCTGTTATTAAATTTCGAATAATCAGAACAACCCTAATACCCACAAATATTATGTATCAACCTCTAAAGTCAACGACACTCGCACATATGCGATGTTTATGTACTACACAGCGAGGTTTCGCATGTCTTCAAATTGTAAGTGAAACTTTTGGTGATAAGAAAAGCTTACGGAGACTTTAGAATGTTTCTTTCTTTTATTATGTTGTTTAAATTCAGTAAATATTATTATGATTCATAATTACACTGTCCAACAGCATTTTTGGAACAGAATAGCGACCCTATAATTCTGAAAAGGTATGTTGAGTAGATCATTTTTGTAGAACAAACTTATGGTCCAGCACGTCTGAGTTTTTTTTTACAGTGGCTCAAAGTTTTCATTTTTTGGTCGAAGGGAGCATTATACTATATGAAAAAAATGTTGTAAGTTAATGTCTGAGAGAATTCTTATGGTCAGAGTTGTATTGTGGAATTGTATGAGGATTATTTTTGTGGAAGATCTTAACCCTCTAACTGGTTTCTTTATGGGTCAATTAGACCCTTTTTTCGAGAAAATCAAAAAATATCCTTTAAAAAAGGACATTTAAGGATTAAAATATTCTACGAAAATGTTTGGCGGAAAATTTCAGTGGGGGTCACCAAAGACACCATTGTTGTAAATAAAGTTCTTTACGATTGATAAAAAAATTATAATTTTGGTTTAATAGTGGTTTATTATAGTATGTACATTTTATTTTTTGCTTCAGCAGTAGTAGGACAATGGATTAAAGATTAAACTAAATATGCTTTCCTGTATTTAGCTTGACGTGAATGTTTCGATGTGTCAAGGTTTCTGTACAAGCCCCATACGTATTCAGCAAGCATTACAGTTTGGGATTTCCCTTTGAATCTTTCTTCCAATACCTTTATATCCTGATGAAACCTTTCATCGTGTTCATCTGAAACCGCTCCAAGGTTTTCTTTAAAAAAATTTAGATGAGAGTGCAGAAAATGCAGCTTTAGTGACATCTTACCGGCAATATTGTTAAAACCGATTAGCATGCTTTCAATATTTTCTGCATAGTTTTGTGCTTTTGAGTTTCCAAGGAATTCTGCATAAAGTCAAATGCTGTCTTTTGCATATCCGACAGATGACCATAAAATTCTTCATCTTGTAATAATTTTCTTATATCGGGCCCAACGAGCATTCCTAGAAAAGGTAGTTTACATTAAATGAAATAAATTATTTCTTAAAACCGTATTTTACCTTCTTTTAATTTTGCTGCAGATAATCTGGGGAAAATTGTTTGAATGCGTTTGAAAGCATATCCTTGTGTATTTAAGTTTTCAATAAAATTTTTCACCACGCCCAACTCAATATGCAGCGGTGGAAGTATGACCTTATCTTTTGGGACAAGAGATTCATGGATTACATTTAAGTCACCAATAATATTTTCTTTACGTTCTTCGAAATATTTAATATAATAATGGCTGCTGGTAGCACGTGAATCCCATTTACAAAGAAAACACATATATTTTGTGTTTGCATTCCAGTCAATATTGCAATCATTTTGAAGTCTGCGCATACTTCCCATTTATATTTATAGTATTCAATTTTATTTAAGAGATTTGAAATATTTGCGTATGTTTCCTCCTTTTTTGTGGAATACGCAACCGGTATTGATGGATGCTGATTTCCATTGTGCAGTAAAACTTAGTACCGCCTTTGTACCAGGTCAAAAGACCACTTTCGCAAGTAGTACATACAGTTTTTGGTATCCAAGCTTCACATAAAAATCGTATTCCAAAGAAAAGAAAATATGGTTCTTCAATTGTAGGGAATATCTTTCTTCTGCTTTGAAGGTGCGTAAAATGTCCACAAATAAAACAAAACCAATCTCTTAATTTGCAAACAGAATCCGCCATGCTTATTTAAGCTTTAATTGTTCTTTTTTTATATTAATTTTAGTAAAAATCACACCCGATATGTACTGCTTAGTAAGTCAATTATGCTTAATTTTATCACACCCGATTTGTAAGTCACAGCTGACTAGACGCGAGAACTCAGTGTTTGGCCCGGCCGAACTTGACGATGTTTTCACCTACTTTGTATATGTTGGCGTGTAATTTTGCCAATTAATCGTAAAGAGCTTTATTTACAACGATGGTGTCTTTGGTGACCCCCACTGAAATTTTTCGCCAAACATTTTCGTAGAATATTTTAATCCTTAAATGTCCTTTTTTAAAGGATATTTTTTGATTTTCTCGAAAAAAGGGTCAAATTGACCCATAAAGAAACCAGTTAGAGGGTTAAGATCTTCCACAAAAATAATCCTCATACAATTCCACAATACAACTCTGGCCATAAGAACTGTAAAAAAAAACTCAGACGTGCTGGACCATAAGTTTGTTCTACAAAAATGATCTACTGAACATACCCTTTCAGAATTATAGGGTCGCTATTCTGTTCCATTCAAAAAGTCTTCATTTGTTGGACAGTGTTATTGAAGGAAAATATCAAGTAATAGCCAAGGTGGCACAAGTTTTCAATATTTAGTGTGGTTTCTTAGTCAGATTTCATTTTTTCTATACATAAAGACGTTCGTCTTCTGTATTTTTCCCATTAATCTGCGGAATTGTTCGAAAAAGCTAAGAACTCTAAATAATATGTATGTAAGTCATAGTTAGTTTGCAAAAATAAGTAAATTCCCCAGTCATTGAATTATTTTATCTTCATTATATGTAGATAGATAGAGTGTTTTTGCTCAATCAACTTGCATATTGATCTCTTTGCGTAGTGCTCTTTTCGTAGTTTAAGTTTCTACACTCTTCATATTCGCAAACAGTAAAATGTTATCTTGAGTTTGTGTCAAAAGTGTTTGAGCAATAAACTTATTTGCTGAGATTTTTGCAAAATGTTTGCAAATTTTCCAACGTGCCATTGACTCTGATTCTACCTCCGACTACAATGTGTGTTGACCTACATTTGCTTTGTGTTATCAAGAATGAAGTGTTTTTAGTTTGGAATACCAATGAGTGGGCCGTATGTAATCGAAATCAGATATTAAATAAGAACAATTTTGCGAAAAATAACGCATCATCACAGACCTAAGAGGTTAACGTACCAAAAATAAATAAAAGTGTGACTTATAAAGGCAAATAAGTACATTTTTATTGTAAAATTTCACTGATTCAAGGAAGTTTGATATAAATTAAAAGAAAGCGTCGCCGAGTTTTTCTAATTTACAAATTTAAGGGTCAGCATGTAGTTATTTCGCTATATTCTAAGTTATGGGAATATACTATATATATCACATAAAAAAACCTTCCCAATGAAAAAACAATCGCTCATTATTCCCGTCCTGATGTATGGCGCCGAAGCGTGGACGATGACAACATCCGATGAGACGACTCTTGGGGTTTTCGAGATAAAGGTTTTACGTAAGATTTATGGTCCTCTGAACATTGGCAACGGCGAATACCGCAGATGATGGAACGATGAGCTGTACGATTTATACGACGACATTGACATAGTTCAGCGAATAAAAAGACAGCGACTACGCTGGCTAGGTCATGTTGTACGAATGGACGAAAACACTCCAGCTCTGAAAGTATTCGATGCAGTACCCGCTGGAGGAAGCCGCGGAAGAGGACAACCTCCACTCCGGTGGAAAGACCAAGTGCAAAGTGACCTGGCTTCACTTGGCGTTTCCAGTTGGCGCCAAAAAGCAAAAAGGAGGAACGAGTGGCGCGCTCTTGTGCATTCGGCTATAATCGCTTAAAGCGGTTTCTACGCCAAATATATATATATTTCCTTTCAAAAGTTAGACATAAGTAGATACTACGAGATGAAATTCTCCTGGAATATTCGATAATTTTCACAATAACCTCCTGACTTGAATTCAATCATCATTTCATTTTTGATTTCTCATATCAACAATAAATTTCATATTCATAGAGTTCCAATGTCAGAAAGAGCAATGGATGCGTTCAAATATGTTACCTTAACCGTATTGTTGAAAGGTTCATTGGTCTCCCTCAACTTTTTTGTAAACCCAGTTCATAGTGTATTACAGATTGTGAAAATAGACGAATTATTGTCGGTAATCTCGGTTGTAGCAATAACAATAACAGTTGTTGGCTTTTCTGACGGAACCTTCGGTTAGTTTAGATATTATTTATTCAAGTTCACAAGCTTCAATTTCTGTAAAATTCTCTATCAATAATTAAATATGAGAGAATAAGCACTCTAATGATCGGTAGCAACAACGACTGCCTTGGACCCGTCATAACGACTCAAACTCGTTCTTTTTTGCAATATGAGTTGATCTTACATATAGTTATTTTTGTTCATGTTTGGTTTGGAACTAGGCCTGTTGTAGCCTTATATAGTCGTTAGTGATCCTAGAAAGTAATGATTTTTCAGGCAATCAACAGGATGATGCAAATAGTTTTAAAAATAATTGATGTAGTTTCGATTTCCTGTATCTCGATTGGCTAGAAATTCACCCCTCAAAAGAAGTATTAGAGCCAAATTATCGTAAAAGAAAATCTCTCCTGTACCACGCTCTCTCTACTCTCGCTCCGTAAACTTTCAGCCTTCCCATTTGAGCCTTCCCCAACCACTTACTGTTCAAAATCACTTTAAGATTGCAAGCAGCAGTCAGTAAGTTTTGACATACAACACTTAATCCGCCCATTAACGCCTTTAAACAGTGTAATGTTGTTGACACACAACATATCAGCAGCATCAACATCTTCATCAGCGTACAACAACAACAACATACACGTAGTGTGTCTGTAAGCGTTGTAAGCTTGTGTACACGTCAGATTTGCAACTCAATTAAGTTGCACCTTATAACGAAATTGAATTCCAAAAGCACAAAAAGGAAAATCCAAATAAATATCATTCATACCACACAGCAACAACAACAACAGCTGGCAGTTCGAAAAAAATATATATATTGCATTGCTCGGTTGCCGGTTGACGGCTGTGTAGCGTGGGCGTTTGATTCCACAGTACCTGCTGGCGCCGCCGCCGCCGAGGTGGCAATTTATAATGACAAGACGACGGACGGCCAGCCGAATTGCTGGCATGACATTCAGCTGTGGAACACTTGAACCGGATTGTGGCGCGTGCCCGGCGCACTCTGAGCGCTCACAAGTCAAGTAAACACTGCGCGCAAGCGCTTAACCGTTCACAGCTAATGAATGCTCGGCGGCGACACACAACACAATCGCGTACAAATAACTGTTCGTTTGTGTGTGCGTAGCGTTGTGGGGATTGGCGTCACATATCTTTATGGGATTTTTTGGATTTTCTTTTTTTTATACTCATATCTTGTTGCCGCATAATCAAGCATTCCCCTGAGCTGAGCTTATGACTTGATTAATAAATTCTCTTTTATATGCAATGAATATTTGATTCGTACACAATTTGTCGTCAATTGAATTTTGGTGGCGCCACAATGTCTAATGCTATGATAGTGATCGCGTGATCGTGTGCTAATAGTTAGACACTCACGAGCTTAGTATTAGCAATTCAATTTAGCGTTTAATTTATAAAAAAAAAAAACGAATTGTGACTTATGCTAAGTAGTGTGTGGGTGGACTTAAGTGAATAATATGTATGTATGTCTATACTCTTGTGTGCCATATAAATGATTTGCCGTAAAACAGCAGGAAACCCAGTGATATGTATAAAGAAAGAATGATGCTGTGCGGTAATTTATTATTGACTCAAGGCAAAGGCTTTGTGACCTTCGTTGTTGAATTTGTATGCGAGTTCATATGGAATTGCAAATTGATTTATCGCTGCTAGTCATGCATGAGATATGAAGAAAAAAAAGAGTGCAATGAAATACTGAAATTTACAGATTATTATTATTAATATTGTGGGAATGCTAAATATGAGTCAAACATATACGAAATCAATCAGTTGTACAAAGAGCTGTCCTTTATCTAAGTAACAATTCATATCTATTGGGTTGCTTTGCTTACATTATGTTATTCGATATATTCGAAACCTTGCGGAAGCTTAAGTAAATTTTAATTAATTAAATGGATACATGTTGATCTCTAAAAACGAATACGATTCTACAAAATATCACTGACTATTATCGCCAGCTCAGTCTGAATTTGGGAAACCCTCTCTTATGGGTTGGGTAATGTATGAGACTTTTAACATTTCCAATTTTTGTTGATTGTAACCTTTGATTAAGTTAAAAGAAACAGACAGTATACGACACTAACGAAAGATGAGGGTATGAGGACCATTGCGTATTAACTTTTATAAATGCAAAAACTGATTAAATGCTGAGAATATTATATATTTTAGCGATATCAAATATTGATCATAATAACATCCTAAACTATCTTGATTACGACGCTCGAATATACTCAACCGTTCCGATCCTTCGCGTTTGATAACATAACTAGCTCTTATTGACAAGCGAGATAAAGCATCGGCAGTTTTAAAGACAAGATTTCAATAAAATCTATCAGAAATTGTAGAAAATTACTACAGACCCTAAAACAACAGAACATTCGTGGAATTGTATCGGGAAACTGCAATTTCACGGGTTTGAAGAGTTCTGCTGTCAAAATTTGCTGTATTCATAGCTAACTTTGTCAGTAGCAGCCGATAAGGTATAGGCTTTGGTAAAGGATATCCCAAAAATTGAGTTTGAGAAGTGTTTCGACGATTGGAAGAAGCGCTAACATAAGTGCATGGTATCGAATGTGAATTATTTTAAAGGCGACAACATTAACGAAAATTCCCTTTATTTTTTGAACACACTTCGTAGAATCATTAAACTACAGAACATACGATGTACCCAAACACACAGACAATAGTCGCAAAGATATCTTATTGTAGTATTTCACTCTTGAATTTATTGTATTTATGGTGTTAAGAAGATCTCGTTATATAAGTATTCAGTTTTGGTAAAAAAAAATAAACAAGTTTCTAATAAAAATTTCTCGAGTTCATTTACAATGCCTTTTTAATGAACTTCCCATTGTAAGCTTTATATCTTTCATAAGATAATTGAGATATTAATTCTAAGAGTGTGTCTTTGGAACTTTATATCGGCTGAAAACCAGACAACTTGTATGGGATCAATGCATTCTCGAAAATAATGTAATTTCGGTTGTTGTAACATTTTTAACCCAAAGAGGGTAGGAACGGAAAGGTAGGCAAAATATTCTTATGGAAGTCATCTTGTGGTAGTGTAGATAGGTAACTTTCTACTTTGAAGGATCGGCCTATAGCTAATGGTGTTATATAAAAATGGACATTCAAAGTGATGGTTAATGAAAAGTCTTTTGGCAAACAGATCAAGTGCTGGGTCCACCTTGGATAAGTAGGAGGTTAATCTACTACTTTGCGAAATGGTCACTAGTTTCAATATGATGCCTAATTATATGCATTTGTGTAAGATGATTCCTTGAGGATAAATTTATAATAATCTTAAAAAAATTGTGCGATTATCTAGACACAATAATACATTTAAGAAAAATCAGTCACACAACTCATAAAGCTCATGGCGAATGCGAATATACAAATATTTAATACTTGAAAATATGCAATAAACGAATAGTATATGTACATATGTAACTTTAGTCTTTATTTTTTCACTTTTTTTTACTTTGAGAATTTGGAACTCCACATTGCTGTAGGATTCCGAGATAGCCCTTGGCAACTAAACAATTTTCAATAAAAATTGGAGCAAAGTTCTTTTGACAAACTACTTGAGAATTTAAATCGTGCGTGGAGATATTCCCTAAAACAATGCCTACGTGAGTTACTTGCAACGGCGTCGAAAGCTTTTATATACATATGGATAAATATACACATATACGTTAGGTCGTGTTCTTTTAATTGCTCACACATTACTACTTAGCTTCAACCGTTGTATGCCAATAAATATTCAACTGCAATTCATTTTTTTTCAATTTTTATACACATACAAACTAATAACGCAGGCAATAAATAAAGGCACAAAAGCAACGCGCGTTAAATTCGCATACATTTCGCACGCATGCGCGTCGTACACATGTGGTTTGGAGTAGACAATGGTCTGGTCAGTCAGCTAAGTCAATACAACACACATACATATGTACATATATACAGCAAACGCCATTGACATAATTTCAAGTAAAGATCAAAACACCAGACGAAAAAATAGCTCATTCATGAATTTTTCGGCAAATGAATCAATTAAAAATGCAGCTCACATTTTGGCGTATTTGCGGCCGAAAGACGGTAGCGACGACAGCGAACAAGGGCCAACAAGCGAGACCGCAAGTACGCCAGCGACCAAATTCAATTTCCAAGTGTTAATGATTTGATGGCACACACGTAGGAGGCTCGAGAATAATAGTGGCGCACGAGCGTAGATCTTAGCCACATATAGACATACATACAAACATATATATGTATGGATCCACCATATGGTACCATTATACCAGCGTGCAAGCAAGCGCTTGTGGCATGTCGGAGAAATTGGAGCACAAAATGCTCTGAAAACCACAACTGAAACAGGGAAATGTTCGAAATGTTTTCAAATCAGTTTACGGCATGTTTGGAACAACGACAATAAAAACAAAAAAAAAAAGAAATTAAGTCAAGTATTAAAAGTAAGCCACACAAAAGCACCGTTAAAGACGAGTGTCAATTTAAAATGGATCAACGAATTAAACGCATCGATAACATAAAAATCGTATTTGGAACACTTTATGTATTTAAATACATAGCTTTCCCGGTTTCTTTTTTTATGTATATGTATAGAATAAAATGTATATAGAACAGTGAATATGCATGCAGTTTAAAGCTTGAATGACATAAATGTTGCATGCTGATTGAAACAAGATTCTTTTTGGTTTTCGCTTTTCTTTTCTTTTTTTATTTTTTGTTTTTGTTTAAGAATTAGGTTTGTTCTACATTCAATTGTTTCAAGTCATATGGATTGCTTTTGTAAACTTCCGTTCTAATTCTTTGCTTTTCAGATTTTTTGAATCAAATATACTTCAACATAACAGGAATGTATAGATTAATTGATTAAGGCAGTAGTCTGAAGCTGAAAAAAACATTTTTTTTTTAGCAATTTTATTTGAAAGGGAAGGAAATGATTGCGGTAAACCGAATTTTAAGACGATAGTGTACTATATTTAAGGCTTAAAAAACAATATTTATTATTAAAAAATATTGAAATTTTTTCAAAGTTGTAAGTATTTTTCTGGAGCGCCTGGAGTCTGCACTTGTAAATCGGTGCCGGTGATGGCGGTCGTGAGATGCATCTGAAACAGTCGAACCAATTTTTTTTTTTTTATTTTTATAAGTTATTTTTTTTTTTAACTAAAAAAATACCTAAGAAGTTATAAAATTCCAAATTTTTTCGAAGTTTGAAAAAAATTCACCTTTTTAAGAAAAAAAAAAAATTGACTTTAAGTTGCAAAACAAGTAGTTTAAATAATACGGATAAATAATACTGAAGCTATATCACTTTTTCGATCGGACATATATTCTTTTTGCTATCGCCGGCACCGTTTCCTAACACTTGTGAAAATGAAAACTCGAGAAAACGCGCTTTAAAGTCTGCCTGAGCATTCGCACCTGCTCGACGCTCGGCCACTAAAACTGCTCTTGCTTCGAAAATATGTCGAATTGGCCTCTGGATTTTTAAAGACATATTCTTGGATATGGAAATTTTTTTGAAGCATGTAAAGCAGACTACTGCCTTAAATGAAGGTAAATGAAAGACGTCGTAAAGGGTCATATCTACAGACCATAGTGGATGGAACAGCAGTTCGTAGCCTAATTCGATCAATATGGCGACAGTGATGGTGAGAGCAGTTGCATTGTCAGAGTTTTCTTTTCACTTTTCTTCACTTTTCAGTTTCACTTTTTTCTTTGCCAAATGGGACTGTTAATTTTCCAAAAACCGTTCCTATAGCTAGGAGCACTGTGACCGTCTTGTCCGATAGGACAGTCTTCAAGTTCGGAACATGTTTGCTATGTGAAGTCCGCTGTTTCAGCTGTTCCTTGATTGTCTAACAGGTAAATCTATATTTCGTCAGCTAAAACATCTTCGAATTGCGCTTAAACAGCATCAAACCCTGTTGCGAATTGATCTCACGTTTGCCCTTGTTGTTCGGAGTGAGCCAACAGATTTCTCATGCCCAATGTTTCATGTGGAACATGACCGACGAGGTCTGAAAGATTTCTACCATGGTAACTATCTCGCAGATCTTCAGTCGGTGGTATGCCAATAGGAAGACTGAAACTCCAACACGTTGAAGCTCGTGAAGTCAATTTTAGATGGTCGTCATTAGGCGCAACCCACACCGGATTAGTCAAAAACGTCTTCGACGTCCAAGCGAGCATGCGTTTTTGTCTCGTCTTGTTCGGTGTGTGTTGTCGCATATGAAGATATGGGATATGTGGTTGAATGTCTTGTGGAAAAGAGACTCCGTATCCCATCTAAGCATCTTTGATTTTGCTTCGTAAAATACGAATAGAATCATCGACCGATATTGGTGTTTTAACATTTTTTCTAAAAACCGTAGTCAAATTACTTTCTTGCCTCCAATTTATAGCATGTGTAGCTAAGTAACCCTATCAAAAAAGTTGTATGATGTAGTTTTCTAAGATTTCTTGTTATTCTTTTTATAAAGGTTAGGTATTAGGCATATAAAATATAAATATCGGAATTCGAACTTCTAAACAAAGTAATTATGTTTTCTTGGATATTTACTAGTATTTATTTGCTAATAAAAATAATTAATAATAAATATTTTATTTTTGTTAGAAAAATTCTCAACTTGTTTACTAACCGCGTAAGAATGTCTCTAATTACGGTACATGTATAGAGTTGTCGTTTTGTTTTGCCGACGGATCATCGCTATGAACTTATGACCTTCAAACTGTACGACATCTTCAATCATGCACATGCCATGCAGCGCAACTCTTCCTGATTATCGACACCAACAATAAAAAAAACAACAACTCCAATTGGCATATAAACTAAGCATGCGACCATCAACAGCTCCCGCGCCAATGACCTTCGCTCCGCACACAAACATCGGTAAGCTGCTCCGCGAGCGCCACCAAAGCGCGGGTACGCGCATATACATAATTTAAGTATTGACTAAATATTGTGCGTTTTTGTGTATGAAAAAAAAATAAAAAAATATAAAAAAAATAAAACAAAAACAAATTGTATGCTTGCAGTGCACATTGAAGAGGAAGCAATTATTTATGGTTGAGCTGAAATGTGTTGATGTAGGAAAAATCAAATAGACTTCGAACCAAAACAATAAAAAATAAAAAATTATGCACACGTAAATGATTTGTGTGAAAAAGTTTAACTACAAGAACAACAACAACAGCTGTAAATACCATTAACAAATTAGTAAAGACATGCAGCAAATATTCAAACGAAACAACAATTAATGGCAAACATAATAGTTTTGCTCTTCAACTTGTTGGCACTCACTTACAAACATGCATACATACATACATACATATATACAGACATAAATGCTCATGCACTCAAATATAAATATAAATATAATAAATATTGAACGCGCTGACAAGTGCATAAATGCTTATGTTTAACGTGCAGCACCGTAAAAGATTGGCATGAAATTCAATTGAAGCGCAGCAATGAAAAATTCAATTGATGCAAACAGATATTTGTCGAAGTATAGTACAGTAGTGAGGAAAATTTTGTATAGAAATTTATATATATTTTTTCAGTGCCATAAATTATGTGCGTGATTTTCAATCAGTAATCAGTGTAAGCAGAAATAATTTTTCAAAACGTGTTGTGTTCGATGTTCTGGCTCCAGAGAATATTTTTAGGAATTCTTTCGGGGAAGTTTGTAACACCCAGAAGGAAGCATCGGAGGCCCTATAAAGTATATACATATATAAATGATCAGTATGTTGAACTGAGTCGATTTAGCCATGTCCGTCCGTCTGTCTGTCTGTCTGTATATATACGAACTAGTCCTTCAGTTTTTAAGATATCGTTATCGAGATGTTAGTTTCTCTTCAAGAAGCTGCTCATTTGTCGGAACTGCCGATATCGGACCACTATATCATATAGCTGCCATACAAACTGAACGATCGGAATCAAGGGCTTGTATGGAAAACTTCCGCATTTTACTACATATCTTCACGAAATTTGGTGTGAGTTATTGTTCATAGAAATAATTTAAGCTCCGAAAAAATTGTTCAGATCGGTTAGTAAAATGCTTTCTTTTTTTTACTTACTTTTTCTTACGTCTTTAGATTTGCTTAAACACATAGTTACTAAATGAAATGCACCTGTGAAGGTTATATTAGCTTCGGTAAATCCGAAGTTAACATTTTTTCTTGTTTTTAAATATTTTTTTGTCTTAAATATTTTTTTTTATTCAGTTTTTTCTTTTCGTATTTTATTATTCAATTAAAAAATTACATTGAAATATTATAATTAAATTTTTTCTCTAAGACCTTTTAAAAGACTTTAAAATTTGTGTTTTTTTTTTAAGCTATTAGGACAAAATATTGTCATATCTTTAGCTTTTGTAAAAATCTGCCAATAGTAAATATTTCGCTCAACGCTAGTCAATAGTTCCCAGCTACTTTAATATAAGACTCGTTTGGGTCCTAGTTCATAGCGGTAACACTGGCAACTGCAAAGTCGCTAAGTTTGCGCGTAAAGGCACCCAAGCTGAAATATCATGAGATTGACAACAAGCTGGTGACCCACTATCCTCCTCAAGTCAGTGGTCGTCGAATGAACACGATAGGTGATGGACAATGATCAGTACCTGTGTGAGATCTATTGCTTTATTTGCTCTTAGTAAGGTTCAGCTATAGGAAAAGAATCGCAACAATTTCTCGAGGATGTGGGTGAAGTGGCTCATATCAAATTGTGTGAACTTTTTTACTTTATTAAAACCACAGAGTGGTTCAAAGATGACTCTGTAGTGTGAGGGATCACAGTCCCAGTGGTATCACAATGGGCCTCCAAAAGGCCTAGGTGCGTCGTTTTGACAACCACATAACCTAACCTAAGGTTCAGCTCGCCGTGAAGATAGGAGTCCTTACTGGCCACTGCCGGGTGGGGTAACATTCAGTGAGGCTAAAAATCCGTACGGATCAAAATTGGCAAAGTTGCGGCTGAAACATCTTGACAGGGCAGACTTCGGAGAACCAGCTGAACTGTCCCGATTACAAATTAGTTGCCTATACGAATTCATAAAAGGTTCAAAGCACTTTGTCGTCACTTGAGCTCTTAGGCATCTAGAGGACATTTCGACATCACAAAGGAGTGGTTTCAGCTGTTTTACCCTCAAGCAATCTAACCTCACCTGTTAGCTCTTATGTTATACCAATATTGTAGTGTGGCGAATCGCACAAGGAACTGGTATAAATTGAATATACTGGACTGAAGCAACTTGAGTGACGTAGTACATTGAACTCTTTCACATTGAATTTAAATGGATTAGTATGTAATTATTTTCTGATCTAGAGATGTGGTCAATCAAATAAAATTTAAATGGATTAGTATGTAATTATTTTCTGATCTAGAGATGTGGCAAATCAAATATGGTTACAGTTTTTGCCAAACATTTTAACTTTGGGTTACAATTTTATGCTGTCAATATTTTTTTATGCATATATGCCAAACTATTGCTCGCCAGTGTACTCACATATGCTCATTGATATCAACTACACATTGATTCACATGATTCCTTATTTAACCATTCTGTCAAGCAAATATTTGGGTAGTTAATATTATTGTACAACAACAACAATAAACGACGCAATTAATTAGAAAAGTGTGCGAATATCGTAAAGTACACTTAAACTTAAGCCGCTCTTTGTTGTTACACACACAGTACAAACATACAGACCTATGGAGTGGTGGTGGAGTCAAAAAGTCAAATCAAATATTTATTTAATAATTTTTTGTGTATTTGGCAAAATTTTGCAAGTTTCATCAAGGCTATCATCACCGCACATTCAACGTGTATGTCCGAACGTCGTCATCATCACAAGCAGCAGCAGCAATTGGTAATTGAAAAACATCAACGCGGCGCTTACAGTTAACAATCGCAGCCACCGTCACTGCCACTGCCACAGTCAGAGTCACATCCATCGCCACTTCCACCACACACACACACCGCTCGGTTAGTAGGCGGTGCCACCGTTACGGCGGTGGTGGTCGCTGCCGCCGGCGCTAGTTGCCACCTCCAAATTAATTGCTGTAAATATGTATTCAAATATTTATATTCATATTTATATTTATAGTAACTCAATCATCATTCCATTCGTTCGCGGTATTTATTTATGTTACTTACGTTTATTATTCATTATATTCATTATATGGGTATGTTCATTGGTAAGTACTACGAGTACGAGTATATTATGTGTGCCATTCAATGTTGGCTGTCCAAGGTGCATGACTCGCCATTCAATTGCGCCGATAATTCATCTGATTAGTTTTCATAAATAATTTTTCAATACGCATTGAACATTTTTTTGCACACTCTTTCTTATTTACTTAATTTATTGATATGGGTAGTTGTTGATCTGTTAAGTGTAATCGTATTTATGAAAATATGCGTTTGGTGGCATTGGTTAATAATCGAAGGCAAGGGCTTTGTTGGAGAAGTTCAAAGTGTCGTGTGTGCACTGAAGAGACATGCATCCACGTACATACAATATTTCATATAATTAATAGATAATATTATTTTGGTTGACCAAATGCTCTGATAGGGATCGGGCTTCAGATTATCCTAATTTATAGAACTAGATAAAAGAAGCTAACTTTGGTTTTGGGGACATTACAATATTAGATGAAGAATTATTGAAACGAAGAGCTCTTATCTGCATTAAAAAATAATCCTTGACCCTTAAATGAACGCGAGAGATATTTATTTCTGATTTAGAAAATATATGTGTATATATATTCCCAAATTTAATCTGGTTAAAATGAAATTATGTTAATCCTTTACTGGGTCATGCATATTAGGAATATAACAGAGCATCTTAATTATAATTTCAATACTCAAGAAATAGTATCATTTAGAAAGAAGAAGTTTTGAAATTATCTTCTATGGACATGGTTCTTAGCGATGTATGGGAAGATATAATTCTGTATGCAAAGATGGTACAAGTTTTAAATAAACATTCTCTATCTGGAAATAAGAGTGTCGACTTCAGAGCAAGTAACTATTATCAGACACAGCTAGAGGTTTGTGGACTGATAAGCAGTTGAGCTCATTCTTAAAAGTATATTCATGCATGGATTGTCTGGCTGCCAAGAATGATTTCGAACCTCATAATTAAGTTGAAAAATAAGCATATTGCGTGGAGCTTGCTTGAACACTGCTACTATGGTGCGATCGTAGTTCTTCTTCTTCTTGAATGGCGTTGACACCGCTTACGCGGGTACAGCGCACCACGAATCTCTCCTTTTGGCAGTTTGGCGCCAATTGGTAATACCCAGTGGAGACAGGTCTTTCTCCACCTGGCCTCCTTCTTCCTCGGCTTCCACCAGCGGTTACTGTATCGAATACTTTCAGAGCTGGAGTGTTTTCATCCATTCGTACAACATGACCTAGCCAGTCTATGTCGTCGAATAACACAAACAGCTCATCGTTCCATCGTCTGCGGTATTTGCCGTTGCCAATGTTTAAGGGACCATAAATCTCTCGCAAACCCTTTCTCTCGAAAACTCCTAGTGCCGTCTCATCGGATGTTAATATCGTCTAAGCTTCTGCACCATAAAGTAGGACGGAAATGATCAGGTACTTGTAGAGTTTAGTTTTTGTTCGAGGACTTTACTTTTCAATTGCCTACTCAGTCCATAGTATCACCTGTTGGGAAGAGTGATTCTGCGTTGGATTTTAAGGCTGACATTATTATCGGTGTTGATGCGGGTGCCTAGGTGTACGAAATTATCTACAACTTCATAGTTATGACTGTCAACAGTGACGTGGAAACCAAGATGCGAATGTGCTGACTGTTTATCTGATGACAGGAGATATTTCGTCTTGTCCTCGTTCACTATCAGACCCATATGCTTCGCTTCCTTATCCAGTCTGGAAAAAGCAGAACTAACGGCGCGGGTGTTGTTTCCAATGATGTCGTTATCATCGGCGTACGCCAGCAGCTTCGATCGTAGTTAATACATTTATAAATAATTATTACATAATTTTTGCAATTTTGATTTCTTGATAATTTTTTCAACCTTGGTTTTTTAGATTTCGGTCCTCATGGCGCTCTTCTGACGCTGATTCTCTACTCGTCAAACTCATAAAACGATACGAAGCTTTCAGTTTACTTGACAGTAGTCTTGACGCATTTCGAGCGATTTCGATGAACGTCCGCCATTTTGGATCCGCCAGTTTGAATTTTAAAAACACCGACACCGAATTCGAAATCAGCGACTCCCTAATAACGAGCGAGTTTCATGCGAATCCGATGAAGTTTAAAAATCGTTGTCCGCCATACTTGTTTCCTGTAGTTATGTCAAAACCCTGATCTAATGGGGTTAAATGGACCACGGATTTGGATTTAGCAACCCTAAAAAGTGCCTTATGATTTAGGGTTGCTAAATGGTAAAACCACTAGGTCATTACACATTTTTTTTGTGAGGCTGTGTAATTATAGATCATAGATCGTATTTATTAAAGTAAGAATCGTCACATGTTTTCAACTAAATATATACAAGGTTTGTTCAAAAAATAACGGGAATTTACGTTGAAAATAATATTTATTTATTCGTCTACTTTAAGTGTTGTCGCATTCAAAATAGTCACCATTCGGTATGAAGTACTTATTGGGTTTGCTTTTGGTTCTTTCAGCGATTTCTAGCATGCTTGCAAAACAGCGGCCCTTTAAGTATCCCGTGAAATTTTACAATTTCCGTTCTTTTTTTAATACTTTTTTCGGTTGTACGCCTTGCGTTCTGTTATTATTTTAAACTTTTATTTAGCCTTTACTAAACCATTGCCAAAAAATCTCATTAGTTAGTATAAACTAGTATTAAAATAGGTTATCCCCCTATTAACGATAAGCTGCTTTCCAATGAAGACCAATTAGAAGAAAATAAATAATAAACGCTTGACAAAATATGAAATATTTATTTATAATGAACCGTTAATTTTAATTTATATGAGTTTATACACAATTTACATATAATTTTGGTCTTTCATCTTTCAAAGGAAGCATGAAAAAATAAAAGAACAAAATAATAAAATTTAGCAAATTAGGGATCACTATTGTTGTCTTGCTTTTTTAAATAGTAAATAATTAAAACATATTTAAAAATTAATAAATCATCCCTGATATTCCACTCTTAAGCATCAATCGTTCTTAACTATATATATATATGTATATGTTGGTATGCATGTAATCGTGTTTGTTTGTGTAATAAAATGCTTAACTGCTTTTGTTTATGCGAAATTAAATTATTCAGCGCCCGACACCAGCGTGAGATGTAGTCATCTCACGTTAATATGACGCAATTTTTTATTTGGCTATTAAAGATTATAACAAGAATGAATTGCGGAAGACAAAAAGAGAAATTAAAAAAATGAACAAAAAAAAGCATTATGAAAGATATTTAACGACGGCTAAGGTACGAGCGTGTGTCTGTGTTAAAAGCGAAATACTATAGTATCACAATTCAATGGAAAAAACTGTCAATTTTTTGTTTAACAGTTTCGATGACCTCAGCTGTGGGTTGCTTACACTGGCAAAGGCATATGCCAAAAAACACAGCGAGTTTGGTCTTTTCTTTTAATGATAACTACTCACTCAACTGTGTATGTGTATATGTGACTTTGTGTAGAAGTCTCATTTGCCTATTTACATACAAATATATATTTATGACACACATACTCATACAACTCTATGTTCGCCACAAAACCAAATTAATTGCAGATGTGATTACGATAAGTTTGCTGTCGACAGCATCCGACAGCCAGCTTACTACTGGCGGCTAATCGAAATTGAATTCAATATGCTTCCATATACTTCTCGCACAATAAGTTACATGGCTGAGAATTTGTATTTTTTCATTATTTGCATATCGGCTTTACTTCAAGTGCTGACTGGATTAGTTGAAAGTCAAGTGTGAAACCCTATTTTCAATTAATTTAGTCGCCAAATATCGAGGCCATTGCTCCATAAGCTCCTCATAGTTGCAGAGTTCGTAGATAAAAGTGCTTATTTTCATTAAATTTAAGCCATTGTTTGTTTATTCGTTTAGTGCCCGGTTTTGCATATTTCGAATTATATAATTTTGCTTGGTGAGCAGAAGAATGTGATTTTGGCCAAGATCAAGTTCAACAGTTTGTAAAGATAGAAGGTACTTATTGATTGATTTGTGTGTGCATGCTTTTTTCTTAAATTTTTTCTTCATTCTGTTTGTCAGATTAAACAGTAGTGTAAAATTTTGGGATTTTTTATAACCTGAAATAGCCAAAATACATGGAGAAAATATTTCTCTCCATAACTTAAAGAAAACGGTAATCGGGACCACCTTATGTTCTAATTTGTTTAAATCACCAACCGAACCACTTTTGCGATATTCTATGAATTGAGACGACTATGTAAATAACTAGATAACATTAGATGAAACAGTAAAAAATATTGAAGAATAATAGACTTTACTGAAGCGGTTACATGGGTTTCGTGGGTTCAAATAATCGATTTTGGTTTATTAACTTCTACAACATAGAATATTATACTAAATTTTCAAGTCGATCCGAATAATGTTATCGGAGTTACAGTCTTTGGAAGGTGTGCGCTTCAAGTCAACTATTATTGTTACTCAAAACGTTTTTCTCGGAACCGTGTTTTCAAAGTCGGTTGTTAAATGTTTTCGAAAAATACTCAACCGATCTTGATGAAATTTTACACAGGTGTTCGAGATACAATTTACTCGTGTTTGGACGAGCAAAATGTCAAGCAAATTTGTCCGAAATTTTTATTGTTTTGGAAAAATGGCAGTCAAAATTCCAATTTTTACCTTTTTTATCTTTCCTTCGTTCAAGCACGAGTTTATGGTCGGAACTAATTATTCTTATCTTACTTTTTTTTATTTTAGATGATCCTGTCAGGAGTTATGCTGACAACGCGGACGCACCTTTTTTCCGAGGGGTCACCGGAAATGACGTCACAATGGAGAAGTTTTAATTTTTTTTTTTTGAAAATTTCAGAAATTATTCTTAAATACATATGTATCTATAAGACAGAAAAAAGTTTGAATTACATACATATTTGTTTACATACAAAAAAAAATATTGAAAATAGACCTTTTTTAAACCGAAAAAACCCATGTAACCCATTAAGGGTCGATTTCAAAATTTGGATTTTTTTTGTTATATTAAATAGTAGAATATGTTTAAAATATTATCCAAAAATATCAAATCAATCCGAGTAATATTCTGAGATATATATCTCTTGGAAGTTCCGCCCGTAAAACTATAAACTGGTTTATCCCAAAATTAAATTTTTCAAAAATTTTAATCTTTGGAATAACATTTTCTAGTTAATGAACGAAGAATTTTTAACATCTTTGTTATATGAACCAATCATGAGTTATGCTGTTCACGGCAAAACCTTTTTTTGGAAACGTCATGGGAGATGAGGAGCCAACGGCTGAGGTTTCGGATTCTTTAAATAAAAATTTCACAAAATACAGGTTTTTCTTTGTTTTTAGCCTCTGAAATCCTGTAGCTTAAGTGTTTGTAGAAGCATTCTTGATGCTATATTGTCATTGGCCATTGGATTGAACTTATATTGTGGATTGTATATCGCTATAACTTATATGACTTATAAACAGTAAGAATATAATTTTGGAATCTCTAATGTAGATAAAGAGATATTTTTTAGGCAGGAAGGTCAAAAACGGAGAAACTCTTCAGTTTGAGAGAGAGCAATGAGTGACTTACTTCGTCAAAAGATTGAGATAAATCGATATATGTACATATATGTGTATGTAGAATCAATATTCGTGCTTTCCCCAGGTGATTTTAATATTTAAGAAGTAATCTGAACTAAATTTGTGAACTTTTTCCATATATAATAAACAGCAGAAAACTGGTTAGTACTCCAGTACAAGACTACCGTTTTTATGAAGATTGTGAAAGATATCATCCACACATATGCGAAATTTGCTCTTTTTGAGAATCAAATTCAATAACCGTTATTTTAAGTCAACTGAGAAATTAGTTGGTTGTTACTTCAAAAGCTAAGGATTAGAAGTTGTTCTTAAAATATGTCCGTTTTATAAGCAATAAATTAGGTTTTAGTTTTACTTCAAATATCATGATTTTCTCTGTCTACTTACAAATTCACTTAAATATTTTCGAGAAATATTAGGTCTACAACTTTACTTCCGACGTTTTTTTTTGATCAGATCTCTACAAATATTTTGTAACTCAACAAATGTTGACACAAATGTCCAAGATCGATATAAAACAATTTAATTGATTTAATCGACAAGTGCTTGACCCTAGAGACATCTATTGGAAAACGGTGGAAGCAAAGTTGTAGAGAGTTGAAGTTAAAAAAGGTTTTAGAAATTCATTAAGTTTTTCAAGTTTGTGTCAAACATAGTTGAGAACCGTTATTAACTTTGAAGAAATTTACCACATCGATTTCGGATTTCGAAAGCTTATCCATTTAAAAATAAAAAATAAAATTTTTACTTATACATTGTATTTTATTTCAGCGAGGACTTTAATTACTCTCAAGTTTTATGACACACCTAAAACAAGAAGCGCATTATTTAACTAAGCTTTAAGAGCAAAGTTTATGGAGTCCTATTCTACAAATATATACATATATACATACAGATTTCTAAATTCAAAATCTGATTTTAACATTTCCTCTACCTCTACACCACAATTTACCAACATCGCTAAAAATAGTTGAATCGTGCGAAATCAATGTAATTAAATAAATTATCGCACAACTACCGTTAAACAAATTCACGCTCACGTGTCTTACATACATTCATGTAGGTATTTATAGTTTTGTTGTATTTGTATTTTTGTTGTTTTTTTATACAGAACGAAATGTTAAAGCATACTCATTACAAGCATTACTGACCCACATTGGCGAAACGTAACAATTGAATAATGATTAGAACGAAATGGCAATTTTAGTGCGTAACAACAATAAAAGAAAAGAAACAACAACGAATACGTGCTAGCAAGCAACACAATTAAGAATTGTTATATGTGTATATACACAAATAGAGTTATATATAGCGATCTCCAGCAAACGAATCCGCGTTAAATTGGCAAGCATTTATTGTTGTTTTTGCATTAAATTTCAATGGAAACAGCGTTTTTATGGCATTTCCAACTGCTCCAGTTTATATGCATGTGTCACCGCATTTAACAAGCCAACGCCAATTGGCTTCCTGTGACCTGACACTTACCTGCAGCAGCAGGAGTGTAAAATTGCTGATAAAAGTATAAAGCATAAATGAGACAGAAAAAAAACAAAAATAAAAGCAAAAAAGTAGCCAAGAAGTCAAGAAGAAAAATTCGAGTAAAGGTAAAATTTTTTGTTGCTGTCGGTCGGTCGGTTAATGAACCCAGCGGAAGTGCCGAGTTGTGTTTCCAGCAGTGTTTATTACTATTTTATTATTTTTCTCGTGCATTCGCACATCGTTTAATTGAATCTCTTCTCTTGTGAGATGACATTCACGCTTTTATTCTTATTTAATTGCTGCGTTAAAGCGGCAGCCGACACATGGCAACAAATGATGAAAATGGGTATATACGTAGGAAAATCAGGCTTTTGCTGCTGCTTAACTTCATTCTTATTCTAATTCAATTTAGTTGCTATTCTATATTTAGTTTTTGTAATTTTTTTTGCATATTTTAATAAAGCTGTTACTCTTCTTTTGCTTTCTCTTCGTAATTTAGTTTTTTTTTTACCTTCGGCCTAAACCCTGCTAAATACATTCCATTTTTCGTTCTTGGCAAAAGTGCGTGCGAACGGAGGAGTGAATTGTACAGAACAGTGACTAACTAACTGGCTAGTTGGTTGGTTAGCGGCTGTGCCCTGTAGGAAATTCGTTAAGATGATCCAATAATAAAATAAAAAAAATATCTATTCAACAGATCTGCTTTAACTAGATCTCTTCACAATATGAAAATCTGGAATCGAAAGTGAAGCCATAAAAACTTTTAAAATTCGCGTCAAGCACAGGCATCCTAAAGGATGACAATGTGACGGCACTCCATCTGGCATCGCAAAGGACCTAAATGGTCTATGTGTGGAATATTGGCCTACTAGTATAACCTAACCTAACCTACTTTAACTAGGACTGAACTGATTTTTAGAAACAACCTAAATTATATCGAATATAAGAGTCCATATTTGCATTGTACATTTCCAAAAATTTGTCCGACAGATGGCGCTATGTTCAAAATGTATCTAAAAACCGAATTCTCTAACTGATTTAGTATATATTTGATTTAAACCTATCATATCTGAAGCAAAATATACGAACTATAAGTCTGTTCGATAGATGGCGCTGTCTCTCAAAGGTCTATTTTTCATATTTTTATAGGTATTAGACTAATTTTTATGTAGCTTGGCTTTCATAAGCATGATTTGGGTTAAAGATCATCTCACAAACCCTTAAAAAACCTATATTGGCTCTACATAAAAGAAATAATGTTTAAAAAGTATGGACCAAGCTAGAAGAAAGTGGTCACTGGAACGTATTTTTGACCAAAAATATTTATAAAATAATACAAATGAAAAAATCTGGAAAATACTGTTATTTGAAGCAAAAAAATTCAAACCATTTTGTTTTCATTTCAAAACATTTTCCTATCAGCCAATATCTTTCCTACTGGGTCCTCAGCAAGTTTGCGTATGATTATACATTTCACTGATAGTTGGTTCGCCTGCCTACATGCGTTCGGTGGTTGTGTGGAGGAAATCCGCACGCTAGTGAAAAGGGCATTGACTAACAACAGCGCCACAAAATTTACACACTAAAGAAAAGCAAAGAAAAGAAAAGAAATGTAAGAAAAAGCGCTAAAACACTACAGCGCGAGCACAAGCGACCACTGTGTGGTAGCTTTTAAAATCAAATATCTTTGTTTTTATGCGAAATTCTTACGCACAGATAATCACACTTAAGTATACACTCAAACGCGCACACACACGCACTGCTTACTAATGCCTAGTGAATTATACCGAGATGGGTGCTCTTTGGCGTCCGGGTCAATGCCATCGCTCCCTATCGCTACCGGCAACTTACAAGCATTTTATCGCTGCTGGCCGCTGGCTGCTGGCTGATTTTAAATGAAAATGGAGTGTGAATTTTTGATATTAAATTTTTGATAGCATTCACGTGAAAAGTTCTTAACTGTTGTTTAATGGAAAAAAGTTATTAATGAGATTAAATAAAGCCATTTATGTTGATAAGGTGACGATGAGTGAGTTAAATTAAAGGAATTACATTAAATATATACACATACATATGTATATTTGTGTATAAATATTTGCTTTTCAAAGTTTTTAATGTATGTAAATGGTATTGTAAGTTGTAGGGCTCAAGGCAAGTTCGTGTCTTAAGTCTTTTATTTGCAAATTTGAAGTGTGAAATTCTGGATTTGGTAGCCAACAAGTATTTTATTTGGATTCTTATTGTGGCTACTATTTTGTATGAAATAAATGATTTATTTATTATATTATATTATTAGTATAGTTATATAGACTCTACATATATTTGCTATTATATTAATAAAAATAGATTCTATTATGGCTATAAAGCTTTGGCTCTAACGAGTGTTTATGTATTATTTATTGCAAAATTATAGGAATTATTGGAATAAAAATATACTTATATCTGTTTAAAGTATTTGTAAAATAAAATTAGTTTATAGTCATTGGACATCCACTATTATGAATGGAGTGAAGGTCTTTAATGATGTGCTAATAGTAGTAATTTATAGGAAATTACCCAAAATATTACAACGTGTGTTTAAAACATAACGGTAAGTTAAATTTTTTGAAAAAATATTTATTCACTTCACAATTTTTTTGATAGCATTTGGCTCCTTCATCGATTTCTCGTATGTTTGTAAAATGCCCTCTAAGGTTCAATTTATTTATTGAAATAGGAAAAAGTCACAAAAAGCCTGGTGAAATTGGAGGCTGGGGAATTGTTACAGTATTTTTTAGCTAAGAATTCACAAACAAACAACTTACAGACAAAGTAAACAGTGAAAATATCTAAAACTCTGTCGTACTTCATGGGGATATACATCATCATAATAAAAAGAGTTTAAATGTCTGCTACGTCCACGTCGTTAATCCTGGGTTACGCTAAATGCAGATAATAATAGTGCATAAATCAATGATTTTTCATCATGTTCTGAGTTGGTTTTTTATTTGTAGCTCATACAAATATTGCTGTCCCAAAAACTTTGGCCCCTTACAGTATGGCAACCCCGCGTTACACAGACCTAACACCATATTTTTTATTTTAGGTTTTACATATACTATAAGATATATCATTACCAAACAAAATAAAGAACTTTTTTTTTCAAGTGGCTTTTTTTCCAGAGAATGCCTCATATTCCAATGGGAATGGCTTCTTGTGAATTTAAAGCTGCACAACAGACCATCGCTTTACTTTTGAATGGTATAATAACCAGTTGTAGTTAATATCTGAATGATATTTATGTTCTAAGTGACGGGTAGTCAATATCGTTCCCTTAGTGATTAGGTGGGTTTCAGAGACTAAGGACAAGCCCATTTTCCACTTTTTTTTTTAAATATATACAATCATATATTTCAATATAAACAATTCAGCATATCAAAGATACATTTTTAAAAAGTATTTTGTGAAATTTTTATTAAAAATTTCCGAAAAGTCAGACATTGGCATCTCATCTCCCATGACGTGTCCAATAAAAGGTCTTGCCGTGGACATCATAACTCATCATTGATGACATCTAACGACAGTAAACCAAAAATATGTCGAAGGTACTTGGATAAATCTCGATAATGAACAAAGGAAAACAGAAAATATTGAAATTTGAAAATTTTCAGTATTTGATGCAAAAGACTCACTTTTTTGTTCAAATCTTCGGCGTATATTCTTTCGAAAATAATTGTTGAAAAATTCTTCTTTCATTAGATGTGTGCAACTTTTTGAGTTATCGTGTTCATAACCTTTTGAGTTATCGTGTCCACTGACTTGAAAAATTGAATTTTGGGATAAACGCGTTTAAAGTTTTACATTAATACTGACGTGGGTTGATTTCATATTTTTGAATAATATCTTAAATATATTGCACTAATTAATAAGATAAACATTTTTTTTCTAATTTTGAAATTTTGAAATCCACCAGGTATTAGGTTAAAAAAAAAAATTATTATCCTAGTTATTTCGATTTTAGACCTGATTTCCATCATAAATGTGAATAAAGATAATATTGGTTATTTTTGAATTTTGTTTTTCGAAAATAGATGATTGAGAAATTATTTTTTCATTACCAAAATTTTTAGAAATTTCAAAATCACTAATATAGTGTAGAAAAATCAATTTTGATGACAAGTTGCGTAAGGTTTAAGAAAATCATAGAATATGTGATTTATGTATAATAACTAACAAAGTGGTTTGTTTTCAAGGTTTTAAAAAATAAAAAATAAAATAAAATAAAATTTATAAATATTTACTTGAATGGATATTTCGTATTTTTTAATTAATTTAATTTGTTTCAAATTTTTGAATGTATTTGTAATCAGATATTATAATTCAAAAGTATATCGAATACAATTATTACTATTACATATTCACCATTTAAATTAACACAGCTGTGGCAATTCACCGATTTTGGTTTTACCGCGATGTCATAACCAATATGTATGTACGACAATGTTAATCACAACAGTTAATATGATTAAACAATACTTCAATTAAGGAATTGTGCAAATTAAGATTTTCAACAAACAAGCAAAGCCACGCTCAGCGCGCTTGGTTACACCGATTTTGCAATAGTAAACAGTTAGTAAGCACTTTTGTCACTAAATCAACACAAAACAGCTTAATTTAGACGCCATTGAAGATGCCAACATAACTTTTAAGCCATCACTTTTCGCATTTCGCATTGTATACTCGTAAGTACACAATTAATGTCTCACATGCGGCATGAAGCAGCTTAGGTAGGCAGGCAATTGACATAGTAATTGATAAATTCGGGTTTGATTGAAATCAGGTTAGCGCCACTTTTGCATACAGAAGTGCACAAGTGACACTCGACACGACGAGCCAATGGCCGGAGGCAATAAAAACAATAACAAGATGAGGCGTAAGAAATGGCTCGAACTTAGTTAGCGTCGGCTTGCGAATTCGCCGACAAAGTCGTGGCATAATTATTGTTTTTTTGATCTCAACTTTTTTGCTAGTTACAAGGCTTGCTTGAGCAATAAGCGATAATAAAAGTGAGATAATAAAATGCACAGCGAAATGGGTCAGCGCAAAGGCGTCGGCAGCAGTAGTAGCAACGCCTACTCGAGACCGAAATGTTGGCGGCAGCGCGTTGCACTGACATGTTGGCGATTAATACGATGTGGCGAATTGTAAAGGCTTTCGAAATTTGCGAATGCAAAGCGTGGCTCAAGTGTCGGTACATTGTTGATTGAATGTTTTTTTCTTTGATTTTTTGCATTTAGATTTGCAAGTTGTGTCTGCGCGATCACAGGCGCTAAGCCGTCAATTGCAATTTCGGTCAGCTGCAACATCAAAAAAATTAGCGCTAAATGAGCGTTTGTGGCATGTAGAGGAATGTGAGTGTGTGTGTAAGTACGATAAGTATTTATGTAAAAGTATTGTACAGTGCGACGTTTGGTATAAAAATTTATGAAATAAATAATAAAATAATTAATACACTTTGATTAGAGGATAGGAGTATGGAACATTATTTTGGTGACAAATTGGAATATAAAGTATTTTGATCAGAACATTGATAAAATTATGTAATTTTCTCAAAAAAATTCAACGGTATAATTGTAAATTCACTTTTTTATTTTTTTATTATTTTTAATCGTCTTCGCACTTATAGAAATATTTCAACAAAAAAATAAAATTTTTAATTTCAAAAAGGTGGCAACGACAGTCAAAAATACTTTTGAAATAAGCCTCTTTGATTTCTCTTTCGTTTGACATCTATATTGTCAAATTAAATTTTCAACAGATGGCAACGCTATTTTTAATAAATTCGATTCCATCATATATAGAAAACAAAACAAGAAAAAACGGTAACTTCGGCTGTACTGAAGCTAATATACTCTTCACAGGTGCATTTCATTAAGCAAATCTAAAGACGTAAGAAAAAGTAAGTAAAAAAAGAAAACATTTTACTCATTCTTTTTAGCCGGGTTGTTGGCTAGAAACATTAAGGTTATATAGTTAACCGATCTGAACAATTTCTTCGGAGATTATATTATTACCTTAAGCAGTAATCCATGTCAAATTTCGTGATGATACCACGTCAAATGCGAAAATTTTCCATACAAGCCCTTGATTCCGATCGTTCGGTTTGTATGGCAGCTATATGCTATAGTGAACCGATCTGAACAATTTTTTCGGAGATTAAATTATTTCTATGAGTAATAAATCACTCCAAATTTCGTGAAGATATGTAGTAAAACGTGGAAATTTTCCATACAAGCCCTTGATTCCGATAGTTCAGTTTGTATGGCAGCTATATGATATAGTGGTTCGATATCGGCAGTTCCGACAAATGAGCAGCTTCTTGAAGAGAAAATAACATATGCAAAATTTCAAAACGATATCTTAAAAACTGAAGGACTAGTTCGTATATATACAGACAGACGGACAGACGGACATGGCTAAATTGACTCAGTTCATCATACTGATCATTTATATATATACTTTATAGGGCCTCCGACGCTTCCTTCTGGGTGTTACAAACTTCGTGACAAACTTAATATACCCTGTTCAGGGTATAAAAATTAAGAAAAATAATAACCAACAAATTTGATGCAACGTTTCACTGTGTTAATGTTAAAAAATGTTGAAAAAGTTTCCATATTAAAATGTAGCATTAAAATTTAGCAATATCGAAATGAAATTAAATTAATGAGTGTATGCCCTACTTATACATACACACAAAAGTCTGTGCTAAATACAAACATACCGACATGTGTTCAAATGCGAAATTCTATTCGCAAATTTTTATGCTTGTTTGTCAATAAATTCTTGAAGAATGCAATAAAGCAGCGAGGCGTAACGAAATGTTGTTCTATGCTAGAATTACTACTCTCGCTTTATTGCTCATTTCATTTTGCCAATATTGGCTAATAATAGTTGGTGGCAAATGTAATGAAGAACGCGCAAAAAATTCGTTTCCAACAAATAACCTCACTGACATGTATGTACGTACATATGTTCATAAAGATATTTTACAAAATATATTTAAAGAAAGAATTTTAGAAAGAATGTAGCATCTTTATTGTTCAACAAGTGCATGTGTTGACATATGAATAAACTGTAAAGAAATTATATACGCTTCGACCTTGCAACGGCCCCTTTGATCGGCAGGTGAAAGCCGAGTTCGATTTATTCTTCCGCGAAACGGCAGATCAAAAAGGTTCCGTAGTGCTAAAGCATTTATGCTTAAAATATATATTATTTGGATTTCTGAGAATTTGTGGTATATGTATATTGATATAGTAGATAAAGTAAATTAATAAAGAATGGATCTGAAGTGCTGATGGATTATTTGAGATTTTTCTGTAACAAAAAAAAATTGGAATGTTGTCATTTTCTGCTAAAGTTCCAGAGAACTCGAGTCTTGTCGAATTGTAGGACGCGATTCCAGTTGGATATATTCATTCTAGGAGCATTTTGAGATGAAAAGGGGATAGTCGCGACCTCCTTACGTTCAGATAAGATTGTTAATACATAAATTAAAAGGGAAATAAAACGCATTCTTCTTTTCGATCCATACTTAAGAATCTTTTGGCTTCACAATGGACTGGAACCTTTAGCTGTCCAAGTGGGACCCATCCAGAAACCTGTCGCGGATGTCAGCCTTTGAAACTAACATAACTTAACCTAAGCTCATTCAGCTTTACAAAATTCCAAGTTTGGTCAAAGTGATCAAACATTTACAGTATATTTTGCAGATTAGAACAAAGAAAGTAAAATGGCAATAATTTTCTCAAAGCATGACCACAAGCCAACTTTTCATGTGACTTTCTGCTGTGTACAAACTGATCTGAGAATGTAGCATGATGTGGGAAAATATTTAGAAAATTTTCGATTAGCTTTTCAAATATTTTTTTTAGTCCATTTTACTTACTAATTCAGTGTAACCAAGATGACATTTTAAAGAAAAACAAAAAAAATTCTAAATATGAAAAAAAAAAACAAAATCCACAAAAATTATCACGAAAACCACCATTTTATAAAATTAAAGTAAAAAGTAGTACCCTGATGAATTACTCAATTCACATGCGCTTCAATAGAAAGGCTTAGTTTCATTTTCGATTTTGCCACTCGTGGGTATAGCGAAATTTTCTGCACAGCAAAAATTCGTTCCAATTATTCTTTTCTGCTCACCGCCTTTGTACCACAGCCGCAACCAAGAAATTCTGGCAAAGCAGCTCAACGCTTATCTTTTGTACTTACATCTAGTATTTGGCTAAACACTTTGTTCGAATTTTCTAAGCCTTTTATGTGTGCAATTACATTTCTAAGCGAATGCCACTTATATGGCAAATAAAACTGCTCAACTGTAACAGGTTAGAAATGGTCGGATATTGTAGGAGGAAAATCGCAAATATTCTGCTTGCCCGTGGCAGCGTTGTAAGCTTCGGGCATAAAACTAATCTAATGATAGTAAAATGTTCGTCTGCGCTTGATGTGCTTTTAATGGGTAAACAAGAACTTTATTTGAGAATTAAAAATGTGCTAAAATTAATTATTTGAATGTTAACGATTGAACATAGAGATAACAGAGAGTTGTAAAAAATAACATTATTTTTTTATTGAATATATAATATAATAAAAAAATTTATGAAAATGTTACAAACATGTCGAGAGTTAGAATTGTAGAGATCAAATTCTTTTTGCTGGAGTTGAGAGTACTTTAAATATAAAATATAATTTTAAATTTCGAAAAAAGTGTAAGTGGTGTAAGTAGAAATGTTTCTACAGCGCTTGTATGCAATAACCTACAAATCAATTTATATTGCATATTTCGAATAAAATCACATCACATCGCCAAAGAGCATGTTGCATCTGACCATTACAATATATCATATGATATTACCTTGTTGCATTATATATTTTCCATATTAAGATAAACATTAAATGGTATCAGCATTTGATCACAATGCATGATTTTTATAATTTGTATCGTATGATGTATGATGCCATATCATATCACACCATATTATCTTAAATAATGTCACATGTTACCATCACTCGTTCATACTAACATGTTATTTTACAACGATTTGCATGATATTGCCATTATTTTCATAAAATTATTTATAAATTATCACATCACATGATATCACCATCAGATCACATCTCATTACCATTTCACACGTCGCACTAAATAACATCATATGACATTAAAAGATGCCGTTCAAAGATAGATCAAATAAAATCAGCTCATATTTTAAAATATATTATCATAATATGAATTTAACAGTTTATGTTAAATTTTCTATAAAATTTGTCACATCACTTGATCACATTATGCCATTCATAAAATTCCACTTTTCATCTTTAGGCTTTATATAAGTTGTAATTGATTGGTCACTTCTCTGCTCGCTATCTTTGGGGGCTGCTCGCCTGTCAAAAATTTTACTTGTGAAAGCAACAACAAAGTTTTACAGTTGAATTCGTGTTGGAGAGTATGCGGATACCTCATTAAAAATTCTATGGCCGCTTGCTGAGTTCTGCCAAATTTTGTTTTACATATGTAGACTATTCAGAATGTTAAAAACGAATCAAAGGACAAATTTTTGACAAGAATGATATCAGATTTACAACATCACGTGATATTACCATTTATTATTATTTAGTTTACATTAAATTTGTATGTTATGGATTTACTTCGAACATAAAAGAAGTTAGAGGAGTTGACTCTTGTATTATTGTTAATTAAAACCAATATTAATGTCAGCCTTGAAATACAATGCAGAATCACTCCTGTCAACATGTGCTACTATGGATTGAGTAGATAATTGAAAAGTAAAGTCCTCTCTCGATGAACAAAAAAAAACTCTACAAGTCCCCATAATTCCCGTCCTACTTTGTGGTGCAGAAGGGTGGACGATATCAACATCCGATGAGACGGCACTAGGAGTTTTCGAGAGAAAGGTTTTGCGGAAAATTTATGGCCCCTAAACATTGGCAACGGCGAATACCGCAGACGATGGAATGATGAGCTGTATGTGTTATTCGTCGACATAGACATAGTCCAGCGTATAAAAAGACAGCGGCTACGCTGGCTAGGTCATGTTGTTGGAATAGACGAAAGTGCTCCAGTTCTGAAAGTGTTCGACGCAGTATCCGCTGGTGGAAGCCGGGAAGAGAGAGACCTCCACTCCGTTGGAAGGACCAGGTGGAGAAGCCAGGTCTCACTTTTTAATTTTTTTACCAATTGGAGCCAAACTGCCAAAAAGAGAAATGAATGGCGCACTGTTGTGGACTTGACAATAACCTCATAAGCGGGGTCTACGCCAGTCAAGAAGAAGGAGATCAAAAGTTGTCAATGTTTAAAGGATCGTAAATCTGATTGATTTGGCAAACAAAAATTTTACCTCCATTCGTAATTACTTTGTCTATCTTAATTACGATATTATTAATAATTCCCACCAACCATTACTTGTTATAATATATTACCAAAAAGTCAACTAATTTACATAAGGTGTTTGCTCAAATATACATTCAACCCTTTAGTCTCTTCAAATGCCTATAGCCTCTAAAATATAATTTTTTTTTTTGCAAAATGTACAAATGTCTATTTCAAATGTCAACACTTTGATAAATGAGCGAATAACAGCAGACCGCCCCACTGCCACCACACACAATCGCACAATTAAAAGAGCTATAAAATCTTAATTATCTATGTCAGCCGTGTTGCGGCTTTAAAATCATACAACACAAATAAATTACAATTATGGTCCGAAGCAAGTCACATTTTTCACGCTAAGGCAATGCGAATAACAAGTCAAGCTGTAAATACATATGTGTGTTTGAACTATATATATATATATCTATACAGTTATAAATATGCATATAACTGAGTGTTTAGATTTTTATCGCTATCAAGCTGTGATAAAGATGCCCTAAACAATGTTTAGCGATTTTATAAACATACATATGCAAATACATATATATGTATAACTAAATATGTATATTTATAGTCTACGGCGAACTGTTAGTTCAGTCACATTAGCTGCTAATTCACTGTGTTATTCAGTTGTAGACAATTTGTTTATTAATCACATTTGCATTAATTAAATACACAACAACAACAACAATAAATAGCAAAGCAAAAACATGAATAAAACCAAATAAAAGCGAGCCTCCTTCTTCTTCTCGAACTGGCACACATTCATAAGTATATTCATGCAAGTTGGAGCAGCTAGTTTTATTTGCATATTATGCTTATGTAGTTCAGTGAGCACTAGAATCACGGCAGAAGCGCGATAGTAGCTGGTAGCTGGTAACGGCGGCGGCGGCAAGCCCAATAACCGAATCAGTTCAATAACCTGTTAACCAGCGTGTATCTGGTTCATTGCGGCTCTTAAGTGTTGCGATTTTCGTTGCTTTTGTTTTGTTTTTGATATTTTTATTAGTTTTTTCTTTTGTTGTTTTTTTTCATACATACTAAAATCGCCTAACGGTTTATTGCTTTCTGATATCATACATATATAAAAGTTCGCAGGAAAATATTGAAATTTTTAGAATATTTAATTTTTGGATGACTCAGTTGTGGCTGGGGTGCGTGAAATGCGATTGTGGTTAGTTCTTTTCAGGTTAATTGCGTGTGCTTTGCTTTGGTACTTCACTCAAGCGATTATTAAGAAATTTTTATATAAACTTTTTTTTATTTCTTTATTTAAAAAAATATTTTTTTTTTTTAATTTAAGCGCATATCGCTTCTATAACTGAGAATAAAATTTATTAAAGCTACATAAACAATAGCAACATATCATGAATTCTATTTCAATTAGTACTATACTGCAACAGCAGCCAACAAAAGACTTAAGCAACGAACTTCATTCAATATTTCTTCTACTCTTAACAGAGGTAATGCCACTCAGTGCGCACAAAGTCAGCTATTCGATGAAATTTCACTTATAAAATGTGTAAAGTAAAATCTTCAAACTTTCAACACAATTATTTCGAACACACATGTAGTCCCATCACATGCCTCTCTGACCCAACGCGCGAAATTACTTTTATTTTTTTATTTAATTTACTAATTAACCATTTTTCATTCAAGCCACTTGTAAAGCATTAATAGTCATTAAACAAGCATAGCTGCCGATTTTCCTACGCTTAATTTTTATTTTCATTAACCACTGCCGATTTTCGTTGAAACTGAAAAATCATATAACTGAACTTTATACTTTCTACTACTCAATTTAATGATTGCAATTATCGCAGTTGATAGTGTTGATTTAGTTTGTTAGTATAATTATAAACAATATTACATACATACACTTAAACATATAAGAGTATTTAAGTGCTAATGCTCACAGTTCGATTAAAATATTCCTAAAACCTTGTATTTTCTTTATTGCTGTTGAAAATTGGCAATTATAATCTTAATCTTAACTGCCTCTTTTATATATTTTTTATGGGTCAAGGTAATCATTTAAATAATGGTAGGGCCAATTAATTACATTAAAGTATTTTCTTTTTGGTTTTTAAAATTATATTTTCTTAAAAGAAAGTAGCGTGCGTAATATGTTTAGATTTGACCTTAATTTAGTCGAAATCAATCAAAAATTGTTCAGACAGTCCTTAATTGAGTCAATTAAATTTTTTTTGTAAAGGTGTTAGTCTAAACAATTTATTAATTGTCTAAATTAAGACATATTTATACCAATACATTTGGAAAAAAATTTTAATTGACTCAATTAAGATATATATCTGAAATGTTTATCAAGATTGAAGTTAACTGAATAAAATTTGAAAAGAATCCGTTTCACAATATTATATTGCCAATCATTCCTAAACAAATGTAAATTCAAAAGGAAAAGGATATTGGATTTATGATATTTATAAAATCTCCAAAAATGTTTCAAGACAATTAAGTACGAATTCAATTAATTGATACATCTCGATGGAAGCTCAGAAAAGTGTTTCTTTTTTGTTTTTGTAAATACTCAAGAATAATCATACTGTAGTATATCATAGAAACTGTGACAGCTCTCGGATATATTTTAGTGTTAATTTTTGAAATATGTGAGTCTAAAAAGGTTGTTTTTGAGATGTTTTTTGTAATGTCAACTTGTTACAATTACTAGTACTTTTCAGAGAGCATGTTCACATTACAAAAAAAACACAAAATGGAGTTTATATTTGGTACTCAAACAGTACTTTAAAGCAAGGTGCTTAATATACGACATATTTTCGTTAAACTCCATTTCTTGAGTTTATTAGATAAAAAATAGGTTTTGCAAGAAAAACTGCTGTTAAATAAACCACTAAATACTAACTTATCTTACAAATAAATTCAGTCTTTCTTCGATACCAAGAAGATAATAGCTGATAACTTTAAACTAGAGTTCGTGACTCTTATTAAAATTTCACTACTATAACAAAGTTTTTTTTATTCTAGGTTCAAATTGAGGACTTTTTAAATAAAAAAACAATGGCTTCAAAAATATGAAATTTCTAATATTTGTTTCCAAAAAACATTGTTCTGTCTTTCAGTTAAAATATAAAATTAACGTAATTGAAAAGCAACAAATCTTCTCAAACACTACTGTACCTCTCACAAATGATTTCATCTAAGCCATTTTCGAGCCATGCAATTTGATAGCACATTTCCTATTATAAAATCAAAGCGAGTTTTCACGGCTCCATTGTTCGGCGCAAAATTCATGCCTATGCATAAATACGTAAGGGGGTAATTAAATAATTAATTCACCATAAAACGGCGTGTTTACCATTTTATAAATTAACAAAAAAAATAAACAACAATGAAAACAACAAACTTTGCTAGTCATTTAAATTATGAAAACAAATAAAAAATGAAATTCCGGGTTTTAGCAACAAATAAAAAGAAATTTTTTTTTAAAGAAACAGTAATAATGGAAGGTAGGCGCAGAACAAAAGTATTAGCAACGCAATAGCGTTTGCTAACTTGGCTGGGTGTCTGAGTGGTTGGGTGTCAGCGCCTAAAAATAACTGCACGAATATGCAATAACTTCCAGCATCAAATTGAAAGCGTTGACCATCAACGGCAAATGACAGCGGCAGCGGCAACAGCAACAGCAACAGGATTGTTGCAGAGTTTCAAGTAGCAAATGCAATTAAATGTTGCAAATGCCAATGTTAAAGCAACGGCTAATGTTAATATTGTACAGTGAAAAAAAAACATGGTTTAACATAATTTTGGGTTCGTGGTTTTAATAGAATGGTAAACTGTTGTTAGAGAAAAGTTTTTATAAAAAGTAGAGACGTTAAAAAGTTGTTTATCGGTTGGACTTGGGGAATATTTTTGATTAAATTTTTATGTATAATTTATTTAAAAAAAATAAATATTTGTTTTTGTTATGTAGACTAATTTTTTATCCGCGTATTAAAAAGCAGAGAATTTTTGTGATTATTCCTCTTAAAATTATAACATTTTTGTAGTTTTATAAATGGAATAATATAGTAAAAATGTAGCTTCTTATTCATTCGCACACTCATCTGACTTCAATGACCTAATTTTTTAAATAGTGTCCAGTTGACTCGCCACTAATCTGCCTCCAATGACTTGATTCTTTATTATTATACTTTTTATCATGGCGCTCAAATGTAGGCAACGTTTTTATTCTATTTTTTATACAGGGAACATTTATGGTGGCAGAAAGATAAGAAAAAGAAGGCAATATCTATAAGACAGAAAAGGAAATAGTTAAGGGGTTAGGGGTAGTCAGGATTTTTAAAAAATCATTTTTTTTTTGTATTTCCGTTAAGTGTAATATCTTAAAAATATACTCTGAAAATTTTAATTTTATCTGATAATCGCTTTTAGAGTTATTCGACTGTAACTCGAAAACCGCTCGGTAGATTTTAAAGAAATTTCTACAGCTCTTAGAATTATAAACTCAGGCCTGATCCAAAGATTTTTTTTTCAAAATTTTTTTTTTCAAATTTTATTAAGACCAATATTTTCATTTTTTCGCGAAAATCTAGAAAATAATTTCCGGCCGCCATTTTCTTAATTTTTGAAAAAAAAGTTAGGTTCAGGCCCAGGATTATCTATTTATAAAAACTATACTATAAAACTAGTTTTTTTTATCCGATTGATTTTAGACGAATCTCCAAGGACTTATGATTGTCACCGCAAGGACCTTTTTTTGAAACTGGGTTAACACAGACAGCTATAACTTTGGAAATTATTATTTTTTTTTTAATTTTCGTGACTTTATGTTAAAACATGCCATATTAAGAAAAAATTACTGATAATTCTCATTTTTCGTGTCTCTGACTACCCCTAACCCCTAATCAAATTTCTTAATTTTTGAACAATATGTTTATTATTATTATTTTGTATTAGAAGTGTTAAAACATAAATAAAATATATATTCTTTTAATTATTAATGATTTTCAAAAACATATTGTTTAAATAAAAAAATAATAATTTTATTGCATTTTATATTCAGTAATTACAAAATATAAAGCTTTTAAAAATGTATTTTATTTTTTACCAACGCAAGCCCACTGTGCGACGAGCGCATCACAGCCATACAACTATGCTAGCAATTTAATGTCGTCATTTGCGAATTCGACTGCTGCTGCGTTTGCAGAAATTTGCATCAGCATGAAATTTATGCTACAAATGCAATAAAAAATTGCAGCTGAACAATAACAACAACGCGCTGAAACTCGCTGGCTGCTCCATACTAGTATGCTGATGCCCGATCGTTAGCCGCATGCTAACTAACAAAAAAATCCCTGCGATTAGTCATTAACACAGCAAGAACTCGCTTGAATCTTGAATGCGCGCATCTGCCTGCTAAAACAACAACAACAAAGAATGAAAATGTCGTATGACTTCTAATGAAATGCAGCTGTGCGCGCTTGCAATCGGCCAGGCTAGACGAATTCACCAAATTGCACAGAGTTGTTAAGTGCCGGCCGTTAACATGCAGAAGCTCAGCTCAACGATGAAGCGCAAATAAACACTACGTCATACAAATAGTACAAGTACGAGTTTGCTCATTGAGAAGGAGGAGAAAACAGCTTCCGCGGCGCACAATAAATTATGAAGCTACATTACAAAAACAAAAAATCACACACAAACTAACTCAACTAAGCGCCACACAAAGCAACAACAGTACGCTGTAGGTGCTCATCTCCGCTGTCCAATGGCGCATCACCACTTGATTTACAATCGATTCACATTCACGAAAATGATTCATAGCCTGTTTGTGGTGTTGTTGTTGTTGTTGTTGCGGTGTAGATCTGCAATCTATACACGCGTGTAACGCCTTTTGGTCAATCAATCAAAGTTGCCATCAGCACCAACGGATTGTTGCAGCGCCGGCAACTGCGCAGTCGCAGGAAAATCAATTACTTTTAGTTATTTGTATTTAAAATTCCGCACATCTGCACTCATAATATGCAATAAATAAATTACAAAATAAAAATACAATATATTTATAAATAGTGAAAATGATAAACAACACGATTTCGATATTCACATCCGCCTAAACGCTGCATTATTCATGCCGAAATTCAGCAAATTCAAAGTCGCCAATAAATATTCCCATTAGCAGTAATTATATAAACACAATTAGTTGGCGTCTTGTGGATCTGTGTTGCATATAAAACATATAAAATATTTTTGGCAAAATAGTTTGGCTTTATGCTCATCTATCATGCAATTGCGAGAAGCTAGAGAGAGTATACTTTGTTCATATAAATGCATAATTAAAAAAAAGAATAAATAAATAAATAAAAATTATAGAAATATTTCGAAAATATCTGATATAATTAGCCAAAAATAGTAGCACGTGCGCAACAAAAATAGCAATAACATCATTAACGGAAATATTGATAGAACATCGAAAATTATATTAAGTAGCGTGTAAGGTTATATTTCGGTTGAGCGTTGAATGTTCTTCTCGAAATATTTGATTGGGAGGTTTCTTCATAAAATTGCCATTTTTTTAAGACAGGTTAGATGTGATAATAAACAAGAAAAAACATTAACTTCGGCTGTACCGAAGCTAATATACCCTTCACAGGTGCATTTCTTTTAGTAACTATGTGTTTAAGCAAATCTAAAGATGTAAGATAAAGTAAGTAAGTAAGTAAAAAAAATAAAGCATTCTACTAATTCTTTTTGGCCGGGTTGTTTGCTAGAAACATTAAGGTTATATAGTTAACCGATCTGAACAATTTTTTCGGAGATTAATTTATTTCTGTGAGCAATAACTCACACCAAATTTAGTGAAGATATGTAGTAAAATGCGGAAGTTTTCCATAAAAGCCCTTGATTCCGATCGTTCAGTTTGTATGGCAGCTATATGATATAGTGGTCCGATATCGGCAGTTCCGACAAATGAGCAGCTCCTCCAAGAGAAAATAACATCTGTAAAATTTCATAACGATATCTTAAAAACTGGAGGACTAGTTCGTATATATACAGACAGACAGACGGACATGGCTAAATCGACTCAGTTCAACATACTGATCATTTATATATATACTTTAAAGGGCCTCCGACGCTTCCTTCTGGGTGTTACAAACTTCGTGACAAACTTAATATACCCTGTTCAGGGTATAAATATTACTATACTTGCTTCTTGAACTCGTTCTAACTTGATATACTTTTTATCGAAATTCTACTCTTCTTAATACAAGTTGTTGGATTTTTTCGATTTGCTCACAAATGTAGGCAACATTTTTATGTATCCTTGAAGTAGTATAAAAAGTGGTAAAATAAATCCATGTTATATCTCTATAACTGGTTAATAAACTTGAATAAAAACTTGATAGAAAATAGATAAAAAACTTGAAAGAAAATTATTTGTTTTGTATACTATTCTCCGAACTACATCTTTTTTATCTTTTATGCTATGCCCCAAAATGTAGGCAACATTGTTAGTATAAAAAGTTAATTGAAGCAGTATAGAAAAGTAGTTGGATAGTTCTATCTCTATATTATGGTAATTATTTTGCGAACTTGAAGATATAATGTTTTGAATTATATTCTTCTGACTTTTTGGTCTCAATTTAATCTTTACAAAGCTTGCCCCAAAATTTAGGCAACATATGATGCACTGTTAAATTTGTTACTGAGTTTCTCAAGTTAGTAGCTATGTTGGTCAGCAAAAGCTGATGATTCTGTCGTTCTATATTCGTTCCTCATCGTCATGTCTTATTGTTTTTTTTTTCGAAGAGGAATATACAGTGGAACTTCTCTAACTTGAATCACCATAATCCACAAAAAAACTTCGAGCTAGAGAGACTTCCGAGTTACAGAATGTAATTTGTATTGATTTCGACTTCTATTGCCAATTCAATAATTCGAATTATGGAGATCTTCGAATTAGAGCAGTTCGAGTTATGGAAGTTCAACTGTATTAAAAGAAGAAGAGCTTTATGGTCGAAGAATGTCTTGAAATTGCAAAAGCGGGACTTACATTAATATATTTACTTCCTTTATTAAATACCTTCAAAATTTATTACCAATGATAGCAACGTAAAAAAATCGTAAATTTGTATTTTTCGAACTGAAATGGCTTTGATAGGATTTTCATTCCTGGTTTTAAGAAAAATAATTTGTATGATAAATAATAATAAACAGTAACTCCGGATTGAGGGTTCGTTTCATGTTACTTTTCATGTGACAGGAAATTCAATAGCATCTACATTCTGATAAAAACCATACATGATTTGTTACTTTAATCATTCCAGACCCTCTCCCGGATTGATTTAATAAAATACTTATATTGGCTGAAGCGATTTTAAAGTCATAAATGACTTACATGCTCAGGTACTAAGAAAAAATGTAAGCTTTGTCGTCATATGAAGAAAAATTCTGAGCAATAATTGCTGTTATGCTGAATATACGAACAATTATACTTAAATAAAAATTTTTTAACTATTTCAATTATCGAAAGATATTCCACTCTATTATATAATATTAATGTTCTAGAATAATCAATAGGCTTCAAAAACCGCTGACTTCACAAATCATGTTGGTTCATTCATTTTCTTTTCCAGCATCTAAAAAATATTTAACAGCAAGATAATATTTGATTTTCGAAGTTCTATGTTAACTATTTTAGTCACGCCGCATGGCAACATGCATGTTGCACTTTCATATTATGCTGACGACATTGCTTACAACATTGTTGCATAACGAATTTCTGAATGATATAACGGGAATCTATTTAATTGTTTGTATTTGCAGAGTTCCGCTGCATTTTTTCATTCAGCTGAAACTTTCCAACGACCAACCGCCGCCAATTAGCAGCAACATTTTGAGCTTACAACAACAACAGACACAAGAACGATATGCAAAATGCCAAGCAATGTTTATGTGAGATCTGTGAATGTACAATGTACTTGAGTAACTGAGTATGTGTGTATGCTGTGTTCGTGGAAAATAAATAACGTGCGGACGGTGTAGACATATTAACACCTGTTATCTCGTATATGCAAGCAATCAATGCCGCCACCAACAAATCACCTCACCTAGAAAGCGACAGAGTCACAAAGATTATCGAAGAATGTTTGGAGGCATATTGATATACATATGTATGTGTGGATGTAATAATGCATGTATTATGAGTGCTTTGGGGAAGAGTGCTTTATTGATTTCAATTTGAACCCAGCCGAGAATTCTATAATGTTGAATTGATTAATTTTTTTAAGGATATTTATACTCTCGCAACAAAGTTGCTACGAGAGTATTATAGTTTTGTCCACATAACGTTTGGTTGTAAGTCCTAAAACTAAACGAGTTAGATGTAGGGTTATATATATCAACATGATCAGGGTGACGAGAAAAGTTTAAATCCGGATGTCTGTCCGTCCGTCTGTGCAAGCTGTAACTTGAGTAAAAAGTGAGATATCTTGATGAAACTTGAAAGACGTATTTCTTGGCACCATAAGAAAATTAAGTTCGAAAATGGGCGTAATCGGGCCACTGCCACGCCCACAAAATGGCAAAAACAGAAAACACTTAAAGTGCCATAACTAAGCCATAAATAAAGCTATGGAAGTATCTCACTATGAAGGGGCATATGTGGATGTAATTTTTTTGGGGAAGTGGGCGTGGCCCCGCCCCCTACTAAGTTTTTTGTACATATCTCGCAAACTACTAAAGCTACTACTAAAGGAAACTTTCTGGAGTGGTTTCTTTTAGGTACTACCTTATACTGTGAAAAAATGGAGAAAATCGGATTATAATCACGCCTACCTCCCTTACAAAGGTTATGTTGAAAACTACTAAAAGTGGGTTAAATCACTAACGAAAAACGCCAGAAACACTAAATTTCACATAAGAAATGGCAGATGGAAGCTGCACTCAGATTTTTTTTACAAAATTGAAAATGGGCGTGACATTGCCCACTTATGGGTCAAACACCATATCTCAAGAACTACTCGACCGATTTCAAAGAAACTTGGTTTGTAATAGTTTCCTTACATCCCAATGATATGTTGTGAAAATAGGCCAAATCGCTTCACAACCACGCCTACCTTCTATATACCAGAACTTTGAAGACGATCTGAATCGTTTACATTACAATATATAAAGTAAGCACTAGTGAAGATATCGGTGCAGAACTTTGCACAAATACTATGTTTATAGTGTGGCAGCCCCATTCTAAAAATCGCCGAAATCGGACCATAGGTTTTCAAGGCCCCATATACCGAACATGAGGACTTCGGTGCTTCTAACCTAATATTAGAGTTTCCAACTTTCAATAGATTTTATACAATATATATGACGAGTATGTGGGTCAAATTGTGTATTATATTATATTAATAAAGTTAAATAAATAAATTGCGAGAGTATATAATGTTCGGTTACACCCGAACTTAGCCCTTCCTTACTTGTTTTTATTTTTCTTAACATTTTTTGGTTAAGGAAATTGTACTAGTTCAAAATGGAGAAATTTTAAATATGAATATTTGTCCAAATAAATGGAATGAGTACTAGTTACAAATAAATTAGTTCGAGACTAGTGAAAAATGGAACCAGTTGAAAACTACAAAACGTTGAATGTGCTTTTTGTTTGAGTAAAAATAGAAAATACAAGTGTTTTTAGTAAATATCTCCTTGAGGACATTTAGTTATGGCGGCACCAAGTACTAGTTCCAACAAAACTAGTTCGAGTCTAGTGACGAATGGCAACAGTGGCGGCACAATTCAACTTCTTCTAGCTCTTCACAATGTAAAATTTGCAAATTCTTTGCACAAAAATGTATAAAAGCAGTTGCTATAGGTAATAGAACCAGTGAATATTCCTACTGGGTATACAAGTATATATGCAAGAATCAAGCGGTCATTGCATTTCAATTATTTTGACACATTTATTGAACGCCAAAAGTAAAAACCAATAAAACAAAAATGCTGCAAAGTCAATATGAAGAGAGGAGAGACAATTTCACATACTAAAATAAGCACACAAACACATATACTTACATACTGGATAGATATATTTATGGTACTCACACACAAAAATATATTCATTTCCATATGCAACACAGCAAGTGTGTGTGTGTGTGCGCGAGTATTGACAAACGCACTTCGAGCGTACTTATTCGAATGTATGTACATATGATCATCCCATAATAACAACAACTACACCAAAAAGAACAGAACTCAAAAAGAACACTTCGAAAATGAAACGGGAAAAAGGGATATTGTAATTGAAACGCATGACTCGCCTGACCCGAATTACAAAGCAAACACACAAGTAATTTCCTCCTCTGCTTATCACTGACACTGCTGTACACTCCGCTCAGCAGCGCAGCAGCAGCAATTTCGCGTTGTGTTTGCTGTTTGTCATTGTTGTTGTTAGCAAATAGTCAAAGCCTATATTTGCTTAATACATATTTGCCTTGCAGTTTAACACATTCCAAACATTACAACAACAACAGTAATAATAAAAAGCAAATATTAATTACAACAACACATGTAACAAGGTGCATACACGCATACACGCAGACATTTGTACTCACAAACATAAATGCATGCCTACTTACATATATATTTATGCCTGCAAGTCCATCTGTAAGTTATTGCCAACAGTTTAGTCATATGCTGAAGCTTATGTCTGAGCAACTATGTATGCAAGTAAATGCACTTATGTAAATCTGTATGTTTGCACACTCATACTTATGAATGAAAAGCCTGCATTTAGTTATGCTTTCATACATACATATATGTACATATGTATTTATCTATGTAAATAGTTCTATTGATGCTGTGAGAAGCGTATTCCATTGAAAAGCTGCAGTTTGACAAACTCTTTTGTCTGTGTGGGTGTGTGCGTCTGGTGCTTTCCGTTGATAAACGTATGTTCTGCATTGAGAATATTGAATGGTGCCAGAATATACATACTTCCATGTAAATATATGTGCATGGTTTGCGGTAAAGCGGTTGAGTCATTCGAATATATTAGTGTGGGATCGAAAAAAAAAAATATAACATTATACAGGTCGATTAGGTTGGTTCTTAAGTGTAGAAATAAATTGTTTGCAATGAATTTCTTAAGCTTACTTTCATAGTTATAGACATTAGACATAAATTGAGATATTGATTGGAAGCGCACAATAGAAATAGTTCTCTAAGTGGATTAAATCATGAAATTATTTTATACTATTTGCTAATCGAAATCTATTAGGTCTACAACTTTGTTTTCCAATAGATGTCTCTAGGGACAAGCACTGGTCGATTAAATCGATTAAATCGTTTTATATCGATCTTGGACATTTGTGTCAACATAAACCCAACAAAATATTTTTAGAGATCTGTTTGCATCCGAAACTTATTCTCAACTGAAAATGTCACTTTTTGAGCCGAATTCTCGACATTTGCACGGAATACGCATGCTGCCAGAAAGATGGTCAAAAGTAGTAGCTAGCGACGGCCAATATTTGGAACAACATTTTTGTAACCGTTTTTATACAATAAAACCTTAAATTTACAAAAAAACGGCGGAAGCAAAGTTGTAGACCAATACATTTATTAAACTAAGACGGACCACTTACAAATATTAGTTCCAGTTAGATTAAGTTCATTTAAGTTCACATTTGGATTTACTTGTCAGGACTCCATTGGAATGAAAAGTAAAGATATAGCTTTGACCATATTGATTGCTTGTCACGTTATTAAATAAAATGTTGAATATTATACGTTTTTTACACTGCATACAAAAATTTCACAAAATTTCCAAATCTCAATAAAATAATTTTGCTTTAAAGACCACCCTAATGTGCATAATATTAATTAAATACTTCGAAATTCTTTCATAGATGTGTGAATGAAGAGAATTTAAATATGTCATTACTATTTACTAATGCTTTAAAAATATCTCCAACGCGTTTCTTTTTTAATACGAATGAACTTTCCAGGAAATGTGTTATATTAAAATTCTTTAAGAGAGTTCATTTGACAATAGGAGTTTTCAGACTTAATTCAGATTAAAAAAAAAATATTTGGAATGAAATCGGGTCAACTGCAGCTCAATAATCAGGTAGTAATTATATATTTTGAGAATACAAAATTTTGAATATCCTTCACTTTTGCTCAAAATTTCACGACGGCAATTTATTTTAATTCTTCCAAGTTTCAGTTATAAAATATTTCTCCTCTTGAAGTCACCAAGAGAAGCCAATAAATGACAGTTAATTGTATAATTTCAAATGGTTTTTTCTCTCTAGCTACGAGTCGCAGCTCTTTCTTCTTACTGGTGATCACGGAGGGTAAAACATAAGGATTCTAAAAAAAGTTTCTGAATAGCTGCCTCATCGAATGCTGCATAAACCGCATAGATGTATGTATATAATATGTTATATTTTATATATAATGTATTTTATTTAATTATCGAGAGAGGCAAAAGGCTGATTTTCTGATCGGTTGTATGTGGCTAAAATAATTATTTCGGTTTTCGCTGTACAAGATCATAAACTTAAAGAAATCGCTTCATAACTTCTATGAACTCCGACACAAGCAATGAATTCCTTCTTCTGATTATTAAGTTTTTTTTTTTATATTAGTCACCATTTGATATATCGATAAGGACATTGTGTGCGAATATTTAATGTATTTGCTCTGTATGAACCTCGGTAAGCTGAAAACAGTAGGGGGAGTTCTTACTAATAGTGATTGAGCTGGTGGCATTGTTATATATTCTTTTATAGAAAGTATCACTTTATTAAATAAAACAGAACATATTTTATAAAAAATTTTATAAATGCATATTTGTGTAAAGGATAGTCCAATAGTTTATACCCTTTTACCATTTACCGTCCGTTAGGTTAGTCTGGTAGGGCAATAAGCCACACATAAACCAGTTTTGATATCTTTTACGATACCAGATGGAGCTAGTGGAATTCCATGAGGAGTAGTTATCCAAAAATATATTCTAAAATTTAATGAATGATTTTTATCATATAGTTCCCCAGTTCGGAGTTGTGTATTCACAGCAGAAGAACCTGTCTGATTAAGTGACAAATCAAATGTAAAGAATTGTGTATATAAAGAAATTTATTTGTTTGTTGCATAAATTATGCAAATTCTTAACGCTTCTTCACTAAAAATATGTTCATGAGTGACAACTAATTAGCGCGCAATGTGCAAATTTTAACTGTGTATAACTAAGTAAATAATATGTTGCAAAAATATTAAATATACAAATTTGGTTGTTTAAATATTTTTCTATTTTTTCATATCATATTTCACTGATAAAAAAATCATTAAAAATAACAGCAGCGGAGCAAGGGTGAAAAATAGCACTGTTCAATTAATTGCTGGTTGAACACTTCAAATTTACAAATTGGCCATTAATAATATAATAAATATAAACATAAATAATAAGACAAGTGAATACCTGAATAACTGTTAGCATAAATGATAGAGTGAACAACAATAACAACAACTGAACATAGAAAGCACAGCAGCTGGCGCATAGAGTGCAAGCAAACATCGAAGCGAAGTGCCAGAATGCCAACCAATTAATTATTCGCATGCAAATATTTGTGATTAATCAACAATTAATTATGAACAGAAGACTGCAATAGCAACAAAAAATATATAAGGAATTACGAAAATTAATAAATAACAAAATTTGATTTTCAAAAACAATTTTAGCAGCAATATTTATTGACACACGCAGACATATATGTATGTTTATATACATATATATTATCAATTATAGACAAGCATTTAACATATGTTCCAACAAATTGCCCGATCCAATACTAAACACCTCGCAAAAGTACAAACGACCGCGGCGGCGGAAGCTGACGACGCGCTTGTCACCTTGTCCGTTGATAACCGCCCGCTGGCAATCAGCTGGCTTCCCATACGAGCAACAAATCGGCTACGCTTTAACTAGACAAATCGCTGGCAAGAAGAAGAAGAAGAAGAGGCATTAGCTTGAAATCGGCGCTGATTGTGTTGAGCCAAGCGCTCGTTGCGGTTGATTGACTGCAATTGCCAGGTGTTGAGTGCTTTCGGTGGGCGACCCCGAGGGGGCAAAACAATTATCACTAACGCAGCTGTACCGTTGTTAACCGCTGTCGCTGCTGCAATGCCGCTTCGACTGCTGCTAATTGACTGCCAGCAAAATGCAATCACTCGTGTCGGTTTTGTCACCGTTCGGTCATAGCTGATAGTTTTGGTTGACCGTCGTTGATGTCATCGCCATCTCATTACTTGTTCACTTCTTGTTGGTGTTGGTGTTTGTGTTTGTTAAATTTGATATGCAAATTTGCATTTCGCACTAACGCTGACTGCATTAGACACCTTTGCTTTTGTGGTTTATCACCTCTTTGGTTTATCTGTCTTCTCTGTTATTGTTTTAATTACCGAAATTAGCTGCCAAAAATGCATGAGCGTGCAACTGTGCAGTTGCATGAAGCATTTAATTGGCGGCTTTTGTTTGTAAATCATTATTGCAAGTTTCGGTTGGCAGGATAGCAAACAATTGACTAGGATTTCTAATTTAGCTGAGATACGTTCAGAAGATAATCAGCTGGGTGTTAATTTATCTATAGCAACCTATGCGGCGAGTTCTAAACAATGAAATTAATTTTTTGCAATTTTTACCAAGTAAAAATATCAAATCTCTATTGGCATTCATGACTTCATAAAAACATATTCGGTCTACAGCAATATTATTTAAGATTTCACCCTCTCACATTCTCTCCGTTTTATAAAAAAAAAAAAACTAAAAAATTCAAAGAAGGGTGGATAATATTTATTATATATAGAATATAGTGAGATAAGGTTAGATTATTTTTTTCTAAATTTGAGAGTAGATTAGATTAAGTACTTAAAATATTACCATCGTTTCATCACAATACCTATATATACAAGACAATATAAAATTAATCTTAACTAACTTTTGGAAATCTTCGGCTAAGTATGTGAAAAATATACATATGTATGCAGGAGTATGATAGATTGATGTTGCTGCAGCATTTGTCAATATGCAGGTATAGGATACCAACCTCATCACGGTTAAGGATCTGTACCATATTTTTATATTTATACTTTTTTTATTTTTTGTTTATTCGATAGTTTATACTTTCCAAAATATCCTGTGAAATGTGATAATGTCGTACCTTGTATATTTTTGGAATGGCAGCGTTCTAAAGAGCGAACGCTCGCAGGTATTAGCCGCTTGCTGAATTTACAGATCGACTTCAAGTATAAACTAAGTATTCTTGAATATATTTACTATACAATGACCCAATCTTTTTGATTGGTTGGAAAACTATCAATTTGGCACTAAAAAATGACAATTTTTTAATCTAAAAAACGACATTTCTTTTCATAACGACGCCATTTTGTTAATTTTTGATATTTTAGAAAAATTGTAGGTCATTGTAAAGGAAATATCTTCAACTTTAATAACCTTTATGAATTTTTTTGTTTCAGGTACTCATTCGGCCTGAATCATGTCAGCAGTTGGGGAACTTTGTTTTGACACCTCCGAATACAGAACATAACTCCGTTATTTTTACAAAAATATTAAAATAAATATATTATGTCCGAAAAAACTTCGAAACATTCGATAGAGTACTTAAAAAAAAATAAATTCACGAAAATCGCCTAATTCATGCGTTACACTGGGTTAACATTGTTCACCTTCAGACATTTTTCCATTAAGTAGTTATCACAATTTTAGTAGTTTCGAACAATTTTCAAGGATAATTAATTAGTTATTACCCCGATTTTAGAACTTCACGTCCTAGCATGAGACAGTGGAATGATCTACCGTTCCTATCGTGTTTTCGTGAGCGGGCCATGTGGGTTTATGAGAAGCGTGTACTAAAACTAATATAGTCCGAGTTGGGTGCAATTTTCAGGCCACCGTATGATCTCAGAATCGAGTTTTTAGCTTGAGTGTAGCAGAATTATATTGCTTTATGAAGACGGAATTTTGAAAAAGATTAAAAACACGTGCCCCAAGTTTCATAGAGCTATATTTATTATAAAATAATTTATACTTTTCATTCCAAACGGTTTCATGCATAGATTTTTGTCTGTTCTAAGTTGAAAAGGATGAACAGTGAACCGAATACAAATATATTTTAGAATATAATTTTGTAAAAAAATCAACGAAATATATAGTCAATACTAGCTCTAAAAGCAATATCAGTACATATATATCACAATTTCAGTGACTTTATAAGAGCAAAATTTAGCTTTAATTACTCTAAATTGGTTTGATGTACATATATACCCTCCCTAAATTTGTAACAGTCCACTTAGAGTCTTTTATTTTTTTATTCAATATATTTCACTTCAGTTTTGTACTTTTAATACAAAAATTCTAAAGTTTTTCTATAGTTCATAGATTCCCAAGACCTTCAAAAAATCAATATTCTATTATATGTATTAGACCAAAATGAAAAAAAAAAATTAGGAAATACCAAAGCTACTAAAAAAGGAAATCAATAGAGGTTTTTAATCATATAATAAATATGTTCGATTAAAAAAATTAATAAAACAAAAAAATAAGTAAAAGCCATTGAAACGGCCAGCAGCAGAACATCTTCAAAAACAATATTGTTAACTTAATGGCTTTTAGCTTTAGCATTCCTAGTGCATACTTCAATCGTGTGCAAATTGGCCATTAACATAAACAAAAATATAAATAATTAGCAGTAATACAATATAGTGGAAATACAGGCATTTAACTAAATAACAGTATGCAGAAAAGCAAAAACAAAAAAAAAACAACAATAACAATACATAAAATCACGTAGAAAGCAAACGTTGGTCATCGGTGAAACCAGCTGCCTCAGACAGAATGCAAAACACTTCGAAGTGCCAAAATACAATTAACTCGCCAAGCAGATATTTGCGTTTAATCAACAATTAATTATGAGTTGCTTGTAGTGACTAACCAATAAAAATTCCGCAAAGTGTATGGTGTGAATATTTTCTGAATACATTGTGATGATCGGATGTTTGAGATTTTTAATGGCTGTGGTTGAAGAGTGCAGCTGATAGACCATTTATTGGACTCATTGTGTAGACATTCACCGCAGAATCATCAAAACTGAACTTTTCTCTTAAATCAAACTCTGTTGATTTTCATTTCGATATTGGTTCTAGGATCTTCCTTAAAGAAACAGATGGAAGTGAGAGCGAGAGAGAGAGAGAGAGAGAGTGATGCAAGCTGATCAAGAGGTTGTATCATGTGTCAATACAAAAGGCCTGGATTGCTCTCTTTCATCTTAGAAATCGTTCTCTCTGCTTCTATTCACTTCTAAACCCAAGGTTAGCGAGATAAAAGTCAATGTAATTAATTTATTAGCAAATTAGTTAATTAAAGGGTTATATGTATTACTTATTATTTTTATTTCCTCAATATAACTACCGTGTACAAAAGAACTAATCTTCTGCTTTTCAGTCAACTAATTGTTAATTTATAATTTTTTTTAGACAAAAAATATTTTTTCTTCATTACATGGTATTGACTATATAATTTTCTAAAAAACACAAAACACTAATGACACCACAAATAATGTCGGAATCCGCTCATTTGACGCATAGTAGTAGTATTCGCATAGTAGCCGCCGCTAATCTAATCACAATCAATTGATTTGTCAATGAAAATCAATGGAAAAATAATTTATGTGAATGCCATTTGACCTTAGCGCGTTGAAAATTACACAGATGCGTCAAACGAAAAAAAATTATTTTTATTATTAATGAACTTACGTTTGATAAGTGCTAAATATATTATTTAAATTAGTTAACGAATCAATGAAACCGTTGGCGATTTACGAAAATTATTTCCTTTTTCGGCAAGCTAATTGAGTTGTCGGCAAAAAAATACACATATAACACTAGTGCGTAGCTAAAACTTAATTAATAAATAGAAAAGAATATGCGAGAGACAAGAAAAAAATAATAATAGTAATTCTCGTACAACAATAGTGCGCAATGGCGTTGCTAATAATGATGACATTAAGATGTTTCGCAATTAAAGACGCAAAGTGAAAAAAAAATTATAAAATTCCAGCCGCTGATTAGCTAATGCTGCTGCTGCTGCTCAGCTGTTAGTTAGAATCAATTTAAAATATGTGATTAATATGTGAAAAACTGGCGCTGTGTATGTGTGTTTATGATGGTGTTGTGGCGCCGACACGCAATTTAGCGATTCCACGCTGCCCAACGTGGCGGAACAAAAGACTTAAGCAACGAACTTCCGCAGTGGACGCAAGTGGGTTTAAGTGTGAGTTGCAGAATTTTAGAATTTTAATGAAATTATTTTGCAGTGGAAATTCTTTGAAAGAGAAAAATACATTTTCGATTTTTTTGGAAATTTTTGCAAAAATAATTTGTGTTGTATTCTACTAGTAATAAGCAGTTGGGCGCTTAGGAAAGTTTTTGCTTAATATACAACTTTTACAACGTAATTTTCATACTGGTTTTCTTTTTCTGTTCTTTATTTATTTATTTTTATTTTGTATTTTTTTCTGTTAATGTTTTTAATTTTTCTTTCATTTGACCAGTGCAACTTGTTTCACTTAACGATTACAACATAATAAACTTTCACACAGAAATTAGAATGAGAATCCGTACCTTCACAGCTAAGGTAAAGTGTCGTCGCGCGAAAAAAATGAAAGTAAAGTGAAAGTAAAATTAGATTTTTTTTCTAAAAATAAGAAAAAAACAAAAAGAAGAAATTAAGAAATATAATACAATAAATGACGCGACGCAGCTGTTGTCAGGCAGGTGGGCGCAGTGGCTGAAGACAGGTTTCTTCCACAAACACACGCATTTACATACATGCCATTATGCACGCATGAAGGTTAGCCAAATGTCACAATTATAGTACCGTTAACCGTGCATTATGCCCTTTTTTATTCTACGCCATGCTTTTGTTGTTATGCTTCCATTCTTTGTTTGCATGCTCGCATGCTTTTGTTGTTTGGCTTTTCTTTCACATATTTTTTAGTCACTTTTTAGAAAAAAGTGTCGGCTTTAACTTTTATTTACATTTTAATTTCTATACTAATATGCGACTTTTATTATTTAAATTTACATGGTTTTGTCTTTACATGCTTACAAATAAGTTGTTGTGTTTACCGACACTCTTTAGCACTGCGCTGGGTTTTTGATCGCAGGCGTTTGTTAATTTGTTATTTTTAATAAGAAATTTATTTATTTCAAGAGAAACTTCTTTAGGCACACACACACGTAGTTAAATTGTTGGGCTGCAACGAAAAAGTGTTACGGAACAGAATTCCGTCACGCGCACAGCATGCAGTGCGCCATAATAGTGAAGGCTGGACCAATTTCAATATAGTTTTCTTATTGATCGGCGTGATATTTGCATGATTTACAACAAGAAAGCAAGGACGTTGCCACATGTTTGGATATGTTAAGTCAAAAGTATCTTTTTTTAATTAAGAAAAAACATTTTATAACAGTTTTGGACCTAATAAATTTGTAACAAGCTGAATTTATTTATTATGAAAGGAGTTGCCACCTGTTTACATTGTTTTTTTTTATAAAAATGTTTTGATAAAATAAGTTTAATATTTCAATATATTTATTTAAATAAGTGCATTTAATTAATTAATTTATTTATTAATTTTCTTTTAATTTTTGGAATAGTTGCCACCTGTTTAAAATTGTATTATCAATTAAATAAAAATGAATAGCACAGTAATAAATAGCCAACTAAAGAGCTTTAAGGATATTTTCTGTGAGTATGATTTTCTGGAAGGGTTGCCACCTAAATAATCATAATTTTAAAATAACATATACATATATAGTATATATGTCGGATACATTTTGCAGAATAAAACTGAAGTGTTGACATTTACTTAAAATTTTCAATTCTTTGTTAATTAATTTTGAGTAGGGTTACCACCACTTTAAAAATTTTCATTTGATAAAATCTATAAACTAAACTATAGATGCTTATTAAAGACATCTCTTGAAATATATTCATGAGGTGTTGCCACCTTAATGAAATTAAGAGTAAAAAAAAAAATATTTCAGAAATCAAAATTGTACAAAGAAAAATTTTTGCTTTCAATGCTTTCTTTAAAATCTCCATTCTACAAGTATCGTCTGAAAATAAATTTTATGACACTGGAGCGTGTATTTCTACCATTTTCGTGCAAATGTCTTTATTTCGGCTATTATTTTTGTTTACGCATAATAAAATAGTGTAACAATTTCGCATATGAATATGTTATTGCAGACAGAAAAGACAGTCTAAAACTCCACTGTCGCTCTTTTACTATTTCTAATATGAATTTTGTTTATATTTTCACACGAATTTTATCAAAGCATACTATCACCGGCATCGACACAATCGATTTTTAGCACAAACCATTAAGCTGTCTTGTTGTTATAGTTTGCTTATTGTGTGCGCCGTGAAATTATCATTAAAATAGTTAAACATAAGAATCCATTTGAGAAATAATATATAAAAAATGAAGATCCAATTTGCTTAATGGCTTTAGAGAGGATTTAGTTGATTGAGCCAAACGCATACAAAAATAAAATAATAAAAAATAGATATATAACCCATATGTGTATGTGTATTTTGTGTACATTCTAGCGGTATAATTATTCAGAGAAAGTAGAAATACAGTTGCCTGGTGTGAATATACTCATGTTTCTGCGATCGTTTAACTATCAGATTTCCTTACTTACTGAAGTTCATTGGCATAAATTCGATTTTTATTAATTTTTATTTGCAGCTTGAGGCGTGAAAGAATACACCGCCTAAGCCGCGGGTTTAAAACTTTAAAATAAGCCTTCGGCAATTTGTATATTTAAGTGTGAGTTTGTGCGGATAAGGAACTCTCTTTCGGCGAATAAATTCAATTATAGACTTTGTTCTAGTAATTAGTTAATGATTATTACTTTTCTTTTTAATTCGCTGGTAAAGTTAGAATATACCATTTGGGCAATTTATTACTAAACTTAAGTATTACTTTTACCGTAAAAATTTAATGATTCTATTAAATTCACTTAATACAGTATCCCCTGCTTAAAATATCCAATGCTAAGTGATTACTTCATTTTTATATTTCTTGAAGAGCTTTAACTTCCCCGACCTACTGAAACAGCAATCAATTCTATAAAATCTTTTTGATCTTCATTAAAAAATGTCGGCTTACAAAAGTTTTCCGTTAATATATTGTCAGTATTTTTAACCAGATTGAGGGGAATTTTATTCTGAACATTATTTTCCACTCGCTTACAAACAAAAAATGAATTTTCTATGAAAAAAAATATCTAATATTTTCATATATATTCTTAGAACTTTGTTTGTCTTTGACATACATCATTATTACATACCAGGATCATAAGAATATATTTTACTTGCACTTAAACATTTTGTATGATCATAGTGTGCTTCATCAAAAGATCTTTAACTTAAGAAAAGTTCATAGTTTCCATTTACCTATTGAAACAGAATTATTTATTTTGAATTTGAATTATTTTTCTGAGATTAAGACACAATATCCAATAAAATCATTTGATTTTCATTAGTAAATGCTAGCTTACATAAGTTTTCTGGTGATAAATTTCCCGTATTTTAAAATAGTTTGAGAGGAATATTATTTTGAGTATTATTTTCCACTTGCTTACAAATGAAAAGGCATTTTGTATGAATAGCATAAAAATATGATACAAAAACTTTTTTCTGTCCCTTAAATATATAAATAATAGATATTAGTACCATGAGAACATATTTTTGCTGTTATAATCATAAAAAAAAAATTTAGACTCCAAAAACACTCGCAAATGATTATAGCAAATCCAAGAGCTTCAATAAAAATTGAAAAATTTGTTATGCCGAGAAAATCACAATTTTTCACCTATACTGAAAAATATAGCTATAAATCAAACAAAAAAAGCATAAATTTATTCAAACCAACCATATACACTGCCAACAAATATAAATAAATCAATACTAAGATTCCTTTGATTACAAGCGACATCTGCCACACAGCACCAATTCTCAAATCAGCAAACATTGCTATAAAACACATTTTCAAATGTTTGTTTCTGTTTTAGCAGGCGTTTGACGCTTTAAGCTTTTGTTTTACACAACAATTGTCTGGCGACGCAGTTCAATGCCCCGGCCACAAGTCGGCACAGGTAAATTTAGCTTGTTAGCAGTTAAATTAACGAAATGATTTAGTTTCTTGCAAAAACTACGCAGGCCACGGTTAAAATATAAATATAAAAAACCAAAAATAAGCGAAGAACTAATGTAGGATTCGCAAAAATTTTGAGGTGCTGAAAAAGAACGCAGAAGAAATATAAATAAAAATGTAGTCATTAAAAAAGAAATCTGCCGAAAATATGCCTCGCTGCGTATTTCGTATGAAGACATCTTTGTTTTTGCTTTAATTTTTTTTGAGCCAACAAAGCAAACAATTATAAGCGCTTAGCGTTCATTTATTACAATCCAATTCCCGACACCCTGTGGGCAAACGAAAATATTCTGGCAAAAAATAGAAATTTTATGAACGGCCTTGAAACGGTTGCTGCTGTTAGGAAAAAAAGGCCATTTACATTTAATTTTTTTTTTTATGTTTTGAAGAACTATTAGTGGTAAATGTGCGCTGTGGATGGATGGTTTGGCTTGGACGAACGCCAAAACTTTCAGAAACGTGTACGCAATTTTCTTGTATCTGCGAAAATGGTGGAGTCGTGATTTTCGACGTAGTAAAAGTTCCATATTTTGCTTTAAAATAGTTATGTTTAGTAACATAGTATGTTTGTTATGTATGTAAGCTATTTGAGTTGAAAAAACTAAATTACGTTTTCCGTTTATTTCTTGAAATTAGTTGAAACTTGTTTATTTTATAGGTATTTAATTGTTAATTATTCAGCATAAAAAGTTGTAAATAATTGAGCAATGGTTCAATAGACTCTAAATGAAAATAATGAAGTGAAGGTGCTTTTGCCAAAAGATGCCGACTGAAAGGTCGTATCGTCTTTTTGCAAATTTCGTTTTTCTTATTCAACACCGGTTCCACCGAGATTGTGTATCATCTTGCAATTTAAATTTTTTTCTATACGATTAATTTTCCTGCTTCAAAATATTTTCATTCATGTTGTACTCTCTTGAGTTCTCAGAACATGGAAAATATAAATGGATAATGTTTTTTGAAGTTCAGCAAAGTTGTTTAAAAAAGAACCGATATCAAACGTACTGTTAAGAAGCTTACAACTCTCCAAGTAAAAACCAAATACTAATATTGCTAAGTAATACTAAAATCACATCTGATGCTCGCTGCAGATGCAAAGAAGAACTGACTAACCAACTCATTCAGTTATTCGTTGTTCTTCAGTAAGTATTGTTTGTCAATTTACTAAAAATGCGCTAAATACATTAGACCAAGTGTTTCCAGCTTTTCAAATCTTTACTTACCCAGAGCCTATATTAATTTATAATTGCTTAAAAATAAGAAAATATTGAATATTAAATACACATGTTCTCAGATTTTGAGCAACGGATATTTAAGCTTCGGTGAAAGTTTCTTTTCTAGTCATTAATCCAAGGAAATCCAATAAATTTTCGCAGAATTCACTGGCTATGTGCCATGTGCCATTTAGTCAAACAAATGTTGGTTCTATTGTAATGTAAAACTTCTAGCTTTGGATAATCCATCAAAGACACGCTTACGTTTGCAGTTGAATTTGTTTTTTTTTTTTTTAGTGGACACCGCGCCATAAACACCAAATATTAGTTAAGACTACTAGTTGTATGATATATTAATATTTTTATTTATGTGGACATAGTGAGTAGTGATTAATTTAAGCGTTATTAAATTGCGAACACACAAATTGAGAAGAAAGGGGTCAAAAGCTAAAAAAAAATAAAAATATAGATTCTGATGCCACAGTTCTGTAGAAGAAAGAAGAGGAACACAAATTTAAGAATTGCTTGGCGTGATGTTAAAAACAGAGGGAAAATGTGGGGAACGAATTAAGAAATTCAATATGGTTTAGGTATTAGGGAGATCAATATTGGACAATTAGTATGCTGTTTACGATGCCAAAAAAATCAGGAAGATGGAAATAACGACGAAGGGAAGTCAAGTTGTTTGATATTTCTACATCCCTATTCGCAGGTTCCATGGTTTCAATCAGATTATGACTTGTTAGAACCTCTGCAACTACTTTTAGATTGAGGCGAAACTTTCTGGACCACTGAAGTTTGCTAGACCTCTTTGGTTTCAACACCCACTCTCATTCCACAACGATGGGAAAGTTCGAGTCAGTATCAAAAAGATCAACAAAAAAAAAATATTAAAAAAGTAGAAATTTAGTTAAATGGTCGCTTTAGTTTTAACAGCTACTCTTTCATTACGTAAATATTTGCATTTTGGCCACATATTTAAAAAAAAATCTTCCATTTATTTATACACAAGTGCGTGTGTTTGTTTAGCATTTTCTCACTTGATGCCGGTTGCTTTGTTGCGAAATAACTGTAATTAGCGCAATTTTCGACACCACGTGCTGTTGTTGTTTTCTCAGGTGATTTAATATTTTCGGTTTACAAAATGTCTTATCGTCAATTGTATTCTTGTTGTTTCATCTTCCCATTTAGTCGGCAGTGTTTTTGTTGGATTTTCGCTTTTTCCTGCGCCGCATGGTCGATGGCTATTATGATTATTTGGAAAGTAATATATTTGCTTTTACTTTCTAATATTATGCGTTCGGTTAAGTGAACTTAATGATAATTTTGGCAAAATGCTTCTTCGAAATGGTGTTGTTGTTTTTTGGCTTTGTTAAACTTTTTTTCTTCGAAATATTTTTTTCTTTGAAATTTATTTGGTTAACTTCCTCGAAATAGTATTGCTTATTTTTTGAAATTTTTTTTTGGATAACTTTTCTTCTTTATGAGCATCTAAAAGATAGTACTTAAATTACTACCAAAATGACTTGGAAGTAATTATGCCAACAGTGAAGTAATGCAATGTTTTTTTAATGAATATTCCGTATCCGTTAATTTAAAAATTCGTATTGTTTTGTAATTTGCATACATTTAGAAGTACTGAGTATCGATTCTTTGAATATTGATATCTCTCGATAAATTAGAAGCCAATTTTAAGTAATTTTTATAAGTTGTTCATCACTATCACATACAGTATGATATGGGGTCTAATGTTGGCAATAAGTGGAGTTGTCTACAAGGTTAACGGAAAATTAGGATATGGACAGAGAAGATTAACTTATTTTCTATATTCTAGCTGAATTTATTCCAAAAGTTTTGAGATATTAACTGTTTATCTTTATAGTATTGTCATGCCTGAAGTGGATCGAAGAATTAACAAAACATAAATATAATAAATACAGGAGTCAATAAAGGTTAGATTCAACAATAAAGGATACGTAAAAATGTAATCCAAGTAAAAAATGTTGTTTTTATCTTTAAGGTTTTTGGAAAGAGTGAAAAAGAGTAGGGAGTGTAGGGTTGCATTACCAGCTTCATAGAACGTATATTACGATTAAAACTATGAAGGACTCGGATAGATGAGAATAAAGAAATACCACTACGAAAGTAAAGCGAAAGTGTATTCGGGGTAGGATTGGTACTTATTTGAAGATATTACTATGAAGCCCTTATTTTGGTAAAAAAGTTTGTTTATTGATTTCTTAAGTTTATAAGTTTTACATATGGTTAAAAACGATATTAAGAAATATGAAGTCAGAACATTAGTATTTATTCTTAAGTAATTAGGTCAGCCTAGAACCATTAAAAAATCACAATTTGGATAATTGATTCTAGAAGTAATGAAAAGTAAAATAAATTCTCTCCTCTATACATTATACAAGATTGGAGTATATAAAAAATCTAGATAAACATTTGGATATAAAAACCCCGAATATTTGGTTAATCTTAGAAATCTTCAAGAAGGACTCCTTGTGTCATCTACAACAAAATTAAAACTGGGATCTTAATTTACATAAGAATTGTTAGTAAAGTATGTAAGTTCTAGCTTTCCTTAATTTTACACAAAATGGCGGACGAGCAATAAATTGTTGAAAAAAAAATCTGCAATAAAAAATAATATATGTATTATAAGGTGTCGGTGCTTTTAGAAATTCTTTATTATTAATTACAATAATAATTCTAAACACTTTTACGAAAATAAAAATTTCATGTATGTATTATATATAAATCTATCTATATAAAAAATCCCAGAATTAAACGGTAAATTAAATATATTATTTATAAAAATAGAAACTTTGGCGTAAAAATATGCGCGCTGATAAAATCAAAAACCGCTTAGGAAAGAGAAAGAATAACTGAACCAAAGTTCAACAAAATCGAAATGATGTTGGCGAACAAAATGACTTGTGTACAAAATCATGCCACAACAAACAGCACAACAGCAACAGCAACAAACAACAACGCAACACAAAGAAAATGATTAATAGTTTATTTTGGCGAAAAATCAAAGCAATCAAAAGGTTGAGCAGCGCGTTGAAGAAACCTAGAAACACCGACGACGATATGGTGGAGCGCAGATTAGCAACAGGCGGGCGAACGGTGGCGGTGACTGGGCGGTCAACGCCAAAGAAAACAACAACAATAACAACACGTTGACACACATATAAACACACATCGGGGGAACAGGTAACAGGCAAATACTTTCTCTGATTTTTACTAAATTTAATTTAAGATGAGATGAGATGAGTTTTTGATGGTTCGACTACGTTGGCGTCGACGTCGCAGTCAGCGTGAGCGGCGGCTTAGCTTATTTACGCTTCATTTGGCAGTTTAGGTGAGAGAAAAGCGCGGTACTTTATTGCTTTTTGAGGCTTTGAGAATTAAGACTTGACGCTTGAGCTCTATGCGCCGCTGTGACGCTGTGTGAATGAAGTGAACTTCAGTGATTTTCTGCACTTTTACGCATTTTTCGAATTGTTTTAACATTTCTTGTTTAACGCAGCGGCCAAGCAACATATCTAAAGTCATACGATTGTTGCCTTTGTCTAGCTTTTCTCATTTACTTTCTCTAAGATATTAACATTTCTGAAGAATGCTAAGTTTACTAGCGGCTTATAAGCTTTATGCGAGTTTATGCGATAGATACATACATACATATCTACATATGGATATAGAGATGACAAGTTTTTCCAGTTTCGTTAATTTTTCGGCTTTGTTGCATGCCACACAGCCGTATATATTAAAATTCTTACACACACCTGCAATCTGACGCGCTGCTCTTAGCATAATTTCGAAACGAGTTTATTAAACCAAAAAAAAAAAACTTTGTTGCAACTGCTCTTAAGCAGCACTTAAGCGCCGCACTTAAGTACGCGTATAAGCTTAAAAAATGTTAGTTGTTGTTGTTATGTTCTATTTTTAGCACACAAAGTGTATAAACTTTCAAATGGAAAATAATAATAATGATAAAATAAAATAAAAATAAAAATGCATTGCCACTTAAAAAGCATTTATGCGGTCATTGTCAGGCGTTTGTTGTTATTGTTTGTTTTGTTGTCAGCGCACAATGTGACAGCTTAAAGGTTTATGTTTAAGGCTGCGCATGCGCATTTTCTTTCACTTGCTTCGTGTGCTAAAAAGTAGACTTAAAAACACGGCTATGACCAATTTGCGAATTTCGGAACAAAAAAAAAAAAAAAATAGCAACAACAACAACTATGCTGTTAATCGTTCGCTCAGCACTTTTCCCCACTTCTTTTCATTTATTTACTTTTCGTCGATATTGGCACGCCTCCACTAATGCTCCACTTTGCAAGCATACTGCTTGAAACTTATTGTTATATCGCTGTTTGTGTTGTTGTACTCGTATTATTTGCTATTCACACAGCGAGTGCGTAGCCTTTTTGGTAATATTGGCTGCAGCTTCACGCAACCAACAGTTAACGCTTTAGTTACTAACCAAGTGTTGTTTTTATATATATATATATACATATATCAGTGAGTAGTTGTAGTTGTTTGTGCGGCACACTTCCAAACGCACTCTGCCTGACTTATTAAGCGCACGTGCACAGCACTCACACGCCGCGTCCAGCAAACCATTGAAATGCCTATAATTTGTGAATTTCTTTATTTGATTTATGCGATTCTCTGTTGAAAGTGTGGATAAGCCCACTTAATGATAATAATAGCCAGCTACCAACCAAGCAACCTCCATAGGTATCGCTATCTGCAACAGTAGGCAATCGGCAAAAACAATGATGGTAAGCCAGTACGTGTGCATCGGAATGCGATTGAGTACAAGCAGAAAACGCATGCAGTGCTTACATATTTTCTTTTGAATGTTGATGAAAAAAGAAATTCACTGAAAAAACTCTAATCTTGAAGATTTCTACGATAATTTTGATAATTGTTAATTTTAGGTACATATGTATATGAAATAATGAGTTTTGAGAAGAAATCTCACTAGAAGTTGATAGATTGATAGAGTAGAGTAGTAGTAGTAAAATAAAATAAAATAAAATAAAAATAAAATAAAATAAAATAAAATAAAATAAAATAAAATAAAATAAAATAAAATATATAATTTTTATAAAATAAAATAAAGTAATAAAAAATAAATAACAAAATTAAAATAAAATAAAATAAAAATAAAATAAAATAAAATAAAATAAAATAAAATAAAATAAAATAAAATAAAAATAAAATAAAATAAATTAAAACAAATTAAAATAAAATAAAATAAAATAAAATAAAATAAAATAAAATAAAAAAAAATAAACTAAAATAAAATAAAATAAAATAAAATAAAATAAAAATAAAATAAAATAAAATAAATTAAAACAAATTAAAATAAAATAAAATAAAATAAAATAAAATAATAAATAAATAAAATAAAAAAAATAAACTAAAATAAAATAAAATAAAATAAAATAAATTAAAACAAAATAAAATAAAATAAAATAAAATAAAATAAAATAAAATAAAATAAAATAAAATAATAAATAAATAAAATAAAAAAAAATAAACTAAAATAAAATAAAATAAAATAAAATAAATTAAAACAAATTAAAATAAAATAAAATAAAATAAAATAAAATAATAAATAAATAAAATAAAAAAAAATAAACTAAAATAAAAAAAATAAAATATATAATTTTTATAAAATAAAATAAAGTAATAAAAAATAAATAATAAAATTAAAATAAAATAAAACAAATTAAAATAAATAATAAAAATTAAATTAAATAAATAAAATAAATTAAAATAAAATAAAATAAAATAAAATAAAATAAAATAAAATAAAATAAAATAAAATAAAATAAAATAAAAATAAAATAAAATAAATTAAAACAAATTAAAATAAATAAAATAAAATAATTTAAAATAAAATAAAATTAAATTAAATTAAAAATAAAATAAAATAAAATTAAAAAACAAATTTATAAATTTTTTATATTATAACTAATTAAAAATTCCAACAACAACAAAAAATTAAGTTTATTTAAAATATTTAACTTAATAATTCTTAAGACTTCAAAATAATTGAATCGACTTTTTTCGTTAGGTGTCAACTCTGTTTAAACTCTTCATAAGTTTAATTCAAAATTTACCAGAGGGCTTTCTTAAACTGAAAGAGTTATCATAAACAGTGGAACTTCTCTAACTCGAATCACCATAATCCACAAAAAAACTTCGAGTTGGAGAGACTTCGAGTTATAGAAATTTTCAATAAAACATAAATTTTTCAAAAAGCTGTAAAATATAGATTTATACACAGTATGAATTATTTACTTTGCATAAAGTAAATTAAATACATTAAAACATGTATTTTGTAATTTTATTATTTGGCGTTTGGCTTCTAATCGCTATTGCTAATTCAAGTTCGAATTATGGAAGTTCCACTGTATTTAGTAATGATTTTAGTTTAACTTTTATGGATCGGTGGCAACTCTACTTTAATAATTTAACTCAATACTCAAAAAAAAAAATGCAAATTGTTGACTAAAACTAATTGCAGTTGTGAAACAATTGAACCTATTCCATGAAATCCCAATTCAATTATTATAATAAGTATTCCAGAAGATGAGTTTTGTAAGCTTACATAAATTATTATTGGAAAGCCCAGATATGAATTCCAGATCGATTCTTTTACAAAATAAATAATGAAAGCTTATTAGTACACATTATTCCAGTATGATACATGAATCAATATAAATTTCACAATCAAATGCTTACAGTTCCAATTACACACATAAAATCTGCATATCACTTTGGGTTTAATTGCTTAATCAGCGAACATTACATTTACATATTTAATGTGGGATTTTTTCTTATTATCGCGAAGACGACGTCAGAACTGTGACTTAACTTGAGATAAAAGCACCTCGCATTAGTCATCATTATCGATATGAGTCGATAGACGCCCAGCAGCCGAAGTTGATTTAGAGATTTGTGGCAACAAAAGAGAATAAACAAAACAAAAAAAAAAAAAAAAAAACAAAGGTGGGGATCACAATTTGTCAGTTTATAAAAATAATCGCCGAACTATGCAAAATTTAGGGAAAGTCACTGCGAAACTTGCGCTTATTAATTTGGTATCAGAAGTTTATTCCACCAGCCACCGCAGACACGCCACGGCGACATGCTTATGACATGTACAGCCGCTGAAAGCTCATTCAGTTGGAAGTTGTAGCGGGGGGATCCAACCGGTTGGGTTAAACCCAAGCACCGCAGCAGCGCTCAGCGCCGACTTTAAGTGAAATTCTTAATGGAATTTCTGCCGTTTGGCGGCAGTGAGGTGTGTTGTTACAGCAAGCGCAAACATTTTGATACAACTAAGTGGCAGCGCGGCCGTTGCAAGTGTGTGACGTCACATTGCGTGTGTTTGGCAATGTTGAAATGGCAGCAGAATGGCATTTTAAATGAGCGCTCATTGGAAATTCTTTCATTTTTCATTATTGTTGTTCTTATATTCGTATTGTGTTGGTCAAAGCCTTCACATAGGTCTACAAATATGTAAGTGTGTTTGTGTTTGCAACTTAATTTTATGCTTTCACAATAAATCTACTTATAAGAATGCATTCGGAAAGGTGCAGCCAAGCGATTGTGTGAGAATTATTCATCACAATTTCTTTATTTGTCCACAACATTCGCCAGGCGTTGTCAGAGCAGCTTGCAACAAATGCAGGCATAAACATATGTGAGACTGGTGAGTCATTCTACTTTGATTTATTTTATTTTTATTTTTAATTTAATTTTATTTTGTTTTGGTTTTCATTGTAAGAAATGCTTTAAAGCGTTCAGTGACTGAATTTTTTTTCTTGTAAAAAAAAAACAAAAAATTGATATGGCAGCCCTTTCAAATGTATGTGGGAACACTTTTGGGTGTGCGAGCTCTGCGCCTAACAAATTATTCTAATAAATTCAAAGTCTGCGAGCGAGTTTCGGTTTTTGCTACTTCAGTGGTTCGTTGGCTTTGCCTTCACAGTGCACAATTTATCAATGAAATTAATTCGCTTTCCAGCGAGTTGCTTTGCATTGCGAAGTGTTGTCTTTGAATGTAATGCCAAGTGCGTTCCAGTAATTACACTTACAAGTATACTTAATATGATTCCTACATTTGCATTTTTGTTTTTTCTTTGTTGTAAAGTGTTATTTTTGTTGTAAACGCATCATAGGAAATTTTTACAAGAACACAGAAAAAAAGAAAAATAACACAAAATATTATAAAAAAAAATAATAAATAAGAAAAGTAATACAATTTAATTTAGTTTATAGAACTTATTAATTAATTTATTTTTTTTTATAATTTTGTGTTTTTTCCGTTTTTGTTGTGATTAATTATATTTTTTTCGACAGGTGGCAACTCCATTCACAAATAAATTCCAAGTAAAGTTACATTCAAATCATGCCGATAGTTTTACTTAATATCAGGTGTTAGTTAGGCAACTCTATTCCTGAAAATGCTTGAATTGCTGACTCTCCGAATTTTTAAAAAAATTCGAAATATTTTTTTAGTACGTTGACGTTTTACTTTATCCACCAGTTTTATTTTGACCACCACATACCAAAAAATTTTGTTCATATCCTATAAAGTTTCCCTGCTAAGTTTCAAAGAGAATATTTTCCTTTTGTTTGACCTTCGGTCGAAAGTTAGTTGGATGAAGGGAAATTAATATTTTCGAAACTAACTAGGTGATAACGATTTCACATATTTTTAGCTTTTGAAATAATCAGAAGTTAATAAATTCTCGAACAAGTTATTGAAACTCTTTCCAATACCTACATAGTATATACAGTTGAACTTCCATAACTCGAAGTCTCTCTAACTGGAAATTGTTTTGTGGATATGATGATTTGATTTAGGAAAGATCCACTGATTCAGTTTTGAGTTCGTCGGCTTAATTTTAATGAGGTTGGGATCGTACACTGAACTTTATTAATTATTTTAATATCGATTATTTTTAATTATTGGTGGGATCTCAATGAATCTAATGATGACTTCAGTGGGACCATTTGCTGATGTTTAGACCAATGACATCAATTATCGAAATATTGAGATTTTGTCTTTTTGAAATACAGTCATATGCGAATTTACTTTTCAGACCTTCAAATCAGACTTTGCCTCTTTAAAAAGTTAACTAGTTCTCTTTGGAAAGAAGGTATCTACAACAGAGTCTTCATACCAATTACACTATAACCAATTGCCAAGGTAGGACTAGATAAATTTTCGAAAGCTCTACTCTCTTGTTTCCACCACTTTTCTGAGGTCGTGGGAGTAATTTCTGTCAGAAGAAACAACTACATTAATACGGTAAAAAATTTCAAGCAAGAGATAATAAAATTCTTAGATTCATTTGAGCTCAAGACACGACATTTTTAGAAATATAAGTCTTTACTAATTTTCAAAGAATCTACTAATAGTATTCCCAATTTTTAGTTCGATGTTATAAATTTATTTTTACATTTTTTATTAGGTAACCTTGAAGAGTTTAGTAATATGAATATGAATATGCATATTAAATCCCAAGTAAAGCTAATACTCACTCAATTTACATAAATTGTAATATTACATTCATATTCTATTTGCATAACTTGAGTCCGGTTGCGCAACGCATAAACCGGAAATACCACCCGCTGTAGGATGCTACAACATAAATATTAATATATATATGTATATGTAAGTACATATGTGTACGTATATACTCGTATGTATATACTAATTGTCTTCTAATTGCCACCAACCCGTGGGGAATTGAGAGCATTCTTCGAGGCGCTGCGTGAGATTCCACGCCAGTGTGCATTTTTCACTTCTCAACGGTCAAGCGTATACAATGCGACACGCAGCAACACACAAACGCTGCTGTTGTTGTTGTTGTTGTAGAGAAGAATACTTGTATAAACTTTAAGAATGCATTTAAGTACTCAAGTTGCATTATATATCATTACAATTGTTGAGGATATTGTACCGAAGTGACATCATAGCGCACGCTATACAAATGTATGTACACTTGTGTGTGTGGTTAGTGCGCGGTCAGGCGCAACACTTGTTGCTGCTGCGCATGCGCATGTTGCACGTTTCTCGCTTGTATTGTCTGCGCCTGCGCTGCATGCATTCCGCTTGACACGATATGCTAGCATTCTTAGAGTGCACCACACATTTGTTGTTGCTGACTGACTGCATTAACTGATTTCGCCTAGCAAACAGGCAGCAGTGTCAACAGCAGTGGCCCACCATCAGCAACAGCGCCACGCCATCGTCATCGCCATCAACAGCCGCACCATCGCTGATATGGCTGAGTGTGGAGAGTGGAAGGGCGCATAGAGCCGCTGTGGCATGATCGGCGCGCATACACACTTCGCGCGGCAGTAGAGTAGCGCCGTCATTACGTTGTCTGCATGAATACCTTCGCTTTTGTACTGATTCTATTTGCTGTTGTTGTCGATTTGTGCACCCGCTGTGCCACTGCCACTGTGTCGGTTCACTACTTCACTGCCGCATTGTTGCTTTTGTTGGCTCTCGCTAGACCTTTATTGCGCACTGTTGCTATCAATTTGTGGCTGCCAAGCTGCAGTCATCAGGGCTTAAGTTACGGCCGCAATGTTTGCAACACTTATTTATTTACTTATAAGTATTTATATTTATATTTATTTACATGCAACAGCGCGGTGTGTGCGCCGCTGTGTGTCTTGCATGCGCCATTAATGTCTATTTTTAAATTGCAGATTCATAACAAGTTCAGTTTAATTCACTCCGCTCGCCAGCCGCCGCCGCCGCCGTCAGTGCCATCAATAAAAGAAGCGGCAACACAGTATTTGGTCATGGCTAGACCGCAGAACACTACGTCCTGCTGCCGATGTCGTTCAACAATAACAGCAACAACAAACGCATTTGCAACGGCCTATCGTCTCTTGCGGCTGAGGTGCCATCATCGTCTTCATCTTCGTCATCGTCATCGTCGCGTTATGCATCCGCATCCTCAACGTCATGACCGTCGGCATAGTTGTGGCATTCCGTATTGACAAGCTGACCAATCTGCGTCGCCGTCGACGTCAGCGTCATCATCATTTGCTACAACTATTCCACTGTAAGCAAGTGCCCTTCCATTACCGGCTTACATGCCGATCGATGCTGAGCTGCAACTTGCCACAAATCTGTAAGCACTTCCTTACCTTACACGGCCCACCACCTGAGCTCGCTGGAGCTCCTCGCTACTTGCTTGATATCGGCGCTGCAACGGAATTGCATACACCACATATGGCTTTATGAAGCTTCATATCAATAAGTCTTTGCGCACATGACACTGTTCGCCGCCGTCGTCGCAAACGCCTTGTCGTCCAAACAGCACAGTCGTACCCTCTTGGGACCGTACTTTATCACCGCCGGCCCTCGCCGGAATCTCGCATGCGCTGTCAATTTAAGTCAAGTGTATACGATTTTTTTCATTGCATTCCGTTCCTCCTCCTCCGGCAGTCACAGGCGGCCACTCACCAACTAATCGGCGCGCCGGTGTGTGCGTATACCTTGCGCTGCTAGCTTTGTCTTCGGCCGTGTCTTTGGTGCATTGGTTGGCGTGCTTGCGCGCTTATTGAAAACGCACTCTAATGAGTAGAAATATTTATCATCATTTGTGCGATGAGTTTACATTGGCCACAGCATGTACGCTTTGTTTTCGTGTACATGGCGGTTGCTTGGTTATGCGTTGGCAGTAGGACTTGCAAGTTTATGTTACATTTGTAGACAACAACATCTATTTTTAGGCGGTTAAAATTCTAAAAATACCCGCAAGGCGTTTTGCGGTTGCGTGTTTTCCACCACAGTTTGCCACATGCGTGTTCCAGCAATTTTTTCCGCTCTCCCATCCAGTCTATTTGCACGGCATATTTGGTCATATGCAGTCTCTTCGGTACTCGCCGTGATTGCCAGACTTTAACAGCAGGAATTTCATTCGTTGTCAGTTTGAATGTTGCGAAATGAGATTGAAAAATTAATATGTACTAAGAAAGAGGAAAATACGAGTCGAAGCACAGTTCAAGGACCAATTAATGAGGGTGGCAGACGCGCAAATTGTTTGGTATGCGGTAAGTATATGTTTCTGATTGTCTTAATATAATAAATCGCGTACAAAATGCTCTGCAAATTATTGAGTTTATTAGTTACACCTGTATAGAAATTTCCTTAACTATTGCGTTGAAGAAGTTATGTAAGTTTCTAGTGAACCCGAGGCAATAGTTTAGAGAGTTTATAGAAGAGTGATAAATATTATAACTGGTGGTTAGATCTCCTATTTATGGCTTCCGTCTTGCAACGGTTGTTGGAAATTAATGAAAATTAATATGCCGACCGTTGTTATAAACTTTATAAAACATTATATGGACAAGAGAAGGCTCATCAAGTAGCAGTTACGTACTCCACGGCGACAGATAAAATACCTCGTAAGTTTCATTTTAAATAATCTACAAAATGCTTGAAGAGTTATAATTGTCCAATGGACAGTTCGGAATGTGATATTCCGCAAGATGTGATGCTGCAAAAGGTCAGCAGTTGTTCGATTTCGTAATCGCCCATTGCTAAAACAAAGATCATAGTGTTTCACAAGTTCAAGTCATGAAAAAAGTGAGCGTTTTTTCGCTTTCGTTTTCTTTTCGTTTTTTTTTTTTTTGAAACAGTAGCTCTGGAAGAAGTTATCTGGAGCAAGTACAAAATAATGGTTATAATTTTTCAATATTTAAAAAGTGATAGACACATTTATCAGTTATCTCACTTGATGGGAATTACAGAGTCTACCAATAGCGATGACGTGATATTGACAGCTCGTGGCGACCATGTTTGGTTACGGAATTGTATCAATCTGTTCAGTAAGGTTTGCCATTTCATCATGTCAAGTTTCATTTTGGAACAACGTTTAGAAAATGGATGGAATCCAACGACAATTTTCACCGAAAAAGTATCTTCTTAGATGAGGTCCAACATTTTTTTCGAATTTTTTTCGGAATTGGAAGAAATCGACGCGGATGACCTCTAGTTCCAACAAGAAGGTGAGCCCCCTGAAGTTTCACGTCTAAACCTCGTCCAACCTTGTTAATTTCGAAAAATTACCAGCTCAAATGGACGTCAATATCAGGCGATTTAACACCTCTAGATTATTAGAAGTTATAATTCCCAAATAGATCACTGTCCAGTCGTACAGCATTCCTCTGCTGTTAGTGAGTAGAACCGAAAAACTTTCGATACTGAAACAACGAACAAATCTTTGAAAGATATGGTATAATCATCTCGAAGGTAAATACGACTTATTTCCCTGCTTCAAAATAGGGTTTCATCCTCGGAAAGGCTAATTGACATCATCTGCTTATGTTAGTTTAAGTTTTGGAAGAAGATCCTGCGACAGAAATTACAGGGATCTCACAGGGATGATAACAACTTTGCGCCTTGTGCATAGAAGATGTGGAGATCCCGCGAAAAGCTTCCCCTAATTGGAAAAATGTACTGTAAATTTGTCGGAACCGAAAAAAAACTTCATTCAAAAGGGAATCGGTGGTGGTTGCTTAAATTAAGACCAATATGGTTAAAGTTGCTAACAGTTTTCAGAAAAAATGTGAACCCAAGAATTCTGAAGAACATGCTTATATGGGGACATGAATATTGTTGGACTAAATATTGCTGTTTGCTATGATTAATTATGAACTATTTCGCCATTAAACTTTAATTAAGCCAACAACTTATTTAGATGCAATATCTATATATACGAGTATATATGAGCATAAATTATAGCAGATCACATCCCTGATTTATTGCCGCTATGTGCTTCAATCAATTGAAAGCGAAACCGTGAAGACATTTTTGCGGCACAATTTAACAGGGTGCGCCAGCTTAATTGCTGTAGTAGAGTTCTTACATGAGAACTTCGGCATAAGTAGGCAATGAGGCATAGACTAAGAATGGAACCGAGGCGGTACCCGACACAAAAAAAGCACAAAAGACCAAAGCAAAAGCACTTTGCGCAAATTAATGTAGCAAAACCCACGCACATGGAACATTATTTGCACTAACATACAAACAAACATACGAGTATACAAATATATCAGTTTGGTTGTATATGAGCACACAAAGTACGGGGAGGACAGGCCAACGGACGCTGAAAGCGCATTGAGCAAATCGGTCAAGCACCTCGACAAGACGAAACTGCAACATTGCACAGTAGAAGTGGTGTCAGTAATAATAACAACAACAATAATATGGAATACAACAACAATATGAAATACATCATCAACCGCATGGACAAGGTTGGGTGGCAATGAAAAGGGGCAGAAAATTAAATTGCGCATGCGCCGGTGGATTCAACGCTAGCCAACACAGCCGTTGCACCGAAGAGTGTGTGTGTGTGTGTTTGTGTGGATGAGTGCAAGGAGCTGCAGAACGTGGCGCTTTGCAGAGCTAATATTGTTGTTTGTTGATCTTGATGTTGATGAGCGGATGATGAGCGATGGCGAGACATTGATTATGATGATGGCGCATGAGCGGATGCCTGCACACACACATATGAGGCGGTTCTTAGTATCTGCTGCCACTCATCTCATATATGTAGATATCTATATATGTGTATGTGTGTTTGTGTGTGGTTTGCATATGATACCGAAAAACCTGCCGTTTTATTATGCTAATCCGTCAGACAACAAGTGCTACAGCTAAATCTGAGTAACTAACTACACGTTGCTGTAAATCAAATCTTTTAGGCAGGTAAGGTTGATTGTGCGACGGAGGAGAGTGGCGTTGGTCGGCCGACAATGATGTTGGTAATGTATTGTATAATGGTGAAAGAACCGGTGGCGCAACATATTTAAAACAAGTGACTTAACAATGGCTTACACTTTTAAGCGGAAGTGATCTAACCGCATAGGGGCATTAAGCTAAGTATTATGCAAGAATAAGAACAAAAACAAAACGTACAACAACAAGATATATGACTATAATTTGCATAGATAAAAAGGTGGTGGTGGTGGATAGAGAATATGTCTGCATTAATAATATGCTGGAGGAGAAAATCGCTTTTCATACTGGCTAAGAGAATATGACCATTAGTCATGGAGCTGAAATTGGTGTTCTAAGGTTGGAAGGCGGTACTATAAGCATTTGTGTCCCGAAAACTCTCCGAAATATTCGAAAATAATTAATACTTTCAGTCTTCAGTTTTCATATTAGGAACATGATTTATTCTTCCGGTGTTTAGGGGTCACCAGTCATCTAGCGAGGAAGAACTATATAACCACGTATTCGGTGCCAATTTTTCAAATAGTATTATTGGATTATGATGCCAGGAGATCTTCGTCAGAAGAAGTCATACTTAGATCGCTTGAAGGCTAGAAGAAAGGTTTCCAAGAAGGTCTTATGACACTTAGATCAGGTTTTAAATACAAAAATCGTGGAACTTTTACTTACATCCATCAATAATGATTCTAGAGCAGTCACAAATAAGCGAACCTCTGACGACCTGCGAAGGTTGTGAAAATCTCTAAGAGTCGAGTGATAATAGAGTTCTCTCTCTAGTATTTCGATCAGTTATATCATCCCAGCGCATAATTTTCCGCCTAATAATATGGTAGTTGTTCTCCTAGCCATGTTTAGTGTTAGAGGAATCTAGTAGTGTCTTTGGGAATTCTTATGAGATTTCTAAAATAGTCTCTATTGTCTCGATAGGTATTGAAACCCAAAGTGGGTACTGAAATACTTTATTTGCTAATACGAAGACCCTTTGCGAACGAAAAGTCGATTATTAATCATCGAAAATTATTTAAGGAACGACTTCTTATGTTATTTTGGAATAGAGTTGCCACTTATCAACAAATTACAGGAAAATATTAGAAAATGTGTTTCAAATATGAGACGTTTCAAATATTCCGGAATTCTTAAATTTAAAAAAATTTGTATAACAAGGTTGCCAACTATTGAAAAATTAAAATTTGGCTAAAATATTGCAAAAAGTCTTAAACAAGTAAGGCGTCTAAGTACAGATTCCGGAAGGCAATCGAAAAAAATTATTTTAGAAGTAATAGGAGTAGTGTTGCCACCTGCAGAAAAAGCAAAATAAATCAAAATATTATAGAAAGCGCTGAAAAAGTTTGTATATTTTAAATAATTATAAATAGAGTTGCCAACTGCGCAAAATATTGAAAAGAACTCCCAGAACATGTTAGGAAACTCTATACTTTGAAAAAAAAAAAACTTAAAATATATAATATTGCAAATTATCGGAAAAAATAAATCCGTAGATATTCTCTTTTCTATCTTATTTTATTTTAACATTCAATTAGAGTGTGTACATTCATCTGAACATTTAAGGTGTAGAGATATTCGGTCGTGTTTAAATAGCAACATTGTATTATACATGCTTGTATGTACGAAGACATATAACAGTAATAAGTGGCTAGTTGCAAATTGTAACAATATGCTAATTTCTTTGTATAACTTCAAGCCATGCTGCAGGCATATTTACTCATTCGTACGTTGTTGTTGTACATAATTGTTGCTCATCTTTCGATCGTTGGCACTTAGTATGGTTCTTGCAGAATCATTGCAGACTCATGAGTGGCCGAACAGCTTTGTTGTGTTTCCTTTCATTTTGGCATTCCATTGTTGTTGTTGTTGTCGTTGTAGCGGCATTTCTCGCTAACTTCTGACGCATTAAGCGCTAACCGCTTGAATTACCGCAGATGCATATCGCAACGAGTAACTTAAATTTCACCAAAATGTGGACACAACAACAACAACAAACACACTTGCAGCACCAGCATGAGGAGCAGCAGCGCTAGCAAATCCATGAACGAATTCATATACATTAATGATCATTAGTTGAGCTAGAGCTTGGCAGCATTTCATTTTTGAGTACAAAGTAAGCTGCGCGCTCACTCCCCTCTCTCCGCTAAGCTTCAGTTGCATTCAACAGATTTATCATCATAATTCCTCCTTCACGGTTCCACGTACTTAAGTAACTCATCTTGCGCATCATTTACTTTTCGGTTATTGGCTTCGATGTGGCCCTCCAACAACTCGGCCAGTGCCACAGTGCAGGGCGCGAGAATTTCGCATTTATGCGTTAATGGAACGGGCGACAGCAGGATCGGCGACGATGCTGACGGCAGCGGCGCGTTCTTTCTGCGCATGCGCGATTGTCTTGCGCACTTTGGCTTATCTTACGCCTCAGAATTTAAGTCACTTTGTGATTTTCGCTTTCGGAAGATGTAAAGAAGATTACAGTGTTCGCTGCTCGCTTTTAGCCATCTCTTGCATTTTCGGGCACCAAAAAAACGAAATGCGAAAGAATGCCCCAAAAAAGGGGGTTTTGCCGTTGCTTGGGTAAACATAAGTCGCGGCTCTTATGTTTGTAGACTCTTTATATAAGTCTCCATGTGTGTTTCTAGAGGCCTGCACATAATTCGCACAGTGCGAGAATACCGTTGCAAAAGCAACAAAATGATAAATTGTTATTGGCCATACTGATAATAGTCATTGTGTACTTAATACGAGTATGCATTATTTATTTATTCGTGCAAATGTGGACCACAAGTGCATTGGCCTTTGCAAATATTTATGCACGCAAAAGAGTATAAGCTTTGCTTAAGCTGTATGCCCTCACTCAGTTAAGTTGGTTAAGTAAGAATTATTAGGCTTCATATATTACATACAAACACCCAGAAATGTTTGCATACAAAAATATACGTACATTCTGTGCAATATTTATCAATGGTGGTTGAGTATACGGGATAGTTTACAGTGACAAAACTGTCTCCTTTAAGCTGAGGGCACAACGAATTGAAATTGGGTTTACGTGAAAAAATAAAAGCCCTTTTGACGATCAATATTCTTCGCTGACAGATTTTAAAGGTAAGATAAGTCTTAAAGTGACTTTAGAAATATCGCAATTATAATTTGTGGTTTAGAGAAACCGATTAATCAGTTATTCAGTACTAGAACTGAGAAATAGGAGCAGTGTCAAAGGTCAATTCAACTAACTGAACGGAGTCTGAATCGAAAAAGAGACTTTAAGAGATTGAGTTAAGTCTCCAAAAGAATGAATATACTTGCAAATATTTTTTACTATTTTTGTCTACTTTTCACAATCTTTCATATTCGTATCAATAACCTAGTTGGAGTTCTTGATGTCGTAAGATGTGTACAAGGGCTTATATCGTGCTCTTTGCCTTTATCTATGACATATCAAATCACCCACAACTTTTTACTTCGTTGTCTCGTTTCGTTTTGTATTATTGATAAAGGACATGAAGTGTTCTCAAGAAGAGGCAAATAAAATTTTATGATGTACTCATCTCTTGGTGTAAAACAATGTTCCTCCAATGTTTCCATTCAAAATTCAAAATTAAATAATTTTAGGGCCGATGTTGGAACACACATTAACTAATATTGTGTTCCTTTATCGAAGCAACATACTTAATTTCCGTACTTTGAGGATACACATGAACCTCTAGATTTCGTTAGTTTCTAATATCGTACCATAAAGTACTATTGAGATTAACCAAGTGATTTTAACAAAAACAATATAACATTATAACTACCAAGGGCCTTCAAATAAGTAGAAATTGTCATCACAAAATTGAGACATGTTTTTATATGTTTTATAAATTTTTATACACTTTTTTTATTTTCCAAATTGGAATTTTAAAATTTCGAATTGTCAAAAAGTCCAAATGTGAAATTTTTGGGGCAGCCGCTAATCTTAGAAGTGTTTATATGAGCTTGGAGATTTTCTTGGCCGAAAATAAGAATGTGATGTTCCAAAAATAAACCTTAAAAGGCCGTCGTTTTACAAGCATAAGATAATATCGAGTTTGAGATATGTTTCGACGATTGGAAGATGCGCTGGCATAAGAATGAATCTCGAAGGTGAAATATTTTAAAGACAACAAAATGAATGTTACCGTTATTTTTTTAACATACCTTGTATAGGAACAACTATTGGGTTCCTTCATCGAATTATTTCTAATAAATTTAAATATTTTAATCGTAATTTTATTAAATTTTAAGCATACATAGGTTTAACATAACGATGATATTAGACAAAAATCCTTAATAGTATTCCCAAAGAAAATTCAAATGAACACATTCATAAATACATATATCTGAATAATATGTTAAATATATGTATATAAAAGTTTTATACTTAAGTGCAAGTGTCTATGATAAGGACTCAAATGGAAGTGTAAGCACTGTCTACTTCATGGCAAATCCGCTTTGCAAGTAAATACTAGCAAATACTTAGCATACACACCCAGCATGTACGCATACACATATTCATACTCCCACTCATACTCATGCATACTCAAATATCTCGTCGCTTCTAATGGAGAATGTGTCTTCAGATCTAAACGAATTACCGACATTTACTGCCCGACAACCGCACTAACAAATACCACTCCTTTTCAACCCAAGCCAAAAGTGGAGTTTGAATAGTAATAGTTTAGTGTTGTCAACACAACAACAACACTCAAGTATCTCAGCGACGACGATAGTGTTAAATGTATCATCATTAAAGTGCAATTCTAACGAAATTTGGCGAAAATTCAGCGATGTGCATGTTGTTAATGCTGAGGGGAAGTTGGTAGAAAGGTTGTATAAAGAGAGAAGCCGAAGGAGCAAAAACTGAAGTAACGATTCGATAGCATTTTGAGAGTGTACCACAACAACAACAGCAAACATAATGCATTAATATAGAAAACTGTTGAAAGTGATATATGTTTGCTTAGAGAGCTAAAAGCAAACGCAAGGATAAATGGACATGGAATTACAGTCTGTATGTTTTTTGTACGGTGAGTGGTGTAGTCGCAGTACATATCTGTAAATACATAATAAGTAGTAACGAGCAAGTGTGGGTTAATGCGAACGCTACTTGAGCGCTCTATATATTCGCACCATTATAGGCTTTTAGTGTGACGTATTTTTAGTGACTAATTTGTTACCTATTTGGAGTGTGCCAACGAAAACTTACATGCATTTATGTATATATATATGGATATTGTAGAAGAAGTACGAATTATCACTTCAAAAGCACATTTAACTTAATTGGATTTCTATATTTGCGCTGGCGTAATTAAAGGCGCACAGCGACGGTTAATAAATAATACATGCCTTGCTACCATACTACAAGTGTATATGCGGAGGGAATTACAAAGGTTCGAAGTAAGTATAAATGGTTGGTACCAGAGGAACCTCACAGAAGTTTAAAGGGTAACAGTTGTTTATTTATAAGAGTGAATAAAAAATAAATTAAATTAAATCCGTTCAAAAATCTCGCTTCTCATAAAAATAAAAGCAAAATTTTCATATTCAATTTTCAAAGAATATTACTCCATTTTCTTCAATGTTCATATTTAGTTGCAGATAATCTTCGCTTAGATTTATTAAATGAGTCTATTGGGGACCATGCCCTGAACCGCTTTCATTCATATTTGACACTAAGAATGTTGTCCACTTATTGTAGTTAAGGTGTCAAATATTCATAATAAATCCGTCATAAAATCAAATGAAAATCGGAAACCACTATATTGGTTATATTGAGGCTTAAATAAGGTTTGGACCGTTTACATTTACTTTTGGCATTGAACTAAATTTTACTTGAAAAACTAGTTTACACTCAATTGTATCAAGGCACCACTCGGATTGACCGATCTATTTGGTATAAAGTCGTGAAAATGATTATATGAAGTATATGGGGTCTGGGATAATTCATGCACCCAGTCCATTCACCTTCGACTTCAAACTAGACTATATCTAAGAAAATTTTATAACTTAATTTTGTTAAGTAGTCTAATATATAAAGTCAACTGGAACTTCTATAATCTTTAAATCAGTATATTAACCGATTTTACCCCACTGTAGCACCACACCATAAGTAAAGGAAAAGAGTTTAATTTCATTAAGATATCTCATACATTCATCAATATTTTCTCTATAAAGCCTGAAGTTCTCAAAACCGGAATGAGGGGTCTTGAGAAGTTATGCACACTAAAAATGAAAATAATAACATTTGTCACACAGTTATTAATTTTGGGTACATTATAGACATAATTATATAATAAAAAATTGCAAACCCTTATAATACCCCACCATTACTCATTAATATTTGTGGCAACGCCTGCAGCTGAACTCGCGTCAGTGTCAATATCATTGAGAGTCATTCGATGATTTGCTTTCTTATCAAATTCGCAAGTCGTTCATTGCGCAATCAATAACCTAGCAGGCAGACAAGGGATTACCGCATTTCGACGAGCAATTATTTGCTATCGACAAAAGCGTCGTCTACGACTTCCGCTCAACGAACTGTACCGCCTTCCATGATGATAACTCAAACCGGTATTTAATGTGGATTAGTTAAATGCTTTTTAATTGAAAATTTGCGCTTTTTTGTCACTCCATATATTTTTTTTTTTTTTTTTTTTTTTTTTTTTTTTTTTTTTTTTTCCGGCCGAAATGCTCGAAAAAGTTGCCCAAAATTGGACTTTCCGAATGGACCACCTAAGACGCAGCCGCGGTCAACATTTAAATGAAATTATCTTCAAAAAGTAAATGTCATGAACCAATCTAACGTTTCAAATAAAGAACCGATGAGATTTTGCAAATTTTATGCGTTTTTTTTTTTTAAAAAAGTTATCAAGCTCTTAAAAAATCACCCTTTATTTAAGGGAAAATATAAAAAAAGAAAAAAGACAAAGCAGAAAAAAAAAACAAAAAAATTGACACTACAGATAGTGCACCCCGGATACTTGCTTCCTTGCAGTTTATATCAGGAGTGTGGTTAAATGTATCCGACAACGTAGCTTATGAAAAGTGAAAGCAAACGAAACTCCTAGCGACAAGTCCAAGCTGCTTTTGATCTACAGCAAAAATAACAGCGACGGTAAATGTCAAATGTCTCATGGGTAGTGACAATGTGGTTGTAACTATGTTTGCAAGCTACTTATATAATATATATTTAAGTAAGAACATATGTATTTTATGACATATACAAGACAGCTCCTTGTTCTTACTCCTCGGATTTCTTGCTTACCGCTCTCATACTCGTACATCACATCGCTGACAACACAGCAGTGTATGTTGACAGCTCCACAAAATGGTCGTCTGGTTGAGAAGTTGCGATTGACAGCCGCGAGCAAGACGGTGTCAAAGTTGGCCCTTGAGGGAGTTTTGCTAGTTGTCTGAAATGCGCTGCGCTTCCTTTTACATTTTTCGGATTTTCGTTGCTTTTTTTTCGTCGTCCATCTTTGCTGTTGTAGTTGTCAACAAATAGTTGAGCGATTGACAGTTACTTCCTGAGCTCTGCGCGACGACAACTTCTATAAAATTCTGATTATTTACTGAGCACACGATTACTTTTGTGTTACTTTTTAGTCTTGGCAAACTGATATTTTTTTGTTGCTTTAGTTAGCTTCTACTACTTGCAACATGTCTGTGTGGCAGGATACTCACTCGGCAGCTGCGACACTTGGTAGTCCGTTCTTCACTACTACTATTGTACATAGCGTCTTGAATTACCCGCATGCTCGTTTCGTTTCGTCACAGTTCCGTTTCGTTATCTCCTTTTTCACAAATCCACGTTAAAAGCATTTAACGCTGTCGCATTAAGCTTTTAAGTGCTTCAATTTCGTTACTCCCTCTCTAGTAGTTGCCTACAGTACGGAGGGAATTTTGATCTTCCTTCTTGTAACCTCCGGGTGGCAACTTCGTTCATATAGTGAAGTTTTGTACTAGTTTATATTCGGCGGAGCTCTGGGACGAGCGTTTGCAGCGCCTCAACTTGCCAGCTTGGGCAGCTGATGATGTTTGTCGCCTTGTCTCTCGTGCTGGCTGTCTTTCTTTTTGATATGGATCAACATTATTCATGTTATTGTTGTTATGAGTTATGTGCTTTAGGGATGCGATTAAAGTTGCTTGTTGATTTAGTGAAATTTCGTCTAGTTGCCGGTGGATGTTGTTGGTTTACTCATTACCTTTTTACTGCGATGGGTGTGTCTGATAATAGCGAAATTCTTGAGAACGGTAAATTCCATAATTTTCTTAGTAGGAGGAGATAGGAAATTTCCTTCTGCTCTTATGGTCTGCTATAGTTTCGTTCTAACGTGAGCTTGTAGAGCTTTGAACTTTAAAGAGTCGCAGTCGTGAAGTCATTTTCGCTTCGGATGAGTCGTTAGAGGTCTAGAGGTGGTATCCATTTCCCGATGTTGTCTGAGCGAGAGACCAAGACCCTGGGCCTTATTACCTTATCCAACCAGGAAAATTATCGAAACTAATAACCAAATCAGATTAGTATTTGGCTCAAAGAGTTTCGGTGATATATGACATAAAAATCCCCAGTTGGGATTTTCCCAACGAACCCAAATTAGCACTTCAATAATCATAAAATTTCTTTTCAGTGTTCTCTTAAAGCATTGCAGTGAGGTCAGTCATTCTGACGTCGGACTGCGCCCGTACCAGTTTGAAATGTGAAATTAACCAGAAACTTTTGTGCTTTTTCTTTAAAGCAGTGCTTCATCTATTTACAAAAATCAGAGGAACCGGAAGCGATAGTGAAATCTATATTGCGCATATTTAACTCGAGTTTGGTGGTACAAACTCTCATTTAAACACTGTCATATCTAAAACTAAATAGTCAGGCATATCTTCTCTATTAACATTCTCCCCATTGAGCAAATGCACCTTGTCACCATTACAAGCTGAACACTGATTTTATAGCATTTTAAAATTGAAAAGCCAATAAAACAGATAACACTGACTTAAATTAATTCTAACGATTGAACAACAGCCGCCGCGGCGTGTCGGTGAATGGTCACAGCGGCGCGATGCTCGTGCTCATTGCTGACATTGTTGACAAGTAGTGCCGGTTTTTGTGTGTCGATTGTACTACTTTCCTGTTACGTGATTATAATCAAATCAAAATGCCAATGAGTGTCATAAAATTCTGAATTACCAACCAACGCGCTGATTACGGCTGTCGGGTTTCGAGTTTACGATGCGCAGCGAAAGCTGTCCAACGCCACGGGCAATTATCGTACTTGGTGATAGAATTTCACAAAAAAAAAACTAGAAGAAGATGGTCAAATGGAGCTGCGTCTTCTGTATGTATGTTGAAATAGGTATTTATGTGTGTTAAGTGTTTTATGCCTTTTGATTAAAAATACATATTTATATATATCTTGATATATGTACATAAGTCGGATTGTTGGTATGTGTGTGTCTTCTAATTGAAGTGCTTTTCGACTTTTATTGACTCTAGGCTATCCAAAAGTGGTGCTGATATGACTATTTTGCGGACATCACTGTAGCTGCGGGCTATATACACTATTGAAGCTGTATATAAAGTTGTTGTTTTCATCAATTTTATAGTAAATCTATTTTGTATTCATTCGTCAATCACTCACATTGGCGGGTGCGTTACGATTGGCAGATTGCTTTGACACTCGAGATGTGCTTAGCGAAGACATTTCTCAATTTTAAAATCTGCAATCTCCAATATACATATGTATACATTTATATATATTATTTTACATTTTTTCTTTATAGATATACATCGAGCTTATCTTAGCACTCGTAGTCAACTTTCTTTTTCAACTTCGCTTTTATTCTGTCACAGCATTACCAAGTGCGTTGCAAGTTCTGTGCTGTTGGAGTTGAAGGATGGTCTACCTACATACATATAGAAATGGCCTGCGGTTATTTAAAGCTCTGCACTCTACACTTACTGAGTCATGGTTCGAGCTCAGGTGCCTTATGGATCAGTTTCATAGGTAAGCTTACTGTTGAATAGTCTAATGCTTACATATAAAATGATACACTGTTGAAAAAACTTTATTAATTCATATGAAAAAAATGTTTATAATTAAAAAAAAATATTTTACTTGAGAAGCATTTTATAATGTGAAAAAAACCAATATGCTCTCAGTTCTGCCGACCAGTGTATTTAAATGGTAGCAAATTAAAAAAATTTTATATTATAGAGTTGCCACCTAGGCTAAAAAACATTTATTGTTCAGAAGTAATATAAGGGAAATTTTGAAAATTTCTATTGTATGAGATCTCTTAAGCTAGAAAGAGTCTTAAAGCAGAAGAACATATAAAAGAGGGTTGCCACATGTATTAAAAAAATAAAAAAAAAATTTAAAATTTAAAAAAATTAATTGCCACATTTATTAAAAAAAAAACTCTAGAAAATTTTCAGAAGACAAAATGAATTTTTGTGATTTTAACAATAATTCAAAACTAGTTTTTGGAGTTGCCATCTGTGATTAAATTTTTTTTTTAATTTTTTTTTTTACAATTTTAAATAGGTTAAAAATAAATAAAAAAACAAAAAAAAATATAAATAAACACTATACCAGATATAAGGTAAAATAAATTAAATTAAAAATAAAAATGAAATAACAAATTCTTTCAGCCTCCCAAAGCGATTGAATAATAAAGAAAAATTAATATTAATTTCAAAAGCACCCAATTAGAAAATCATTAGCGCTTCAATAAGGCATTATATTGCAACGTCAAAGTTATCCATTACAACTGGCAGTGGCAATGGGTTTTCCATGTGTGTTGCCATTAACAAGTGCCACCGTGCAACTGTGCAAGTGCCCGTTAGCGGGCTGCGCTTGCTGCTGCAATGTGCTGTTGATGGCTTGTGCGCTCGTACAAACACTGTTGCCTGTTTATTTATTTGCCGACTGGTGGCTGTGTGAGCCATTGTGCTGGATTATAATTCGCATGTGTAACGAGAATTTGCACGCTGCAAGAGTATAGTACACACACACACAACACATACATGCAACGCACTTGTGTTTAACTACAAACATATGTTTGTTTATATTTTGCACATTTGCGTGAGGAAATGAGTGCAGGAAATGCGTTCGCCGTACACATTTGTTCAATGCCAATGAGTGCAACAGCAACAACAACAACACACTCAAGCATGCAACCGTCAGCAGCAGCCAAAGCAGTGCTCATTGTGTGGCAGTCGACTTAAAGCGATGGTGGCGGTGTTGGGGCAGGATGGCGCGCAGGTGTTGTTGTGTTTGGTTGCCACCAACCAACACAACGTCCTCAGTTGAAAACAAATTTGCGCTTCAACACGCATCGTGCCTAAGTGAGTGGAACCACGCAGGCATCAGCGCCAACAGCAACAATGTCTGCTGCTGCCGCCGTCGCACAAATCACAATTGCACTCCACATACGCGTAGATAAAGCTGTTTGGCAGCCACTTTGCTTTACAATTTGTAACCAGATACAAATTGTGAGTTGCGAGTTGTTCGCTGTGTTGCAAGTTGCGTGTCACATGCTGTTTTATGTACTTATGCGCTTGTGTGTATTTATATTTATCCATAGATGTATATACAAATGTATTTTGGGTAGGGTATTCCATATCGAAAGGACATAAAGTAACGCAAAATTACTAAAAAATGATTTTTTTGCAGTTAAATCAATTCATGATAGGGTTGCCACGGTGATATTGTTCTATTAATTACTGATTGAAGAAAAAAATAAAATTATGTGTGTCAGACATTTCATTTAAAAAAAAAATTCGCAAAACTTTAAATATTTCTCAAAAGTTTAATTTCCTTAGTTTTAGTACAACTTGTAAAAAAAAAAAAAAAAAAAAAAAATAAAATAAATGTGGTAACCTGACTTATATTTTATATATTTTAAGAATTCAATAACAAGATTTTCTGAATAGATTTTAATTTTGCATTAATACAATTTATATGTATATTATTTTTTTACAAAAAGGTGGCAACTCGAAACAATATAAGCTTCGGTGATTTTTTAATATACAGAACAAATAGAAAAAAAATATTTTGAATGTCTAGTTCGTATATTTTTGACAAGTTAAATATAAAAATATAGAAATAAGTGGCAACATTTTTTAAATTTTTGTTAATTTAATATTAACTTATATTATTGAGGAATGTTATTATTCCTTAAATGCTGGTGCCAATACGCCCAAATTATAAATATTTTTTTATCAAAAGTCTGGTAACTCTGAACTATACAACCGCAGTAAAAATAATAGAACTTTAGTTATTTGTTAATTTTATTCCATAGTCATAAATATGATATGCATTTTAGAAATATTCATTATCAGAAGTCTGGCAACTCTGCATAGTACAAATACGCAGTAAAAATATTTAAAATTAATTTGTTCACTTTATTTCATAGTAATTAATATGATATAAATTTTAAGTAATTCACTCAAATTATTATATTTTTTATTTTTTTCGAGAAGCTGGCAACCCCATAATTTGTTAAATTGTATTTATTAGGGAAATATATATTATTATTACTTTTTAATGACATTAGTTTATAGTTAACGCAATATAGGAAATTTTAATTCGACAGATGGCAACCCTATAAATACATACGAGTATTTAATACCGAATATTTTATTATATACATATTATTGAATTTATTTCTTTTTTATAGTAAGGTAGTAACCCTACATGAAATAGTTTGACATAATTTTTTCTAAACCAAATTTCAACAATCTTTTTAAGATTAATTATCCACCGATTAATATAAATCAACTGATCACGGTAAGAATTATAGGGTAGTGAGTTATAATATAGTCCTGAGGGCACAGTTGGCAGCCTTGTGGAATTTTTAGGAAGGTGTTCTAACTCTAAAGTGAATTAATTGTAGTATGAAAAGTATCAACTCAAACCGTTCGGCATGGAGTAACCCACAAGTGTATTCCTAAGTATATATGTACATACAAATGTCACCCGGTATCTTGTAAACATATGTATTTGAACTCGCAAGTGTTTGATTAAAAGACGCTGTCTCCTCATTGTTGCCCTCGCAGGCAGATGTTGCTCAAAATGATTGCGTGCTTATGAGCGTGGCGCTGTTCCACCGCAAACTCACTCATATGAAAATCAGACAAGTAGCTATACATATCCACATGTGTCTTCATAGTCTTCTTCGTCACATCATGCGTGCGTGCAACTCGGCTGTTTTGTTTACCTTGCTGACGAGTATACGCAACCATTCCGTGCATAAATCATCATTTGCTGTGCGCGAAGCTGCGACGCGTTGCATTTGGCGTGGCATGGACTTGCAACGCTGGTTACTCATACGCCACGCACATACTCTCCACAAAAACCAAGCGCAAGCCAAGAATATAGCGTACAACTTTCTTCTGCTTTGCTTATGCTTTATCTAACACCTCGTTTGCTGCTGTTTTTCTTTTGCTTCAGTTGCCTTCCTTGTTGCAATGCTTGATTGAGATGAGGCGCCGTCTATCGACATCGCGGAAGCGTGTACAGTTAGTGTGTGCGGTGGGTGTGCAAAACTGGTTACTCGACAGCCCTCACGCAACTTTATTTTTGTCTTTCATATTGTTGCGTTTTATTCGCAACTCTTGATTTAATATTTGCCACATTTAATTACCTGCTATTTAATGAGACGCGTCTCAGCCGCTTGGCCTCATCTTATATTATACGGCCTTTTAAGTATTTAATTACCGCGTGTGTATTGTACTTGTTTACTAATTTTCACGCATTTACATTAGCGAAGTTTGCATATTAAATTTAAACATTTATAATGTGCTCATAAATAGTAGTTCATATCGGTTTCATGACGCGAAACTTCGATTTTTTATTTTTTACTTTTTTTATTTGCAAGTGTTAATAGCCGTCTGTATAACGGTTAACTATTAACAGTGTTAATGTGTAAGCAGATAAAATTGCAAGTCATATAAATAAATATTATTTTACTGCTATATTACCGCACTGAGGTGCAACGGCCAGTCAACTGAGACGATGGCACACGGCGTATACGTAACATCAACAATTGCCGACAATCACGTGCGTTATATTATAGCCCAATATTATATATGTATGTATGTATTATATATGTATGTATGTATGTATGTAGCAGTAAATAATAGCAGCGGATTATAAAGACGCACATCAGCAACACACATGCATATATAATATACATATATATATTCGCATATTATTATCCTTCATTTCGGCATATCCTTGCCACGGCAGCGTGGACTTAAATCGTGCGCTCATAAATAATTGACGCATTAAAATCAATAAATTGACAAGGTAATTGTGCGGAAGTGTTGCCGCGTACGTATAACGCACATTAATAATGAAAATAAGGCAATTTAAGTTATTGTCAATGGTTGTACGAGCGCGTGTGTGTGCTTATTTGCTGGTAGTGTCACTTGGTTTAATTCTTTGCTTTTGCATAAATTATTTATTTGCATAAAATGTTACAGATTTAATAAAATTTTAATGCTTCATTGCTTGTAAAGCATAGGCAATTATTTGATCAAAATTTGGCATATATTTAATGATTTCATATTTGATTTAATGGGGCTCTAATGCCACTTTTGATAGGGTTGAGTTACTTCGTAGATTTGTTTTTTTTTTTATTCTTTTGCAGATTTTTGGGTTTCAGTAGCAGTCCAAATTATGATTTTAAAAATATTTCTTTTATGCTTTTTGCTATATCTGGGTATATAGAGGTTAGTGGAACATATAGTCCGGTTTCATAAATTTTTAGCATCAAACATATTATTTCTCAATTATGTAGAAATTTCTCTCAAAATTAACAAAATTTTTGGTACAATGCCAGCCATCAATTTTTTAATTCGTATCGGGGGCCTTGAGAAGATATATACCGGTTTCGATGATTTTAGATTAGAACTATCATCGCTTAAAAGTACTTTAATTCGAAGCTTTCACTGATGGTAGATTTATTGGTCGTAAAGTAGAAGAATCTGATGGAATGAATGATATAATATGAAAAGTAGGCGTGGTTGTAGGCCGTTTACGCCCACAAGGGAAATTTATGTGCCAAATTTGGTTGAATTTGACCGAGCCAAATTTCATACAAAATTCCTTCCATAAATTGAACTTTTCGACCAGGGCATAATACAAAATTTAAAATTTAACTATCGAGGCACAATTTTACAACAGGAGGATACAAAATATGACATTACTCTAATGGATTTCATAAATCATATAACAAAAGCATGGGAGACAGACGTCAAGAGCCAAACAATAGCAAAGTGCAACAAACAAAATTCATGTTTTAACGTATTTAAATAAAACGTTCTGCGAAGAAAATAATTAAAACTGTGGATAAATCTATATTTTACAGCTTTTTGAAAATTTTTGTGTTTTTTGAATATTTCTATAACTCGAATTTTTTTCGTGGATTATGGTGTTTCGAATTAGAGAAGTTCCACTGTATATTGCATATCAAAATATGTACTCATAAATGTATGTTTATAGCGCAAAAACACAAATTGATGGCAAATAATGAGGCATACTCAATTATTCAATTATCAATTTGGCAGATTGTTTAACTTACACTAACAATAGCTGCCATGCAATTGATTCATATTAAATATATTCAGTCAGCTAAAGCATTTGAAGAGAATTTAAACGCACTAAAGTTTAGTAAAAATAATTTTCAAAAATTTTGATAAATACCTTACACATAATTTGCCATTTTTATTTGCTGGAGCAAATAGCGATGATTTTATTTGTGTGTGATTGCTAAAAAATATATGAATAGTAATAATATGGTTTGTTGTTTTTAGACCGGTCAGGATGCTGAGGAACTGATTAACGCGCCGCAGCCGTCTAATCGCTGGACTAGGTTGCTGCACAAGGAATTCCGATACTGGTTTGGTAGTGCTGATGCCTTGAGTTTTCTAATATTGGTGCTATTTTTTCGCATGGTTGATGCAAATGCAATTTAATTACAATTTAATAAGAACTGTATTCAAGAAATATGGACTGGAATAAAAATTTAATTATATTTTATTTTTGATTAATGAATTAATTTCTTATGCAATTGACTTTTTTAACCTTGTCACATTTAACTTTAAATTATTATTGAATTATTTCATCTACTTCACCACATTTCACTGAATAAAATATATTTAAACAGTAGCAGATGTTTTTTAAAAGCTTTGCAAAGGCAATTTTCCGAAAATTCATGCTTTTGAGAATTCGAGTTTCTAAATAGGTGGCAACTTTCTTTAAAAAATATTATCAAATATATGATTTTTTAAATAATTATAACCTAGACCATTTTGTGTTTAACATATCTTAATTTTAAATTTATTATTCAAAAATTTTAACCAGGTGGCAATGTTAAACATTCAAAAACATGTATAATTCAAAATATTTTTAAAAAACCATTTAGTTTGATGCGCTGTAATATTTCATTTATTTCACAGATTTAAGAGAGTTAAAAATTTAAACAGGTGGCAAAACTTTTTTGGTAACTTTCTTGATACCCATATTTTAGTTTACCATTTAAAATTTGTTTCGTAAAAAATTTCAGAATCTTTATTCCAGCAGTTTAAACTTAAAAACGATTTAAGATATAGAAACAGTTAACATACTACTTTCCCTACAGAGCTACGACAACATTGCTGCCATAAGAATTTATTCCCAAAATAATCTCGCACTTTAAATAAAGTTCAGTCTTTCAGTCTTTTATCCAAAAATAACCAATAAATAAAACACAGCTTTAATAGCCACAAACCCTCAACAACAGCTCCCCACAAAAAAACTTTCCTCAAAAAAAATTTCCCTCATCTAGAAGTCACAAAAACCAAACTTCACCCCTCACACTCGCACAACTTAAGTTTCATTAATCCAAAATGTCAATACAACCTCAGCTTGAAACAAATAATAAACTAAACTAAATAAATAACTCAATACTTCTACTTCTTTGTTGTTGTCACTTTACTACTTTACTACTATTTACTGACATGTCCGAGTGATTGTAGCAAGAAGCTAGTGCAACTACTGCGAATATTGCCATTTCGTGCCAAATCATTGACGACGCAGCAAGCAGCGCTCTTAATGAAGGGTAGATAGTGTGAGCCGGAAAGTTCTGATTACAAGTAGTAAGTTGTTATTTGCTGTGCAGCTGTTGTTGTTGTTTTTGTTGTTGACAGAAATTGTGTCACAAAAATACTTGATTACGCTTACAGAATTTCCTTGGGTGTAGGAAGCGCCACGCTATGCACAGCGCAAGGAAAACAACAAACAAATCTGAAGTGAGCAAACAAGTTTCATTGACGAAATGAGTTGTTGAGAGAGCGATTTGACGGATGAGAGATTTGTTGGAAATTAATGTATGTGATACAAAGTGCGAACATCGTTTGTGTTATTATTAAGTTGGAATTGGAGCGTTACTATCAAGCGTTAAATAAATATTATATATCAAATAAAGTTATGATTTGTATTAAAGTTGCCGTCTGGTGAAGACTTCATAGTCTTAAAGTCATAATATCAAAGCGAATTATATTCTAGCATACATTGCCATATTCGAATACAAGATAAGCATGAAACATTATGGTTTTCAAGAGAAAATTCCATTCTTCAAGACAAATCTAGGAGTATTTCTCTTATGGTCTTAGAACTCAACATATTATTATCTAAAGCAAGGTCATCCTTATGGCTCTAAAATCTTTATAGGTGACAAATGAAAAAAATAGGTTAGGATCTAAGTTTTTTGGAATATAAATTGTGAAAGCGACATTTATTGAAAAAGGTTCCGATTTCTTTAAAGGGTTAGTAGTCAGAGATACGTAAAAATTAGAATATTCAGTAATTTTATTTGCTATTAAATCATGTTATTTTACAAAAGTGATAATATGGAATTTTTAAAAATTGGTTTGACTTGAAGTCACGAAAATTTGGAAAAAAAAATATATGTTTGTGTTGACCCAGTTCCAAAACAAGGTCTTTGCGGTGACAATCATAAGTCCTTGGAGATTCATTAAAAATCAATCGAATAAGAAACAATCCTGGGCCTGAAAGAAGCTTTTTTTCAAAAATTAACAAAATGGCGGTCTCAGGAATTTTCTTTTTTCAAGAGTTTTGGGAAAAAATAGACAGTTATTGGTCTCTAAAATCGAAATTTTTGCAAAACCAAAAAAGCTTCGATCAGGCCCAGATTATTATGTATTCTAAAAACCGTATAAATTTTATTAAAATCTGAGCGCTCTTTGTAGAACAACTCAAATGTAATTATCGGATCAAATTCAAAATTTCAGAGAATATTTTTAAGATATTACACTTAACGAAAATGCTAAAAAACCACAAAAAAAAATGATTTTTTGAAAATCCTGACTACACCTTAAGCTTAAGGGGTTAGCTTCAAAAAATAGAGAAATATGGGTTTTTTAAGCATTATATATATTTATTTTTTTTGATTTTTATTTTAATTGTTGTATATTGATAATTCGATTCCCTTAACCCTCTCCGGATTTACAATAACGACTGTTTCGAAACATATAGATCTAATCAAAACGTAGGCCTATGCATTGTCAGTAGCAGCCACTAAGGTTCGTTGATTGTTCATGAATTCTTGGCCACAAACAACACAGTAACGTTGGCCCAGCATCGATATTCTTCAAACATGACTCCAAGTGACTTTTTTAAATTTCTAAAAATGAAGAGAACCTTAAAGGGGCAATACACAGCGCATCTACCTGACTGAAAACTCCAAAGGGTGCTTCTCTAGCAAAGTTCCCCATCAGTACTAACCAACAAGATGGACACCATCCCTAGGATCATAGTGCTTTTTTTAGTGTTAATTTAACAAAAAAAAAATCGAGGAAAATCATTTCAACATAAAAAATGAAAAAAAAAAAATCGAAATTAATATAATGCGATTAGAACTAAATTATTATTAAACTATCCTACTTTCTTTATAATAACTTTTACTCACTATAAGTTTACTATTTGACGATTACAAATCGCATATTATGTATTTGTTTTTTCTTTAATGTCTTCAATATTCTTATTCATCTGAGTGCGCATCTTGAAGTTCTGAGAATTTTTTTCTTAAAAGTGATCATATACATTCTTACTTATTTGCCAGCCAGACTACGCAAGATTTTTTATTTTTATTTGTTTCTTTAACTTGCCAATCAGACTTTTATTTCTAACGGTGCTAAGAAAATTAATTGCGATCTTTACGATCAGCAGTCAGTAAACGCTGCCGCGTACCCACGTGCACTGACCTTCACCTGGCGGCTACAAAAGCACATACGTACATATATACATACAAACACACGAATATATATTCATTTATAATTCTTTGCGGCTGCTGTTGGCTGGTCAGTTGCTAGTCGTAAATGTCTGCTGATTCCGAATGTGTTTCATGTGAGCATTGCGATGGGAAAGTTGGTAGTACTTTATAGGCAGCAAAAAAAAAAAACTCAACTCAACTCAGCAAAAAGCAACAAAAAACACACGTGCACCAAAAAAGGCAATATTATTCTACATTAAAAAGTGTGCAAGCGCTTAGTTACAGATAATCGTAAATTTTGCCAGCGTTTTTGCCCATTCTCCCTTCAGTTGCTCACTTCCACTTGTGGCGGCGGCGTTCATCCATTTCCGTTATAGTAGCAAGTTGAGGCGCGCGCACCAACCAAACTTTTCTAATTAATGCTTTCCTCTCCACTTGCAAATGCCAAATTTTTCTCAATTAAAGTGAGGAAAAAAACCAAAAAAAAAAAAACGTGTTAATAATTTGGCGTAATACATTCTAAAGAAAAAGTGCACTGTTAACATTGGCAATGTGCAGAGACAGACAGACACATATTCATGTATGTATGTATGTGTTATGAGATAACTAAATTCGCGAACACATGCTTTCAATTTGCACCAAAACCATGACTAAGCGAGTTATTCGCGAAAAGAGTGTTTCCGAGTGGAAGATGAAGAAGCGGTTAATGGGGAGACTGGGAGCAAAGCGCAAAGTTATATACGAGTAGATAAATGATCTTTGTATAATATAAATTTATAGAATAATAAATACCTGGGAGATCAATTTTATCTGAAAGACAAATATTTAATAATGATGACCGTATAAAGCTGATAACATATTGAACTGTAATAATAAGATGTATACGAAAGCCTATATGAATTGGACCAAAAAAATCGTGGACTTGACTCTATGTAAAGCAACTTGGAATAGAAATCATTAATTTTTAATAAGATCAGATCTATGAATGCCCTAATACGTAAATATACTAATATCGATGATTTGTTTTATAAAACCGTTTAAATTTTGAAAATCTTTGTCAATTTAGTATGTAATTCTATACAGATATTTGTTTTGTCTTTATTACTTTGAAAGTAAAATACTCCAGTGAGATCTTTCCAAATTCACTTATGAAAGTACCCTGTTTATGCATAGATTCCCACAACTGTTGCTCACTTTGTTCACATAGTTTGGCTTGGCGATAAAAGCACACCGGCATATCCGATAAACCATTGAATATGAACCATTGAAAACAATTACCAACTTCTGTTTTGCATATCAAGCATGCTTCTACAGACACATACAAACAATTTTGCGTTTGAGTTAACACCAATTGAACTCAGCGGTCGGATCAAAGGATCGCTTAATATTATGGTACATTTAATTGCGACTAAACATCTAATACTAAGTAATTCTAATACTAAGTAAGCGATCATCTATTCAACTCATGCTATACATATGTATTTGAGAGATGTTCTTAAAGATTAAGTTCAAATTATTAAACTATTTATATAATATTAATGACGTGGTATTTGGATGCAAGTACCTTAAGATCTCTCCAACCATGAACAACAAGGAAAGTAATGAATATGTTTCGGAGACAAATGTTTCGGCTTGGGTTTGGCAGAGGGAAAAATACAGGCTTGATTTGAATATATAAAATATATTCCCAGACTGTGTAAGGAAACGGAGCGTATGGGTCTGTGACAGAGAACAATACGAAATATCTCCTATCATCAAACAAATAGTCAGCGCATTCCCGACTTGACTGTGGACAGTCATAACTTTGAAATTGTAGATAATTTGATCTATCTTGTTTCTTACCAGCATTAATACCTTGGTAACCAATTCAAAATGAGATGAGGATGAGAACACTCCAGCTCTGAGAGCATACGATACTGTACCCGCGGGGGGAAGTAGAAGAAAGAAGATTAATATATTTTAATGGTGAGAGGAGTCAAAGCTAACCTATACTAATTGAAGACGAGTGGACTACATAATGGTTGAAGTTGGTGACCACGAGCTTTAAAAAAACATATGTTGAAAATTAAGCTTCTAAGAATTGTCATCTAATTTCTCGCAAGAAATGCTTTATTGGTAAATGGTAAATATATTCGAATACTAATTGGTGTAAAATCGCTAAAGCCATGTGTAAAACGGTAGACCCGAAGTACACCAAACTCATACTGTCACTCGATACATACAGTCCCTCCAAGGAGTTTGGTGGGAATACTCACAGGCCACTGTCTGGTGACGGCACATGCCTACAAACTGGGACTTACAGATCGAGATGACTGTAGAAAATGTCAAGAGCAAGGTGCAATAGAAACAATGAAGCATCTCCTGTGCACCTGCACTGCATTGTCAAGGCAACGACTTCGCTAATTGGGGGCCTCACAATATGAGAATCTGGAAGAGGTATCGAAAGTGAAGTGAAGTGAAAAAACGTTTAAAATTCGCGTCAAGCGCAGGCATCCATCTGGTATCGCAAAGGATATAAATGGTCTATGTGTGGCGTATTGGCCTACCAGTATAACCTAAATGTCAACTAAGAAATTAATATTCCTGTTAGTTGAACCATTTGATGAAATTTAATTTGAAGTGAGTACTGCAGCTAATAGATATTCTCAAGCCATTTAAGACAAATGGATATTCTAAAACAAAGCCAATCCCCTTATCGTTCTCATTTATTCTACATATAAATACAGTTATATTAAATTCTATTACTTTGCTAACATTTTCCCACATGCATATTTAATGTATAACTGTACATATCCTAAAATAAGCCACTGTATCTGAACATACGGATCTGCCCGTGATTTGGAGCAAACTTAATGTGCGAATTTTGCGGTCAAACGGTTCATTTCATTTTCGGCGCTTATCAACGCTACTGTTGGCTTTCCAGACGCCGCCGTTACTCTACTGCGCCACAGCTGCCACAACAGCAACGTCAATTAGATAATCATTCAGGCAGCAGCGGTGAAGCAGTGAAATATAAAAGTGAATATCGCACACGTAACGGAAGGTAAAGTGATAAATATATATGTATGAGTGTCTGTGTGTGTGCGTGTGCCCACAGGTATATTTTGAACGCCTGCGCATTATCATTAGAATGTTAAGGAATCCCTGTCGCGCATCCATCACATATCACACATCACACATCGTATGAAATGAAGAGCACATCAAATGGTTATCACATCATCAACATAATATGGTGTACGTGCCACAGCGGCCAAATGACGGATTGTTATTAACAACTAAGTAAGTGCTTAAGTATACGCGGCATTATTTGTGTGTCTCTGTGTGTTTGTGTATGTATGTATTTATGGGTGTGTTGTGTGTGTGCGCGTGGAAGTGTATTTGGCCTCCTTTTCGTGTCACATAATTTTCATATAACGCGATTACGGGTTACCGCATACAAGTGACGCTGAAAAAAATCAAAAAACAACAACAAAAAAATTTGCGGAACGAAAACAAATGAAGAACTTAATTTTGAATAGTAGAAACCGGGAAGTGTCAAATTTGACTGGGTGGTGTAAATTATGAGCATCGTTCAAGCTTGACTGTTTAACAATTGCGCCAAGCAACAACAACAATATTTTTTTTTTTTCAAAAGTTTATATGCCGGTTGTAAACAATAAAGCCTGCGTCTCTTGACGCACCGAAGCGTATAAATTGCGTGGGAATTTCGCGCAAAACAAAGACAATCAAAATAAAAGCAAAGCAAAACGACAGTCTGCCAAATAAAATATGGAAAAATTAAATATAAAAACGAAAAATCGCCTAACAGTCGTAAAGTCGCCCAAGCGTTTTTTTGAACAATAACAACAACAATAAAAACAAAATATATATTTTGTTATTTTTATGGTTTGTTAACTCTTGCGCGCTGTGATTATCGGTGTATTTAGTGCCCATCTGCGCGCGTATTTCCCAAACTGTGTCTGTATGTGTGTGTTTGTCCGTTTCTGATTTTTTGCGTAATTATCACATTTTTGCGCGCTTCAACACCTTCGTCGGCGTTAATAAATAAATAAATTTATGCAATAATAAATGCTGCTGGTCGTGCTTTTTTATGGTTGCTAACACAGCTGTCGCGGTGGAGAGGAGGGTGGTGTTGAAAATCACACGTTCACGTATTTACACACGTTTACAATGGCATTATATTATATAATAGGCATGGATTTAGCGCACTTTTCACTGGTGTTACGCATTCTGAAACCAATTGTGGCGAATTTAAATAATTTATTTAAATAGAGACAACTATTTTGTCAATTTTAGGCGAGAAAGATAAGAGCTGGATTAAATTTAATTGACCTGACAGTAGTTGGCTTAATTTTATCTTAATAAATTTAGGTTATATATGATAGGGTTAGGCGAACAAAAGCTTAATTAGATGAAAGAAGTTAGGTTAAAGACGATAATGATAATTTCGTCTATTCCGCTTTAATTTATTCTTATATGATTATGTTAGTTCGGTATTGGTAAGAATAAACTTAATTAAATGAAAAGATAACTTAGGTAAAGCATTGCTGGCGAAAGTCTTAACCAATTTAGGGTTACAGAGAGGATTATATTAAGAGAGCATCATCTGGGATGGTGAGGTTAATACTATTATTGTCACACGATTGTCTTATATGCATGTAAAGGCGTACTGCCAATATAATTGCTTTCTATATATATTTATTAACTCTGAAAAAGTCAAAGGTAAGTAAGTCACAGCTTATGTTCGCTTATTTCCATTAAAGTGAGACCAAATTAAAGCTTATATTTTTGCTTTTTCATTTTCTTCATTTTTTTGTATCTAATCTTCCAAGGCGCTGTCGCTTCGAAAAATAAATATGTGATATTTATACCGAGAAACAACCGAGTTATATCTATCAAGAGTGACATATCCGTAGCAATCAAAGGTCATTCCAAAAACAAAAAATCGAATGTCCGACCGACATTGTATTTTAAATTAAAAACAAAATAGCAAATTTATCTTACTATAGCAGCGCCATCTTGCGGTGAGGCTAAATACTTATCGGATCGCACTTAGTATTACAGGACAAAAAATTGTTTTATAACGGGATCTAACCTTTCAACTTGAAAACTAGTGTTCCCTACCATCCGATATAGAGCTCCTCAAAGTTTTCAAATGTACAGATCTCTTAATTCTTTGCAATGGTCAATAACAATACAATAAAAGTGGGTAGGAGAATTAAAAATGTAGTTGTTGTTGTTGTAGCGGCTTAAAACATTCTCCAAATAATTTTAAGGAATGCTGCCTATTTGACAGTCCTTGGCCAGATAAGTACCCGGATCCGATCCGGTTATATAGAACCGACTGTCGTGGAAACGGTTCAAATATGGTCGGTTGATTTGATAAAATTAGAAGAATTTTGACCATGTGATTATAAGTTTGTTAAATGGAACTGCATATATTTGTTGGCTTAAAGAAGCTAAACTCTGCAAATCTTTTCATAAACAGAAAATACTCAAGAATTCTATAACATCACTTCTTACATCAGCTTATATATACCAATATTAACCAAAAACATCACTTACCGAATACTATTCCAGCTGCAAACGAAGAGAATTAGTCAGTTTGATGACCAAATGAGCAAACACTGAAATAAAAAAAGAAAACAAAAAGATAAACGGCGGCTTCTTTTTCATTTAATTTTTAATGCAAATTAGTTTTTTTTACACTTATTGTCACTAACTATAAATAAATTTAACCACTGTGGAAGATAATTGCCACTAAATATGTAGTAGAATAGTTGGTAAAGGGGAGACACAATTTTTAATTGATTCTTGGTTGTTGTAAGGCAATAACAAAAGTAGTAGCAAAAGAAAATATACATAGAGGAAAATAAAAAATAAAACATGAGCATAAACTCAACAATTTGCTCAAAACTCAAATCAAAATATTTAACACTGCAAACAAAATGTGGACAACCAGAATCGTAATGTTTGAAACTGATTACTTGCTTCACTTTAAAGGTAACCAGCGTCTTGTAGAATATCCATTAAAATTTAATTTAATAAGCAAAGTGACTTTAACAAATTTTATTGATTTCTCATTTTATGGCGGTACTTTTATTGTACTTTTGGCTTGGTTGTTTGATTTCCATGCTTCAAGTAGAGTCAGGTATTTATATACATAGGAATAATGTAAAACATATTTAAAAATGTTTTAAAACAATTAATTGGCTGTTTATGATCGAAACTATCATCAAAATCGGCCGACGAGTTATTTCGATTCTCCACTAAGATGGTTGAAAGCGTATTGGTTAGATTAATTTAGATTGGCTCATGAGCAGTCAGCATATAATGCCAGCCGTCAAAAGAGGTTTATAAGAGTTATATTTCCTGACATAACAATTTGATAATCCCCTTCCTTAATATAATTCACTTCCCATATATCTATAAAAGCCGTATCAATAAAGTGACTGATATCATAACAGCTTTGTTCTTGTCCAAGTTCGACAGACCCGATTGGGATACCAAATTAGTGTAGCTAATAAATGTCTAGACGATTATTTCGCTATCTGTATTCTCCTAGATAATAAAAAAACACACAGCATCAATTAATACATTTAATTTGGTATTCCTTCTATGCGCTATTCAGAAAGCAATTTCTATACACAGTTCTGATTTTCGCAACCAAAATTAGGTTAAAAGCAGAGAATGACAAAAAATATGTAAACATAAAATTTGCATATCTTACTAAATATAGTTTAATTTTAATAATTAGTTAATAATTTAAAACGAGATATTGAGAGCACAACACCACAGGTGGCAGAACACAAAAGATCACAAGAATGTTGGAGAAGAAGTCCATTTACTTGACGTATTTATTTATTTAATTTTTTTTTTTTGGTTTGATTTCAATTATTAAATTTTTAAAATCACTAGTTGAATTGTTGTAGATACCATGAATATTGTTATGAAAATAAAAGAGACTTGTTTTTAGATATTCTATAAAAAAATATTTTATGATTTATGGAATGAGTGCAATTTTCTATTTGTGCCCACAATGAAAGAGTTGCTAGTCATGATGGACAAACCCAAGTGAAACTGTCTAGACTACATTCACAATACTTCATATTGGATGTGCGACTTTGCTAACATCTCCTAAATATTTAACCAATCAAAAGTAGTTTTCAGTTCTTAAGTATATTTTTTTTTTTAGAAACAACGTTTATTTGCTTTTATAATTTATTTTTTAAGAAACTTAGTGTCCCACTTCTCAGTAATAACTATTATCACACGTTCTTTGGAAATGCCAAAAACACGCCTAAAACATTATAACCACTTTTTATCAGTATAAATTGTGCCCTTTTTATGTTCTTCACAAAGAAGGTGTAAATTTCATCACTAAACGCCTCTACAATAACATGAGTACTAATGTCTACATAAGTTTATAAATGGAACTATAGAATTACAGGCATACAAATGTTAATACACCAGCGAAAATATTCAATCCCTCCAATTCTAAAATAGTCTACAATGTTATTTCCACTATATACATATGTCTATTTGTATACTTCTCTAACCTTTATTGTGGCTAACAGTTTGTAAAAGCCAATTCTATGGCTTGCACGTGTTGCGACAAAATCAAATACAAGCGTTCCCACTGATGCCAGTAATTTTTCAAACAACGTGAAATGGTTTGAAATTTGCATATTTTTCGTACAACTGCAAATATCCAAGCTGAACATTTGTTCTTTTATTTACATGTGTTTGACAGCGTCGGAACAAATATGAAGATAGAGGGGAAATGTATAAAAGATAGAAAAGATATTGATTTTAATATACAGATGTAAGTACGTAGATACATATATGTATGTATAGTTTTATACTGATTTCATTCAGAATCACAGTAAACATGTCAGTTATAACTTGATCACCGAATATTTTTAAGTACGATTATAATTTATCGTATTAAAACAATTAATTAATCTATATTTATTGTATAATTTTACATTTAGAATGAATTATCGTCAAAATTTTTCACAATCAAACCATCGATTATTATCGATAACACGAATATATGATTTATCGATATTTTTATCGAAGTATAAATATTGTTTTTTTTGCTATTCATGTTCAGGTAATGCCCAATAATGATTTAATTCGAAATCATAGCGAACCGAATATTATTAAGACCGGGTGGAATTTATCGGATTAAAACATTAACATCGGAATTAATTATATAGTTTTAGAGTTAATATTAATTTCGCTCAAAATCTTACACAATTACAACATCGATTATTATCGATAACACGAATATATTGTTTATGGATTTTTATCGGTATTTCGATATGTATGTATTTTTTCGTTTTTCTTGCTCAGGACGCGATTTTGGCTTTTTATGACCTATACTAACTTAATTCGGAATCATTGTAAATAAGTCAATAAGAACATCGAATATTAATAAATCCGAGTGGAATTTATTACTTGAGTTATTTATACAATTTTAAAGTTAATATTATATTAAAATTTGATATAATAATACGCAATTACACGATCGATTATTATCGATAATACGAATATGTAATGTATCGACTTTTATCGACATCGAAAGTATGTTTATATTTTGTGTTTCATGCCCGTAATGCTGATTATATCGATATTTCTATTTGTGTTTTCATCGATAATCTTCTAATTAATCGATATATCGATTCTAAAAAATCGGTATATATTTTTCTTTTTCTTATACGCGGAAAATTATACATACAGGCGTATTAAATTAAAATAAACTAATTACTTCACAGTGCAGCACCAGCGCGGGTTTTGCACTTGTGGATTGTAAAGTGGATGTAAAGTACATACATATATACCATACCACACATACAATACAAACATATTTATATAAAAGCAATATAGTAAATATCTACGCATCTGCATTCGTACTCAGCGCACTAATTTCATTTGATCGCTCTCTTTATCCAGCCCCAATTAGCGACCCGCTCCAGATCACGCACTGCGTGTGAACTGCAGAATAATGAAATAAGCACATCGAAGTGGGGGAAAACCAGGTACGCGCATATAGTTGAAGAATAAGCGTACAGAAGAGCTGGCATGAAGGCAGAGAAGAGAAGTTGCCACAAAGGCAGCAATTTTCATTTCAATTTTATTTCGCAATTTGCAAAATTTTGCTATCAAATAAAACATTACTTGGCATTTTTGTGTTAAAGTATGTGTTGTTTTTGTAATCGTAAGTTTTTTGTAAACCAATTTCGTTTATTATTATTTGTTGCATTTTGTATATGCCTGTATGCAATCATTCATTAAAGCTTCATTCAAACTTTGTTGTTGATGTACAAAACACATATTTGTTGTTGTTTGTTTTTGTTTTTGCGTGGAATTTGTTATTTTTTCATATATATGTAAATGATTCCTGCGAATCGACTCTGGCTAATTTCCATTCCGACCACGTTTCGAACGACACAACAACGCGCCAATGGACATGGTTAACGCGTGCAATGTATATTGCGTGTTGTTGTTGTTGCCGTGAATGGCCTTTGCTTTTTTACATGTATTCCTAGCATTTCTTATTTGTTTTTATTTTTATTTTTATTTTTCGTTTTTTTGAGTGTTTCCAATAACAACTAAAAATATGTGAAAATGTTTGCATGCGAAATTGGCTTATCGATCACTTTTGCTAATTCGTTACAAGCCACGCCAACAACAATGTGTTCGGGTGAGCCAACAACAACAACAATTTAAGTGGAGTAGACAATAAAAAGGATCAGCAATTACCAAAACATGCACGCCGCCACGCCACGCATACCACGCGAGCGCACATGACAGATCGACAGATCGAAAGCGCGTTTCAACGCCGGGTCAACGCTGCAAATGCCGCCGTCACCTACGTCCTCAGCGCACCAATGCAGAACAAGCAGAGCAACAACTATAACAAGAGCTTGTTGTTCCTTTGAAACGTGGGTGGTCCATGCAACCAACAATAATATTGCCACGGCGCGCGCACGTAGCTCCTCCATTCGCATTTTACAAGGCAATCAAATCATTATCAACACTGAGTTATAAGCGTTTTATATAGTAATTTGCGTTTTATTGGAGTATTTAATGCCATTGCAGCTATTTATTTATAGCGCAAGTAGACGCGAGTAGGCAAGCGTTGAGAATGCGTGCGCGCGCTACCCCAACATCGGCATAAACAACAGCTCCACTAATGGCAACAACAATAACAACACCAGTAATAACAACAATAATAATAACAACAACAAAAACAATATCAACACCCACAACAACAACTATGACACTTGCGCGCCTCCCTAACTCCTGCTCTGCCGCCACCACTGCCACCGCTGCAACACTGCGCGGCCGCATTACTTCAATGAACTTCGTTTTAAAAGGCATGCCACTAATGAATAACACTACTTAACATTACTTAGGGATAAACCACACACACACACACACACACTCACTTGTGATATGTATTGCGCCGCTTGTGTGTTGCACCTTCTTTTGCTTTGTGGCACCATCATCAACAGCCACACACCATTCAACGTGCGAAACGGTCGGTTGTCATCGGCGCGTAAAGCCAGTGACAGACAGTTCGTGGAATGCCGACGTATGTCGCCTTCCCAGGGGTCGGGGCTATTGTTATTGTCATAGATTTTTTTCAGCATTGTTGTTATTGTTTTTCATAGCATTAGTGCTGGCGGCGGCGGCAACTGGCTGCTTGACTGGTGACTTGATTCTGCAGAAACTTCCTATTTGCTATGTGCCGCAATGGATGGGTCGGTTCGTCTATACGGTCTATGCGATTGGCAGTCGGCCAAAAGTCCATTGGGCATGCGGTTTGCAGTTAGACTAGCAGTTTGTCCATTATGTGTTTGGATTTGCCACTAGCCAACAGAAGTCGTGTGAGCAAAATGCGAAATTGTTGTTGATTTGTTGGGAGCCGTGGATACAGTGGTGTAAGTGAGATCAGTTTCTAAGATAATTCCGAGGTGTTTTGGAGATCTTTTGAATGCCTCACATAATCTCCTCTGACCATTCTAAGGTTGAACAGTGAAGTGACACATAGAATATATTGACATATATCTTATTTTTATTCAAAGGCATTATAATCATGTGCCAATAAGAAAAAAATATCTGCCGAGCGGTTCTCGAGTTCGCATAGTCTAACTATGAAAAATGTACTATGGTCGCTGGAAATATAAGGCACAATTTTATGTTCTTATAGGAAAGAAATTTTAAGTTTCGTTAAAGTGTCTGTTCTACCTCTTTTTTTAACAGTTGGGTCCATTTTTTAAAATCGGTTCCGGAATTAGGTCAAATTAAGTAAAGGTTTTATTTTCTTTTTGGCCATCAACAAACTCCTCCCAAAACATGCTATATGAATAGACTTTCATAATCCAGAATACTACTTATCAAAACGAAAATTGATACACTACAACCGGCAAATGAGATCGTCTATAATTTAATCAGACACATCTAACTTAAATGTCTGAATCGCAAATCTGCTTGACGTTGATTTTAGAGATTTAGAGAGGAGAGATTAGTTTCTCATGAAAAACTGTTTAAAACCCCATTAGCTGATATTAAACTTGAGTGAAAGAGCTATGCTTATACCTTAAATGATCATTAAATATTTTAGGTATAATTAAATCGAAAAGGAAACACTGTACCTAGCTCAAAGCAGGGGAGTGCTGGGAAACACTGGCAAATCCATTAATATGCGCAAAGTGTGAAAATGTCTGGGCATATTAAAGGGTGTAATAAAATCAGTTGTGAGTTCGATTTATACAAAAATTATGGCACGTGACCACGCATAATAATTGCAGCAGTGATTATTTTATCAAAAACAAAGTTGGACTTTGATAGAAAAATAAAAGGATTACGTACCAATGCAATGGGAAAAAGTGTTAGTGATTTCAAAGCAAAGGAATGACAAATTAAAAGCCTATAATTGAAATAACAATTTTTTGAATTTACTGTACAATTTGACTAAGATTCTCTACCAAACTGTGTAATGAAGATTTCAAAAAGCTTGAAGCTGTCTGGATATTTGTTAGATACACTCAAAGCGCTGTAATAATTTGCTCTGAGACGATTACTTTTCCAATATTTAAGTTCATTAAACTACTCAATAACGGTAACAGATGTAAAGTGCATGGCAGTGGCGCTGCGCAACTAGATCTATATTTGACTAACTCTAAACTTCCGATAAAAGTGATAATTGATGCTAATTAGATAGCATGATAGTAGGAAGAAGCTAGTTATATGAGTATGTATTAATGGAATCGTTCTTTCTAGAGTTGTGAGTTGTTAAACGGTATTCCTACTTAATTACCGTTAGCCTGAGATGGTGCGTTCAGAAGTAGAAGGCTAGTCATACGAGTTTGTGAACTTTTCAATAAACTTCTGTTCTGTCGGCAGTAAAAATTCTCAGCCTTTATTAAACAGTGAGCAAACAGAACATAAAACTTAAGTGGCTGAATGCGGGCCAGGTCACAACGCAATATTGACTAACTGTCGGCGCAAGTCGTAACCAAGATTTTATTGAATGGTGTAGTAGTTATTGTGGTCTGGAAGTGGTTGTAGACTGGAAGAACATTTTATTTTAACTTCAAATAATAAAAACTGTTGAATTAACCCTGCTAATGCAACATTTTTAGTTGGGTTAAGGTTTATATATAGTTTTTAATGACTTGAATTCTTTAATTAGGTACTGGAAATATCGGATATAAGACAAGATCTTGGTTAAAGTGTTATCTCTCAATAGAGATCCAATGTGAGGGCGATCGTCATGGGAAATTGATTAATGAAGTCTGAATTGTTTTACAAGACTCGAGACTAACATTCGATTTACCATTTTGAGAATAACGGAAGTGATATATGTTGGAGAGATATATCGAAAACCTGACCCTAATGAGTCACTTCAGTATATTTCCGCTTTTAAAATCGTAAAGCATATACTTAAACCAACCATACGAGTATTCTAAACAAACCAATTGAAATCATAGAGCTAGTAGTTCTTATATAGAACAACATATCATAACCTCAAAAGGTACAATTTTTTGAAACAATTAAATTTTACAGCTTTACAAAAGTCTTCTAGTTTAAACTGACTTCAATAAAATTAAACTAAATAAATTACATTTGTTAGCCATTTGATTTTCGGGAATTTGCGAGTAATGCTGAGTGTCTATTCGACGCTAGGGATTAAAGGAATTACGAAGAGTACAAAGAAGTAATAAATAGGCGCTGAAAAAATACAGAAAGCAAGGAGCGAGAAAAGAGTATATAGAACGTACATAAGCACTTGGTAGCATTCCCTTTGCGCTTTGTCTCGCTTACACTCTTTCTCTGGTGAGGGTGAGGGAGGGAGGCTGACAGGCTGACTATGATTTCGGTAATTAAATTTCCGCGCACACAAACCAACCGAAAGCAATACAATTAAACAATAGCAAAGTGCCAGACTAATTCGCTCAAAGACCAAATATAAAGCCACTAACAGCAACAGCAACAACAACAACAATGAGGGCAAACAATTGTATGCAGCACGAAACAATGTTGTGGCACGATATCAAGCGTCCAGCCACAATACAAATAATATAATACGCAACAACAATAGCAAATGCACACACACACAAACAAAAACAAAGAGGGAAAAAATGCAATAAAAATATATAACTGTTTGTTAAGATTTAGTTGTGGCAAGTACGAGTACGATTAGTACAATAACAGCAAGAACAACAAAGCAACTATGTTGCAACATACTCGTAAGTCAAAGGTAAAGTAAGAGTGGAATCGTACTAAGTCGACAGTCAGTTGTCTACATGGCATAAATGCGACACGGAGTGTACAAAAGATGTAGTATGTATGTATATAAATACTAAATATTTATATATATGCATATATGTGTATTTCTACATAGTCTGTTGTTGTGGGTCGCTCAGGAGCAATGACTTGATGCTGGTAGCCGAAAAATACTCAGTTACACGCACATAATTCATAGAGACATACATATGTATGTATGTATTTAAATATATATTTATGTATATATGTACTTTGTAGTCATGTTGGGGCGCTATAAATAGTCAATGCTTAGTTGTTGGAATTTCGCAAATATTTATGTTTTATCGTCTGACTAGGAGTGAGTGTTGCTTTGTTTGCGGGGTTTACTGCAAGTTCAAGATTGTTTCGTTTTAGTATTAACACACGTACATAAAATGGACTCTTCGTAGCTTCTTGAATGTTATAGAAAGGAGAATGCAATAAAAAATTAAATTAATGCAGTTGTATTTTAAATTAATTACACTTAAGATATTGGTTCACTAAAGATAAACTGAGTTAACCTTAAGAATATGTTGGTGTCTTAAACAAAAAATTTGTTGTTGGTATGTAAACCTCGGAATATTAAAATACTTCAACAATTATAATAATAAAATGAAACAGAGATTCGAGCTGATGCGTAAACTTGTAAAAGTTCCTCGACTTTGTTGCTGAATCCTAATATGGTACCCAAGGTCCCCAAGAATTATCATTTTAAAGAAAACCAAATTTGTTGGCCAATTTTTATCGATTAAACAGATTTTCAAGTTTTCGAGACCATTTGTGAAACGATACACATCACCTTTTCAACGATTTTAAAGCTGCCTTCGATAGCTAGGAAAGGAGCTTCCTCTATACCGAGATCTGAGTTTCGTATCCCTGCAATACTAATGCGGCTGTGTAAACTGACGTTTAGCAATCCAAAAGCTCCGTCAGGATCGGGAAGGACCGCTCCGAGACCTTCGATTCCACACTATTCTTCAGACAGGGTGATTCAGTATCGTGCGACTTCTGGCGTACGCCAATGATATTTATATCATCGGAATCGAAAACCGCGCCGTTAGTTCTGCTTTACCAGACTGGATAAGGAAGCGAAGCGAATGGGTTTGGTGGTGAATGAGGACAAGACGAAATATCGCTTGTCATCAAACAAACAGTCAGCGCACTCGCGTCTTGGCTCCCACGTCAATGTTGACCGTCACACCATTGAAGTCGTAGATAATTAATACCAATAATAATGTCGGCTTCAAAGTAGATCTCAGTCTGCTCGATTACCACTTCATTGTGGCTATATATTTTTTGCAGAAATTATTATCATGAGTTCTGTGAATAGCCGGATCCGAAGAATTTGCTGGATACATAAGCACTTGGAAGCCTATTTAAAGCCATTTAGTTTTGGATATTCGTTATATGGGACTTGAATTTGAATACAATATCGTAAGACACTTTGCAGATAGCTTTCGACGCCAAAATTTCATGAAATATAAGCTCAACACATTTCGTTGGTCATCCATAATTAGTTTGGACGATGAAAGCAGAGGAACACCTTACTTCCTGTTGGAAGGGAATGACACCCTATTAGAAGTGTCAACTGGCAATGGATAATCGACTACTGAGCGATTATCGACTACAGGTACCATCGACTGTGAATGCAATAGGGGGGTTAGGCTAACTTTTTCTTTAGAATTTTAGACGGCTTGAGAAAATGAGAAAATTATAATAAGGAAGAATTGACTTAGAATATTAAGAAAAAATAATCCGGTACATATGTATTTATAAAACTAAGCTGACTTGTGTCCAAATATAAAGATAAAACCGACGACCGTTCCGACAACAGTCGGGAGTATATAATCGGAATAGATTCGTATTTAGAAAATGTAGATCAACACACATCAACACAGTTTTCCTCGCCCATTTTCTCGATACCGAACTTCTTATTTTGAATAATTCCAGTACGTATGAATTAAAAAATTCTTTATTTAAAATTGGTTTTTATAAACAATAAATGGATAAAGCAAGTGATACTATTATAACAAAATATTTTTTGTCGTCAGAACCAAGTCGGCTCAACAGTAGCGAGGGAATTTTGCTTTTAAAATAAATTTTTATTCTGATTCGGTTATATTAAGCTTAACGGCTGATACTATTTAAAAATACTTGCAGAAATTTCCAAAAAATTAACTACAATTCCGAATTTCTCATATATCATACATACATACATACATATGTATAAATAACTTCCTCGCCAAATTTTTCCTTCCTATCGACATTGGAACACTTACTCCCAGCCTTCCTTGTGCATTGCCGCGACGACATCAGTCATCTTTACCACAAAAATAACAACAACAAATGTATACGTCAACAACAGCACCAGACAACAACGCACCAGACGCTTCCGCAACACTACAAACAAGCATACATACGAATGCGAATAGCCGAAATACAGTAAGGACGAAAATCAGTGTGGGTGCAGAGAGGCAAAGGAGGATGGCGAAATCAGACCAGTCGGACGAAGACGGCAAGCATCCTTTTTGGGGGTTGGAAATTCGAGTGCCTACCACAGCTATCGCTCGCTAGAGATGTATGTGTGTGCGTTTGGATGTGCGCTTGACAGCCTCAATGGACTGTTGTACGACATTATCGCATGCGGCAAGGAATCAAGAAAATATTGCAGCGACAATTCCAATAATAATGCAATAAATCGAAAAAATATGAAGAGAAAAGGACAGCCGGCAAATAAACGAATTTTCTTTCCGGTTTCAATGACACGGTTGCTAGTTAACATTATGGAAAGGTGTGGTAGGGGAGTGAGCGAGTGCTGCAAATGTAAAAAATATTGTCGAACTGCAAGGAAATTGAGTGCCAGCGAGGCAGCAACAGCAGCCAACCGATTAATGAATGAATGAACGATAGCAAATTTTGCGCTAAATTGAGTATACGCGGCAGTGTGTGTGCGTGTGACAGCCAAATTTTGTAGAATTCGATTTTTTTTTTGTTGTCAAAGTAGTGTGTGCGAAATTAAATTACAGCTATTTTTATGATTGCTAAAAAATTGTGTTCTCTGCGCTCACAACAAAGAAGAAGTCGATAAGTACAACAACAACAATAGTGGCAACTCCAACAATGAGGTTAGCTAACTATTTGATTGAATTTGATCATTTTAATGCAGACATTTTTGATAACAACAATAACAACGAAAAGTATACTGAGACAGTTCGCGTGTAACATTATACACATATACATACATACATACATACAGACATACATTCATATAAATACCAACTATCACATATTGATGATTCGATCTGTTACTTTGGTGTTTCGCATGCTTGTATGTGTCCTTAACAACGCTAATTGCACAGCGGTCATGGTCACCGGAGCAACTGGTGCAGAGTGTAGTGAGCATGTGTGTGGATATCATTGCACAAATTGTATAAGTAATATGTACATACATACATATAAAAATAAATATATTTGCTGCAAAATTCTACTTGTGTCTATGGCTGTGCGAATAAAAAATCCTACCATAGGATCCACATGCCTGCTACTGACATTGATTTAAGTTCTCGCTCAATATCTGTGTATCATTCATATATGCGAAAATCACTTGTTATTGACTGCCACGCCGATATGTCATGTCTCAGCCGGCTCATCGCCCAATGACTTTGATGGGCTGTATCCTTTTGCTGTGATCTCACACGACAGTATATCCTGTCTATATACTCATATTATGCTGTGAACATATTTACAAATGTTTCTTATTTACAGCAGTGAAAAAGCTGAAAAATGACTGAGAGATGTCTCAATTACATTCAAATTGGATAATTGACATTTAAATATTGATGCGTTTTTTTATGGACTTACTGCTGGTTTTTTATTGGTATATTATTAGGAAAGTAGACAAGAGGAAATTAAGATCGATTCAGATAAACAGTTAATAGACTGCTTTAGTTCTTGAAATGGTGATGAAACCTGGATGAGAACTTCCGGTGACGAATATGAAGAACATTCCTTCTTTTCTAAAGAAATATGTGTGCCGAGTGAGTGAGAGAGATAGCACAATCGAGCATTTTGGAGTCATGCTACAACATCGAAACTTTTGATACGGAACAAAAGATATTAAGGAAAGAATAAACCTTCTCTATATTCAAGGAACTAAGAAGACTGGAACTTAGCTTTACGTGTTCTTTAAAAATTGATGATTGGAAAGTAAGATAGGAAGCAGAAGTGACTCAGAACTGTCAATTCTCTGCTCTTACGTGTTCATTATCAGATTGCAAATATTACAAAAAAATTAAAAAAAATATTAAAAAATAAAAAAAACAAAAAGGGATTAAATGTCTGCTACGTCCACGTCGTTAATCCTGGGTTACGCTAAATTCTGATAATAACAGTGCGTAAATCAATGATTTTTCATCATGTTCTGAGTTGGTTTTTTATTTGTAGCTCATACAAATATTGCTGTCCCAAAATTCCCTTTAGGGGGTAAAAAGGTAATGAAATAAGGAACATTTTAAGATATTTTCGAATGAAATAAGGAACATTTTAAGATATTTTCGAAAATAATCGAAGGGGGCATAAGTTGTTAAAAATTCCAAAAATTTTTTTTTTCATTTTTTGCTATGAAATATTAATTTTAAAAATTTTTACGATATACAGTTTCAAAGTTTAAGAAATTCTGTACAAAAAAGTCACACGGTGTTTTAAAATCTGTTCATTAGTTTTAAAGTTATGGCGGTTCGAAAATTTTTTTACAAAAAACTTTGGCCCCTTATAATATGGCAACCCCGCGTTACACAGACCTAAAGCCATATGTTTTATTTTAGGTTTTACATGTACTATAAGATATATAATTGCCAAAGAAAATAAAGAACTTTTTTTCAAGTGGCTTTTTTTCCAGAGAATGCCCCATATAAACTATACATGTGTTTAATATTAAATTTTTGTCTAGGCAATATTACTTTCTAATGAGAAGACCGTGAGAATTTTGCTTAATCGTCCAAACTCTCTATATGGGTGGGATCTGTAAAAATGTCAGAATAAGAACAACTGTGTCGAAATTACGCTTTTTAGAGCGTCTGCATGTTTCTTCAGGGTCTTAGGGCTTCATGTACAGTGTCTTCAAAATAATAATAGTGCGTGTGTTAGAATCTTATTATTGAAATTGGAAGAAAGAGACGAATATATCATGGAGAGATGAAAGTAATGTCGTTCTTTTTGGAGGCACAGGTTCACCACAGTATGTTCACCGGCCATAGAAGACTGAATACCACCCTAGACACACTACGATAACGGTCAAACACGGACGGTCAAAAAGATTAGTTTGGGTTTATTTGTATGGTGTTTAGCCCATATTTAGTATCTACACTGTCATGGATCAACATGTCTACGTTGATATTTTAAATAGCACGACTTACTGTTACTTTATACTGAAAACAAAATGCCTCTGAAATGGGTCTTCCAGCAGGATGACCCGAAACATACAAGTCGGCTAGCCAAGGGGTGGTTTCGTATCAAACGGATTAAGGTCATGCCTTGGCTTGCGCAATGGTCCGACCTCAATTCCATAGATAACCTATGTGATGATAATCAGAAAAGCAAAAATCGCGAACTTTCGGTAATAGTGAACAATTCTTGGGAAGAAATACCTAAAACCCGTTATGATGCCGCGTCCCTGTAAGGCAGTTTTATATTATAGGGACTTTTCGACCAAATACTTCCTTTGTATCTATACATAATTTTAAGATTTACCTATGTTTCAGATACAGTTGGAAGCATTACAATTAAGTAAAAAATTTCTTCGAAATCGGCAAAAGTCCATGAACCTTGTAAGGAATATTGAAGTATATTTTGCAAACCCCATTGACCTCTAAAAACAAAATCTATATTAAATTGAAACCAGCAATAAAATGTTTTGCAACTTTCAACAGCGCTGAATCCGATTATTCCTTCAGCCAATTTGAACTTGAAGTTTGAGGTTTCAACCCGAAGCACGCTCACAGTTAAAAGATTTAGGAAAACATTAAAAATTATTTGACTACAAATCTAACTTTTCTCTTTAGTTTCTAAAATAAAGTGAGCTTATAATAAAATCGAAGCTTTCTCCATCCCGATTAGACGCAGCAACACCAGCGTGGACTGTATCTTTTCACAATGCCGCTGTATTTTATGGCCCCCAAAAAATATATATATCGCGCTTTCTCATTACAAACGACTTAAAAGCAACGATAAATATTCAATTAAAATTTGTCACTCGCCGATAGGAAATGTAAAACAGCACACACCACACACTTGTAACATAATGATGACCTTTAGCGTATAAATATTCAGCGCAGTTCACACTTCAGTGCACAACACAAACACACACACACATGCATATAACAAATATCGCAAATAAATGAGAAACTGTAATAAATTCCAAGCTAACCTACACCACTATCGGAGAGCAGGTCAAATGAACGGCCACCCGGAACACAAATGTGCGGAGGACGACTAACGAAAATGACTGCCACAAAAATCGACACCGTCACACCATTGCATACACCGCACATAGCACACACCGGCCGGCATTAAGTGTCACTTAGCGAGTGTACGTGCATAATTGCGTGGAGGGATGAGAGTGTGTCTGGCTGCGCGCGGCGACAATGTAACAAGAGCACTGTGAATGTCAAAGTCGCATTCATTTTCGCGACATTTCTACGCTGATATTGTTGTTGTTGTTGTTTTTTGCTTTTCTTCTGATTGTCGTTTCTTATTTACTTTCCTTTTGTAGCACTTTTGTTGTTGTTGTAATTTTTGTTGTTATTGTAATATTTTTTGTTGTTGTAATTCTTATTGTTTTTTGTTTCAATTCTTTTATTTTTATGTTTGTCTTCATTGTGATTGTTTTTGTTATAGTTGTTGTATTTTTGTTGTTATTGTCATTGTTGTTGTTGTTTGTTAGCCGAGTTGTCAATTCGTCTATTTGAAGCTGTTGCTCCTGCCAAAAATTGCCCAACAGCCAAGCGTAGACAGGGCAGCCGACCGACAGCCCAACCGACTGACCGTTGGTCGAACCATCCAATCGTCGAACCAAACATTCGACCACTCTCGACCATTCGAATGGGCAGACAGCTGCGACAACTAAGCGAAAACACGCAAAAGACGAAATGAGACCAGAGTGTAAAAGCCGGCAAATATGCAACGTGCTAACGCTTAATGGGGATACAAGGTGGCATTACAACAACAACAACACACACACATTATTCCGTACCTCGTAGCGCGACAACAATGGCCACAGAAAGTGGTGCAACCAACCCAACACTCTGCGGCATCTCTACACACGCCGCGCGGCGCTCAAATGTTTGAGGCGGGCATGCGCAGTGGCGCGCGGCGTTGGATGCTGCAGCATGCGAAGAGACAAGACAAGCCGGCCGGCCGGCCGGCAAAGCGCTGCCAAGGATGCCAAAAAGGATGTTGCAGTTCATTAGTGAAACGTGCGCCGAAAGCGACGGACAGCGATACTACAGACGACTCTAACGACAATTGCGGTGACGAAGACAAAGACGCAGACGACAAGGTAGTAAGGTCGGGTGTTGTTGTAATCTTAAAAGCGCGGTAAAAGCGGCGGTGGGGGCGGCGTCGGTGTTCAGTGTGACCAAAGGGCGCTGCAGTGGGTGTGTTGACGGTTTTGAAGGCATCGAATTGGTGGTGTGTAAACAAACGGGACATGTTCGTTCAAGTGAGACCAATGAGTGGCATTAGAAGACCAGAATAAAATGGGAATTTGAAAACAGTGGCAATATTGAACGGACACTTAAATGACATTGTATATATATTTAACGATTGTAACAGCGCGCCCTAATTAGTGAAGTGACTTTTTTCCAAGCGATTTTGACATTTCATTACATTGTCATTTGGGTGTCTCTTTAAAAATGAACGTGTGTGTGTGTGCCAATGCGCGCGAAAACGGTAGCAAAACGGCTGTTAAATGTAAATGTAATTAATTAAATTGAATAAAAATAAAGAAAAACAACAACAAAAAATACAAAAATAAAAAAACACCAAAAAAATATTTCGCCAAACGAAATGGATCCGGCGTTCAAGCGAATAAGCGAAATCTGCGGCGCGCAGGAGCCAAGCGGCAATGGGCAACAAGCGACAGACAGCATGAGAAGAGTTCTTCAGCTACTACAGCTACTCCAGTAGTAGTAGCTGCTGGCAGCAATATACTCGGTGTTCGCTGCTCGTTCGGTAGAAGAAAATTGCGAACAATTAGCAGAGTGTTGTTTGCCTTAATTATACGGAAAGGTCAAAATCCAGCAGCCAAGCAACCAGCCAACACCGCCAACCAACTAACCATCCATCCAGCAAACGGCGTTGTAAATCTGCACAACAACAACAACAAATGATAAAAAAATAGCCAAGCGAAAGACCAAAAACTGCGCAGCAAAAAAAGAAGAGAAAAAAGTTGAGTAACTCTTAAGACCAGCGACGCTTTGTTGGCCTATACGAAACCGGTTCCACACTACCAAACTAGTCAAGAATCATATAGTCTTCTTTCTTTAGATGTTTGCTTTTAACTTCTTGGTATTTATTGTACTCGCATTCGCACTCAGCAATTGTCTGTTTGTTGTATTTCTGTGTTTGTTGTTGTTGTTGCGGCAGCGCTTTTGGCCAAAAAGTGCGTACGTTTTAGCTGACTTTTGGTTGCTTGTGGTGTGTGGAAGAACATATCAACTTTTTTCCACTTTAATGCTAAGTACGTACATATATAGGCATTATGTATGTATGTATGTGTATGTAAGCTATGTGTTTTTGTATTTGCGTACGCATGTTTCTCAGCGCGTCCGTCCAACAAGTGCGTGCGTTAGCGTTTACTTGCTACTTAACTCTCTATTTTCTCTTCATTTGTTGGCCGAAAACAAAAATGCTGCCGCTTTTAATGGGGAAGTAAATGCCAAGAATGTGAAAAGTACACACACATACTGACATACATACAGCCTTACTATTATATGCATATTTATTGCTTTTTTTGTGGCGTTTAATGTAAGCTGTGCATTTTTAACTGTTTTTTTGGATTATACTTATTGCAGCAAATTTGCTTTAACTTGTAATTAAAAATTTTTTTTTTCACAAATTTTCAAATTTTCTTAAAATAATTCTTTAGAAAAGTGAATTTGACCATAGAAAATCCATAAAAAATTTATGAATCACGTTGATCTCCACTAAATCTAATTTAACATTTATGAACTCGAGTTTAAGATCACTTTGATCTCCACTAACACGAGTTAAAAATTTAAGAACTCGAGTTTAAGATTTTGTATTTATGAAAACTCTCTTATGTCCTTATTAACTTTGAATAAACTCCGAATTTAATTAAATTTATTATATATTTTATTACAAGAGCAGACTAAAACAACATAAAAGAGAGTTTAACACGAGTTTAAGAATGTTTGATAAACTCCGTTTTTTCATTCAAAACTACTCACAACTGATATTACATACCAATAAGCACGAGTTTATATCAGGGAAAAATAAAGAAAAAAAAAATAGGAAAATAATTTTAATAGTCAGAGATATACATACAGTGGAACTTCTCTAACTCGAATCACCATAATCCACAAAAAACATCGAGTTAGAGAGACTTCGAGTTATAGAAATGTTCATTAAAACATACATTTTTCAAAAAGCTGTAAAATATAGATTTACCCACAGTTTTAGTTATTTACTTCGCAACAAGTTGTTTTTAAATACATTAAAACGTGTATTTTGTAATTTTGTTTGTTGCAGTTTGCTATTGTTTGGCTCTTGACGTCTATATCTCATGCCTTTGATTTAGGAAATCTATAAGTATAAAATCATATTTTTTGTTTACCCCCATACGACATAGAAAGACTCTTTTAAAATTGTTCCCTGATAGTAAAATTTTATATTTTGTATGATGTCCTGGTCGAAAAGTTCGATTTATGGAAGGAAATTTGTATGAAATTTTACTTCTATTGCCACTTCAAGAGTTCGAGTTATGGAGAACTTCGAGTTATAGAAGGTTCGAGTTATGGAAGTTCCACTGTATTTCGTTTCTTTAACAATATCATCATTAATTGAATGAATTTCTGTTAATTAGTAAATTGTTCTCAATTATAAGTAGTGTCGGTAAGGTTTCATAGAGTACTTTAAACAGAAAATTACATTCCTTCGCATTTCATTTACCGTCGACTCAATCGATCAAAAATCGCTATGACTTGTAGTAAATTCAGTAGTTGCGGTACGTTCGTCAGCACGACTTTTTTTATCGTTATCCTGAATCTTTTGGGTGTTTTTTGAAACAAAATAGACTTGATATTATTACATTTCAGAAGTAAAAGCATTCAATTTCAACACTTACTAATAAAAGATATTTTTCTGATAGTTGTCAGGTGTTGGATAACTTTTTATTCCAAAAGAGTTAACTTTTTGTTCTTGGCCTTTGAACTGGTGGCTCTTAATAGCCTAAGTTTAACTGCTTTAGTCACTCGTTCTTGATGTTGTAGATATAGGATAGAATAAGACTAATTCTTCCGAGAATTTCGAAGTGATAACTGTAATTTGACTTGTTAAATTATAAAAACAAAAAGTGGTCAGGTCATTAAACTTCAGATATTTTTCATCTTGTATTCTTAAATTTCACTGTTAAAGCCGATATGATATACATTTTAGATATGACCGCAATACCTAGTTTCATATAGATATATGTCAGAAGATGCCTCGTTTAAATCTATATACAATGTTTTACAATCATTTTGAGGATTAAAAGACAATTAGCTTTGGACACAAGCGTTGAGGAATATGAGAGTTATAGGTTATAGGTCGTTCCCATATCACTTGGGTCTTGGTAATCGAAAGGGATTCGGAATTTTAGACGAGGATGGATTCAAAATTATTTTGGGAAGAATATAAATGATGTAGCACTGTATTTCAAAACCTACAGTAGGAATTTTATTGTGATCTTATCTAATACTATATACTTTTCAAAGATCCAACTTGGGCCACACATAGCATCTGTCATATAAGCCTGATCGAAAAATGTTATACACCATTGAAGGAGGAAGAAAATATAATTTTTTTCTTATGACTCAATTTCCCGGAATAGCTGAGTTTGATCGAATAGCCAGAAAAAAGTCGATTTTGCCGTATAGTGGAATGATAACTCTTATTTAGAGCTGTAAAGAGTAGTTTGGTTTTGGGATAGCTAATAGGAACTTGTATTTACTTTATATTGAATATATAGTCATGCGAACTTGCAGAATTCTTTGGTCCTAGTCATAACTTAGAACTGTTACTAATTACAGCCCCTGTTAAAATAAAAAAAAAAATCGATGTGTTGAACAGAAATGGAATTTTTGAAATTCTTGGTAAATGGAGCTGAGTTCAAGACGTTTTAAGAGACTTATTTTTTTCCGATTTGAAAGAAAATATTTTCTATTAAAGTTGACCTGTGTGGCGAGATTGAAATTAAATGACATGAAATCAGCCAATCTTAAGCGTTAAGCTACTAAGTATAAAATAATCTTGAATTATTATGAAATTAAAACTCTTAGTAAAATCATTTTAATCGTTACATTGCAATTTCTGTAAAAAAATAAAAATACATAATCGCATTCATTTGAAATGACTAACACGTCTGCTATGAATGAATAGACGCGCGCAAACGTAAGAGTAATTTATTAATTGTAATTACATATGCAACAGATATGCGACGTATACACATATGCATGTATATGTGAGTGTGTGTCATGTGAGTAAAGTGATCGCCACAGAATTGGCATTTTGCGGCTGGGAGAAAACTATTTACCCAAGCAATGCGAGTAAGTACATAAGTACATTGTTTAAAGGGCCACACAAGTGTCAATTCTCGAATCGGCAGGCGATGAAGATAATGATGATGATGATGATTACGAGAGTACAGCACAATGGCACAAACGGTGGACTATGTAATGACGAAGGCAACAATGACTAAAGTGGTAGCCAGAAGTGGAGACGACGTCGACGACACCTGTTCAACGGCGTCACATACTGGACAAATGTAAATAACACATTGCGAGACACAACACACACACACACACACACACACACACACACACACATACAAACATACGAAAGTTGCAGTTGCGTTTTATGGAATTGCAATTGCCTGAGACTATCGAGGCTGCTGCAACTACTACTAAGCCATTGACTACAACTCGCACTTGGACTCACACATAAGTCTGACTAAATCAGAAAAAATATGCTAAATATTGCAAAGCTACAAAACCACAAGGAACCCGGTGTAATATGTGCATATGTAGGCATATATATAGTTGTTGTTGTTGTTGTTATTCTCAAGTTGTTGTTGTTGTTGTAAGCGTTACTCTAGTCGTTTGCTGTTGTTATTATCTTTTACAGTGTTGTATAGCGTGTCTTAGCATAGTTGGGGTAACTTGCTTACATACTTACACACTTACAAGCAAACGGATGGACAGACATATATATAAATATATATATATATATATATATATAATATATATATGGACATTGGTACTAGCAGTTAGCTGCTGTTGTTGTTGTTTGGCTGGTCGCTGATGGTCTTGCTTGGCTTTGCACGAGATTTGTGCAGAAATCGCGCGCAGAAACAGACAGACAAGTCAAGCACACACACATATACACATATACTTACATACTTACATATATGTATTTGTTCTGTATACACTCATATGTGCGTTTACTTCTTTTCTCAGCCGATTTGATTGTTTTATGCTTGCGCGCATTGTGGTAGAAGTCGCAGCTAAGATTTAAGCCATGTCTTCTTCAAGTGTCTACTTTTCTTCTTCGTCTGCGTCGTCGTGTCGTCGCTCGTTAAGTCGCGCTTCGGACGAGCTTGGCTCGATGGTTGGTTCGTCAGTTTGCGACGAATGATCTTCCAATGTTCTTTCGCCCCAATGCTCTGCGACTTGACGCTCTGGCCGTAGCCAAACATCGCCTTATGTGCCAAATGATCAGCGCTTTGGCTTGGCTTGGGGGCTGCTGCGTCCTCGTCGGTTTCTTACTTACTTCTTTAACTTCTTCGACTTACTTACTTCGTTTACATGCTACTAGGCATCGTGTACGAGTCATTTTAGTTGTTGGTCTTTCTTATTGCCTTTCTTGTTTTGTTTTTGTTGTGTGTAGCAACTTCTTTTGCGTCTGCCGTTTTAGGTAAAAAGCCAAGCGATTTTCTTTTAGTTCTACGCTTTTATTTCTGCGTTGTTGTTGTTTTGCGAATTTTTTGTTGTATGCACGACCGCCAACACCAGCTAGCTAGCAACAACAACAATTACAACGCTTACCAGCAGTAACATCATTATCATCATAAGCAACGCCAACGCCAGAGCCACAAGTAAAGCCAAAGCCAATGCCAAAGTCAGAGCCAAAGCCATAGCCAGAGCCATCGTCGCTGTCGTGTCGTCCGTGACCACGAACTTGAAAATGCGCCACAACGCAGACACAGCCAAAGACAAGACGAGCCAACTAAGCTGAGCTCCGAACAACAAGCACCACCGGTCAGCGCGCACACACACATTTACACACGCTCACAAGCGCGCGCTATAAAACAAATCGCGCGCGCTCTGTGTGGTGGAAAAAGCGTTGCAACACCAAAGTTGCTTGCTGCCACCGCTGCTGACTGTTGCTTGCCATTGCTGCTGTGGCTCACTCGTTGTGCACGCCAAAGTGGTCGACCATCGCCAAGCCGGCTCATTTCGTTTTGCCGTGTTCATGACCATCAAACAACAAATGCGGCTGAGACGCTGTCGTTTGCCGAAGCGCAGCAGCAGCGACACGAACGAAGTTGGGCTTGAGCCGAAGTGTGCCGGCTGTCTGTCGTATGTTTGGCGCTCACGCGTTTTGCACTCTCTCATTTCAGCTGACGCTCGCTGCCGCTAGCGCTGTGATGCTGTTGCGCGCATGTTGTTGCTGCTGCTGGTTGCTGGTAGCGTCGCTTGTAATGTTGACTTTGGCGCTTGGACATGGTCAAAGCCATGAGCAAGAGCGCACGTTTTCAAATATGTGTGCAATTTTCTTTGTTGTTGTTGTGGCGCAGTGTGCGCTCAATTTGAAAGATTATTAGAAAAATTAATTTGTTTTTATATTTAGTTTTTAATTATTTTATTAAAAAAACGCGCTCTTGTAACGCGTTCAGTTAACGCGCCAATGTAGCGCTGCCGCGCGGCAACACGCACTCATGGCGCGTTTACAGCAACGCACACCCGCATTCACAAACACACACTCACACATATATGCACAGCTTCATCACCTAACACCCAAACTGCATTTCTGCTTCCTCTATGCGCTCTGCCTCTGCAACTTGCTGCATCTATGCTACCAACACCAGCAGCGCGTCAGCAATCTCAGCGTTCTAACCGCGCGGCTCAAACTTTCAAACGCGCGTCGCGCCGCCGTGTTCGATGCGGTTTGATTTGTTACTCATTTGGTCTGATGCTCGTCGTTTACTGCTTGTATTGTGCGCGCACTTGCTTCTGTGCTTGTTTCAAGCGGTTCGAACACGCGCGTGACTCGCACATTTGAACACGTCGCTGCGCTTGTTGACTATCAGCTGCTCTGGCCGTTTGCTTACCAATCAAATTCATCATCGTCATCATCAACCAAACAACCGCTTTGATTGTATCTCAACAGTGACCATCTTCGCTGTTTGCGCTGTGCCGTGTTAGTCGTCGCCGTCGCCGTTGCCGCTGCCGCTAGCGCTGCTGTTGTGTTTGATGCGACGCGCGCGTTCGACGTTTGGCTTTTGTGGAATTAGTATATGGCTGTCGCTTTTCTACAAGCCGCCGCGCTACGGAGGCTATATAAATAAGCGTAGAGACGCGGAGACTCCGAGTCTCTTTGAATTAAATGAAGCGGTGGTGTCAACAACATCCAACAGCCCACAGCGCTGGTCGTCGCAACTAGCCAAACTAGCAATTTTCAGTTTCAATTTTTGCTTATTTAAAAGTACACACAAATCATCTATATGATTTCTGCTGAACGAAAAAATATCAATTTCCAAAAAACAGCAGTTAATTAAAAACTAACCTACGCGAATAGCAAGCAAATAAACGAGAATTTTGCGAAATTTTTGAAAATTTCAAAATCGTTTTTTTACGAAAAAAAAAAAAAAAAATAAATAAGCAAACAGTGACTGCGTTAGTGCTAAAGCTTTTTGGGCAGTTAAATAATTTTTGAAAAATTACTGCAAAAGAATTTTTGTGCGAAACAAAAATTTCCGCAAAGAAAATCGCAAAAGTGTTGTGTCAAATCAAGTGCTGACCAGTGTGCTCGAACAACTGCCGAAGGACTATTACCTAAAAGCAGCAAACACTGGAAATGGATTAATTTTAAAACTAAGTGAGAAGTTCAACATCATTTTATAAGTAAATGTAAAATAAATATTTGGAACTTTTTTTTTACGAAAAACCGTATTTTTAGACAATCCTTGCGGTTTTTTAACCCAAGTGTAATATATCATAGTGTTATCTGCCTGAAAAGTGTTGAAAATAATTTGTGTTGGAAAAGCTACAAAATAAACTAAAAACTTTTTAACTGAAGTCGTGTGTTATTTTTTATGAAAAAGCACACAGGCGCCTTGAGTACGAGCAAATTCAAATCAGCAAGTGAAAAAGGTGAGTTGGCGCAGCTTCAAGCTGGTATATATAGTTTTAAGGATTGCATGGAAATTAAGGAAGAAGTTATAGTGCAAATTTGCAAATTAAACATTTTGTAATTTCGAAATTAAAAAAAATAATGGAAAATATTTTTATGAGATATTGTGAACAGTTTTTTAATGAAAAAAGGAAATTTCATTAAAAATACATTTGGCAGCGATAATTTTTAAGATAGTGCTTTAAAAATTAGGAAGTGTCTAAAAATTAATTAATAAATATTTTTTAAACGTGAAATTATTTAAAATAGAAATAAAAATTATTAAATAAAATTATGAGGTTTAAGTTTTGTAAACCTATCACAAAACTTAGACCAATTTTTGTAAAGAAAAAAATACATTCTCGATTTTGGAAAAAATATTTCAAAAAAAATTAAAAAATAAATGTTTTGAATTTCTGTATTTTTCAATTAATGTGAAACTAAGAAACTTTTTTTAATTAAAATAAAACAAAGAATTTTAAAATTTCTGAAGTATCGTTAATAAAACTGATTTTTATGAGATTTTCATATGGTGTTATAGTGGTTTTGAAGTGAAGTCAGTGTACATTGAAGTAATAAAATATTATTGAAAGTGGATAATATTTAAAAAATAAAATTTTTGTTCTAAAAATTTTTTTTTTTACCAACTTTTTGTTACAAAATTTTAGATTTGAAAAAAAGCTTAAAAAGTAATAAATATAATTATTAAATAAAAATAAAGTATAATACATTAATATATATTTTATATATTTTTCGAAATTCAAAAAAATTGGAATTTCGTTTAAAATAAAAAAGAAATAATTATAATAATATAATAAAAATAAATTGAAAAATTATATTAAAAAAAAAAAATTAAATAATATAAAAAAATAAAATAATAATATAATATTTTCCTAATATTAATAACTAATTAATTAAATAATTAAACAAATAGCTGATTATTTAAAACTTCCTTTTTTGGCATTCATATTTTTTGTTTGTGATTTTTTTTAATATTTACACAAATTTTCAAATCGAAAAATTTTCATCGTTCAAAAATTGTGCAAATTTTTCTTTAAAAAGAATCTTAAATCAAAGCCCTTTATTAAAGATATTTCATTAAAAAAAAAAAATTATATAAAAATATTAAAAAAAAAAAATTATTAAAGCTTAAAATTTTATTGAAAAATATTTTTTTTTGTTTGTTTTATAATATAAAATATCTGTATATTTAATTATGGATTCAGAAAATTTTAAAATCAAATTGCCAACTAAGAGATAATAGACGCATTCATGCATAGGGTTTGACTTGTTATAAACTTTTTTTGTTACTTGCTACATTTTATTATAAATATTTGAGAAAATCCAAAAGTGAAATTTAGTAGGAAATTTTATGCAATTTATTTCCTGCTCTCAAAGCAATTCGAATTCGTTTACGATATAAATATTTTTATTTAAATTTTTTCTCGTTAAAAATTGATGTATATATTATTTAAATATTTCCTTTAATTTTATTAAATGCTTTTTTTAGCATTTTACAGCTCTAGAGTATTTAAAAAATATTATCATATTTCTTTATTTCATTGTTTTTAGTTTTCTTTTAGAAACCCTGAACTTCCCATTCATGGTTTTATAGTTTTATGGAATTTAAAATTGTCATGCGATTTTTTTTAATAATAAGACAGATTTTTATAATTTTAATTTTTTTGAAGATCTTTTACTTCAATGGTTTTAATATATTTTTTTTAATAATGAAATTCTATAAATATCAACCACATTTCTTCCGTATTAAAAATTATTGTGGCGCATAAAAATTATGAAATACCACTCAAGTTGAATTTCCCGCATTAGCAGTTCCCAACTTTCTTATTAAAACCATAACGCAATTGAAAATATTTCTCCAAGCGTTCTTTACAAATTCCAGTTGGAAGAATTTACATTTACGAATTTCGCAGAATAACTTTACTCACGAACACACGCGGTAGATAATTGGTGCATCCCTCTATGCAACAACACAACTGGAACAAAACCGCAAAATCAAAAGAAAAACCACACACACACCCAAACACGACAAAATCAAAGCGCAAAAAATAATGTGTAATAATAATTTGCAAAAGCAACAAAAACAAAAATAAAAAGCACTTTATCGTGCAAAACAAACACACATTTCGTAATTTGCCAGCGACACCACATTATTATTTCATTCATTCATAAAAATGCTGCGGCAGTCAGCCGCAAACAGCCAACACACCCGCAACTACAGACCACATATACACTGGAGCGCTTTACATTTTAAACTTATACAAAGAGCCAGTCAGGCAGTGTGTAGTAAACACACATAGCGGCTGGGCAACTTAGCGGCAATTCATTCAGCTAAGCGATTGAGGCAGCGGCAGGCGCTTAGCGCGCTCTACTCGAACGTAAACGGAATGCACACGAGTGTAGTTATGCTGAAATTGGCGTTTAACTGAAATGTTGAACAAAATGCTTTTAAAAAGATTTTCCAAACAAGACAACTCAAAAAAGTTGGATAAATAAATAAAAACGCATAAACAGTAAAGTTGCATGGAAGGTGCGCTGCTCAACGCGCACAGCTGTGGTGGTGTTTCAGGCGTAAAGCCATGCACTGGAAGACATTCGAATAGTTTAAATAAAGATTTTGTGCTGTGTAGCACAACTTTTTGTAACTGGTTATTTATAGAGCAGTTTTGTAACTAGTTACTTTTGGGCTAAAGTTGTTACTAGTTGCACTAAAAATTTTAAATTTATAATTTGTTGCCAATTTTTCTTATAAATTAGCATTCAATTAAAAATACGAGCTTACGCTGGTAGTCACTTCTTAAACTAGTTATGAAACTACATACTTTAGTACCACTCGGTACAATTTTATTTTATTTTGTTATTACAAATACCCCACACAACTCCACTAAACTAAATTGCAATTGTTGGCAATTTATTATCACCAGCTCCAAAGCGCTCTTCACGCGGCGTGGCGGAACTCAAGTTCGTAAGCCCCGTTAATGCGCACCAAATTTACACCGTACTAATTTTGTTGATATGCTAGAAATATTTTAAATAAAACAGTTGCAGATACATTACCAAACGCACCGAAGCGACTAATGTGGGTGAGTGGCTGTGTGCGCTAGCTTAAGCTAACTGGCAGGCATGTAAGCGCTTGGTGGGTGGGCGCTGACTAGGGTAGTGGGTGAGTGAGCCACTGAGCTGGGTAATAAATGCGCGCTAGCGGAGGGGGAATGCGATGGCAACTAAGTAATTTTTTTGTATTTTCATTTTCCGCGCGCGCTCAAGCTGCATGCATTTCGCTAATGACGAGCAGCGCGCATTCCGCGCCAGCACTCACTGCCCTTTAGCGCCGCCACTCTGCGCCTGTAGTAAGTAGTGCCCCAGTCGTTGTGCTGTTTCCGCCAGGCTACAGCTTCAGTTGGGGTTGCTTGTCTGCTTGCTATTTGTTTATTTTGCTTGCGGCCGCTGTCACTGCCATGGCCATGGCCATGGACGCGTCACAGACACACACCCGGGCGCAGCGGCAGTGACCCGGCTGGCTGAAGACCACACTGCTGCCTCTTCTTTACAGCGGTCTCCGCTTTACAGCTGCCTGGTGCGCGCGGTTTCCACGTTTTTCGCGTCTTTCACCTTTGCCTGTCCTTTTCGTGGCATGCACCCCGCGTGCTAACTGCATTTTTTTGCTCTCCACACCAGCTAGGCACTCATATAGCGCTTTGTTATTTTCTTGCTGCGCGGCTGCTGCGGCACTTGTGTGCACTTGCCGCGCCGCGCTTCGAGTTCATGGCCGCATTCGCTGTGTACGCGCTACCATGTGGCATGTGTTGTGAGCAAAGTTGCAACAACCAACAACAACCATTTCTATGTCAGTTGCATATTTGCTGTTGTTGTTGTTGTCGTTGTTGCTATTGCGGCTGGGCTGCACTGCCCTGCTTGCTTGTTTTGGCACTTAATTTATGAATAGCACATTTCTCTTTGGCGTTGCTCTTTGAAATTCAAGTGTGCGCGCATTTGTTTATGACCAGCAACGCTGGGTGTTTGTTTAAGTGTGTGTTCGTGTTAATTAGAATTTATGGGTGAAGGTTGCTCTTGGCGTTGCGCTTGCGGTGGAAAAGCGGTCGCGTGAAAATTTACCTTCCAGCACATAGCTTTCTTGCAATTGTAAGAAGAATTTAATTTTGCTGCATATTTATTGCGTATAATTTTCGAAAGTTGCCAACTGTTAATTTTCGCACATTCCAATGAGGATTATAAATTCGAATTAAGTGCTTTGCCACCAATACAAACACAATATGCATTTATAACTGCTGGACAGCAAGTAGTCAACAGCCGCATGTGTGTTGCAAGCACTTAATTCAATGCTTTCAAAGTGTTTTTTTCGGCATTAAAAATGCCAAATAAACCGAAAAAAGTGTCAACAAAAATCATCTAAAAATTCTAAGCGGTCTTTGCCACAAGCCGCCTCTACACTACCGAGTCACTGCCATACACTCATATGAACTGCTGCTTTAGAGATTTTTCATCTACCGATACTTACTCCTGTTTTTTTTTTCATATTGCCCATGTTCGGTCGGTCGTGTCGGCAGTGCCGTTCATTTACAACAAAAGTCAACTCGTTCATATTTTATGACATTTTCATTTTACTGCCACATGTGCCACAAACACACATACACACACGTACACACATTTGTTATTTATACTCACAGTGTATGGTAAATAAAGCACACACCGGACTGAGACATCCGCTCAGACAGCTTTCCGCTGCCCTTTCACGTGTGCACTTGCCATGCACTCCATTGCACTTACTTTGGTTTGGTCCATACTGTTGCAAAGTTTACAAAACCTCAACGAGTCTGCTAAAAATTGTTTAGCAAAAAGTGAGCAGAAAAACTTGCAAAAATAATAAAAATGGCAAAGTAAGACATAGATTTGTGTATAGTTAAAAAATGTCATATTTTTGGTAGAACACAAAAAATTAAGTGAAAACTAAGCAGTAGTCCAGTGTAGCAAGGATTTTCAGTGAGATTTATGTACTTAGATCAATATAAATAACTCATTCCAATAACCAAAAAGCAAAGAAGATTTACTGTATATAAAAAAAATTCACTCAAAATCTCACTCAAGTTATTTTATTGAAAGTACTCAGCAGTTTTTGAGCTAGTTAATTTATTTTAACTTATTTTTTACCCACATACCACTACGAAATTTATAAAAAAAATTTACACTCGATATTTTTTGAGTGAGTATTTGTTTATTGAGTGAATATTTTTTTTGTGTGAGTTTTGAGTTGAAATTATTAAAAACTTTTATGTTTGTTCATTTCAACGTGCTTTTCACTATGAATAATAAAAATCTAGTGGGGAAATTTAAATACTCAATAATAAATATTTACTAGTTTTATGAGTGAAAGTTTTAATTGGCAATTTTTGTGCTCTTTCAAGAAAAATAAGCTGAAGAGTACTTACAATTTAAGAATTTGTGGTGAATTATATTACCCTATAAAAATTACTTCAGATTTCTTCGTTGAAATCAAATTTTTTCAAAGCAATTAAACTCGAAATTCAAATTATAAGTTATTCAATGTTCATTTTTGAATAAGTTTTGGATTGACATACACTGAAATCGCCGAAATAATCTTATTCAAGTCTTGAAAAAATATTAAACAAAAAGTCACTCAAACTCAACAATTCCACTGAACTTGATATTGCGTTATATTCAATGCCGAATCGTTTTTGGCGCTCAAGTATCATAGAAAGAGCATATTCCGCTTATCTATGGGTATTAAATCATTTAAGACAAAAAAACTCAAAATGTGAAAACCACTCATTTCAAAAGCAAATATATTTTTGTCAAAAATAAAGAAAATTTTTGCAGAATTTTATCTAAAACTCAAACCAATTTCGAAATACTTTACTTTTATTTTATGTGTACTCACTCATTTTTGAGCACATCATTCCACTCAAACATCAAAAATTTCCAGTTCAAAAATTTCCTAACGCCCACTTAAGAGCTGTCAACTTACAACCACATCAATAAAGTCACGGATGCCTTACAGTTTTAAATCAGTCTGACGTTATGCTGCAAAGCAGAGTATAAAGTCACAAAGGACCGTTAACACACAGGCACACTCACTCACATGCAAGAATGAGTATAATGAAACTCGAATGCAAACGACCGAAAATAAAAATCGAATAGCAATGTGTCGTGTGTAACGGGACCAACAGCCAAACACAAACAAGCAGACCAATGAGCGAGGCGAGGGAGCGAGAGATTAAGAAGGGCATTTATGTAGTTGTAGTTGTCTGTGTGTGCAGGGTATATGCAAGGGTAGGCAATAGTTCACAAGCAATAACGGCAACGGCAGCAGCAGGTGTTTGGAGTTTATTCAGCGCACATTCTGCACAAATTGTTTGCGCTCAAAGGCGTTTCATGTATGTGTATGTTTGATCAACAAAAATAAAAGCAACAACAACAATAACGAAAATGTTGCCAACTCGCATATTTATCATAAGCCATGTGTAGCTGTGCGGGGCGATGTATTGGTATTTGCTGCCTGTGCTTGTATGGCAACGAAGTTGGCAACAAATATGTGATTTATATGCGGCAAACCCACACACACACACACAGAGAAAAGCGCTTAACTGCATGCAGGATTTCGTAGTAATATTTTTTATGACTATAACTTTGCTGCTTTGTCGTCTGCGCACTTTTTGAGAGATTTATTGATGGGCAAACCGAAAGTGCTACAACGCCAACATAAACACAAAAAATACACACAAATACAACAAAAAAAAAATAACAACAAAAATAGTAAAAAATACCGCAAAATGAATATGCTAAAAAATTCGTAAGCACAAAAGCCCTCGCAAGCTGCAGGGCTACATTGGCAAAAACACAGAAAATACTTTTTCCACAACTTGCAATATTGAATGGCACAGCTGTGCCACAACCGGTGAACTATGCAAAAATGGCCAAAATGCCAAAAAATCGAACAAGAGCTAAAGCAAAAAATTCTTAAAAAAGCTTGAACCGCAAAAACACAACCATACAAGTGCCTGCGTGTGTGTGGTGTGTGTGCGGAACAGGATTTATATGCCATTTGTCTAGTTGGCAGCGGAAGGAACTCTGCTGCCGCTGCCAGGCTTGTCATGAAAATTCAGATTTTTTAAGCAAATGCGCTGTCACGCTGACACTTCTGGCAATGTCAATGTCTGTCTGTCTGCAATATAAAATTTGACGGATGTTGATTGAGTGCTGGTTTTTAGCGAGTTGCTGCAGCATGGATTCTCATCTAAAATGGTATGCGAGTTGTTAGGCAAGTAGATTATCGCAAAGATATGCGCTGTCAGTGTGTGATGAACTAATTTAACTGTCAATTGATATATTATAAATCTCTTGAGGTAAATAAATTGCTTCGAATAGAAGAAAGTTAAAAATATTTAGAAAATATTAGAAAAAATTAATGAAATAAAATAAAATAAAATAAAATAAAATAAAATAAAAATAAAAATAAAAATAAAAAGAAAAATAAAAATAAAAATAAAATAAAAATAAAAAAAGAATTTAAAATAAAATAAAATAATTTAAAATAAAATAAAATAAAATAAAATAAAATAAAATAATTTATAATAATTTAAAATAAAATAATTTAAAATAAAATAAAATAAAATAAAATAATTTAAAATAAAATAAAATAATTTAAAATAAAATAAAATAAAATTGTACATTCATGCAAAATGAATAAGAATAAATAAAATAAAATAATTTAAAATAAAATAAAATAAAATAAAATAAAATAAAATAAAATAAAATAAAATAAAATAAAATAAAATAAAATAAAATAAAATAAAATAAAATGAAATGAAGTAAAATAAAAAAAAAATAAAATTAAATAAAATAAAATAAAATAAAATAAAATAAAATAAAATGAAATGAAATAAAATAAAATAATTTAAAATAAAATAAAATCTTATTCTTACAAGTAATTTTAAATAAAATAAATTTAAATAATTTAAATACAAATTAATGAAACTAAAAATTTTACATTCATGCAAAATGAAAATAAGTGAATAGCTCACTCACATGACCAAAAAGCTAAGAAAAGTTACTGTATTTAATTACTAATTTTTAATTTATATTTGAAATAGTAGACGAGAATTTCAAGTACTCAATTATAAGAATTGAAAATTATAGAATGGCATCTATGTATATTTGTATGCACAATACTTATACATATTTATACATTTTTTACTGCCTACAATAATTTTCAAAATTATTCCGCAATCGTTACTTATCTTTTCCCCCAACTGCCTCAACATAACTTTCACTTAAAAGAGCATAGATATATATGTATGTATGTATCACATGGGTAAAAGTTCGTGTGTTCATCCTTTTGTTTTAAGGCACATCGCAACAGCGTTAAAAAACACTTAAAATAGGAAATTCGGTCCGTTCACGGAAGACAAACAACGACCCTTAAATATTATGTACTTATTTATTGTTGTTGTTGTTGTTGTTGTACGCGGAAGACTTGTGAGTTACAATACAATATACTTGTATTTTCGTCTAGTCGCTGTCTGCTCCAGAAAATGCTGGGCGGATGGGCGTCCAGCCGCAGACCCAAACAAGCATACTCACATATGTATATGTACATACCAATAAACATACACACGCAGCTGTACGGTGTAAGTTGCCAAAAAAATTTATATCTACTTCAGCAGACAAAACGCCCAGCTTCCGCTTGGAAGTTTTCAGTTTCTTGCGTTACACAAAACTGGGAAGAAATCTTCTATATACATATATTTTGTAAATATATACATATATATTTTCCAACCATTTATATTTGCTCATGCATCAGACAGGACATGCACAGCCGCATTTCAATGCCAAAGGCGCTATGCGTAAAGCACGTTCTCGATGCCGTCGCCGCAATGCAGTGTTGCCACAGTGTGGTAAAATGAATAAATAAAAATAAAATAAAAGGAAATAAAAACTTTAAATAACATAAAAAAGGCATTTCCAAGCTCAGCTGGCACTTGTTGGGCTGACTGAATTTATATACTTCCTATATACATATATATTGGCATACGCACATATGATATATATTTATTTGTGTGTGTGCCTTGTTTTTTGGCAACATTTCCGGTTTTCCTTTATTCATTGTTGTTTTTATTTTATTTTTTTATTTTGGCGCATACCCATTGTAGTAAAAGTCTACGCGTAAAAGTGAAAAGCCACCGGCGACAAGTTCTATGAAGTTGTCTCTCTAGCTTGAGTGCTTGGAATGCGGAAAATTGAAGGTTCAATTTAAGTTGTGGAGTGGTGGAGATTTTCAGATTTTCACATTGCTTTCGGTTAAAAATTTATAGACAGTGCAAAAAAGAGCGTTTGATGTGTCACAGTAGACATACATACACATATAAAAATAGATATATTTTCGTTTTGGATATATATATTTACTGGTATAGGAATCAAATACACTTTTAAGGGTACGGAAATGCTTTTATTATTGACCGGAACATGCAATTAAGATTGAGAAGTTAGAGAAATTGTGGAAGTGTAGCAAAAAAAAGAGAAACTAAATTGTGTTTTATAAGAGAGATAGAATTGCAGCTTTCAAAACAAGAAAATTTTACACAGAAAGATTGTTAAATTATAACTTTTTTCATGAATTTTTTCAAAAATTATTATAATAAATTTAAAATTATTTCTCAATAATATATTAAATTTAATAATAAAAAAATAATTTGGAAAAATATTACAAAAAATGTTTAAATTTATAATAAAAATATAAAAACATTATTTATAAAATTATATATTAAGAATTAGCTTAAAATTTATAATAAAAAAATTAAATACAATAAAAAAAAATAAAAATAAAAATAATAAAAAAAAATAATAAAAATAAAATAATAAAAAAAAAAATAAAAATAAAATAAATAAAAATAAAATAAAATAATTAAAAAAAAAATAAAAATAAAATAATTAAAAAAAAAAATAAAAATAAAATAAATTAAAAAAAAATAAAAATAAAATATTTTATTTTTTAATTTTGCATTAAATAAAAATCAATTATAGTGCAAGATAATTTATTCAAATATAAATTTAAAGGAAATAAAAGTTAATATTCTTATTTTTTGTAACGACCAATTTTGAATTTTTAATAACCACATAAATGTAGGGAAAATATTAAAATGACCAAATTCACTAACAGAACAAAACAGCAGTCAAAAATGTTACTCATACGCCGTGGACACAGCAAAAGCTGCTATTCATGGTCGGTAAACAATAACTCTTTTGATCGCACACGCGCCACAGATTTTTCAAAAATATTGTACTGCATTTTGCCTCTATTAAATGCTACTATAAATGCTGACAGATAATAGCATTCTTGAAAAAAATTCAATAAAATCAGAAAATCACTGAAAAAGCATGGCCGCGTGAATACCGAGCATTATTTCCGATGAATTTTTCCAATTACAAATTTAAATATTTTTTTCACACACACACTTTCGGCAGTTAAGGTAAATAATTAAAAACCTCCGCTTACAAAGTGCGCTTAGCGCTGCGCCCACAGTTAGTGCTAGTGTTATTGTTGTATGTTGTGGACATTGAAATTTCCAAAAATTCAGCGGTTCATCATTGAACATTTTGTATATCGGCAAATATTTTTTAGTATGTGTTTTATAGTTGTTGTTATTGTCATTGTGTGTACGCGTGTGTGTCTTTTTTTTATCTAGTTGACCATCGTCGCTATTATGCTGGCGATGACTGTACGCGATTACTAAGCGGCTTATTGTGCAATTGGGCGTGCTTGCGATTTTCGAACTTTATTATTATTTATTTTTTATTTCATTTCATTTCACTGTACGCTGACAAGGTTGTGCATTTTTGACATTTCATTGTTGAATGATAACTGTATTTGGCTGACAGGTGATGACGTGCCAGCATGAGGTGCGTTACACTATAGTGTAAGTTAGGCGGTGTAGTCATTTCCTTGACATTTTTTGAAGCACAATTCGTTATGCTTAATTATTGAAAAGATATTTCCCCGTTTTGTGGTTTGAAAATATAGTTGAAATTTGGAAGTTAACTTTTTATTTTAATTTAATTACTTTTTAATATTAATTTTTTTTTTTTATTTGAATTCAAATTTTTAAGGCTTCATAATTTTTTTCTGATAATTTCTTGATTCTCATCTAATTCTTATTATTTTTTTTATTTTAATTTAAATATTATTTATTAAAATTTAAAATTTTTTTGCACTTCTCTTTAAATCACTTTGCTCTTCTACTTCACTCACTGACGACTTCCGAATTACTTGCGCATAATTTGCGTTTCATTTCGTAGAAAAAATTTATTTTGCTCGCACTTAAAGCTCATTAGCAATGATTTGGCACAACGCTAAAAGCAACAGGAAATTGGTGTTGCCAATTATAAATATTTGCGAATTTTTGCCAACGAAATTTGTCCGAAAAAAAGTCAAATGTAGCGAAATGCGAGCAACTAAAGAAATAACATTTTTTTGCAAAGTGACATCAATTTATTGAAAATTCACCCAGTAAACCAAAATGTTATGAAACTCACTTTTTTATTTGAAATAATGTTCTTTGTGTTCCAGAAGCGCAGTTTTATGACTCACTTTAATTACTTTTATATTTTAAACTACTCTAAAACTCCATCAGCCCATAAGCTTTTGGCTCACTGGGTTGCTTTTGAGCAAATAATTACTTAGCAAGTCCACTTTTTCTCATACGTTTACATGTGCCAACAGCGTGTGCACATAATTACGCTAATTTATTATAATTTACTTTAAATTCAATAAATAGTTTCTGAAATTGGTCGAACAAAGCCACATTTTCGCATACTCCAAGTCATTACAAATATTTGGTTAACAAACTGCTCTGCAAAAAAGAAGCAACAAACAATAAAAGTTAGTGGCAAAAAAGAACCTTTCAAAACGCTGTGACTGTCAGTGAGCAGCATCAGTTTGAAGCTGAAACAATTAATTTTGGAAATTCCAGTTTTTTTTCTGTGTGTGCCACAAAGCAAGTGTGTTTAACTGTTTACGGTTTCAAACATCTTTCACTGCTCATTTGCATTTGCTTTTTGCTTTATTTTCTTCTTCTGTTCTTTTGTTCGATTATTAGCATTTAATTTCTTCTGCTGCTGCTGCCAACCTGTAATTATGCCATTCTAAAATCCTAACTCACATACATACATATTTAATTAGTTACTCAAACTGTTTGAATTTTTCCATTTTTTTCAGTTTGCTGTGTTGCGCCGTTTATTTTTAAAAGCTGACGTCGCTTTTACCATTACACCGTTATTTTTTCCAATATTTTATTGCGACTTTTCAAATTCTTCGCATTATCTTTTGCAAACTCTCTTTCACCGTCCAATGACAGTTAGCTCTACACAAATTTATTGCATAATTAATAACCGTTTGCTTATGTTTTTTTTGTAATTTATTCATATGTCGTGATGTAGCTTTGGCAGAATTTCTCAAAGGTGAATCACTCCCAATGGCTGAGTTCTACTCATGCGATTTAAAAAAAAAAGAAATCTTTGACCACTGTATAATTTTTGTTGTTGTTGTTGCTTATTTTATATGTAAGATTATTGTAATTTTGTTGTTGTTGTTATTATAGTTGTTATGTCTGATTTCTTAATTTCGTAATCAAATAGGATTTGGCGTAAAAAAAGAATTAGTTGTTGACATGCAGAATTGCGTTGTTCTTCTTATAATTGTTATATTGTTACTAAAAATAGCGAAGACGTGTTTAGAAGAAAATGTTTAAGCTAATAATTAGCAGTATTATTACTGAAGCGCTGTATACACTGGGGGTCTAAGGCGGCAAATGATGTGCAGACAATAGTTAAAAATGAATAAACATAATTAAGATGAGAAAAATATTATGTAAGCATTTTTTATTTTTCGAGTCTAATAACACAATTTAAATAAATAAAAAATAAATAATAATATTTAGAATTAAAAAAAAAATATTTTAGTTAAATAATAAAAAAATAAAAAAAGTCTGGCAACACTTAAGAAAAGTATTTTATTTTAATAAAAAAATAATTTGTTAGCGTAGCTTTAACAGTAATAAGTTACTTTGAATATTTTTATTCATATTTTATTATCAATATTTGGCAACCCTACAACTAATATTTAAAAATGAATAAAAATTTTTGGAAGAAAAATTAAACTTTAATTGTAGCTACAAAAAACTTAACTCACGCTTCAGAAAATCTAGTTAATTTTAAAAAATATAATACATATGTGGCAACCCTACACCAAATAAAAGCTTCTTATATGGATTTTAAAACAATACAATATATAAAAACTTTAATTGAAGATAGAAAAAAGTTCCATAATGCTTCAAAAAATCTAACAAATATGTGGCAACCCTATAAAAAATAATAACTGTTTATATGTTCTTTATAAGTATTAAGTTTACGATGGCAACCCTATACAATTAACAATTTTTTAATAATATTAATTTAATTTTTTAATTAATTTTTTAACAATACAACCAATAATCATTGAGAAGATTCCTCCAATTGTTTAGTTATAAATTTAAAAAAACATAGCACAAAAAATATTTTTGAGGTTATGTCACTGAGCAAAAATATATCAACATTTTTTTTTTTTTTTTCAATAATTTCTGCGTTATTAATGCTGTATTATTTTTTAAATAATTTTTTTCAAATTTAAAAAATCATTCAAATCACATAAATCAATTTACCACAAATTCGAAATTTGATTTCTAATTTCCTCACTAATAAATTCTCTTATCGCTTTTTATTAGTTCGATTTACCAAACGCCATACTTCAAAAAACGAACTCAAGTGCTTTTTGCAATATTTTCTTTGCAAAAATTCAGCAAATTTTACAAAAATAATTTTACTCAAGAGTTTTTGAAAAATCTGCAAATCAAATGCATGCTTAGCTCTGGAAAATCTCAAGTGGGTTCACCGACGCATTTTCCAGATTTTTGCGCAAAATCACACAACAACAAGTAAACAAAAACGTAAATTAAAACAAATAATTCACCCAATAACTATGCAAATAAAACCAGAAAAACTTGAAAAAACACTTGAAATAGTGACCAACTGACTTACCTAATTTACGGCTGAGTTCAGGCGTTCACGCTGAAATGAAAAGAAAATATTTTGTTTTTAGGCTTTTGAAATAAAAAAAATATAATTTGGTGATCGCGTCAAATTGCCGCAAAACCGATAAAAATCAATAAATAAATCAAACAAGTTTTATTTGTAATGCGTAAAACTATTTTAAGAGGACAATTTATAGCTATATAGTCTATAATCGAGGCAGAAGATGAGTAAACAAAACAAAATGCGAAAATTTGTAAATATATTTTTAAATATTATTAAATGCCATAAAAAGCTATTTGTTAAGCTTTAGAATATATAAATTATATGCGGAAGCTGCGGCGATCACTTACTGAGTACTCAAAGAACTCGAAAAAGATCGAGCGTTGCCCTTTAAGTGATCTATGTATGTACTGCATGTATTTACGAGTACTTTGTAGAGTCATTTACGGTTTGTATGAATTTTAAATGCTCATAAATATTCCAAACTTGACTCTAAAAAAATATAAATATAGTAAACAATTGTTTTTTAACGACACGATGACAATGCCGTCGATCAAGTTATTTTAAAAATTTATTACAAAATTAAAAATTATGCACAATAAATTATGCATTTATAAATAAAACAACAACATTTAACGTAGCTCATACTAAATTGGCGCTTAGGAAATATTCTCACTGCTAGACGCTTGAGCCCTCTGCTCACTCATTCATCGAACAGCTAAATGGCTTTTAGCTAATTCGCCGATCGTGATTACTGTTATCGCGATCGTCACAGCCTTTTCAGCTTTTTTATGGTTTCACATGGCAATGCTAATGTTCGCTTGTTGGGTTTTAGCACAAGCGCGCTCATTGATCAGTGATCGTCAGCGGCATCACTTTAGTGCTGTTGTTGAGGTGCTGAGCGTGATGGTCATGTGCATTATTTTTCACATAAATGTACAGCTGTTTGTAGGTTTATTTATTAACTACTTATTTATAGTTTTATAGTGTTTGTAAATAGGCTTAGACAATTAGGTAAGTGTTGATCGTGTACTTCATAGCCGATCTTTGGTGATGCTCAGTATTTTTTTAATTAAAATCATTGAAGTTATTATTTGTGATTATTTCTGTGGGGTCTTTCGATTTCAATTGACAGTATTGATATTAAGAGCTAAATAAGATGTTTAAATATTTTTTTTTATTAATTTTTATGAATTTTACTATTTTTTTTAAATATTTTTCAAGTGATCTTATAATTAATACATTTCTTTTCTCTTTATTTTCAGGTGCGTCTCAATACTTTTATTTCTAATATATGTGGTTAAATTAAAGATTAAGTAAGTAAATTATTAAAAGAAAAATATTTAAATATTTTCAATTTTAAAAAATATTAAAATATTTCCAATTCTACTTCAACCGATATTGAGGCTCTAAATAGCTGTTTCTTTCAAGCTAATTTGTCTATATTAAACATAGCCATTCACTAACAACACAAATCCGGTGCAGTATGTCACACAAGCCAAAGAGCTAAGCGTATTCAAATGTTGTGTGACACACAAAAAACTACAATTGCCTGCGAGGCGCCACAGCTGGCGGCAGACGCAGCGCGCAAAAAAAGCGTTAGCCATGAAAATGCTTTAGAGCAGCAGCAAAAAAGACAAAGCGTTCAACTTTTGCCTGGCGCAAAACTCAATTTCTAAAACAAACTCGATTTTATGCCACGTATGTGGCGCATATGTAGCTCTAAGCGCGTCACGGAAGCTGCGTCACAACAGCTGCCCAGCGGTCGCGGAATAGTTCTTGGCCTCATTGACCATTTGCGGGCGGCGCGCGCTGCGTTAGACTCCAGCCGGCCATTGTGTACTTTCATTACGCCGACTGTCACATAAATCACAACTGTGTAGAAAAAGCGAGCAACGCCACCGCCGCCACCGCGCTGTTATAGAACTTTTTCTTTCAGACCCCATGCGCTTTGACACTTTCTTCCGTTGCAGAGTGTAAAGCGCAGATTTTTTGTTTGCAACAAATTCTGTCATTTCTCGGTACGCGGTACAATTCTACTGGCGTAGAACAATAGCCATTGGCGTTGCACACAATAGAACTTCATCAATGGCGACGACTTTTGTTGCAAGCAAGCAAATGCGCAAATGGGGAAGCGCGTCTGTTGAACGCGTTTCGAAGCGGTTTTTTGCGCGCCGCTATTCCCCAGATCTACCCGCGCGCGCGCTGTGTACAGCAGCCAATTGTAAGCCGCATAATTGTGCTCTAACTATGTTTGTAACAACAGTAACTGTGTAAGCACAAAGGCCAAAACGAGGAAAAAGCACACTTTATATTTGTCAGTTGGAGCCAACAAGTTAACAGGCTTTGGTCGCGCCGCGTACACAATAGCGCCATATATGGCGGGGAGAAATTGCTTTTCTGCAAAACAAGTGAAAATTTTGCTGCTGTGTGCTGATTCTAAGCCAATATGTCGATATAGTCGATGGCCAGTTAGCTCCCCACTTGCCACAACATGACTTGTGAATGGCAGCGCTGTTGGCAAGTTCGTTGCGTTCAGCGGCAACTGTCGCGCATTGAGTCACACTCACGGCTGCGCGTCGCGTCGGTGTTCCGATTTTACGCTTTTATTGTGTCAACGCGTTCGCGCGCTATAACAGACTAGGCGGCGCGACGCGACGCCGCGCATTAATCTCCTCCAGTTCTTTCGCGGCTGCGCTTTTTGACATCGTTTTGCGTCTGTGTTGTTTTTGTAGGCGCTGTTAATTGCCAGGGCACTCATATTGAGCGCACATATGTAACAACAAGTTGTCATTAAATATAAATATAATGAAAAATCATTCTTGCTAAACAAGCGAAAGTTTCACAGGCAGGTGGTGTTTACTGTTTGCGGTCGAGTAGTTGTGGGTGTGAGTACTTTCTTCCGCTTCCACTTAAGGAAATCAGTATGTTACAAGATTTGTCTGGCATATTCTTAAGACCTTATTAGGAGTTGGTCGCACCTGATTGAAAGTTGAGATTTATGATTTATTGTGTGAAATTAGGTTACTTGAAGCTTTAAGAGCAAATGACTAAGTTGACTACTTTCATTTGCGAAACGGTAGCGGATTTTGGGGATTACTTGATTTTCGTTGACTGAAAGCGAAATTTGAGTCATTTTGACCATGATCTCATTGTAACATAATATGAATAGATAATGGATTTTTGGAGAGTTTTGAACTTTAACTGGCCAAGGGCGTTCTTCGAATTTCGCTATTACTATTAATTTTATGTTGGAATTTAACCTTTTAAGTTTAAAATTTAGAAATAGTAATATCTTGAAATTTCAAATTTATTTCGAATTTGGAACAATTATTAAATTTCGAAATTCGAAAATTAATTTTGTATTTGAAATTTCGAAAATTAAATTGAAATATTGGAGTTTATATTCCGAAAATTATTTTAGAGTTTTTGATTTTCGAACTTCGGAAAATATTAAAATTCGAATTTCGAAAAAAATTCGAATATTGAATTAAATCTAAAAACTTTAGGTTTTAAACATTTGTTGTACATCAATTTATATGGCGCCGAACTGCGAAGGAGAGAGAGAGGTGGCGCACTATCGTCGATTCGGCTATAACCGGCTAAACGGTTGCAACGCCAATCACATACATACATACTTTGGTTTCTACCACCAATTTGAATCAATATCATTTTAAAAGCAAACCAAAAACCGTAACTAAATTACCTATTTAACCGCAGTTTTCAGCGTTTTTTGTGGGTAATTTAAGTTAATTTGAGAGCGTTGGCAATGTGTGGTAATGAATATAAAGTACCCAGAACCTGTCACGCAACGCAAACATTCAAAGAAATACGATATTTGGGTCACTTGAGAGTCAGCAACTCTTGACTCTTGAAAACAAAAACACCGCCCACAACAACAATAAGGTATAATAATAAAATAACAAATTATCACACACATTGGAGTGGCAAACACATTCATTCAAACAACAACAAAGCGCAGCGTTTGAGCTGTCAAAAGCGTGTTGCCCCGCTTTGCTCAAACTTCGACACGCACACACACCAACACAGGTTCACAAAGAGCTGCGTGAGCGTTAACAACAACGCTGCTGCCATTCAATTCGCACAGCGTCTGTGGCTGCGTGCCTCCGCGCGTGAGCACGAGTTAATTGAACTGATTTTTCCGCTGTTCTACTCGCCTCATTGTTGTTGTCAGCATTGTTATACGCGAATTTATGCGCTAAAAGCATACTTTGCTATTTTTTATTTTATTTATAATTTATTTATTTTCTTCGAAATAAATTCACGCATAATTTATGATAACAGCGAGTGTTCCACATCGTGTTCGTTTCTTCTACGTCTCATTGTCATACACATACATGCATACAATTATTATATTGCACGAAGGCGTTGCGGCAGAATTAGCACGCTGGCATATAAATAATAATAAACTAAATTGAATAGTTCGCGCGTCCGCGATAAACATCTCGGCATTAGGTCAATCCGCAGTGGTACCGATCACAAGCGAAAGTTCAAAGAATGGCGGTCTTTCTAAAAGAATTTGGAACTCGCTTTGTGGCGTAACTTTTGTATTGTTGAGAAGGTTGGAAGAAACACTCTTTTATTTGGATTTTGATCTAGTACATTGATATGAATTGAATGTGGATATATAGACTGTGGTTGGATTGGATGTAGTAAAAGTAGAAAAATTGAAGAGCTAGATGGGGATTTACACAGTAAAAAAAAAAATCTTAGATGTAGTTGAACACGAAAGAAGAATTCTGTTAAAGTTTTAACCCAAAAAAACATTATAGCATACCTTTAGGGTTGGAACTAATTTTCAAAATGGTTCGAAATATGAAAAGAATTGAAAAATCTCTGCTGTAATTAAACACGAAACAATATTCGTGATTAAATAAATGGTTTTCACTTGGAAAATATAACATAGCATACTTTTAGGGTTGGGACTAATTTTAAAAATCCCGCAAAATATGAAAAGAAACGGAAAATGTCTGCTGTAATTAAACATGAAAGAATATTTGTGATTAAAAAAAATGGTTTTCACTTAGAAAATATAACATAGCATACCTTTAGGGTTATATGGCAAAGTTTCAAAAATCTACAGAATAGGAAAAAATTTGAAAATTTTCAGCTCAGGATGTCATATGTAAGCATCTTTATCGATACTAACTAATATTTTTGATTTTATTTAAATATTTTGTGCCAAGAAAATTTCGAAAACCATAAAAACTCATTAAATTACAACAAATTTGAACAGTTTTTGAAAAAATAAAATTGTATAAATTTAGTTAATGGCAAAATAAAAATTTTAATTAAAAAAAAATATTTTTTTACTAAAAATATAATATAGCATACTTTTAGGGTTGGATCTAACCTTCAAAAATCTGCAAACTTTGAAAAGAATTTGACAATTTCTGGTGAGGATTTCATATACGTGTTTCTTTATCGATAGAAACTTAATATTTTTAAACCATACATATTTCCAGACCTAGATGAAACAAAAATTTGAAAAAATCAGGAAAAAAAATTCAAATTTATCGTTTCGAAACTTTGTCAATAAAATGCAAAATAAAATATAAAAAATGCCTACAACCACACTCCAACCGCATAAATCACATTTGTCAATCAAGAAAACTTTATTTTTATCACATAAACTCCACCGCAGCCAACTACAGACATTGCTTCAAAACAACTGTCAACTCGATGCCAACATTTATTTTTATAACTTAATAAAAGTGCTTATAATAAATAATAAAAATGGACGCCCACCGAGAGCGGCTGTCATAAAACGACGCGCTGACACACACACACACGTAAACTAAATCGAAATGTACGCAACGAAAATGTAAAAATATGGCAATAGCATAATGCCTGCAACGAGGTGCCAAGGCAACATTAAGATGGAAAAGGCAACCGCAGCAACAACAACAAACAATTGCATTGCCCAGCTAAGTGGCTGATTGCGCTTTTCATCTTATGGCATTGCACACACACATACACATGCCACATGCCACAAATCAACAACAATTTGACACTGCAGCAGGCTGCCTTCAACTTGCTTAAGTGTCTGTCTGCGCCGTCGATTGCAAATTTTATTGCCTCAATTTACATAAATAAATTATTGAGAAGACTTAACCAAAGCAAATATTCAAATTAAGGAGCACACAGCCAAGTGAAATAAAATCTCAAGTAGAAAATGCTAGAAAATCTAGGAAAAATGTCAGCGCGCCGCCGCCAGCTATGGCAGGCGCTGTCGGTTGGCTGGCAGCTTGGCAAGTTGGCAGCGCGGCACAGCGCCTACTCAGCAATGGCAGGTGGGCACAGAAGTCGAGGCAATTGTGCTGGTGCGCGCGGCGACAATGCGAAGGATGCACTCAAGTGCTTTAATTGAGACAGTCGCACCGCACAGCAATGCCTGCTGCTGGTGGCAGTGGTAGCAGAAGGGGATAGGGCATTGCATTCCAAGACATACTGGCATGCAAAGCAAAAGCGCCTTGCTTGCTAGCCTCACAAAGTCGTTATTTGCACAAACAAGACATAACAAAGGCGGGCAATAAAGCAAATGCAACAACAATAATAACAACAGCAAAGACAGCAGCATTGTTGTTGTTGTGCCACCTCTAAAAACTCGCACAACGCGGCAAAGCGCCTTAATGTATGCACAAACAGGCCACCAGGGAGTTGCATCGCTGTGCTGTGCTTTGGAGCATGGCGGCGCGCTGTTAAAGCAAAGGGCGCGCCAACAAGAAGCTGCTGCAACGAACAACAATTGCTGTTGCTGTCGCTACCTTACAGGTGCACCGCCAGTCGACAGCTTGCATATATTTCACTTTTCATATTGTTGTTGTCGTCGTTGCTTTTAGAGGCGGCATTGCTGGCAATTTTTATTGGCTTTTATTTTATTGTCGTCTTCTCTTCTTCTTCTTATTGCAACTCTTTGGCAGCTCAGCTGTCAAGCGCACCTTTGATTTGTTGCACGTTCGCACACGCACACATACTCACTTGAGTGCAGTCAACTGTGCCGCCTAGCGCGTTGGTGTGGAAGCAATTGACGCAAATAAAGTGTAGCGCGCGCTTCTAAGGTGCTCTGCATATATGATTGTGTGTGTCTCTCAAGTGTGGCACTTAGTTTTGTGCGCCCGTGAATAGTTGGCGGAAGCAAGTAGATGTGTGTGTGTGTGTCAAATATCAAAGACTCAGTGAAATTGTTTGTTTAGATTGGCACACAGCCACATACAATCTTGTATGGTGAGAAGGAGTAGTTTGAGTAAGCTTGTAGGTTTGAGTGATAGTTAAGCGTCGCAGGTAAACATGAAAGGTTATGTTTGAAGAAAATGTCAGAAATGCAAAGAGCCGGAAGCGGCAAAAAGCGATTAGAGGAGAATGTGCTCAGCTAATATAACTTTCAAGCAAAAATTAATTGTCTGTTGTGACATGACTGCTTTGATCGCCGAACTTATGTGCTTATTAGTTAAAGCATTTTATTTGTATTTTATTAAAGATAGTACGAAGTAAATCCCTTAAAAACCATTATTCGGCAGAAACTCAAGCAATTTATTTAAAAAAATGTCCCATCACATTTCAAATTCCACAATTTTTTTTTTAATATTAAAAAATTAAATAAAAAAAATATTAAAAAATAATTAAATAAAAACAATATTTACAAAAATCTTAAATTAAAAAAAAAGTTTTCTAAGAAAACTCATTTGAAAAAAAACGTAAGAAACTGCTGTTAATTATATTTTATTGCTTTGAAATAATAAATTTTACTTTATTTTATAGTTACCACCCTCCTTGCATTTAATTGCGCCATAAAATTTTATTATTTATTTTTACATAATTTCGATAAATATTTATTTTATTACTATTTAATGCACATATTTAAATAGTTATTGCTATGAGTTAATCAATTTTCTAAAAATACATTTGATAAATATAAATAGCTTTCAATTGCAAGTGGCGCATAAATTTGTATGTCAACTGCTGGAGACACTAAGCTGTCATTGAAATGCTAATTGAGTACTTAACTGCATACTATTTATATGCAAAAACGTGCAATAAAATTTATAAAAAAAATATTTTTATATATTAATTTAAATAAATGCCAAACCAATAGCTATAACCTTAAAACAATGGATTTTGATTGTGTAAAATAAAAAAAAAAAAATATAGCTTCAGTAATAATTTTTTTGCTGAGAAAGTAAATGAAATAAAATAATATGTAAATAAAAATATAAATTTAAAAAAATTACAATAAAAATATTAAAAAACAAATTAAATTAAAAATTTGTTTAAAAATAAAAATAATTAGATAAAAAAAATATTAAAATCTTGAATAGTGAAAATTAAAAAAAAAATGTAAATCCTAAAAAAAATATTTTTTTATTAAAAAGTTGTATTTCAAAAATTTGAAAATCCTAAAATGATGTTTTTTATTAAAAAATTTGAAGATTCAAAAAAAAATATTTTTTTTATTAAAAGATTGTTTTTCAAAAACTAAAAAAAAACTATTTTTTTTTATTAAAAAGTTGTATTTCAAAAATATAAAAATTGGAAACTCCAAAAAAAAATATTTTTTTAATAAAAAGTTGTATTTCAAATTAAAAAATTTTGAAATTCCAAATAAAAATATTTTTTTATGTTGTGTTGCAAAAATTAAAAAATTAGAAAATCCTAAAAAAATGTTTTTTTTATTAAAAATTGTATTTCAAAAATTAAAAAATTAGAAAAACCTAAAAAAATGTTTTTTTTTTATTAAAAAGTTGTATTTCAAAAATATAAAAATTGGAAACTCAAAAAAAAAACTATTTTTTTTATTAAAAAGTTGTATTTCAAAAATTAAAAATTTAGAAAATCCAAAAAAAATATCTTTTTATTGAAAAGTTGTATTTCAAATTAAAAAATTTTGAAATTCCAAATAAAAATATTTTTTTATGTTGCGTTGCAAAAATTAAAAAATTAGAAAATCCAAAAAAAAAATATCTTTATATTAAAAAGTTGTATTTCAAATTAAAAAATTTTGAAATTCCAAATAAAAATATTTTTTTTATGTTGTGTTGCAAAAATTAAAAATTTTGAAAATCCAAAAAAAAATATTTTAAATTAAAAAGTTGTATTTCAAAAATATAAAAATTGGAAACTCAAAAAAAAATATTTTTTTATCAAAATGTCTCAACTCAAAACTTCAATATTTTATTTTTGTTAAAAAGTATTTAATAACTATTAGCCAATTTCCCCTGATAAAAGCTTTTTCTACACCCAAAATTTCCTCCAACACATTCACTACCATCATTTAACGCTTGTTAACTGTTAAGTGGCTTTAAATGTTGCAAGCAAGTATGCTGCATGTGGCACATTGCAAATTGATTTTCAATTAAAATGCGCAACATTTCAATTCAAATACAAAAACACAAACAAACAACGAAATTTGTCGAGCACTATATAAAACAGACTATAAAATGTACATATATTTAACTGTATATAATTTGAGTACCAGTGACAGTGGCTGTGTGCATGCAAATATAAAAGTTGTCATTAAATTTTCAAGCACTAACAGACGTCACAGCAGACAGCATGCAGACAATGCCAATGACAAAAGCCGGCAACACAACACAACACAACAACAACAACACTGTATTGTAGTAAAAAGCATTTGTTGTTGTTGTTTTTTTTTTTTTTATTATTATTGTTGCACAGCACATTAGCTAGTGACCATGAAACGTTGACAATTTCGACTGACTCGGTAAAGAGAGAAGAAGAAGCAGCAGCAAATGCACTAAAAAGCTTCGTCAGCCTAAGTGGCTTGCTGTAAGCGCACAATTGACGTTTTCTTTCAACTTCTTCCCTTCTATATTTCGTGCAACACTTTATTGTTGTTGTTGCTAGGGCAGCTTCCGTTCTTCGTTAACACTAACGTTGAAATTTTTTTGAGTGAAGAAGCGCTTTCTTGCATTTCCGCTGTGGCAGGTTGAGTAAAAAGTTGTGTTTTGTTGTTGTTGTTTTTTGTTAAATTTTTGTTGTTGTTGTGTATGCTGATACTTACGATTTTCATTTATTGTGAACAACAGTGAGTGTCAGTACAATAACGTTTATATAAAAATGTCAAAATGTCAAGTCACAAGGCACATGTGGCACAAACAGACATACATACAGCCATAAATAAAGAAAAATATATACAAGTAATATTACATATATTTTCGTCCACAAATTCTGACCGCCCTGTTGTTGCAACTCTTCAGCATTTTTCCATGAATTATGTATGAGTTGTGGCATTGTGGCAAGTGCAAATTGCCAACGTGCAGTCAAGAACCTACAAAATGTCTACATATTGTATGTGCCTACTTATGTACACCTGTAGCTATTGTATGTAGCTTTAATAAATTCCAGAGTGTCACACGCCATTATAGCCGCACATAACAGTTTCGTGTATACGTCGGTCCATATATTATATATGTATGTATGTATGTTGCAAGTGGCTAGAGGCTCCTTGTGTCAAAGTTCGTAGGCAACCATTGCCATTCTCGAACTTTTCTTTTTGTATGGCATGCCGTTGAGCTGAAAAATTTAATTGAAATTTCGTTTCATGTCAATTGTATGTCAATTTAAATAATTTGCAAATGTCGCTCGACGTTTCGACTTTTGGTACTTGCAACAAAATGAAGTTGCATGCACACTGATTCATTCATACAGATCTACAAGATGGAGGTTTTATATATTTATTTAAGTATATTCAACAAGGTATATACCAAAATTGGTGAATTTTTACAATCCCGAAATTTCGGGATCGGGTTCGGGATTTTGAAAATTTTGTAATTTTAACTATAACGCGTTACTTTTCGTTGGCAACAATCAAATTCTTGCCACTTTACTTTGGAAATAATTTCGGGATCCCGAAAAATTTCGGGACTGACAATTTTTATTTTTTTTTATTTTATTTATTTTTATAATTTTTACATTATGCGCTCATTACTATTTTTAATGCCTTAAGTTGACAGCAATAATTCTGAAAGCACAATTTTTCTTGCCCTCCAGCTACTTTTACTCAACCCTGAAATTAAAATATACATAATTAATTAAAAATAACGGTAAACTTTTATTTCGACGACCTTTTCAAACAACAAATTACTTTTTTTTTAAATTCCTAAGAATATATTTACACAAGCAAATTAAACTTTAAGACTTTGCCACTTTAATTGTCAGCAAAATGCCGTTACCATGGCAACAACAACAGCGTCGTGCCAATTAACCTGCCTCTAACTGAAGAAAATTATGGAGCACAAATACAACAACAATTTGTTGTTTTATATAAACAACCTGCAGCACAAGCAACAGGGAATAGGCTCACAACATAACTGTAGTCATTGACTTAAGGTTTTCTGGGCGTTTTGACAACAAAGTTCTATTTATTGTTGGTTGTTGTTGTTGTTGTTATTGTTGACAGCATTTCATCAGAAAATCACGTACGAACGGTGAACAGATGCCCACACATACAAATACAAATATTATATGCAAAGGTTGGTTGGTTGGTTTGAGTCAAAGGATATCTTCTTAAGTGCCTTAGCTGGCGGCAAGTCAAGACGGCTGGCTTACCATAGATACATACATACCTATGCATATGTATGTATATAGATACTCTAAAGCGCTTCGGGTTTGATATTTTCAGCCAATTTTTTGGCAAATAATTTAAATTCTAATTATGTGCGCAACACTCTCATATAGACATACATGTATCACCTGACAGCGCTAGTGTTATTTGATTTATATATGGATATATATATATATATTTGTGTGTGTGTGTGCTTCATGTTATTAACTTTACGCCAAATTAGCTTAAATTTTATTATGAAAATTGCGGCTTAAAGCAATTATGTGCATTTTTTTCTCAATCAAACGATGGAAAATTCATATTCAAAGTTCAAAGTGCTCGACAACAGCAAAGGTGGTTTGATTTGAGTTTTGTAAAATGACTAGCTGAAGAGCAGAAAGAAGCGTGCATGGCATTTGCCACCCGGAAGCGTCGAAAGCAGGGCAAGGAGTCGGCAAAAGTTGAAATAAAATGAATTTCAGCTCGAAATAGCAAACGATACACAAATATTGAAAAATATTTTATTTGAGTGGAGTTTCAATACTTTAAAGTGTGATGAGTGTAGACTTAATAAATTTGGCAATAAATTATTTTTTGTGGCTTAAGGCCACATTGACACGCATGTAATGTTTGCAGTTGAGATTGCTACATTTTTGACTTTGAAAAAACATATTTGACTTTGCAATTTCACAAGAAATTAGTAAAGCAAAAATATTAAAAAAAAATTTCATTTCAAAATATTAATATTTATTTATTTTTCAACTCAATAGCAAATAATTTGGAATCGCAAATTGTTTTGTCAAGCTTTTTCTTAAGTTATACTTAACGACGCTTCAAATAGTTTATATACTCGCCAATTTTAGCGTCGAAACGTGACTAATAAACGCGCGTTTGCCATAAAAAGCAATAACAAATTGGTTTTATTTTTTTATAAAAAACAATTTGACTTGCGAGTAGCCAAATAGAGCAGAGTACATATGTATTTGCACATAAGTGTAAAAGCAAGCAAACAAGTATTGCCAAATATTTGATGCAATAAAAGGTAAATACAAGTGAAGAAGAAATATATAAGAAATAGGAAAAAAAAATTATAAAAATAAAAACAAAAAAAAAATGAAAAAAAAAATATTTCAAAATCTAAGCAAAACAAAAAACGCCAAAATAAATAAATAAAAATTATTTTTTCTTTTTTTTTTTCAAAAAGTTTTAAATTTTTGTCCAGTGCCTGTTTGGTATTTCCTGACGTCAATCACAAAAAATTAAGGCAAATTCAATTGCTTTGCTCACTCCTTTCGGTCAGCTAATTTAGATTCATTTGCCATAGTTGTGCAAAAATTCAACTATTAATTTGCTGAAATTGAAAGCGAAATATTGACTGCAAAGTTTTTCTATGCTATTTTCGGTTTATTTAATGGACTGAACGCATTATTGTTGGGAATTCGCGTGCAGACATGACGAGATATTTTGAAACAAATTTCAATTTTTGGTCTAATTATTGAACTTATTGAATTAATATGTCTATAAATTGTATATAAATGCATAAATTATATTATTTATAGAGCTGTTTATATGTACATATTTAATATATATGTCTTGTTGAATATATATTTTTTATTAAGAAATATATGCCATCATTTATACTGTCAATTAGCGCAACTTCTTTAAATTATTTCTGTCTTTCGCGCTACTTTTGGCAGTATCGCGCAAATTTCCAGCCAACAAATGCCAAATCAATGTCAATTTCAGCCAAAAAAGTTCTGACATAATAGCTCTGTTTGTCATTCTTTTTTAAGATTTTTAATTTTTCTTTTAATGTTTACTGAATTTTAATTTCATTATTTTTTTCATTTTTTTTTTATTTAAATATTTATTGTTTTTCGTTCATTTTAATTTTTCTTAAATATTTAATTTTTTTCTATTAATATTTATTTTATTTTTTTTTATATTTTATATTATTAATATTTTATTTTTTATTTTTTTTTTAATTATTATAATTTTTTTTGTCAATTTTTTATCTCCTCTTTACCATTTTACTTCATTAACACTCAGTATGTAGGCGTGCTGAGTCAACCATGCCACCGGGCATACACAAAATTTTGTAATTTTTTTTCTACAAATTCATTTGCTGCCTTTAGAAATCCTAACGGTATTGTCGTTGCTGTGTGAATACGCTGCTTGACAAGTGGTGTGACAGCTACATTTTGACAGCTTTGTTAACGATTTTTTGCTTTATTTCTTAATTATATTTATTTTTTTCAATTTTCTTTATATTTGTATGCTTCAGCGTTTATTTATTCTATTTATTAAGCAGTTTTGCTTTGTTTGTAATTTATTATCATTTTTCGTTTTGTCACTGAACGCCTCAGAGGCAGCTGTAGAAACGCTGTGGGAATTTTTGTTATGACATTTGTTTATTAAACGCTTTTTGTTGTTGTATTTTTTAATAATTCTTCTTTAAAATTTTTTTTATTATTTTTACTCGATTAATTGAAGCATTTTATATAACATTTTTTAGAAAAGAAATTCTAAATATTTTTTTTGCAATTTAGTAATTAATTAAATAATATTTTAATTAATTTATAATATTTTAAATGAATTATAGCGCAATATATCAACTAAACATCTCTCCACTGTTAAATAATTATCAATTAAATTATGCGGAAAATATGTTTTGAGTTATCTATGTATGTATGTATACATGTATCAGCACTCGCTTTTACCGTTATTTGCGTATAAAGTACAGAATAATAGCAAAAACTTACATAATATACCAAATGTATTGTAATAAAAGATAAATGCACAACAACTGACATATTTTATGTGCCATAAATCGGCAGATAAGACGCTTACGACTATAGAAGAAGCGTGCTAAAAGCTGTTACATGTTGGCATTCAAGAAATTTATACTATGTCAGCACGGTTAATGAAGCAATTGTAATGAAGTGATTAATTGCAAATTAACTTAAATGGAACTAGTTACAAATTAGTTTTAAATTAACTAGTTTCGAAATCACCAGTTGAACACTAGTGCTGTTACTAGTTCTACTTCAAGTAATAATATGTAATTGCTGTTCTGAGTATAAAAAATTTCCCTTCACTTTCAACACACTCGTATTTGTAATTATTCTACCTTTGAGCACCTCTCTTAAGCACAAGTCATCAAAGGTCATAGGTAAGCATGTGTATTGACATGAAATCGATTTATCCACCGTGTTACATTTAGTGAAGTGCTTCCTGCTGACATTAATTTCACGCCACATGTGAGCACACATTAAAAATTCTTACAAAAAAATAAAAAAAGTAAAAAAGACGAGGAGTGAGCGTTGAAAAAGAATGCGGCTTTCAAGTGTACCGCAAACGTGCTGAGCGGTAGCTGGTGATCAAAATTCGTTTAAAAGATTCTTAATATTCAGCATATACCTTTTTAAATATTTTTTTATTTTTACTTTTTTGTTGTAATTTTTTTTAGAATTTTTTTTGTTGTAATTTTCTCTTCATATAAGCATGTTCCTACTCTTCCACTGCCGCTAGAACCTGTTTTAAGTTCAATAGTCTGCTCCTAATTACATGAAGAACATGCTGACAGCTGGTTAGACACACGCTGTCCACACTAGGCACTCTGACCTTTCATTAACTTTTACACACAACAACAATAGCAACAAATGAAAGCAAGTAAATTAGGAAAATCACAGCAAAAGAAATGCGTTTCAAGTACAACACTTTCCATTTTCTAGTGAACCACATATGTTTTTGTTGTTTAATTGTTGTTGTTGTTTTGTTTTGTTTTTTTCTTTTTTTAACGCTTTTTAATTGTAGCGCTCATAACTTGACAGGTTTCATTCATTAATTCACAACAATTTTTTCATCATTTAGTTTTGTTGCAGTGAAATGCAGAACACTTTCATTCACAAAAACAAAAAAAGTAATATAAAAACACATAAAACAAAAGGGAAGCGCGTTAAAACCGTTCAAATAATTACCGCAATAAAAGCGAAGATGAAATAAATTTTAAGTAACATAACTCGTTTTCGCTTCATTTGTTTTTATTTTTTTATTGCTTTTGTACTTTTTTTTATTTTTGTTTAAATTTTTTTATTTAATTTAATTTTTTTAACCAGAAAGTGTTGCACGTTTCCCTTCTGCAACTGCGACTTTTTCTCTTTCTCATTTAATGTTTTCTTCTATTTTAATTTGTTATTATACGCGCTCTTCAAAAGCCCTCAGTGTGGCATATGCCGTCCATTAGTGCGAGATAATCTTTGGCGCGTTAATTTTAAAAGTGAAATTTGTTCATTTAATTAAACTAATTTTGTTTACGCATGTTTTTGTTGTTGTTATTTTGCTTTACATATTTATGTCGGCATTTTTCTAATTTACCTGAGATTTCTTTTAATTTCAATATTGTTAAACGCATGCCGTCATCATTAGCTTGCGGCAACAATTACTTATTTTCACACTTCAGAAAGGTAATTGATTTTTGCATATGTTTAATTACCAGTTATTAGCACGTTTAACGTGTGGCGCCACGACTTTTTCCCCTTTTAATTTGACGTAGCTTATCTCACAGTAATTGACATCTTGTTGAATAGTTGCTTTTGCATTGAATTGTTAGCTATTGTATTTGTGTGAGGTAATTCAAACTGTTGTAATCTTAGACTTATTAGTTTGTAACGTGTTTTCGTTTTCTTAGAAGTAATTCTGAAAGTAATTTTCTCTAAAAGCTTCTCAAATATCATAGACTTTACATTTATTAAAGTAATTAAAATGTAATTAAGTAGTAATTAAATAAAAATATAAGTAATTACTTGGTAATTCAATATAATTATTTGTATTTTAATTTAAATTTAATAATCAATATTTCTTCTTTCTTTGTAACATGTGTTTTTTGATTTTCTTAGAAGTAATTGAAACAAGTAATTCCTTATTCTTATAAATAATTAATTCATTTTTCTAGAATAGCTTCTCAAATAACCTAGACTTTAAATTTAATGAAGTAATTAAAATGTAATTAAATAGTAATGCAATGCCAATATAGGTAATTAGATGGTAATTCAATATAAATATTTGTATTTTAATTTTAATTTAAATTTAATAATCATTATTCCTCTTTCTTTGTAACATGTGTTTTTTTTATTTTCTTAGAAGTAATTGAAAAATTAATTCATTGTTCCAATAAATTATACATTTATTTTTCTCTAATAGCTTCTCAAATAACTTAGATTGTAAGTCTACTAAAGTAATTAAAATGTAATTAAAAAGTAATCTGATATGAATATGGGTAATTTCATAGTAATTCAATATTCATATTGGCATTTTTACCTATATTTTATGCATTTTTTTCTAAAATTAATTAATTATTTATTTATTTTATATAGATTTCTTTTAAGTATAACAAAATATACTGCTAAATATCCCAAATATTGCTCAATACTAATTTCTACTCTTTCTTTTCACTCTCTTTACAGGTAAAGTAAAAGTAAAACGCAATACCCAACTAAAAAAACCCAAAGATAAAATTTTGCCAAAATTTTATGCTAATTTCTCCAGCCAAATTACGTAAGTTTTGTTTAGTTAAAAATAGAACATTTCACACAGCCTTGACGACACGCAAAAGGTCAAAAATAATTAAAACGGTTAAACGCTTGCGAGTGCCAAAAATCGTGCGATAATTTGATGGAAGTTGTCCCTACCAAAAATATATAGCGCTTGATTATAGCAAAGTCTAGGCAATTTGTGCGACGCTTTTTTTGTTGTAATTTTTCTGAACTTGGCAAATAATCATCGAATCGTGCAAATATTGATTCGGACTACAGTCTGACTGTCGTTCGTTGCCTTTTATTGAATTTTAGCGCAGAATTTGACTGTCATTTTTGTTTGAAATTCTTTTTTTTACTCTGGTAAACTGAAACGAACTGAAATGATGGCTGAAGAGAGCTTTGATGTGTGTCTAGTTTGTTTAAATTTTTTGTTTATATGTATCTTATGTATATATGGGCTAGATTAAAGGAGAGCTTCATGGTATTAGAAGAATATGGGAAATAGAGAATTTTGAAAAATTGAAAAATAATCTTAAACCCGAGATTCTAAAAGTATAAAATATACTAAAATTATACGAAATATATTTCTCGCTCTATTCATTTAAAAAAATCTTACTATCTTAGCACTCCATACGAGGAATTCAAATGCAACTAACGGTGCTTAAATAAACGCTTTAGTAAGCAAATAAAATTTACTTACAAGATTCTTGACACTTTCCAAGTGAGAAAGAAGACAATTTTTTACCGGTTACCGATGCAACATGCTAAAAGTGTTATATACTCAAAGATCAAACATACATACATATATATATTTATATATAACACACCTTTGAGACTTGTTAAATAACACTTACTAAGTGGCAAGGTGAATGCACTAACAACACACACATACGAACAATAACAACAACCACAGCAATGGCGACAGTAAGAAGCCTTCTCATTATCACTCACCATTATCATGAACATCTCGGCAACATCATGAGCATATAACACTAACAACAAGTAACAAGCATAAAATCAACAAATCATCAAGAAGATCATGATTATCAAGCGTAAATCAGCAGACAACAGCATCAATATGGCGAGTCATAAGCGACAATCAATGCAATGAACTCAGGAGTTGCATACATTACACGTGTATATGTATATATGCTGTTGTATCAGTAAATATATGTAAATTTACAACAATAAAATGTAAAAAAAAATTAAGAACTTCATTCCTTGCAAGTGTTGTGCTGCATCTTTTTCTTGAAAAAAAGCAACAACAAAAACACCATTTACAACAAATCACAGTATACTAACTATATGCAACTCCGCGCCTGCCACTGCCGCTGATTGTTTGTGCAAACACTAGCACAATATTTACAAAATTTGTTAACACGACACAGCCAACAACAACAACATTAGTATGAAAAAGCAGAAAACAGCAAAAAAATTGATTTTTATGTGAAACGAAAACTTTACGCGACAGTGTGAAAAATCAACTTAGACACTGGCACTAGAAATGACATTTGTGCGGCAGAACGAAAATTGCATTTGCGCAAGCGCATCAGCATCCGTAGCAGCAGCGCGACCGCGACAAAGTCAAGTTCAATCACATGGGGAAGTTGTTGTTGTTGCCATTATAATAGAATATTTTGTAGCCGTGCATATTGGTTTGACCATGCTGAAAAATTGCAAAGCAAGGTAGTACGAATGCATAAGGTTGTTCGAAAGCATATAAGTGACTCGGTAGGAATTTTTTTGGAAAAAAAATTTGAAAAATTGAAAAAAAAAATAAATTTTTTGTATAATTTTTTATTAAAAAAAATTTAATTTTCTAATTGTTAAAATATTCTTTTTTTTTATAAAAAACTTTAATTTTCTAAATGTTAAAATATTTTTCGGTGGACATTTTTTTTAAATATATTTTTTTTTGCATTTTTTCAAAGATTTATGTTTTCTAAAATATTAAAAATATTTATTAAAACCATTAGGCATATACACATACAAACACACCTATATACTTCATCGGTGAATTTCAGTTAGTTAGTACGACTTCAAGTGGCACGTTTGCTTCAAAAATACTACACACACACACAAGCATATATAAGTTTATGGCCAAGCTTCGTGTCGTTTGTAGTATTTGAACGCAAGCGAGTTAGCTTCTACACATCCATATGCACGTATATGTATGCTATCCAACTAACGGTACATATAAATCATGACTTTGGCCAAGCGGTAGCGCGCCAGTTACAGAGATTCACACAGCATCAAGTCAACTACTAGCAAACACACACACTCTGCTAAGTGAGTAAGTGCGGTAGACAAACAATTACTTGCCATTCTTTGGCTGTCCTGCCTTGCATGTACCAGAGAACTTACAACATAGAGAAGGAGCATTTTGATTTTTGTATGATGCTCGATACGGTCATTTACAGAGCTTATAATTGGCTAGTAGGGAATTCACCATTCGCTCGTTACTCGTTATTATTTAACAGAATTGACTGCCGGGGAATGAACATTAGTGATGATTGGCATTTTGATGTGATATGCCCATGCTTTGATATGATAAACTATTTTGACTTTTTATAAATTTTAACTGATTAATAGGATTTTTTCTGCTCATAAATAATACTTAAAAGAATTTGTAAGAAAATAAATAAAAATTTATGTCAATATTTCGGTTTCATTTATAAATGAAATGTGAAAAATATTTAATAGAATTTGTAGGAAAAATATTTTTCAATATTTCGGTTTTATAAATTAAATGTGTTAAAATTTAAAAAATTGCTACATTTTAAAAAAATTATAGGTATAAATGAGCATTTGTATGTATAGATATGCATATACACATGTATATATTATCTGTCATATGCGCGATCACATAAAAAACCTACCACGTACACGATATTTCTACATATGTATGTATCTACTACATTCATTCATAAATATATTTGTATGTAAGCACAAGGGAATTCCTTCATATGAGCAATCACCAACGCCCAAATATTCGCGAATGACCTACAAACTTACAAGTGTACGTACATATGTATGTATAATATTACGAATTGGCAATCGTCATACGAACAACAACACCATTCCTTCATATGCGCAACAGCAAACGCACCAATTAGAATATGTGAATGTGAATGACCGTCAAAAAAACAAACCAACGCATATACAAACTTACATACATGAGTAACTCACTACAAAAAACTATGAACATCAAGAAGCAGAAACAATATGTCAACTCTTTTCCCCGCTGCACACGTCGGTGTCGACAAACTGCTTCCTCGCGACGATGGCAAAAATTATAAATCATATTTCGTTGCTGGTGCTGAAGTCAATCGAAATGTGACAACATTGTAATGAGCTTGGCAAAATTCATAAAATCTTCAATTTTTGTCTTTCTGAAATAATTCTGTTCAAGGAGTATAAAAATAAAAATCGAAAAATAAGATCCAACACGAGATTCGAACCTAAGCACTCATGGCAACAAGGCGAGCACTCACCATGCGTGCCAAACTATGTGACACATTTGTCTTTTCTCAATTATGGTTTGATTATTCTAAGAAGAATAAGCAGTAGTACAATTTCATTTTATTCCCTCGTCATGCGAGAAGTCAGCAGTGTACATATGTAACTCCGTCTGCCAAAGTGCGCATGAGGAAATATATATATGTGTTTATGTAGCACGTTTGTAATTTGCTTGTACGCCAGTCAAATTTCTATATGGAAACCAAGTTGATATCAAATGAAATAGATGAAACATTTTTATATGCAGAAATTTCAAACTTTTATTGAAAATAAATATTTAATATATACATATTGCTTAAAAATAATCAAATATTAATTAAAAAATTAATTTTGATTAAAAATAAGAAAATATTTATTTGAAAAATCTGAAATGAAAAATAAAGAAAAAATTATTAAAATAAAATAAAATAAAAATATTCATTAATAATATATATATTTAATAATACACGATTTTTAGAATTGCCTACCAACATATGGCAAATTCTCGCACAACCTAATCAATGAAGAAAAGGTCTTTTTCATTTTCACCAGTTTTATAAAACTCGATTTAACATAATTAAATCTAATTTTATAGAAACTTGGCTCGTGTTTTCTAATCAACTAAACTACAAACTATAATACTAATTTACTACAAACTAAAACTAATATTAAAATTTACATCTAATATCATATATGTACATAAATAAATTACTACTGACTACCCTGAAAGAAAAAAATAATAATAATTAATATATGTATAGGAATATAATCTGAAAAGAAAAAGAAAAGTGTATTAATTACTGTACATATTTATTAATATAAATTTATTTTACCTATAAAAAAACAGAAGTTGCCGCTATTTTTTGAGCCCGACCTGCAATTTACGTTGTCAATTTTTTTAATTTCTTTTGGTATGCGCTGGCTTTGGCGACTTTTTTACACTGTTCTGCGGTTTGAAGAGCCAGCCACTTACTGTTTTTGTATAGCAAAACAGTTATCAAAAAATCGAGGAATGTGTGCCTGTGTCCTAGGCATTCCCCTGCCTCCTCATACCATTGCGGATAAATCTCCTGTGTCTTTTTCGTAATTTGGGCTATCATCAATGATTTGATACCCACTTTGGCCGCGTGTTTTGCGAATAGCTCCTTGTAGTAATTAAATTGAAGCCGGCATACTTCAAAAACTCTATCATCGGGATTTACCAATCTTAGGTCGTCGGGACTTTTATAATTTTTTGACCTTATAAGGGCTTCCGATGAGTCTTCCAGTGAGCCCGTCGTATTCTTCATAACAGCAACACATTTCTGGCATTTTAACCGGCATAAAACCTTCTGGTAAATGGCGTATCCTGTGTAGTATCGACGTACCTGAGTTTCTGCTGGTTTTTCAGCAGAAGCAAAGTGCTCGTCTGGAATCTCTATTTGTTCCACGGCAAGTTGCTCTGCTGGTTGTAAATTTTCTTTCAGGTCGTCTTCTTGGCCATAATTCCAGTCAAGGTTTATGTCGTCATCTTCTTCACAATTGCTCCCTGTATGTGAGAATTGCCGACGTAGCACATGCATAGAGATTAGTCTCGCTACTATGTACTGTATTTCGTGTGCTGATGGGTGACTGTTGATCCCCAAATTTGCCCGGATTTTATAAAAAAAGTTTTCAAGCGCGTCTTGGTTCATTTTCCCTAAGAGTATAAACGATATCGTATCGTTTTCTTTAAAAATGTCTTCGCTTATTCCGATCATTGCGGTAATAGTTAATTTGGTAGAGTCGAGGCACATGATATTGATATGTGGACTCTTAATGGCAGCTATATATGCGATATATTTTTTCAATCTATTGATTTTTTCAATACAATCTCTCTGTATTGGTCGCCTTATTGGATTCGCATTGTGGAGCGTTTTGCAATCCAATTCATCAAATAGATCGTTCATTTTTTTTACGAATGATTGGGTTGCCTTGGCTCGTGCTTTGGATTGCTCATCGGAGCCCAAAAGATTTTGATTGGTAGCCATTTCTATAGCGGCGGCTACCGAATTGCTGAGTAACTGTGTGGCTCTGGACACAGACATTTTTTCAAAACAGCCCGGGTACACGTGAGAATAGGTCAATTTTGGGCACATTTTAAAATTGACATTCGCTTGGTCTATGGCATATATCTGTTTCACAACAGCGGATGTTGCTATGCCATCACTTGTTTCCAAGTCGTATTTCAAAAACATATTGCGGATGCATTTAATTAAATGGCAGTAATCAAACATAAAATAAATTTTCTTTTCCTTATAAAAGAAATATGGCTGGTCTGAAGTTGCGCCCAATAATCCTTTCAACTTCATATTTTGACCGCCCTGGTCGCATACTACTGATTTTATATTGAGCCCGATGTTCTCGCAGGCATCAATATTGTTCTTTAGCAATTTCTCTAATTGCACACTTTTTACGCCTTCCTTGGCTACGTAGTAGGAAACTATATATTTCCATTTGGACACTAAGCCTTTTACCATGAAAAAACAGCACTTATTGCCGATCACACTTTCTCGGTGACCTTCTCCGTTATCGACGAAGCCATCTATAACGTCCCGTACTTTATTGTACGTCAGATCTTTTTTAATTGAGACTTCGTCGAAAATTATTTGGCAAATGCGCTCTTCTCTTTTCATATTGCGCACAATTTTCTCTAAATTGTTTAATACCTTCTCATCGATACCGGGGGACACAGACCGGATCGGCCGCCAACGCAAAAGCGTTTTTTTATGCGGTAATGCAAATGAGAGGTCATCGCGCATGAAATTATAGGCTTTTGTTGACATATAATTTATGTTCAATGCCATTATCTTCTCCTTTTCGTCATAGGAGGTTTTATTTTTAAGAATCATTCTAGCGAATGTTATTGCGTATTCGCTTGCACCGCTGGGTATTATAATGCTTTTTTCTAAAGCTTCACATTTTTTTTGTAAATCATAAATTTGTTTTTTTAATTGCGCTATGGTTTGGCTTTGCTTCAGTGCATTTTTTTGGTAGCCTCTGGCTACTCGAGCATAATGCTCATGATCAAAAGTAGTGATCTCTTCACTACTTTCACATTTCATATCGATTTCGCATAGTTTTGTCATCTTTTCCATTTCGGAAAAAGTAAAACTAGAGGGTGAAGCCGCTTTTTCATTTTTTATATTATAGCTTTTTACTACCGCCGGCAAAACCCATTCTGATGATATATCGCTATTATCATCATTTTCTTTAATATTTAGTGCCGGCACAACTTCGTGCAAAACTCGCTTTGCCGAAACGTCTTTCTTATAGAAATGACGTTCGCATACAAATAATCGTTTATTTTTTTGTAATGGCAATTGTAAATTGCAGGCCCGAGCCCAATTGTTGGCAGCAACTTCCGTTTTCGGAAATTCGAAGAGCTTCCGGGACTCCCATCCCGTGCAGTTGCTAACGCAGCAACTGCGATACAATTTTGCTGCCACATATTGTTGGGCTGGGCTCCCCTCAATGCCTATGAAAAAGTAATTAATTAAATATACAGTATAATATACAATAATAAAGAATAAAATATACAATATATAAATAAATTCATTTAAAAAAGTAAAATTAAGAAAAAAAATTTTCTTCAAATAAACTTTAATTTTATTATACACCCCTAATACATAAAATTATCCATTTATTCGTGCACCCCTAATGCATACATTTCGTGAGTACGTACTCGTAAATATACACATACTATGCATGCACGTATGCACACATATAATCACCCGCATGCACACATATGTATGTGGCCGGCCACTCGACAGCAAATATAACACCAAAAAGGTATTGTTCGGAATTTGCACATTCACCCACACATGTGTATGCACGTATGCACAGATACACAAGCATGCATACATATGTGGACATCCGCCAGCACAATTTTTATAGACATATGTTTGTAGATATATAAATGCAGAGCACTTACCCAGACATAAAGTGGGGATCGCGTTCTTCCGCAGCATCCTCTGCCCGATCGCCTCTTTCGCGAAATGTTTTTCGCAAATGAAAGTGTTACTGGCTGAAAAGTGGTCAGTGGGCAGAATCTGTAAATTCTCCTTCCACTTTGCAGCCAGCTCCCTTTCATTTGGAAACCGAAACAACCGGAGTACCCCGCTGGTACTTTCACAATCCCGAACACGACACTTCCTAATTTTTGGCATTTTTATTAAAATTTAAAAAATACAGAAAAACGTACGAAATCGCAAAAAACGCAAAAAACAACCGTCTCGCACAATTCACAAAAAACTTTTGATTTTGGCGCAATGATCACCCCATTCATATTTGACACTTGTCATCATATGGTAATCAGCCAAAAGAAAAGAAAAAGAAAGAACATTCCATATGTATGTACATTCATTACACACCTTCCCGCCCAATCCACTTTTGTTGTTTTTGGCGCAATTATCATCAATTATTGACACTTGACATCATATGGTAATTGGCGAAAACAAAAGGAAGATCATTACATACATACATACATCCCGCCCAATTGACTTTTGTTGTTTTTGGCGCAATTCCCTTTTTTGTTTTTGGCGCAATGATCACCCCATGTCATATTTGACACTTGTAATTAAATACATCCCGCGCAATTGACTTTTGGCGCAATATCATATGTCAATAATGACAATTGATATCATATTGAAATTGGCGAAAACAAAAGAAAGATCATTACATACATTCACACATATGTTCCTACTTTCCCTTTCGGTGAAGTTCAAGTTGAGAAAGGGCAATGGTTCGACGCCCATCGTAACATAACTTTTTTAATCATTCTATTAATAATTCGGACAAAATATATTTTTAATAAGTACAATTTTATTTATTTATAAATTTTTATAAAATAACTTAAAATAAAAAGAAATGAAAATTTAATTAAAATTGAATAATAATATCACATGATTATTTCATGTGCCAGCGATTTCTCGTTTTACAGAATTCCCTATGCTAAAACTGAAATCGCTGTTAACTTTTCATGAGGTGAGTTTCCCAGCAGCGTGGTAAATTCCCTAGTACACTTCTTTCAGATTTCAATTTCAGTCGCTGTCGAACCTGCACCTTCTCTATGTTGTAAGTTCTCTGCATGTACAACATATGTAAGCGCAAATATGCAAGCTACCGCGCTACACCTTCGCCGCTGCAACGCTTGTTGATGCCTTTGTCAACCTGACTGCCGCGCTGATTGGTTTTGTTGTGCATTTTGCCATACATACACTCTTCTTGCTGTTACTTTTGTTATTGTTGTTGTTGTCAACTCTTACTTTTGCATTTTCGCATATATTTTGCTGCACTCTTCCTCAGTTGCTTTTAGTGCTGACTGCCAGAATGACTGCGCCCATCAACTGCACACTACGGCCGCCAACCCTTGCTGCACCGCGTCACTTGCTTACCATTGTCACCTTCAATTTTCGCCGCCGCTGGCCATTTTCCTAACTACTTTTTGCCAACTCAATTTTTCTCTTATTTTTTTCGCTCTATTCCATACAGTGAGTGTGTGCGCGCGCTCCTTGTTGCTGCCACTTGCATTTCCGCGTCGCGTCCCATCGGCCGTTTGCGGTGCAACGCAAAGGCAACTCAAGTTGACAGTCATGTTACTCGTGTGCGAGATTGCCGCTATTTGTATGTGATTTGTTTGATTTTATTGCTGCAAACCGTTTTTTATTGTCGGCTCTGACTGCTACATACAAGCGCGCGTATGTAAGTTACAGTGCGACTTGCGCGCCACCCGCGCCCAACAGCGCGCTCAGCATGCAGGCAACACACACATCTGCTTTCCGTGTGCGCGCTGCGGCTCTGCGCCCCTGTCAAAGCGCTTGAGTGGCTCCTCCATCACTATCAGCACCTTCTACTTGAGTGAGCGGCGGCAACTTGAAGCAGACGCCGCCACCACACATCCGCCGCAGCAACACTCACTCCTAGCAAAGCATGATATAATGTAAAAAAGAGAACGCTGAAAAAAATCTTAGCTCACCGCGCGCATTTATATGCAATACAGTAGATATCGGTTATATGACGAACCGCTTGTATGCAAATTTTGGTTATATGCAAAATTTTCATATTTCAACGCATTATAGAACGTTTTATTATATGAATTTGGTTGTTTGAATGCAAATCGTTTATAAGCAAATATCGCATTTATGCAAAAAAATTTCAGCAAAATTGAATCGTTACGTACAAATTTTAATCTGTTTTAAGCAAATTTTCCAACACTGAAACACTAAATTTATTCTATCGATTTATCGATTGTCAAACATATGATTTTGTGTTACACTTGTTACAATGTCGCGTCGTGTTGTGTTAACAGCGAAACAAAAAATTGCGGTTTTAAACGATTTAAAGACTTCCAAAGACCGAAAAACCATTGCTGCTAAATATAAAGTTAGCTTAAGCACTATATCGCGCATTCAAATCCAAGAGAACAAAATCCGCGCCATAACAAATCCCAATAGGAAACGGGATAGGAAAGGCGCACACGTGAATTTGGACAGAACCTTGTTGTCCTGGTTTAACCAAATCCGGTCCCAAAATGGAATTGTTACCGGACCTGTCTTGCTTTCTAAAGCACAGGAATTTGCGTTAAAATTAAACGAAAGTTATGTGCCAGACCGTAGTTGGTTGCAGCGTTGGTGCGGGCGAAATGCCCTTAACTTCTCCAAGATTTACGGAGAAGCTGGCGAAAATAACGCAACAAGTGCAGAAGTTTTCACTACTAACCGTTTGCCTCATATTATTGAAAAATTTTCGCCGGATTGTATATTTAATGCCGATGAAACCGGGCTGTACTACAAGGCGTTGCCAAATGGAAGTTACAAAGGCAAGTATGAGAATCCAAAGGGATTCAAAACTCAAAAGCAACGCCTCACATTTCTGTTTCTATGCAATGCAACCGGCACGTATAAACGTGCATATTGCATTGGAAAGTCGGCTAAACCACGGTCTTTTAAAGGAAAACAGCTACCGCTGCCATATTATAATAATAGAAGTGCTTGGATGACGAGTGTTATTTGGAAAAAGATTCTAATAGATCTCAATCAAAATCTTGAAAAAGATAACAAGCAGATATGTTTGATTGTTGATAATGCTCCTTGCCACAATACAGATGAGAAATTCTCAAACATTACGATTGAATTTTTGCCACCAAATACAACTGCCCTTATACAGCCACTTGATCAAGGTATCATCCACTCCTTTAAAATGGAATATCGACAAATACTAATAAAAAAACAAATTTGTGCGTTGGAGAAGGGCTTATCTATAGTTGAATTCCTGAAATCGCTCACTATTTTGGATGGTATCAATTATGCAAATCGCGCTTGGAACCTTGTTAAGCAGCAAACAATTAGTAATTGTTTCAAAAAGGTAAATTTCGTGTTAAAGATGGTACAAATTTAAAATAAAATTGTTCATTTCAGGCAGGCATTGACAACATTCAATTCATTACAGATGAGATTGCAGCCACAGAAGGCGAAAACTATGAATGGTGCACACTCGATAATGAATACATTCAATGCGATAATGAACTTGTCTGCTTTTGAACCATGTCGGACGAGGATATTGTTGCGGACGTATTGGCCGTCAATCAAAATTCTACTGAAGATGAGGAAGTGTTCGCGCAATCTGAGGCTTGTATTAAACACCCCTCAACGAAAAATGCCTTGCTAAGCTTAGATTCGCTGCGTGACTATTTTTGTCATAACAATATAGATCCCTTAGAGGCTTTTGAAGATATTGAAAATTTAATCCTAGAGAGTTCTGAAAAACAGAAATGCCAGAAGAAAATAACAGATTTTTTAAGTAAATCTTAACAATTTTCAAATTAAATGAATTGACTGAAGTGAAATATAATTTTTATTAAAACTGAATAAGTTTATATATTCTATTTCTTGTGTGCTATTTTTTGTTTACATCGAATTGATTGTGTATATGCATATATTTTGCATATAAGCGAATACCGCTTGTTTGCAATTACCGCCTGTATGCAAATTTTTTTTTGCATTATAACAATTGCATATAACCGATATCTACTGTATTTAATTTGCACGTAGCCTGGGTGAAGTTACACTAGACACATCCTCTGCGTTGCTTATGCCGCGCGCGCCCGCGCTCTCCTCTCTCATGTAAGGACGCGGTGCGCTTAGCTGATTTTACTTTTAATTTTCTTCTTATTTTTTCTCAACGCCCTGCGGTGTTGACGCGGCATGTTCTTCTTCTACTTCTTCTTTTTTACTGCTTATTTGCGCGCCGCACGCTTTTTCGTCTATTTTCTTCTATTCTCGCGCATATTGATTGGCATTTCCTGGTTGTGGCTGGTGCCGATTGCGCATTGATGTGCCTCTTCAGGCGCTTTCTTCCTTTGGCTCCCACAAGTGTCGTTGTTGTGGTTGTTGTAGCTGTCATACCTTACGCACACACAAACACACACTCATGCGTTTGCATTGCGCATTCTTATGTCGTGAGCGGCAATTCTGCGAAATTTATGTGGCCGCGCTTGGACACAGGACACCTTTGGGCCAGCTTGTATAAGTTTCCTTATAAACTTGTTTGACACTTCTTAGAAAGCACATTTGAAGATGCGCTGGCGTGTAAGCACTTAAGTATACGGAAATTAAACGAGTTGCATGAAGTGTCTGCATTTCTTAAGTGCCGATGACTAACGGTTGTCACAACTATGCCTGCGATTGACAATGACTAATAGTTGGTTGGTGGAGGAATTTCGCAGCTTTAAGGAAGTTTAAGGCGTTTATAGGCTTCAAAATTTTAAAATGATCGAACATTTTATGCAAAAATAAAATTAAATAGTTTTATGGGAATTTTAAATTTTTTTTAATTTCATATAGGTGGCAACGCTAATTCAAAAGCATGCGATTTTAGTACAATATACCTATAAATACCACCTCATGATTTTAAAAATTATTTAAAAAATTAAATGCAATAAGTTTATAAAAAATTATTATGAAAAGCCAAGTGGCAACGCTTTAAAAGCTTAATTTTTTTTGTGTTTTTTCTAATATTGAATTATAATAAGACTGTTTCTTAAAGAAATTATTAATTTTAGTAAAATATATTAAACTATTTCTGCTATTTTTTTTCAAAATTTCTTTAAAAATGTAAAATGGTGGCAACTCGCTCAACAAAAATGTTAAATATTAATAAAAAATAAAAAAATATTTTTTTTTATGTTTTCAAGCTATTAGAAAGACTAAAAAATAAATATAATTTTTTTTATAATTAAGTGGCAACACTATTCCAAAAAAAAATCTTAAAATTTTTACTGTTTAAAAACGTTGCATAAAAATTAAGAATTCTGAAAATAAATATTTACGTTCATAAATATTACAATAAAAATAAAAAATAAGTGGCAACATTTAAAAAATTAATTTAAACAGCTGTTCATTATAAGTTGTTTAATATTACTTTTCCTTTCTTACTACGCTTGACTATTCTAGTGAATTAAAAAGCCATATAGTGCCATTTAATAGATTTATTTTTTCAGAAAACCCAAGTTCCCAATAATATTGAAACCCATATCATAGATCTTATATAATATATACATGTGTTCCAGCTACTACTACTTTCTTATATAAAAACCAAAAATTAACAACAAAATCGATAAGTATTTATAGTTATGGAATGTCAATTGTGAGTATATTTCCACCTATACTTATACCTACACACTGATACATACACTCACTTCTAGTCAACTCTTGCGCAAAAAAACAACTCAGAAAAATTAAAATAAATTTGCATTTTGCAGCATTTCATATAAGTTCATTTACTTTTATTTTATTTTTGATTTCATTTTATTTATTTTTGTTTACCGCTTGTTCGCGTCCGCATGTTTGCTGGCAAACGCGACAAAAACGTGCATAGCATGCGAAAAAGTAAATAAATAAGCAAATAATGTGACAGAAGCTGGCCGGTTACTAACCGAATGGGTTGCGGGCTTAGCCTAGCTAGCACGTATGCCAAACATTTTACTAGCGAACATACCTTCAGTTGGGCATAGCACCGCATAGATTTGTGCTTATGCATACTGTATGTTCTCATAACTGTTCGGTACTCTCAGACAGACTTATTTACTTATGTGGTAGGTTTCTTTGGAGTATTGACTTTTTATGGTCAACCTTAAGTGGTCTCGAAGTGAGCTTGAACATGTTACAGGGTTCACTTTTGGGGATAATGAAGTGCTTTAGATTTTTGAATTTTAAAATCGTATAGCACTCATTTATTTGAAGAACGTCCTAAGTCAACTAATATGAAATTGTAAAAAATTGTAAAAAAAGTACTTAAACTCTTGCAAAAGGGATATAATCTGAAGAAATCCAGGGCATTTTCTTTAAAAATACCGTTATAATATATTTTTTGCGATATGGCTTGCAACGGTTGATTTGTCTGCTTATGTTACTAATTTTTTGTGATCTTGAGTTATGTCATTTTTATGTTAAGAAAGATATATGTATTTATTTTATTAAATAAATGCTTTCTTAGCAGAACTTAGGTAGATTATTTTTTTATAATTTGAATTTTCTTGAATTTTCTCGATTTTATATAGTGTTGCCACCTATAGCAAAAACTATACCTTAAATTTTTTTTACAAATTCTAAACGAAATATAAGAAATATAGGATATGCTATCAGAAAATTCGTAATTTTGTCATATTTTGAAAATAGAGTTGCCACCAAACGAAAAAATTAAATTTTAGAATTATTCAGAAATTAAATTTTTATTTTATAAAAATAATTTTCTAGCTTTAAATCAAAATCTACTCCGAGAAACAATAATAATAACTATGTCTTTTAAAAGTGCTCTAAAACTGAGGAGTTTCATACAAATACTTCATCTTCATCTTCAAAACTCCCACACATGCTAATTGCTCGTTGAGACTGAGGTAAAAAAAACTAAAAAAAACCGAGCAACTTTCTTATTTAAAAAATCAACTGGTTCACTGTCAGCCAACCAGCTGGACAACTAAACTAAAACAAGCGCGTGCACTAAAAAGGCAATTCGGGTTTATGGTAATTTTGTAGCAATTTACTGAGACTACCAAAACGGCAGCAGCAACAAGAGCGCCAACAAAGGCTAGAAAAAAGTAGAAATATATGTGCACACAGTGTAACCAAAGCACAGTGGCAACAAGTGGCCAATTTGTCATATGCAAATTTCAGCGCTCTGCCACAAAACGTGAGCTGCCTAAAGAACACAGCAAATATGCTAAATATAATTGGGTGGAAAAAGCACACCACACTTTCGTAGGTTCTTAGGGTTCAACAACATGCGTACAATTGAAATTAGTGCAGGGCTGTCGGCTGCAAAAGGTAACGCTTTTACATAACTAGAACACGACACAACAACAACAGCAACAACTACAAACGCCTACATAGTCATGCTGGAAATGTAGTGTGTTTGCGCATGCGCGCAATGCTGTGCGTACTAATAATGTACGGTGGCTGCTTGTGCCAAGCGAAAATATTTTCAATAAAAACTCATTAATATGATTACTCATACGCGTCGGTATGTATATATGTTTGTATGTGGAGATATAATAGTTTGGGAAAAGAACGCTTGCCATTGGCGTCACTGCGCTTCTGAGTCTGAAACTGAGTCTCCACAGTCTGATATGTAATTTAATGCGATTTATTTATATTTAAAGCAGCGACGAGTCACACATTGGCTGCGATTTTTTTTCTACCTTTTTTTCACCCAACAAATTTTTATTTAGTTTTTATTGTTTTAGCGCGCATTCCAGAGCAGCATATAGCTATTTGTACACATATTGTTAAATATTTGTTGTTGTTGTTCGTTTGTGGTTTTTATAATATATTTTGTGTGTAAATTACACGGAAATTCCATGCAAATTCCTACTTTTTTCATTTTAATTGATGATGCTTGCCTTTGTTGTTGTTGCTTTTTTGCTGTGTTTTTTTTTTTTGCTTGCCTACACCTGTGCGAAAACTGTTTCATTTATAAAGTGTGATGTCATTATATAATGACTGTTGAGTATTTTCGATTAATGGTACACTTTTATGGCTGCCAGTTTTGTATATTTGGTGAGGTCTAGGCTTGTGTGTGTACGTGTTAGAAGACGACTTAGAAGATGTCTTAAGAGTAGTCTTATAAGCTGTGAAGCTGGCTCATCTATTTGTAGTTGATGATGATGGAAATATTTCACATATATATAAATAAATAAAAAATAAATATATTTTTAACTGAAGTATTTATATGGCTGCTGCGCATTTGTCTTTACGTTATATATTTATTTTTTTAAACAAAATAATTTAAAACAAAATAAAAAAAAACTGTTTGACTAATTGCTTGATTGACTTTGCCACACACTTGACGCTCACCACGGCGTGATTCATTCACACGTGCGTTGTTGCCTTAGCCTCAACTGTTCACATCATACTATTCTATATGTATGTTGTGCTGCTGCTGCTTAGTATTCTTGCTTATAATTAAGTGTGATAACCATCAGTTAAGATTTTGAAGTTGAAATGCCGTAATCAGCTTTATATGACACACAATAAATGGTGATTATGGAATTTGAATGGGATTCATCATTCGTTTTTTTTTTCATTTATTATCTACAGTTTTTCTAAATTTTTTCACCATTTTTTGTAGTTTTTTAAATAAAAGTGTGGTTATGAGAACCAATTTCCATACCTTTTCATTTAATAAAGCTTTTTCTGACTTAAAAATAAGAATTATAAGCCAAAAAGTGCTGAGCAATCACTGTTTTATGACGGCTATAGAATGGATATGAAGTTAAACAATCTGAACTTCACTTCTATGGAGTTTTAAAATTATGAAAAGAACGGATATTAAATATTAATTCGTTTTACTCGTTACCTTAGTCAATGTTTCGTTAAACAAATATGCGATATTATGATTTTCAACATTCGTGAAATATAAAATATGATTTTCCGCTAGATTGCGCTGTTGCTAAATAATTAAAAAGCAGTTTCCTGGCTCAAAGAATAATATTTGTATATCACTTAGTCAAAATATCAATATCTCGGTAAACAACTGTACAATATTATGATTTTGAAAATCTAAAATATAATTTCCCGCTAGGTGCCGCTATTTCTTAGATATTTAAAAAGTACTTTTTGGCTGAAAAAATAATAATACCTTCGGCAAATTTTGATATGTATGATATAAAGTCACTAAAAGAAGAATCAAATTCTGTTAATTGCGCATAATAGAGGTTAGGAAGAATCTGGTAACAATTTAGAGATCTTAAAAATATTATTTTATGTGAAAATTTTTCAAATACTTCGTAAATGATTCGAACAATGTCGTTTTTCAGACAGATACTACAAACTTTTTGGCATAACTTTCGATTATTATCGATTTCAAATAGTGAAAGAGCGAGTTTTACTGACTGCTTGTTATTATTGAGCTTAGATTTTGTAGAAGAGTTGTAGTTGTAGCAGTTTTGTAGAAGAGTCAGAGCGATTGCATAAAGATTTTAAAATATTTTTTTTTTAATTCAAATAAAATTTTCAAAATTTTTTATAAACCAAATATTTTTGAATATCAAAAATTCTAGAGACTTTTGAGGCAGAAAAATATTTTAAAAATTAAAAAAAATATATTTATATATTTGTTATTATTGTTTTTATTTTTCAATTATCATTAAGTTTCTGCTCCTTCTCTTCCACATATTCATCTCTTTGGTGTTTGAACTTATAATGAATATTTCATGCGCTTCACACTAATGACTACAAATTACGCAAGTAATCGATAAATTATAGACAAAACAATTTGCGAAGCAAACAAATAGATTTCATCAATAAAAATAAACGATTTGCGCGCAAGACAGGAAGTAAGAAGCGTAAAATATCCATAAACAAATATTTACTAAAATCAACAACGGTTAATGAACTCGTTAGGAAGCAAAACTGAACTGCATCCTTGAAAACACTATATTTCAAATGAAATTAGTTTATTCAACAATAAATGGCTGGAGATGTGTGTTTTGGGGCATAAAAATAAATATAAAATATAAATATCGAACAGTGGTGTGAAAGACGAAGCATTTTAAGCAATTTATATAGGAAGCAGGTGTAGTGAACTTAGCGGATAATAGCGTTAAGGCGCAGAGGAACCAGTTCTGCCAACGCACAAATAGATATAGACATACATATATATACATATATGAAATCCGAGTGTATGTGAAAAAAAAATTACACACGACCAATCCAAAAGTGCCTCCGGATAAATTGGCAGTAACCGCGAATAAGACAAGCAGCGATGCTGCAACATAAACAATGCTGCAACTCTAAGTCGCAGTTAGCCAGTTAGGCAGTTTGGAAGGCAGGTAGGCGGGTAGGCAGCTAGTCAGCTGCTGAGAGCCTCGCAGCTAGCGGGAGTGCAAATAATAGCAAAATACTTGTACGCTTATTAGACGTTAGAGGTGCAGCAGGCTGGTCTCAGCTGCCTACTTGCCTTGTGGCCTCATGGACGTTGGCAGACCGCAGCTTGTCGAGTTAGTTAGGGTGCAGAGGCGTCCCAATGCCAACGTTGTCAGTGTAAAGCCACTCTCTGACGTTTGTAGCATCAAGTAACGACGCAGTGCCAAAACGTGCAACACACACAACAACAACAACAATAGCAAACAAATCTGTGAGATAACTTGCTAGCGCGACGTTGTTTGCACACTCGAGTGCCAGAAGTGGCACCTCAAACAACAAATTCTAACGCGCCTGCCGCGACGCCGCCCTCTTGATGAAGGCAGCGTCGCCGTGCAGCAGCCACACTTGTGCCAATTGTGTTGTGCTTCCGCATTTTTCATGCCATACATGATCGACACGTTCGCGCTGTTGGCGTGGCATTGGTAGGCAGTGGCAGTAGCGCAAATAAGAACAATTGAGTGGACTCAGCAACAGCAGCAGCAGCAACAACACCGACAACAATAACAATGCAAGGTAATAGATCAACTTGCATTAGATGTGGCAAGCGACCGACTGCTACTCATAGCAGGTTGTTGTTATTGTTATTGTTTATTGCAATATATTGTTGGTGTTGTTGCTTTTAGTGGCTTTTATCGACTGGGGGAGGCGCTGCAGTGACAAAAATGTAGCCCGAGCCGCTTTGGTTGCTTGATGAAGATCTCGGCGAGTTGAGTTGTTGCTAGAGGGTTGTTGTTGTTGGTGTTATTGCTGTTACCTTAGAAATAACTATGGCAAATCTGTATGATGATGTGTGTCATGTAATGCAGTGCACATGTAACATAAACAGCAGCAATTGTGGCTGCCGCTACAAATGGCGTGCATGCAACTCGAGTTGCAACAAACCGCAGCGGCGGCAGTAGCAGCACTTCGTGTTGCAGACAATTTGCTTAGACAAACGTGGTTCAACTTAATAAATAGTTAACTTGTGTACCGTTATGTTCGCAAACAACGTGCAGATGAATTTGCCACATGCCGACGATATAATGTGATGGAAGAAGAAGCAGCAGCAGCAGCAGATGAAGAAGAAGAAAAAATAGAATGAACTCATATGAGTAGGAAAATAGCTAAAAATGTAGGCATACGGTAAAGTGTGTGTTTGTGGCATGCAACACCTTGATTCATGTTTTCATGTACAAATGTGTTGTGCTGTTCACACTTACTGTACTGTAAATACGGCTGAGCGCTAAAGAAATTGTCAATCGCCAATATTGGCAGCTGACAGCCCACGGACCGCAAATTAGTTTAGGCTTTAAAGACTTGCAACAATTATATTAATATATGTGGCATACCATATTTATGTATGATTATGCAAATTTTTCCAAAAAAAAAAAAATCTCACAAAAATATATTTAAAAAAATTCGGAAATTCGAAATTTCGGTGTTCGAAAATCAATTGTTGAAATAATATCCAGAAAATTAACAATTGTCTGCTTCTATGTCATTCAGTATACCAAACAAGTGGTAGACTTAAAAATGCCCTAAAATATTTGAGATATTCGTGCAACTCACGATTAACTCAGATCCGAAAAAATCCAAAAAAAACAATATTTTTTTCCTTTAAAAACGCTCACCTTAACTGCAGCTGCATTTAATTGTCAAGAGACTACCGACTTTGTCACGATGCTTGCATCTTCAATGAATCACGTGCAATACCGAAACCAAATCAAATGTACAACTTGGCCACTTACGAGGAAGCCATTAACTCTATAGGGGATTAAGATGACCAAAACAGGGTTGCAGTTGCTACAAATGAGTAGGAGAGCCAAATAAAAGACATGTTGCAGCAGAAATATTGGAAATTGTCGCATTGTGAATTGACATATAAAGGGGACCAACTATGACGGGATTGCAATACAAGCGAAAATAACTGGACTCAATTTCATGGATGTTAGGAAGCGGTAAATGAAACTTGAAAAAATATATAAAAAAATTAAAAAATAAAAATAAATAAAATTAAAAATAAAATAAAATAAAATAAATTAAATTAAAATATAATAAAATAAAATAAAATAAAATAAAATAAAATAAATTAAAATAAAATAAAATAAAATAAAATAAAATAAAATAAAATAGAATAAAATGAAATAAAATAAAATAAATTAAAATAAAATAAAATAAAATAATTTAAAATAAAATAAAATAAAATAAAATAAAATAAAATAAAATAAAATAAAATAAAATAAAATAAAATAAAATATAAATAAAATAAAATAAAATTAAATAAATTAAAATAAAACAAAATAAATTAAAATAAAATAAAATTAAATTAAATTAAATAAATTAAAATAAAATAAAATAAATTAAAATAAAATAAAATAAAATAAATTAAAATAAAATAAAATAAAATAAAATTATATAAATTAAAAAGTGAATATAAATTAAATAGATTAAAAAATAATTTAATTGAATTTAGATGAACTAAATGAAAATTAAGTAAAAAATAATAATAAGTAATAAATAAAAATAATTATAAAAACATTTTGCGTTCAATAAACTTTGAGTCCATGACGACTCTACAATGGTAGTGGCTTTTACCTGTACCGCTATTCTATATATATGTTAGTATATGTTTCTACAACAACCAAAGTGCTGCCCGTTGCATTGACCATTTGGGTGCCGGTGGGCGATTTTCCACAAGTTGCACAGAGCTGCCGTTGCTGCCACAGACTCGTTGATCAATTATGTCAAATTGAGGCAGGCACAACACACATAATATATATAATATACATAAATATATATATCTACATATGACTGTGTGATGGCAGTCATCAGCTGCAAACTTCCATACCAAGTCGCTATATATACATACTTGCCACAATTGCTCCGTTGCAAGCAACACCATACTAAGGAAGTAATTGTTGTTATTATTAGATTGTTGCTATTGTTGGTATTGTTGCTGTCCAAAGCGATTAGAGTGGCATTGCAACATATTTGACTTTAATAATATAGTTGTTGTTGCTATTGTTGCAATATTACATATTTTCTATTTTTTCTTCTTTTCTCTCTCACTCATTTCTACTTATGCTGCCTTGAGCGCGCTATGTAAATATGTGGGTTAGAACCAAATTTGGCAGTGCGTATGCCAAGTCAACAGCACAGCGGGCGAATGGACACGGTCACGGTTTGTTGTAGAACAACCGAAACGGCAATTGCAACAGTCACAACAACAATAAACACATGCAACACTGGCACGATCAGTGCGTAGACATAAGCGACGGCAAACTTGTTTTCTATGCTTTCCTGTAGTTGTTGTTGTTTTTTGTTGTTTTTGTTATTGTTTTTGTTGTCATAAAACAATTTATGATTTTTCCGTTGGCAACCAAAAGTGGTTGTGGCCACGCATAAGGAAGCTGCAACAAAGCGGAACGGAAAATTCATATGCCATTCGTACCAAAAGTGGCAATGGCATTATAAATGTTGCAAGTTATTTGCGTGTAAGCCAAAAAAACAAAACGCGCTGATATTCGGCTTGTATGTAAGCGTGGCAAAAGGATATCAAATTTTGTTTGTTGGCTGCCAAAGAAGGGTGGCATGCCACAAATGACAGCGGAAACTAAGAAGAAATTAAAATTGTTTCGAACTTGCCACAAATGAATGTAATAAATGCACGAAAATGGTATTTAATATGGCATGCCACATACCGAGGCAATTGAACGTGCGTGCCCATAAAGAGGCAGGAATGAACGAAAAAACAAAAACAAAAAATTAAATAAAATAAAATGACAGATCTCTTCTCCCTTCTCCGGCAAGTAGATGAAGAAATGTGGCAGCAATACCCTTGACTTAACTTGGCTATAATAGTGAAAAACAACAACCTTGATCGTGTGTCAGTGACAGTGGCAGTGACCAAAATGTCGACCAACATACAAAAGCGCTTAAGTGCAACATGCCTCTACTTAAGTATGTGCGTGTGTGGTATCCACAAAACCACTTTTATGTGCAACAGCGACGTGGACTTGTTGTGTGTGCTTTTTGGTCAGACGGCAGTAAGTTGCAAGCAATGAAAAGTAAAAAAATAAAAATAAAAAATACTTGCAACAGCATACAAAGCTGCCCAGCAGCCGTGCGCATTTGTGCAACATGCAACAATGGTAGTGGCAACAACAAAGATTGCGCACAAACACAAGCATTTTGTGTTGAATGTGCGCTGGTTGCAACCTTAAAGTATTGCATTTCCCTGTGGCAGCATTGTTTGTGCTTGCCACATTGTTGTTGCACATTTCATATGCGTTCGCCGCAATCATCGATGCCATATAAATATGTACATATATTTGTGTTTGTGCACGAAAAGCAACTCCATAGGCTTACAAAAGGCTGTGGAGCCCACCCTGACGCACTTACTACTGGCCGTTGTGGCACGCATTGGCTCTATGGCTCACCTGCAACAGCACAAATATTTATCGTGCACTTTTTGCATGCGTGTGTGTTCTAAACGCAAGAACAAGAACTAAAAGAAGAAAAGCAATAACAACTGAACGAAAAAACAACAACAATGAAACATAAAATAACAACAAAAACCTTAAACAATAACAAATAAACCAAAAAAAAAAATACAACAAAATAAAAACAACAACAACTTAGCGAAAACAACAACAACTAAACCAAAAACAACACCAAAAAGTCCAAACACATTCCCCACAACGGTTGTTGACTACAAATTGCCGCACTGTTGCAAGTTACCCACTGCAACGCTTACGCATGCTTACAAGCGGCAGCGGCATTTGCAACACACACATACAAACCTGACTGTATTTATTATGTACATATATTAATGTGAACACAAGCGGCGATGTTGCATTGTGGCAACTTGCAACATCGTGACCACCGCAAATAAGCGCTAAGGCGGCATAAAGCATGAGTGTGGCAACAAGTCCTGTTGTGGCATAACTTGTATGCTATATACATATATATAATGCCTGTATATATATACTTGCGTCCGCATGTAAATAGCACATTTTTCTGCATTTAAATTTTATATTCCCTTTTGGCCACATCGAAGACTGTGAGAAATATTTATTTCCAATCGCAAATCCCAGGCATTGTGGCATGCTCGTCAGCATTTTACGGTGCTTTAAGCATGACTTATGTATGTTGCAGGTATATATGTATGTTGCATGTGGCATGTTTGCTTATAAATCTCCATTTCTCTTTTGCTGCTCTTGTGCTCCACTTTTACACCCTTCACAGCGTTCCGTCATATACAACCATATCCTGGCATTGTATGGCTCAACGACTGCTTTTCACACCTCACCGCATGCAACAAAGTATCGCACGGCACTTACATGCATGCCACACATATGCATATACATTTGTACTCCTATATGTTGCAGCAATATGCACTCATGCCTTGCAACAAGCACGCATGCTTCACATTTCGCACAGTGCGTGCGTGCGTGTGTCAGCCCTGCGTGTTCTAATCGCTTTTCAGCAGCGCCGATCTTGATCTTCGCGCAATCGATAGTTGCCAGCCAGTATAGCAGTGCTTTACATAAGCACTCGCCAAATTCACACCACACAAGTCGCTGCTGTTGCATGCATACTTAGATGCATCTATATGTTGCACGTGGTGCATTTGCATTTGTGTAAGCGCATTAAATTGCAATTTGTTGCACGCACTTGATTGATGCACTCGTTAGATAAGTGCGTGCTATGCAGCACTTTGGGGATTAAATGCAGATTTTTCACAATTTTATTTTGTTTTTTCTTTCGTTTTTGGTAGCTTTTGGTAGTGATTTTAATGGATTGCAGTCTGCTGGGATTCGAGTGGTCAATTTATTTGAGGAAAAAATAATAATTTTCAGATGTTTTCGCTGAGCATATAAATAAGATAGAGGAATATACTCACATTAATGTTCTGCACAAAAGAGATTTAAGAGATAGAGGAAGTGTACTAGATGCCCAAAGGTGCAGAGAGAGACAGAGGAGACAAGGGAAATTTAAAAAATGATTATAAATGCGAAATAAATTGTTCAAAACTGACAAATTTGCTTCATTTAAGCCTTAGGCTAAGCACATAGTGGCGCGTAGTTTGGGGATATTAGTACAAATTCACATATAACCTAAAAATACCGGATTTTTATTATAAAACCAGCAGACCGCTTCGGCTTCGCACGGGTCAAGCCTTTGATGTCCGTTATCTTTCTCTCTGATTATGAAGGCGTTGGGAACGCTCAGAGTTCGACTCTCTAGTGTGAGCTTGTATATTTCTAATATTTTGTTCTTCAAGCCGCTGCGCACGCTCCATACTCGACCCTCAAACGTGTACTTGGGAGGTTTTGAAATTTTGTTCAGCAAGCAGCTGGAAGCGCTTGTTACTCGACTCTCTGCGATGCGAAGAGAATGACTTGCAAGACGACTTTCAGTTTCTTATTAAGATAAGTCCATCACGGAGTCTTTTTATACGCTCACCTGGGAACTATTTCACGAAAGTTGAGATTCTAGCAAATGGTGAAAGATTTTTTGTAATCGGCACAGTAGTTTTTGAGTTTATTCATTACAAACATACATAGTTCAAAAATTTTGTAATAAGTTCTAAACACATTTTTGAATTATATAATTCAATTACTTTTACTATTTCTTTTAGATTTTTTTTTTTGCATACTAGTACTATCTTGATTCAAATCCATCTCTAATTCACAAGATATTACTCAGAGATTCAAATATTGCTTATTAGCTTCGTGCTTTATGTGAATGAGCACTTCGCTCAACGCTTCACTGTGTACTCAGCATGAGACTATATGGCAAATTATACAAATATTTTGTCTCTATTTTATAAATTTTTATATATATAACACACAACATTCAACTGAAAATCTTTGCTGAAAATGCCAGAAAGCAAAGATAAACACAGTAAAGTACCCACAGACTTTAATCATTTATGTGATGGAATCACTTGATTAATTTTATTTTAATATTTTATATGTAATTACTCATAAATATTCATTTGTGCTGCTACTGCGCTTTACTATGTACCCAGCCTAAAGCAAGTATCCAAGAAAAATGCAAATTTTTCAAAAGTGCCTCGATTATTATGTTTGAAAATAATTATTTTGATATTTTCTAACTAATTTGCATATTACATTTATATTTATTTTAAATTCATTGGCGCTTATTCTATTTTAATATAACTAATCTACCGATTTAACCTCAAAAAGACACCTAGAATACACTGAAATTAGTACCAGAATAATCTAGTATTCTGTGAACTTTTACCAACCATTCCAAATTCAAATAACGCAGCACACAAAGTAATTCAAAATCAAGATTATCGCCAGTATTGATTGCGGTAAGACACAGTGACCGACAATAGCGTGAAAGCAATTAAAGAATTTAATTAGCTGCGGCTGTACATGAAGCCGCCGCATCAAAATTCCAGCGATAATCGATTTGAACAGTAGTGCAGTGCTAGAAAAAAAGGAAGATTACAAAAAAAAAAACAAAAGATTACAAAAAAGAACACAAAAAAGCGCACAAAAAATTCAGAAAAAATGTAGGAAATCTAGTAGAAAGCAAGGTGTTCAAAAAGCAGCGCGCGCTTAATGACACGCGATTACAGATTAATAGTCAAAAAAGGTATACACTGGCTTGTGGCAACTGCAGCGCGTGTGATTACCAAGCACTTGTGGCATATTGAAACAAAAGAAATGCAAAAGAATGTGTTACGCAGTTGTTGATTTTTTCCATTATTTCATTTTGTTGCATTCACAAGTCATTTTTTTTTACAACGCGCGCAGTTGCAGCGCGACAATGCAACAAGCTTAATTGCTAGATAAGATTATAAATACGAGTGTCTAAATTGCTAATGAAAAAAGTATAAATGTTATTGGTGGGCTTTCTTTGCCGCCAGCTGTGTAGAAAGTTTACAATTAACCACATTGCCACAAAATCAGCGCACCGCAACATGCATGATGCAGCAGCTACTTTTCCAGCTACTAACAAAGATGATTTGCTACTAAATTCTTTTGCTACACAGCATTTTTTTGTCACTATTCTTTGCTGCCACACTTGCCACAGGTGTGTGTGTGTATGGGTAGCGCGTTTACGTTCTGCGCATGCGTGCCTGACCTAACCTCTTGCCTTGCCAATTTACTGCTTTGGCGTGTGTGCTTATTGTGCTTACTGTTGTTGTAGCCTAGCTGGCTTGTTGGTAAACTTCTTCAATGTTCTTTTACCAAGCACTCGGCATTCCATTGCCTTCATTTCTTCCACCGCTGCTTTCATGCATGCGCATCCCGCGGCTATTTTACATACGCGAAATGATTGGCGTTTGCTGCCTCACACACGCGCTTATCGCCATTTCTTTCCATTTTTTATTTGTTGTGCTGTGGCTGTGTGGCAAGTTCTTTTTATTATTGACTATAATTTGGTCGCTTAACGGTGCAATTTGCAATTACATAGCGCTGTGCGGCGCGTCGAGGTCATCACACACAGCGCTGCGCAGCGGCAGCCACAGTAGTAGCTTCTTCATTTCCATTTGCGCGCTGTAGCCTGTAGCACACACACACATACACACATGTTTGTAGCAAGTAAATGGCATTTCTACACTTACATTTGGCACAAATCGAATTATCGACCTCAGCAGCCGCTAAACGGTGCCGCTGCCAAGCGCGTGTGCTGCCACCGGGAGCTAATGCTGATGGATGCTTTATGCACCGGACTCTTGTGGCACTAAGCGCTCCCAATTGCTTGCCAAGCAGTTGCCACTGTTATTAACATTATTATTTATATTGTTGTTATTGTTGTTGTAGGTTATACAAATAGTCAGCGTGACATATTAAATATGAAATATTAACATACAACGCTGATTTGATTTTCCAATTTGTTGAGTGTGTTCATTCTTGCCACAGTGTGGCAGCGCTTGCAAATTGCTATTGTTGCTGTTATAGCTGTTTTTTATTGTCGCTTAACACCTCATTTGCGGCTTTATTAAACTGTCAAACTGTGACAAATGATGTCAGTAGGCAACCGAATAGAGGGATTTATAACCTATGCGGAAAACCACAACTGGGTTGAATCACAAATTACAAATTTCGATGAATTATTGCTTTCCAAATTGATTATTACTGCAGGTGCAGTGTGTACTTAATGCCAGTTAGTGCTATTTCTTATTAAAAAAAAATAGTATTTGTTAACTACACCTTTATTAACTTAACTCAGTCTAGTTGTTTTGAAGTTAGTTGTTTCATTAGCTTAATTTAGTTGTAATTTTAGAAGAAATTACCAAATATTAGCGAGTTGAACGCTCGCTGCTTCAAATTTGTACTATTTAAACTCTGTTTGTATGCGATTCAAAGAAACTTCACATAAACTCTTCACCTGTGATTTATACTAGAGCGCCACAAACTCGAGTTTATGACTTCTGATTAACCAAAAAATATCTAATTGACTTTTTGAAGTGTCTAAGGGTTTAAATTGATGTTTAAGATTAGTTACATACATATATTACTACAGTAAACTACGTGTTTATGAGTCGTGTTTAATGCTAACCACCAAATTGGTTCATAAACTCGAGTTTACGAAATTTTTAATATAAATATCGAAGTGCCTTAGTAAACAAATTTGCTAATATTTTATTAAACGTTGTAACACAATTCATAAAGATATAATTTAAACACCAAAATAGTCAATAAACTCGAGTTTATGAAAAAATGTTAAATATTGAAGTGAGTTAGTTAGTAAAATTACTAATATTTTATATACGATCGTAATATAATTTATAAATATATAATTTAGACACTAAAATAGTCAATAAAGTCGAGTTTAAGAAAAATCTTTTTTTGTTTCTTTGAAGTGAGTTAATAAATAAATAAAAATAATAATAAGTACTATTTACTCTGTCTAACCAAAAAATCTTCAACATTTCTGACAAAATGCAAAACTCCCCTACTACCATTAAATTATACAACCAAGCGCTCAAATTACATATTACCGGCGTATCGTATGGATACACAAGTAATTTATACACATCTTAAACTCATAAACTTTTAATGGTTAAAGAAATAACTTCTAATAGCGTAAGTGCCGTTATAATACAGGCAACAAACCGAAGCCAATTATATTAGAAGATATTGCACTTTATTTTTACTAAGCCACAAAAAAATGGTGGGTCAGCCTGAAAACAACCCTCCAGCTGGTACTGGTGGCGGTGTAGACGTGAGTTTTAGCACATACGGCGGTGGTAAATGTACTTATATAATTGCAGGTTTGTAGGTGTGTGTTTATACCGTTATATGTGATTGTAATTTGATACTAGTCACGTGTTGCATCTCTGGGGAATTTATTAAAACGAAATATTGCAATCTCACTGCTCTATAATCCTCCGCCCACATGCATTAGTTGGAGCTATAAAATATATATATTTTTTTGGGTTTCAGTGTTAGGCCGGACGGTTGAGCGTGTATTTTTTGTGGTAGAAGGTTCTGGTTAATATTTTTATATTGTTGGATTTATGTTTGGATTTTGTAGAGTAAAAAAAAAAAAAAATTTACGAGTTAAAAAAAATTATCTCAAATATTAGCCTCTGTGGCAACCCAGAAAACAATAAATCCCTATTCATATTTTCCGCGAATATTTTACTAAAAACAGAACCATCTGTCAACAGGGTTGTTTCCGCACAACCTCAGTGGTAACCCTAAAGCTATTAATACACTCAACAAAGTACTCAAAATAATAAGCAATTGCCATTGTTAGCAGACAAACAAAATATTTTAATCCACCAATTCAAAAATTTCATTTTTTTTACAAAAAAACAATTACAATCGAAATCGAATCGATTAAAAATTGCATAAGCCAGCGCAAACAAAAACCCCTTAAGGGCTCAAAACAAACAGGAATAAACATATTTCAGGGCGCATTAAGCGTTACAAGCTTGTCAAAAGCGCTTCCGGCGCGTTTTGTTTACATAACAGAAAAAAACAAGAAAGAAAACAAAAAAACAAACACACACAGTGCCAAATGTCTTACAAATGAGCTGAAAACCACAATCAACACTTTTTTGTTTAAATGTTTTTTTCTTCTCGAGTTTTGTGTTTTGCTTTTGCATTTTAAATTGCTTTTGTTTACGCAATTTGTGAGCAAACAATTGGTGTTTAGCTTACAATATGATTTTATAGACATTTGCAGGGGTGCAAATTGGCAGCGTACGCACAGGGTTTGAGGCTTTTTTTTGTTCTGTTCAAGTTGAATGGGGGTGGTTGGCGATTTTTTTTGTTATAATTACGATATTTTTATTATAACTACTTCGCTTTGTTTCATATTTTTTCGAAAAATATTGTAATTTCAAGGCAGAAATATGTTTTTGGCTGGTTATTTCAAAAGTGTTGCCTACATTTTGGCGCATTTATGAAATGTATCAAGTGAAAGCTAAGCTATCAGGGTAATTTGAATGTCACAAACAGGAAATTTTGTAGAAGAAAAAATTAAAATAATAGTAGAAAAATATAGAAAATATTTCATATAATGGATTAGTCTTATATACAAAATATGGTTATGGAAAAATTAACGATTACACGAAGCTTAAATAAAGGAAAATATAAACTAGTTATATATGCTCAAATCTTAGTAATAAATTTTTTAAACAAACTTTGCAGCTAAACCCGCTTACTTGAGATTCTTCGAAATTATATGTAATGGTTGAGAATTGTAAATGATGTCATTTGTAAAGAAATCATACTAAATTAGTTTCTTTTGGTACCCAAAATATTATACATTCTTTGAGTTTTGAAGTAGATAAATACTTTCTAATCAGTATTTGATTGTAATAAAATTTTGAAAATATAAAAATTATATATTTGATTTTTTTTCTATTCTTTCTTAATTTTTATTTGTCACCTATTTTTTATACATTACTTATTATTACTTACAACGGTAATGTCAACTTTCTCTTTACATTTTAATTTTTTTAACCTCAACTAATAATAGATTTCACTTTTTTTAATTCCAGGATATTGCAAGATGACCAGAAAAGGTTCGAGTCCACTGGGGCTCGACATGTTGGCTGTCTCAGTGGCAGTGGCATTCATATTATTGCCATTGTTAGCACAAGCCGGTAAGTGAATTGCAAATATATTTATATACAAATTGATTAATATGAGGCAATAAATTGCGAATATAAACAAATGTTAATGATTACAATAAATAACAACTGTTAAGAAGACATGAAATATAGGCCAAAAAGAGTAAAAAAAAATATTGAGTAGCAGCTATTTAATAATAATAATGTCAGTTGATGTCAGTGGCTACCATAAAAATAATACAAATAATGAGGAGAAAGCAATATGAGTAATGAAACAATTAGAAGTATAAAGCAAACAGTAGAGCATGACATTTGTGAAGGCAATAAATGTGTAGACAAAGATTAGAGGGCAAAAATTATCAGAAATATAGCGCAAATATGGTATATAATATTGCCGGTGGCATGTATTTTGTAACTCCAGTACTATAGTAGTACCGAAAAACTGCACATATGTGACGTGATAAGCAAAATTACTGCCTGAACCAGCCACTTCAGACTTTGCGACACATTTCGAATTTCCAGCAAATTCCTAGAATTTTTCCCCTTAAACAAAACCTTTGGAAATGAGGGTGTTGTTAGTGAGGCGACTAAGGCTTGAGGGTGCACCTGTCAGCGCTCCCCTCAGCATTAGACACACACACATTGGTCACTCCAACTCTCACTAAATATATATAAGCATATAAAACAAAAGGACTTGTCACTGCGTTTATTGTTTTCCAGCTGGCAAATTAAAAAGAATTATCCATTAATGTGCCGCATATTAGAGGCAAAAATGCGCACAGACGCCGGGCAACATGCAGTTTCCGCCTACTCATGCGCCGCGCTCTCCGTTGTAAGGGGTCAATAACTGCATATGCGGGAGTGTATAGGGTGCCTTTGCCAGCGTGCTGCAAACTCGAGTGACCCTTGACACGCTTTTGGCGTTACAGGCAATAAAAACAAATTGATTTTCCTATGGCATTTTAACGGTGGTTTGCGAAATAAAGCAGTTTGGTAGTGCATTTAGGTAATTCTCCCGAAGTTGGGGTATTTTTATGTGTCTGCTGACACCATTAAGAGCAATACTAATATCACTAGACTTATAGTGCTGTTAACGGTACCAGCAACAACAACAAACATTAGAATACAATATCAATAGACAACCCTCAACAGGGACTACTCTAAGCTCTCCAAATAGATACAAACATATGCGGGTTTAGCGCCTAAAATCGCAAATTAAGCCACAATACTAGTTTCTATTTTTATTTGTATTTATTTTATTTGCGCTCTGTCATTACTGTCAATAGCTCTGGCTAATTCAATAGTTTGACAGTTCAAATGTTAGTTTCTGTTTTGCTGTCACATTTGACAAATCACTATCAGCTGTCATTAGTCACACAAGATAATAGATTGCCAAATTGTGTTTGTGTTCGGAGCGCTGTAACTGTGGGGTCAATGTATTCTTTTACTTAATTAAGCGTATTTGCCTCATTTAAAGTGCGGTGCCAAAAAATCTGTTGCAGTTCTGCCCTCCTCGGCCGCGGTGGCACATTTTGCACAGTCTGCTTAATTTGGGGTGGCTCTGGCCGTGTGTAGAAGGGATGCGTCTGTGCGCTCAGCCAATTTGTGTTTTTTTGTTTTTACTTTGCTGCTAGTCATTGACATTGAATGCGAATTTCATTGTGCGTAAATTCAATTGATGCCATTTGCGTTAAATTTTTGCATCAATTTATTTATAAAGAAATTCAGCAAAATTCATTTGATTGACGCGAATTCATTTAAGCGGTGCAAATTAATACAGAGGCATGTACCAGTTGAAAATTGTTTTGCCGAAAAGTGTGATAATATTAAAGAAAAGCTATAGTATTTATATAATATTTTCAGTACTTAAAATATGCCAAAAATAATATACAAAAAAACCCCATAACACAATAAATACATAAATTTTGTAAAAAATATTTTTTATTAATTTATAAAACGTAAAAAAAAATAATTAATTTTTATAAAAAATAATTTAAAAAAAATTTAAAAAGGAAATAATATTGTCTGAAAATTAATTAAAAAATTGTAAATTAAAATAAAAAATTAAAAATGTTTACTGTGAATAAATACAAAAAATTTAGTAAAAATTATTTTCAAAAAATTAAAAAAATATATTTTTTGAATCTTAATTAAAAAAATTATAAATAATCTTAAAAAAAATTTAAAAATGTTTACTGTTAAAAAAAATATTTTTTTATTATAATAAAAATAATAATTTTATAAAAATTAATTCAAAATGTTTACAAAAAAAAATTAATTTGCTTAAAATTTAATTTAAAAAAATTTCTAAATTTAAAAAAATTAAATAATATTTTATTTAAAAAATTATTATTAAAAAAATAAATAATATTTATTTGAAAAATTAAAAAAAAAATATTTAAAAAAATTCCGCTTCTTTCTTTAGTTAAATATGTATGTTTACCGTTAAAATTTACACACATAAATATATATAATATAGTTACGAATATATATGTATAAATGTGAGTGAGCAACCAAATAAATAAATAAACAGATTGCTTTACTCAAACAAGTAAATAGTCTGCCCGCACTTGTCTATGTAGTTGTTGGAGAATACACTAACGAAAATAAATTTCAAAACACCAGAAAGAAACAAAAACAAAAAATCGCCCCAAAAATAAATCAAATCAAAATGACAGCCATTATGGTGTTTGCTCCAGTGCGGCAAGCCACAAAGCAAGCTGCAGGCTGTGGCGGTGCCGGCGGCGGTAGCGGCGGCTGAGTGTGAGATTGTGGTTGCAAGCCACGCAGGGTCAGCGCACCTTTTGAAAGGCTGCAACGCCTATTCACCTGCATGCCGTGCGCAAAACAACAACAAAAACACACGCATGCAAATGCAGGCAGTCGCACACACATACATACATACACATGTGAGTTGGTTTTTATGGCGTTTTGCGGTTTCAACATTTCTAAGCCAATACTGAGGATATATGCATACTAGTTAGTCCTACTCGCTGTGTTGTTGTTGTTGTTATTGCACTTTGCTAGCTATTTATTTACTAGTTTCCATCATAAACAAAAGCTTCTAATTTTCATTCATTTCCGCCAACCAAATGTCTGACTATTAAGGCCTGTTGTTGTTGTGTTGTTTCTGTTGTTGGTGTTGCAGTCGCCCTTTGGCTGTTTGCCTGTGAGGCGTTTACACCTCCCATAAGCAGCATTTAAAATATTTAACGGTCTTCAGGCGAAATCTTCATTCAGTCAGTTCGACACTTGTAGACCTTACACACTAACAGCTGCAGATTAAGTCTCGTACGATTTCTAGTCAATTTCAGTTATTTAGTCATTCATTCGTTTTTTCTACTTGTAGTTGTAAATTGAGTTATGACCGTCAAATGGTGGACTTTCACATAACCCATAAGTCTTTGAGAAAGAAATTAAAATTGATTAGAATGCCATGTGAGGCAAGCTGAACAGAAATAACAATCAAAATAAAATAATAAAAATAAGAGAAATTTCAGAATTAAAATAAAAAGAAAACAACAAGCGTTCAACGATTTTAATTACTCATTCCAACAGGGAATTACCAATAACTTCAGGTTGTTGCTGTTGTTGTTGCACTTTATGACTTACAGCCTCATTTTATTTATTGCTTTTCGATTCGAATAACAAGTCAATGCTCAAGCGCAATTCTCAGGCATCACCACGAAAATGTCGGTCAATAGGCATTAAAGTTGTAATAAAGTATTCGAATTACAATAACAACAACAATTAAAGTTTAGATGAAAAAGATGCATTAAACTACATGAAAAATACTGTCTAATTTGGATTACAATGATTGCAACATGGTTCCCAATTGCATAGAAAGAGTCGTGCATATGTTGTTAACGGTAAATTAAAATTTCGCATTTATGTTATCGATAAAAATCGGTTTCGATTACTATTTATCGATCAAAAATTTAATAGAAAAAGGCGTACATATTATATAACGGCAAATTAAACATTTGGATAAAAGTTATCGATAAAAATTCGATTTCGATTAATGTTTCTTGATCAACTGTTATCGATTACGGCAAATATAATGCTGCCAAATGTATAAATAAAAATATTAATGTAACGATTTTTAAAAATATCCTATTAAGTACTTCGCTAACACGAAATATCGACATCGATAACACAAAATTCGATAAATAACAAATATCGAAAAAATTCATATTTCTATTATACCGTTTAATATCTGCATATTTCTCTAAAAATTTCCCCAAATGTCTATACTCAGCCAAAACACGTTCGTCTTCAACGTTTTTTCCTTTCTTTATTTTTGCCGCCATCGCTGCCGCTTTGTGTGTTTAACATCTTTTTAATGGACTCAAAAGCCACCTCCACGTACTTTACGACGTAACTATTGACCCATATTCCATTTTTCCACAACAACAACACAAACAATATCGCATGTAAAGCGTTAGTTTCAGGAAGTGTTTAGTACTTTTTTCTCTGTTTTGTTTTTTATTTGATGCCAGTTTCGTACACACTTTATGGCAGAAGATTTAACTCCATCAATTCTTTATGTCAAGTACTTACACAGGTTCTTAGAATTCTCATTAGCACTGCACATAAAATTAAATAAATAGATTGAGGAAAATAACAGAAACTACATGCAACAACAACAGCAATAATATCTGCAGTTTGAGTTGTGACTGAAGTGTTTGTCTGTAAAAGAAAGAACTCAAACAAATACATACGTAGAACATTATAGTAAGTGGTTCATATGTAGATATTTCTGTGGAGATGCGTTTAAAAAATTGAGCAAGCCGTGAAGACGACTTAGCTAAGCTCTTAAGTCATTCATTCAATAAATGAATTATGTACCACCTGTGTGTGACTGACATTTGACATCAACAAACTTTCTTTGTGATGTTTTTGTTATGTCTGTTTAAAATTGTTTGGTGATTTTTTATGCTGCTGCAAATAATATGGAAACCTAGTTTTGATTGTCAATAATGAAAGAGGTAATAAACATAGAAGTATATATGAAGGCATAAAAGTACATAGAAAGGCTTGGAGATGCATATAAACTCATAGAAGCACCTAGAAATACATACAAGAAAAAACATCGAAAAATATCGAAAACATCGAAAAATATCGAAAACATCGAAATATATAGAAAACCTTTAAAACTCATAAAAACTTTAAAACAAACAAATTGTGACTTATTTATCAATATTTTGGGAAATTTCCAGTCAAAACAGCTACTGGAATCCTTAACTCTAAGCACCTTTCTCACTTTTGATAGAATAAATTCCTAATCGAATTAAAATTTTTTGAAATCAAATATTTCTTTAAATTAGTACTAATATATCAATCTGTAGACCAAAAAAAAATTGTTTTCTCAAAAAATTAATTTTTTTCTCGATATTTTTTTCAAAACCTCCATCAAAAAATATATAATAATACCAAAAAAAAACCACGACATAAATACCCATGTATCATTTCTCATGGCAATATATTTCATTTTTTAAGCATCACTTCAACTGCCACACTTAAGCGCACACAATCCCTGATGGTTTGCTGCTTCATGTGCCACTTCAGTGACCAAGTGCAAATGCTCCACTCAGTGGCGCTTAAAAAACAATTTAATAATGCATTCTTCAATAACTGCCAGCTGTGAGACATGATGATAATAGATTTTACCCCAGAAAAAAACAACAACACAACAAGTACATATTATCAAGCAGTTAAGCGGCTAAAAGCACTTAGAAACGCATACCCGAACGAGGCGAGCGCTGTTGTTGACCCATGCTACTACAACAACAAGCAAAAATAGTTTAACGAATAACGTGCCAAAAATTTTATGCACAACAACAACAGCGTACGAATTTCCTTGACTCCACAGCTTTTCTGCGCAATCAACTGCTTAAGAAGCTTCACCTTAAACTTAGCAAACGAAGATACAAGATTCAAGTTCGTTCGCAAGCAATTGCACGCGTTTGGTAGTCAGCAATTGATGCTGAACGTACATTGCCGATGGCCAGCCGCGGCTTACAAATTGAGCAGATAATAAAAAGCATGTACTTAGAAGAAAAAAAAAAAACAAAAAATGAGTACCGAAAATTTTTTCAATGGAACTCAAGGTCGCCAGTTAGTATGAAACAAGTGGCGGCAGCGCTGTGGCGTAGAAAGTCAACGCTCTGAGCGCTGGCGCAAAGAAAGCCACATAAAAATTTAACAACCAAAATTGTTAAAAAAAATCTCTAAAAAAAATTCGAGACACATACTATAAGCCACAAGAATATTTTCCTACAACAACGAGTGACTGTAAGCTTAACTATATGTTCGGTTGTGGCTTCATTGTCAATAGCTTGAAGCGCGCCTAGGTGCTACTTAACTTTTTGGCAGCCTGCTGTTGCCTGGTGCTGGCCAAGATTATAGTTTTTTTGAGGTTAAGTTTTCTGTGTGGTCTCTGGTATGCGAAGAAAAACAGAAAAAATAAAAAAAAAAATATTTTTTATAAACAACAATAACAACAACAAATATTTAAATATTTTAATTAAAAACAAATAAATTTCGACAGCTACTCAACAGCTTAATAGAAACACCCCTATCAGTAGCCTGAAGCAGCTATCATTGGACGTGTCGCACTGCTGCGATCTCGAAAAATTTGCACCCACTGATAACTGATAGCTGACAGCTGACAGCAGCTATGACCATCGGCAAGCCAAACCACTCGAGACTTCAAGCGCTGCACTGCGTGTGTCTCGCTGCGTCGCATATGAAGGGGCGTTACTTGTGTTAATCAATCACTACTGCGCATGCGCGTTGATTGAACCTCGAAGGCGCAACGACTTCACGGTTCATTGGCGTGATTTAATTGATTCCTCTCTTGTTTTTCCCTCTATTTAACTATTTTTGTTAACATTCAAAGCATCGCATTTTGGTTTGGTGCGACTTTTGACCACGGTCAAATTGATTTATCAGTCATTCAACGCTAATTTGTTGTTGCGCATCTGTCATTTCACTATTTATTTATTTGTATATTTATTTGTGTGATTTTCATTAATGTTTTGACCGTTTTGTTGCTGTAATTATGTTTTCTTTGGCTAAAAATACAATTCTATAAACAATTGTTCAGAAGTTATTTGGTTATTTACCCGGTCAGTTGACGGCTTCGAACGCCTAAGGCAAAAACTTTGACCACTCTATACGGGTGTCTTCCTTTTTGGTGATTTCTTTTTTTTTCACTTTTTATAGCTTCTCTAATGTCTCTTTTTCATTCTTTTTCAATTAGTGTTTTTTCGCTCAATTTTTTTTTTGTCTGCTGAGATTTTCTGCAATTATAACTCACTAAAAAGGCGTAATGTAGTAAAAATGTAGCTGGCAGTTGAAAGTCTAATGAACTTGTGCGCAGTCGCGTCTCGTCGCTGACTACTCAGTCGCAATTTTCTAATATTCGTTCCCAGCTTGGCAGTTCTGGTACTTTTTATTATTTTATTTTTGTTGTTTTCTTTTTTTTCTATTATTTCTATTCTTCCTTTTTTAAATTTTTTTTTACTTTCAATGGCTTTTCGCCAAATTATTCCCAGCCAGCCAGCCAAGTGAATTTAATGCTTCACTGCCTTGCCTGTCCGTCCGTCCGTTCGTCCGCTGGGCAATTTAAAATTGAATATCATGTCATTTGCGCGGATTTGTGATGGACACCAAGCCGCTTTGTGGCTTTCAACAGGTTTTCACTGTAGATAATTAGGTGCTTGTGGTTTCGTCATATAAATCAATATTGTTTATGAAGAGTTTTTTAAGTTGAAAAAAAATTGAATATTAAATCGCTGTAAAAATATTGTGACACTTGTTGTGATAATAGTTCGGTGGCGCCAGTCTAAGCAGCTAATTAAATTTTTGGTGGCAGAATTGTAGGTAATTTAATGAAATGGGCCTAACTGAAGGTGGCATCTCTTGGAAAAATTATTTTATTTTACAAGTGTTTTGATTTTATACTTAAAAACAATTTTTTTTTAATTTTTATACAGCACTTGACCTATTAATGGAAACACTTTTTTGAGAAATAATTATAATATTTTTTTAGAAATAATTATAATATTTTTTTAGAAATAATTATAACGTATAATTCCGCTAATTTTGCTTAAAAATTATTAATTTCTTTAAGAAATTTTTTTTATTTGAACTTAATGACTTTTAATTGCCACCAGTGCTGCCAATTCGAAGCAATTTGCGTCAACTCCCTACGCTTGCACTCAATAAACTCATTTGCCGCGTGATAAATAAAGTAATTTCAATGACACTTGTTGTTGTATTTGTTCAACTGTCAGTTGTATGCAGCAAATGTGTATTAAATTATATGTCATAAATCACAATTTCTTTACTTTTGATTTGTGACTGCTACGAAATTGATTAAAACTCTGCAGAGAAGTTATTGAAATTGAAATTTATGGCTTTTGGTAAATGAAGGCAGCAAGCTGGAGAGGCAAAAGCATAAGTACAATTGAAAATAAAAATATGAAATTTTGTAAATTAAGATGATATGGGTATTGGTCGGAATTAAATCGATCCAAAAGAAATGAAAATGAAATGGGTAATGTAAAATGATATAAAATTTAAAGAAAAATAAAATAAGATTAAAAATAAAATAAAATAAAATAAAATAAAATAAAATTTAATAAAATAAAATAAAATAAAATAAAATAAAGAAAAATAAAATCAAATAAAATAATGAAAAAATATAAAAATTTTGAGCTGCTTAACGTAACGTAATTTACACATATTCCATAATATAATTAACAAAAACATAGCATAGCATAACATATGACATAACACTATATAAATTCTCATAGTATAATACATAACATAAAGAAATATTCACAATAATGTTATTAACAAAAACATATCATAACATAACATGACATTACAAAATATAACATAACATAGCACAGCATAGCATAGCATATAACATTCTACAAACTCACATTATAACATATAACATAATAAAATACATTTTTTATTCAAACAACAATATAATTCATCTTACAAGACATAGCACAGACATTACATAGCATAGTTTAACAAAATATGAAGTCATAACGGCACCTAATAACACTAATAAATAACGTCAACAACACTAACTCACATAAAAAATAGAGCCTAGCATAAAATAACATAATTTTACATAACATAGCATAGCACAGCATAACATAACTTAGAGTTACATAACATAACATAGCATAGAAAAGCGTACTATAATGTAAAAAAAATATAAAAATGTATGAAAAATTAAAAAATAAAATAAATGCTACATGGCGTAGAATAATATAATCTTAAAAAACGGAGACAGCTAAATTTACATTTTTTCATTTTTATTATTTTTCACATTTTTTTGCTCTGTTGTCAACTCCTCTGCCACTCTAATGCGCATGACTTTAGGCAATTTTCTTACTTGTATTATTGCCATGATAATATCATGACATTTGCCCGACTTTTGCACGGGCAGACATTATATTACATTGAGAGATCAACGACCAGAGCAGCGGCAAAAATTAAATACATAGCCCATACATATGTACTAGTAAAGCAAAAAAAACACAGAAAATAAATTCATTCTGAACACAGCAGCACAGTAAAGAGACTACTAACCAGACGCCCCGTAGAACGGGTGGCAGTTGAAGTGGTGCGCCTTACGGCTGCCAACAACCAAGTTAATGAATGTCTATATGTATGTATATAAGCAAAAAAATATGTACGAAAATTGCGAGAAGTAAAATAAGCAGAGCGACATTGCCACTTGCAGCTAAAAGACGCGTTGTAAACTCGCAGCTAGCAAGCAATGTAAGCGTTACAAAGTAACTGGCGCGCAACAGACGTGAGCAAAATGGAAAACAAAAAGCAAAAAAGTTTGAAATAAAATGAAAATGGAAAAAAATGTAAAATTTAGTTTTCATTGTCAAGGTAAAAATTATGCAAGTTGAATTGGCGGCGAATTATGAGGCCGTGCGCTGGAGCTGATGTACGCGGTCAGCAGAGTTAGTGTTGTCGGTCATTGGCACACAGTGTTACAGCATAAAAACATACAAACATATTTACAAATAATTTATAGTTAACTTATATTGTTGTTGTTGTTGTTTCTGCACTTGGCATTTATTACTTCCCACTCAGTTCATTTTATGTAGTATTTGTTATTGCTTTTTTATTTTGCCTGCCTTGCTTGCCGCTTGCCAACTGCAACGAAGCATGTCTTTTGGTAACCGTTATGTAGTGTAAATACACGTATCTGCCAGCGCGCGTTGTTTATACTATACCTATCAGCCGACGCCTACACCGCTATTTTCTCACAAACGCTTGCTAATTAATTTGCTCGAAGCGCAAGCAACGCACGCGCATGCGTACAAAACGCCGGAAATCTTCACTGGTACAAGAAGTGGTTTACAAACAGCCAAGTGACTGACTCTTTGACTACTTGTGTTTACAAAATATTTCATTTAACCGTTATGCGGCATTTTAATGTTTTCGGGTGACTAACTTTGCGCAATTCCTCAGCATCGGAGTGCTGTTCGCGCGGCATTTGCATAATAAAATGCTTAGAAAACAATTAAAATTTATGCATCCGTGGCGCGCATGCGCCGCTGTCAGCAGGCTGGTTGGGAATGTTGTAGCCGTGTGTTCTTTAGTGTTATCTTAATTGATTTTTCTGTTTCTTTTTGGGAAAATGAAATATGGTCACCAGGCATTCACTACAACAACATGCGGCGAATTCCGAAAAGTAATTAAGTACGAGTATAAGGGAAGGGTTAGTAGTTAGAACCTCAGTGCCGGCAAGTGCTATTATATAATGCTAATATGTAGCAGCGAGGAGCATTAATTATGAAGGTATAGACATTAGATAATGTTTTTATTTTCATCAAATTGTTATGTAATCTGCTTTGCTAGCGCTCAACTCTAGCCTGAGACACCAAGCTGTAGGAGCTAGAGTTCATTAAACTATTATTTAATTATTATATTTTGTTCGCTCGTAGTAATAAAGAGTAAACGTGTGCAAACAAATTTAATTTTTATGCTTTTATGGCATGCAATTAGAGCTTTGTACCACTGTTTGGTTTTGAGCGCTCTTTTAGCGCCATAATAATTTCATTATGATCATATCATAAAGTGATTCACTATGTTATACTAATTAATTGTGGAAAATTTATAAAATGTGTGTGATTCTGTAATTTTATATTTCGAAAGCTCAGGTGGAATTAAAAGCTTTTATGGTGTGAAAGCTATCAAAAGCTCTTTATGAATAATAATTTCGAATTAGTAGAACATTTGTGATTCTGAAAGCTTTTTGTGTGAAAGCTCGAAAGCTCTAGTGAAATTAAAAGCTTTCACAATGTGAAAGCTCTCAATTTATTTTTAATTGCATCGAAAATTATAGTAAATTTATAAATTTTTATATGTTTTTAATTTTTTAAGAATATTGAAAATATTTAATACATTTTTGAAAGCTTAACTACTTCTCTATAGCCTTCAAATGTTTCAGCGCTCGCATATTTATATGTTTCTCAAATAGAAATCACCTAAACTCGCTATATATACATTTACTATTTAATTCACATTCTTCAGCAAACATTTTCCGCTTCTTCAAGAATCTCACCAAAGCTTCAAAGTGTCTACAAGTATATTAAATACAGAAAAGTGGCACAAAATCATTAAAAATGTAATCATGTCTATGTATATGTGTGTGTAGAAGGGTCGCTAATCCCGACAGCTTATTTGAAAGCAAATCAAATTGAAGTTTATTCCTTACAAACTAACTACTTTTCAATTGTAGCAAAACCGTTATACTACACAAAACAATAATAAAGCACATATGAAAGGAAACAAACAACAATAACAAACCAAAGAAAAATGCCGCAGCAGCATAGATAACAATTGCAATATAAAATCCCACACATGCCAGACATTACCAATCATTTTACGAGCCATCACAACAACACACAGAGTGAAAGAGCTTTCGTTAGAATGTTCATATAATCACTTAGAATTTCGTAATGCCGCATATCTTCGGTGATCACTGGAATTTCGCAATTAAATTGCAATTATTTTTTACACACACTCATGTGTGGCTTAAGTTTTCTCGAATTGGAAAGAAAGCAATTTCATTCTTTCACCAATCAACGAAGCGGCAAATGACCGATTAACACAAAATTTTTACTCGTAAAATTGAGCTTTATCTACTTTTGTGTTGTTATGAGGTTTTTTATGGTTTTTTCGTAGTCACAGTATTGCCATGCATTAATAGCATGCTAAATATTTGAAGCGCAGCAGTACCGTTAGTTGTGCGCGCTTTTAAAGCTTTTTAAGAAATTTCAAATTAATGAGATGTTTAGTAGATTTATTGCTGCAAAGAGTTAGTGATTATATCAGTTTCATAAGGTAACCTAAAGTTTAAGAATTTGTGTTTATGAACAACTCTTTAAGTTCTTTTTGTGGCGTTTAAGAAACTCTGAATTTATGCTTTTTTATTTTTTTTCCCCACGTTGGTGGTCTTTATTAACAAAATATTAATTAGAGTGGAAAAAATTGTGATTCTGTAAGTTTATTATGTGAAAGCTCTAAAGCTCTAGTGGAATTAGTAGCTTTTATTGTGCGAAAGCTCTAAAGAATTTGGATGTAAAATGAATTTGGGACAAAAAAAAAATGATTTCTGAAAGTTTAGTGAGTGAAAGGAGTTAGTAGCTATCATTCTGCGAAAGCTCTAAAAAAAACTTTTTTTTGGAAAAAAATGTATAGAAAAGTGAAAATACATAAAAAAAACTGTCAAAATGTGTATGCAGAACTCTATTTTTGTCAGTAGTGTACAAGATTAAACACAGAAATGTTCAATAAACTCGAGTTTATAGTTCAAATGCTTTTTTGAAATAAAAAAATGAAAAGAGAGTGTTTAACGAATCTAAATTCCAATTAAACTAAAGATGTAAAAAAATGAGTACAAACAAATTAGGCCGAGCACCATTCCAACACCACTCATTCCCATGAGTACAAATATCCAATCAGCAGCAATTGGGTCATTTGTAATAAAACAATGGGTACACCCATGTACAAAATTCCAAGAAGGAAGCGACCTTTACAACAAAGCGCATAAAATTAGAAATTTAGGTGGCCACAAATCTCATACGGATTTGAGGTAAAGAATGTTTGCGCACTTGTTGGCTGTCTGTCTGTCTGTTTGCCGTGCCACCAGCCTCTTTCTAACAAAGCTAACAAACACAGCTGCCCAAACAGCCACACTCAACATGTTTGCTTACCGATGAGGCGGTTGGTTGGTGCCTCAAATTGTTGAAGGCATACCAAATGCCAGTTAGTTTGTTTATTTGACAGTCATCAATTAATCAAAACGCATCACCGACCGACATTTCATCTCTTGCTATTTGCTAAGACACAAGCTTGGATGTAAATGAGCGCGCACACTCACACACACATGCAACAGCAACAACAACATGTAACCTCTTATTTACATGAGTGCTGTGTGCCTGTGCGTTGCTAGCTGAGAAAGTGCTGGCCTAATTTCACGCAGAGTCCAAATAGAACTCAATGAACATTGTTGAGGAACAAAACACAAAAAAAAGAAAATCGAAAATCAACAACAACAACAACAACTGAAACCCAACAATTTAACTCAAAATTGTGTCATTAAGTCAAGAGTATGGAAGAAGAAGCAGCTCACATAGCGTTTAGTGGCATGCAACCACAGCTTGTCGGCTAAGTACGAGTCAAAGAAAGTCTGCCACATGTCGAATGCCACATGTCGAATGCCACATTTGCATGCCACACACGTACTGCTGGTCACATCAGCACACGCACGCGTACAGAGATTATTGGTATGTGTGTCGGCCGGCGTAATGACCAATTGTGCCCATATCTAACAATGCGGAAAATCGTTGATTGTGCAGCAAAGGAATCATCTATCCGGTTAGCAGCAGGAACTATTGGCAACAATAGGCCAGAAGGCAGTCAGCATGTTGCATGTTGCTAGTTGTGCGTTGTTGTCGCATTTGACACTTGCCACCGGTTGGTGGCCTCAAACCGCCAAAGCCATTACTGCCAGACAAGCAAAAACAACAACAACAGCAGACACACACTTTACACTCATATTTACAAAACAAACAACAACAAAAAGTAAATACAAACAACCAAAACAGCATGTAACATCATCAATGCACTGTCAATGCATGCAACATGTTGCACATTGGAGTACATTTGCTGAGGACCTATGCAGATGCGTCTCTACACGCAATCGCAGGCGATGCATGAAAAACTAAAAACAAAAATGAAAATAAAAGCACACAACAACAACAACCATAGCGCATGTCATTGTGCCACACAACTCACATGCTATGTGTCCAACGCATTTAACCTCACCAACAACGAAGATCATGATCTCAACTCTCTAAACAAATCCAAAGAAAAGCGAGACACTGTCCAATAGAGTGTGACTTTTTTTAGCTTTTGAGGAGGGGTGGGGTCCAACAATATTTTAAAAGTACTTGCAACAAAAACTCGTTGACATTTAGGACAGCGAGTATGTTGTTAGCTGAATAGGTAAACTAGCGAGTAAGCGATCATTCGTTTCGTTAAAGGTGGCGTGGGGGAAATTGTTGTGAGGTTAGGCTAATAATTCAAATGCAATAACTTCAAGCAAGTCTTCATAATCTCTCCCATAATGCAGATACGTGTAGCTAATTCTTTATTTATAGCTCAGACTCTCCAAACCATACATGGATTCATGAGAACCTTGAGAGCTTTTCAAAAAATAATTAAATAAAAAGAAAATATATTTTATTTCAATCAAACTCTCTTAAATACTTAATAAATTTTATTAAAAAATATCGATATACAAAAAGTTATCGATAACATTACTACGAAATACTACGGTGTTTTTGAGTGTTCAATTTCAATATTTTTCAATTAACTACAAAACATTGCCGCTCAACTCGCAAATTATCGATTAATTTTCAGGTGTATATCGATTGCTTTCAAAAATATCGAAATTATATGTGTATATCGATATCCTTTTCAGTTCCTCTAAACTGAAATTTATAATTTAAATAATTTTATTTCTTATAATGAACTTTTAAATACCAAAACTTCAAAGAATTCTCGTTAAGAAAGTAATAAAAAAACAGCGGACACCTTCACCTACACCAAACGGCGCCACCAGATTTCATATTATCGACGCCAAACAACATTTTTGTTGTTATTAATGTAAAATAAGCAGCCAACTAACACAAAAAAGGCGAAACGTCATTACAGTAAAATGCAAAAATAACAAACGGTACTATGTCACTAACAACAACAACAACAATAATAGCAATAACAACAACAACCGCAGTAACTAGTCTTTACCGCCATTGTGGCGTTCCCAGGCGTTCAACAGCCAGCTACGGGCCACATGCCACAAGCTAAAAGCCGCACTAAAACGCCTTTAAGGCGAATGACAAGACGCAGGTGTCGAAGCAATGCAAAACAAACAAATAAACAACAACTAACTATAACTAACCTTAAACTATTGGCATTTGTATGTTTGTATGTTTGTATGTATACAGTAACCAATGCATTATCACCGCAATATTTACCGTTGCCAATACTACATGTCTCCAACGCCAATCGCTAAACACCAAATACCGAAGTGACCACAACGTGCCACGAAAAGCGCTACACAGCTCCCCCTCCCACAATGTCATTGCCACATGTGAGTTGCACATACATATATACATACTCATCTCGGCAGTTATCTACATACTTAAGATCGCATCACGCCATGTCGTCGAGTGGTATAAAAATCGTGATCTTACTCCTCTTTGGCCTGCGTGTTGTATGTATGTATGTACGAAGTATAAGCGTGTTGCTGCAACGCGCTTGATTATGTGGCATGCGGCATGCAGCATGTGGCTATTCTGCTGCATTCTTCTTCTTCTTCTTCTTTTTTTGATTTGCTGACTACTTCCCCCTTAATCATGCTTTGGTATTTCATCTTGCTCGCTTGTCACGCGTTGCTGGCATTGTTATTGTTGTTTGTTGTTGTTTTTGGCTGATTGCAATCATTGCTGTTTTGGTGTGATCAATGTGTTGACTTGGCTCTATGTTACTTTGTTTTTGTTTTTTTTGTACATTGGGTGTTGCGTTACATATATCAAATTTTAATGTGTTCGATATGTATATAAATCTGAATATTTATGTTTAACTTTGCTATATCTGCGATGATCGCAATTCTAATAAGTTGTTGTTATGTTGGGCACGATTTTAGAACTGTTATTTGTTATATAAGTTTGTGAGATTTGAGTATAAAACTGTACTTTTCGAGTGTATCAAGGCATGCCAGAGCTAATTTTCTCCAAGGATTCTCTCTTATCACTTTTTATAAATATTTTACAGTTATAGCATGAAATAATAAAAAAAATTTCACTCACCTGCTAAACCACTCATATTCTCACTCAAGTGTTTTCGATATATTATACCGATCTGCTACTTAAATATAGCAGTTTTACAGGAAATATCCGTTGGCAATTTTTAAGTATCGCCTATCAATATTTGACATAAACACTTATAAACATAAGCCACTTCAAATAACTCCGACCGTATGATTAACACTCAACGCGAGTGAGTTATTATTGTTTTTATCTGAAATTAAAGAGAAAGAAGAAGGGTAAAATATCAAATTATAGCAAATAAAAAGCAAAAATTTGTTATTTTAATAGAGAAGAAGGTGAGAAATATAAAATTTCGTACAACTAGTTAACTAAATATTAGAGAGTGACGAATCGAACACACAACTGGTATAAAAGTGACGAATTGGGATAATCTCATATCTATTTGATTGTAAAATTTCAAATAAAGCGGTTTCCAAACATAAGCCACAAGCGACTTGCTAATTCTAAGAGAGTGACGAATCGAACACACAACTGGTATAAAAGTCATAAAATGGCATAATCAAAAATAGTTATTATATAGCCCGTTTGTCAATTTCAATCAAGTTTAGATAATTTTATACCAGTTTGTCACATTTACACCAGTTTATTTAAATAATTTTCTAAAAAAAAAATGTGAAACTTTCGATTTCACTACTAGAATATACAATTTTCACCTACTTAAGCAACATATAATTAACTTTCTATTAACACTAACCTACTTATTTTAGTTAAAAGTTGATTTCTCTAGTTATCATAACCCTCAAGCAACTTATTTTCTATTGAAAATATTATTAAATTCCTCTGCATTCTAAAAATATACCATTTCAAAGCAAACGTCTCACGCCAAGTTGTCAACAACTTTTTCAACGCTTTTGCTACAGTCACTCTTCGTGCAAACCTTTAATCCTCGTATCACTTCCTGTGCTATAAATATGCATACAAACGTAGTGTACTCGTATATGTGTCATGTCATCAAACGCCAGGCATAAAAGACAAGCAAGCTCCAGCAACTAATTATAGCGCCAACAACTTTGCTTAGTAGTTTTTTTTATAGCCACGGGCAGGATTACTTTTATTTTATTACTGTTTCTACTAGCTTTTTTGTGATAAAGTCCAATCAGTCATTAGCAATTGCGAGCAATATGTTGTATGCGATATTTCCGGGCTGAGGTGATGTTGATGGAGGTAATAAATGCGTACAAGCAACAACTAGAGTGTGCATAGTAATAAAAGGCAACCCAGTAGGAGGGTTTTTAAATTACAGATTGAGTGGAGATTGGAGAGTGAAGAGAAAAAAAATCACAACTAGTTACAAACAACTTCTAATAAGACCAGTTCAACATTTTACTATTTTATTCATCAAATTGCTGTTTTCTAAAAAAAAATCGTAACTAGTTACCAACTACTTCTATTCGGACCAGTTCTGGAACTAGTTACCAACTAATTCATTTGGAACTAGTTTCTACCAATTTACTCAAAAAAACTATAATGAACCATAAACTTATTTTTTTTTAATTTCAACTCACACAAAATCTCTACTGGGTTACATGCAACATGTTGCAAGCATATCACACACTCACTACAAGACATTTTAACACAACGCGTTATAAATAAATTAGTACAAATTGTAACAAGCGTTGGTTGTTGTTAATATGCTTCTTCTTCTTCTTCTGCTTATACCGGGACAGTTGCATTTTCATTAGACACAGACATGCACAAAGGCACACAGCAGGATAGCAATAGTGATTTGTGGCAAAGTCAGGCGATATGTAATGTGTCGAGTGCTGCGTCGTTTTTAACAAGCTTGTCAGCTTAATGCGAACTTGCCACACATTACTTCAAACACACACTCATACATAGACAGGACTAGCGTCAAACTTCCAAGCGCGTGTGTTGCTTCCTTAGTTCTTCTACATTTTTTTGCTTTTGTTGCGGCTTCGAGTGCTACACGTAACATTTTAATACCTTTCGTTGTGGATTTAATGACTGTTAGTGCAACAGTGAATTTGATTAGAACAATTTCGTAGACATGACAGCCGCCGGGCTGTTGGACGGCGTTGCAATTGTTGTTGTTGTATGTGTCTACATTATCTGTAATATACCACGATTTAATATACTTATCTATATATTTGACTGAAATGTGTGGCACTTCTTAGCAGCAATGAGTTCATTGTAAGCATTTGGCGAAGAGTTGTGGTACTAGAATTTTTCGGACAATAATCATAATATCAAGAACTATGCATAGAATTGAATCTGGCATTTTCTCTATTTACTTCGTCTATCTGGATTCCAAAGTCCTTCATACAACTTTTTCCAATAGATCAAATTGTATTTTGGACCTTGAAGCGGTTCTTATAATAAAACATTGCCTACATTTAGGCGCATAACTCCTATAGCATCAAAGAAATGCACCTACAACAGCTTAGTTAATTTAATCATTGGTATTTCTGCTCTAAAAACTGCAATAAACTTACAAAAATAATTCGTTGCCTACAATTAGGCGCTACAATCATTATTTCTAGCAAAGACACGCGCCTAATGCGTTAAAGAAAATGTATTTAGTGTAGAATTCGCCATAAAAGTATACAGCAGTGAAAATCAAATTGTTTCTGATCTGCAAAGCAACTTTCTTAAAATAATTTTTTACCTAAAACAGAGGTTTTTTACCACCAAAGATACACATCTAAAGCGACTAGGATTTCATTATATGAATACCTATTCTTCTCAAATTCTAATCCTTTCTCCATAACTCATTAATTCGCATACAATTCGCGCTCTTCTTGCTCGCCCATCTCAATTACACCGTTTTTCTGCGCTTATCTGCATTTATCTGCCATTGGCCGTGCGCCGAACGCTCATCGGTAGGCAAAAGACTTTGCAAATATCCCATTAGCTGCACAATAATCTCAAGCAGGAAATCGTGTAGTATGCGCGATAATCCATGCTGGTCATTTTCCATTTTTATCTTGACATAGCTAACACGCCATTGAAATAATTGTAAGCATATCAACGCATAAATGTTGGCTGCACCCCCCCACACCTCCACTCTTGGTGCACACACGTACTTTTGATGTGGCAAGTGTTCATGCCTGCTGGTTGCAACAAATTTATGCAATCTTAGCAATGCCTTAATGATCAAATGCCGCTGCAGGGAAGACACTCACATACATACATACATATATATTTGTTCCACACGCCGACTCGTTTTACACTGCGAACCGCACTTCAGTTGGGTGGCAATGGACCAGGTCGAGACACAGGTTTTCTATAGTTGTTGTTGTTCTTCTGTTTTCTTCTTGTTATTGTGGGTAAATTAATATTGTTGCGCAATTGCTGTACATGCTACTCACTCACATTGTTGTTGTTGCTGTTCTTGTTGTAAGCATTGCGTGCGAAAGCAGCAACGCGTCTTCCGCAAACAAAAAATCAAAACAAAGCGTAGAACTAAACCATAAAAATCATATATACAAAGCAAGAGATATATAGCATAGTGCCAAACAGCTGCCATTAAAACAACAAAACAAACAACAACACAATCACACTTCGCGCGTTCATTGCTCGCTGCGTTGCGTAGAACACGTTGGGAGTGCTTGGTGTTGTGGCTGCTGCTGCTGACCAGATCAGCAATGTGATAATTATAAAATGCTGGCGGAGAGGCGCACTAAAAGTCGCAACAACAACAACAACAACAATTACTACAACAACAGCAGTAACAGCAATAGAATATACAGCCTGTGGCAATTTGACCTGTGCAGCCAGTTGGTAGAATTGCACGCCGCATTCGATATGTATTTATGTTTGTATGAGTGTGTATATTTATGTTTTGTGAGTGGCAATTGGCCAGGCGATGCGTGAAGGTGCCAGACCAAAACGGCACCGCGTACGAGTCTGCGGCCACAACACTTGCAACATACATCCATACATACGCACTTGCGCAGGCGTGCAATTTCAAGATTCTACCGTTCATCGGCCATGGCAACCGTTGTTTCGCTACTTTCTGTTGTTGCTTCTTCTTCTTCTTATATTTCTTGTTTTTCTAACGAGTTGATTGAACTCTATTTACTCCCTTGACTTGTTTGTTTTGGTGGCTAGCTTTATGTTTGTTTGTATATTTGTATTATACTTAGTTGTTGCAGCCAAAAATAGCGAGTAGCATCAAATTGAATTTGAAAACAATAACAACAACATCTCATTTCAAGGAATCGAATTTCTAGTAGGAAATATGTGCATGTTGTAAGTATTAGTGAGTGAGGTAGGTCATTACTCCTCAATAGTATAACTGAAGTGCCTTAGTCTAGCTTATTAGTTAGAAAATTATCCAAAAATCAAAATTTAAGCATTTTGAAATTTTTATAAAAATTAAAATTATCAGAAAAAATATTTTTCCTTTTAGAAATTTCAGCCTTAATTCATAATTTAACTACAGAACTTCATTTTACTTCGACTAATACTCCGTTGACTCCTCGTAGAAGAGTTTGACTAAAGAAAGTGGCTAGCAAAACTCAGTTACTAAGAATCTTATACAACTCTACAACTCTCTGCCACCGACAGTTATCGACTGAGTAGTTCAATATTACCCGAAAATAGTAAAAAAAATTGTCATATCTCTTAACAATTTCCGAGAACTAGCGAAAAATCAGTCTGTTTGAGGTTCTGAGAGCATAGTTCACATCATATAAAGTTTACTGTTAGAGTACCGATAGTCTGAGAACTTTAAAATTAAGCTCTTATTGGCACTTCAAGCAGCTCTAGCTACTTCAAGGAACTCTCTGAGACCGATCATTAAAAATAATTATCTTACAATGTAATCTATTGATCTTGTGAAGTGCTCAATATGATCTTGCGAGGTGATCAAGCTGATCTTAGTATCTAAATAGTTCATATATTTTAAATGTTTTACTCTCCTAGGTAGACGTTTATTCAAAAACTTACAGAAATTTCAAAGAAAAACTGAAGAATATGAAAAAAGATATATCAGTAAAAATATTGAACAGCACTTTTCTATTGATCGAGAGCATAGAACAGGCTGTTTCAATAATTGTTTTCTCTCCAAGAAGTGCAAGAAAATAAAATAACGAATTTTCTTCAAAGCAATAACTCAAATTTTAGATCGAGATCATACAAAAAACTGATAAAGCTACAAAAGATAAATTCAGAAATTCAGAAAATTTATCTTACTGATCTTAAAGATGATCGTGATTTTTATTAATTTTTTGTTGTTATCTCACATTTTTAAAAATATACACAAGTTGATTAATAATTTTAAGCGATCTTAAGATAATAAAAACTTCCGCAATTCTGCTCTTAGCGCATACAATGTTGCTGTGCTCTAACCACTATCAAACCAGCTGATAATGATCATATGAAACTTGGTTGTTCTAATATTTTTTTTTTGTTTTTCTTTGTGAATTCTATTTTTAAACACGCATTAATCTATTGCAATTTATCAACAAAAAAATTTAACTCGTAAGCAAATACAAGCCAGCTGTTGGCGGAACGAATGCGGAAAGCGAGTCGGGTGCGTGTCTGTGATGTGATCGCACGGTGTAAATGATCGCATTGCGACCGTTAGTTGTTAATGATAACAGCGTATGGATTACATAAGATTAAAAATAGAAATAATTGCATATAAAAATACAAAAAATAATTAAATTAAATTAACACAACAACAACTGCAAAGAAACGAGTTGTTGCCGAAAAGCCAACCGACCGACCGACCGTCAGTGTCAAGTTGTGTTGTTGTCAACGCGGCTTTGCGATTAGCGCCGCTGCCGTATCAATGGCAACTAGCAACAACAACTAGAGCTAGGCATAAAGCGACTATAACTCAACCGGCTAACCATGTCCATGCAAACTGTGTAATAACGACGACGTCGCGGCAATTGGCAACCAGTTTAAGTTGCCACTTTGAGCGCAGGCACGAAAGCGCAATTTATTTTCGCGCAACAAATTGTTGCACTGATTGCATGGCACTTTTTTTTATTAACTATTACGAAGGCGAGTTGTTGCTGTTGTTGTGTGTAGCAAGTTGGTAATATTGCATGTTGCATAAAAATGCATGTTGTTGTTGTTGCATATATACAAGTTGCTGTTGTTGTTGCTTTTTGCTCTCCTGTTGATTACCTAACGAAATTAAATAACACATTGCCACATAGCTTGTTGCAAGTTAATTAACAGCCATTGCATGTGTTGCAACACGTTGTGGCACTTCGGCTGCTGTTGACCACAGCCAAATGGCGAGCTAATAATAATTCAGCTTCGGCGTCAAAACGCCGCATGCAACTAAAAATTGAAAAAATGTCAGCAGCATTTCCGCACAACAACAACAATAACAATAATCGGCGGCGCTGTTGCAAAATTTATTGCTGCACGCAGGCACGCGCCGGTCGCATAATGAATGGTTGCGCGTGCGCAAGTGACATTCGCGCAAATAATGTTGGCCCACAATAACGGCCACAGTATAAGCAGCAGCAACAGGCTAACTGAGGGCTAATTGTGGCAGCATTGTGGGCAAACAAAAAAAAAATAAATAAATTCAACTCAGAAAAACGCCGGCGACTTAACGCTCGATTTGATTAACTGCCATGCGCACAGCGGCCAACAATAACAAACAACAACAACCACAATACCAACTAGCAGCAACTAACTCATAATAAAGTGGCAATAAACAACAATGAAATTGGTTACAGTGCTTGTTGCTGCTATTGTTGTTGTTGCTACTGCTCATTCGCTGATTGCACGCTTGGCGCTGTGCACTCAAGCATTGACAAATGACCAATTCAATGCGGTGCGACAGCGCCAACAACAACAACAAGCTAAACAAATAAAAGAAAAAAGTGGACGCATTGCAGCGGTTTTCACAGTGAGTATGTGTGTATGTGTGTTTGTTTGTTGTTGGCAATGACATTGGCATTGACTGGCTTGACGGCGACACAACGTGCAGCGCTAACGGTAATTTGTTCGGTGTATAATGCGCTTCATTTGCTGCTGCACTCACGCACATTCACACGCTCTGGTGGCAAAGTCAATGCGGCATGACGGAAACAAAAACAGCAACAACAATAAAAATAATAATAAAAACAATAACAAAAATAATGGAGTGCGCCAAGTGTGCAGCTGGCGCCAATTTGTTGCTGAGTGCAATTAATCAGTGTGACTTTGTTGCGGGTTTCTTGTTGTTGGGTGCGATTTCGTTCAGCTGAATTTTATGACTGTAATTCTTAACTAATTTATGAAATTATGTTTACTTAAGGTTGACAAAATTATTACAGGAAATTTTTGAATATTTCTTAAAATAAAGGAAAGAAAATTAAAAATTTTATTGAAAAATTTGTTGTTGTTGTATTAGTAATATTTTTTTATAACTTGATAATTTTTGTGTATTTATTTTGCCTAAATCGTGCAAATTATGATTGTATTAGTCGTCCGTTTGGAGAATATTGGGACTATTGTTGGATGATATTGGAAGAAGCCGTTATGTAATCGTAGAAGAAGTCTTTAAAAAAGCTTTAGAAAGCTTTTTTTGATTTTTCTAAAATTTTTTTTAATTTTAAGACATTATGTAATCGTAGAAGAAGTCTTTAAAAAAACGTTCGAAAGCTTTTTTGAATTTTTTAGTATTTTTAATCAAATAAAAATTTATTTTAGTTGTAATTAGTTGTTTTTTAATGCTCAGTTGTTCTTTGATTACTAATTTTTCATGAGTACTTCTAATAACAACAACCAAATAGTCAAATTATCAAACTGAGATTTAAATAAAAATATGAATATCAAGTTTTATGTTCAAAAATGCCATTTTGATGTCTAAAATCATAAGTTTTGGCAAAATTTCGAAAAAAAAATTTAATAAATATCAATTAAAATTGTATAACAATTATTTAGAATGAAAGCTATTTATTTTGAACATATTGTCTATAAGGTTAGGTTAGAAATCAGATCTCTCCATATACAGAAGATGTCAATTGGCAAGTATAGACAATATTTGGGATAAACAGCAGGGCAACACTGTTTTTTTTTAATTCTAAGATACAAAAACTTCAATTTTAATTCTATAAAAATATTATAAAATTATTTTAACAACATAAAGACTGTTTTCACTCATTAAATTAAACCATAATTTAAGCAGTCAAGAAGAAATGAATAAATTATATGAACTTCATGATATTCATTCTAATTAATTCTAAAAATATATATTAAAGAGAAATGAGAAAAAAATAAATTCTTTCCTCATAAATACATTTTTATGTGTATTAAAGCTAAAATATATATATTATGCCAAGCAACCAAGCCACTTATGCTGGGAATGAGGCAACCGTAAGCGCACACGCATGCAATTGTTTTAAATAACTACACAAACAACAACGCATTTCAACTTCACTTCAACCAGTTACATATTAATGGGCGTGTAAGTTTACATAGCGACACAGCAACAAAAGCCACGCTGATATCTCAACGCTGCCACCACATTTTTGCCTGCTGCTGATGCGCTGTTGTTGATGGCATGATGATGGGTTTTATTGCATGCTACTGCAATGCTATGCGGCGCGCAACTCCACCTACTGCGCTGCTACTTCTACTTCTATCTACTACTTCTGCCTCTTCTTCTTCTTCAACTTTTGCTTATTATAATTGCTATTATCTGCAATGTTACCGAGTGATTTGTTGTTGTTGCGGTAACTGCTGCTGGTGGTTGCTTGCATTGTGTTGTGTTGGCTTTTGGCTGTGTTGCATGCGTTTGTTGGTTGCAGCCACATTGTGTTGCTGGCGCAGCAGTTAAGCGTTTGTTGGCGGTTGAGGTCGCACTCAAGCCGGCTGCGGAAGACTGAAGATGGCTACAGTAGACAGTACAACGGACTGGCAAATTACAAGTATGCCCGAAAGTCATAGACGAGATCAAGTTGGTGGCAAGAATGGATGCATGAGTACAAGTGTGTGTATGTAAGTGTATGTATATACATATATATGTGTGTTTGTGCCACCACCGCTTAAATATGCGCCAACAAGTTAATAGCGTTGCGCTCCAGCTTGAAATGTTGTGGGGTGGCTCCAAAGTCATCGCTTGCCTCAGACTTTATTTGCAGTTTTCCACATTTATTTTATTTTTTATTTTCTGCTACTCGCTTGTGATCTTCTTCCACACACACACATACTCACACACATCCGCGAATTTATGCGAATTATTTATTTACTTAGAATTAATTTTGGTGTGCTTGCCACAGCCGCGGAGATGGAGTTGCATGTCAAGTTGTGGTTGTTATTGTTGTTGCTTTGCTTGCTGCTGAACTTTCGCCAAGGCATCTGTGTATAAATACATATTATAAATTTTAATGGCATCAAATTAAGATGTAGTGCAATCATATTCGCATTCGTGCGCTCCACCAACTATTGTTTATAATGCAGCTATACAAATATATATATGTGTGTGTGTTTATAAGTATTCGTGCGACAGCTAAGTCAACCATGGCAACAGCTTGTGTTGACAGCAACAATAACAACAAATATTTCGCCTGAATTTCGTTTGTTTCTGCAATCAAAGTGGTTCAATTCAGTGTTCTCTCTTGTTGTTGTTGTTTTTGTAAGCTACCTTGGCGTATCATTATTTCGAATTGCATATGAATACTTCGTACGCTCAGTATTCCCAGTGTGATTATCTTTTAGTTGTTTGTGGCGCATCCCCTTTAGCCTCGACTGTATGTCAGGCGGCGCCTTCCGTTTTCCGTGAAATTTATTGTTGTTGTGTGCAGAAAGGTTGCCACTACTGAAGAACAACTTGTATGCAGTTGATATTCTAAAAGAACTTTAAATTTAAAATCTCGCTTGCAAAAGTGAAGAAGAAGTATGAAAAATATTTTCTACAACAACAAAAAACTAATATTAATAACAATAACAATAATAATTAAAAATCTATATTTTTCTATAAAATTTTTTTAAAATAATTCTCAATATTTTTTTTTTAACAAAAAAAATAATTAAAAAATGTTATCATTCAAAAAATTTATTTTTAATAAAAAAAAAAAATTTTAACTAGAAAAATGCAGTACAAGTGTGTGTATATAAGTTTTAACTAGAAAAAAAAATTTTTCTAATTTCATTTTTTTTTTTCAATATTTGCTACAACAACAAAAAAATATTTATAAATCCACAAAAAATAATTAAAAAATTTTATCTTTAAAAAAAATTATTTTTAATTTGAATTTTTTTTTTTATTTAAAATTTTTTTTTTAATTTTAACTTTGTTTTTATTTAAAAAATTTTTTTTCAATATTTTCTACAACAACAAAAAAATATTTACAAATCCACATGCTTCAATAAAAAAATTATTTTTTCTACTTTAACCCTTGCCACCAATCTATCACTTAAGCGTAACTAGTTAATACCGTTTTAAGTTCTTGTTGTTGTAAACATTAAAAAAATATGTTTTCAATTTAATTCAATTTTCAACCACTAACTGCCACAACACATATTATTAGTTGTTATACATATTTATGTTTCCATATTTGCTCATAAAAAATAATAACAACAAATTACTTGCAACGCCGTTTTTTGTAATTGCTATTGTTGTTGTTCTTACCAATATTTTAAATTAAATATTATCAATGCTATGTACATTTATTTTTTCTACACTTTATGTTTTTTTTGTTTTTATACCCATCTACTCTATTACATGCAATTATTGTTGCCACAGTTTTATGCCTGCCATTGCATAAATTGATATGTAGCCAGCTATTAGTTATGTATGTGTGTGTGTTTTTATGTATTTATGATGCCTCAAAGTCTCTTTGCAGCGCAAATTTTTCCCATATGATATGGTCTTTCATAGTTGTTGTTTGTCCGTGTGGCAAGTTCGCTTCTAAGAAGTCTTATATAAGATTCTGTACGTATATGTATGAACTTATATAATTTATTTATCTTCTTTTTACTCTCTTTTTACATTATTTTTTTTGAGCATACTCTTTGCTTCTTGACTTTTCATCATACACATACATTTGTTTAACTTTTTCTCAGCACTGTAGTCTACGCCAATTTTCCATGCCATAATATATAATTTTATCGCAGATATAAGCCATTGCATGCATAATGCAATTTTCGTTGCACTGCTTGCAAATTGTTTGATCTGTATACCAAGTGACTTAATGTGCGTCGGTCAGTCAGTCAGTCAGTCATTGAGTTGTTTCCTGTGCATACAAAATTTATGTGGTTAAGTGCAACAACTACAAAAACAATCAAATATAGATATGTATAAAAATGTAATTTAATAGCTTCACATTTAAAGTCAACCAAGTCACTTGGTTATTGGAACTTCTTCTGTAGGAGCAAAGTTCATTTAACCACAGATCATTTGATTTATGAAGAATCTTAGTTCATATTAACATATTTGAATAAACTGGATCTCACTCTAAATATTGGTTAAAGTTGGATAAATATTTCTTATTGCTTGCAAAGCAGTTTTAAATATTGATTAAAATATTTTTGTAACATTAAAATTTAAAGTTAAATAATTATTAAAATAAAATTATGAAAATTTTTGAACGAAAATCTAAATTTTTTATTAAAAAAAAATTAAAAAAAAATCAGTCAGTTTATTAAAAACTAAGATATGCCACACAACAACAACAACAATCGAATGCTTCACCGTTAACTTTTTGATATTTGAAGAACAAAATGCAAAACGAAAGACTTAAGACACGAACTTCCCTCAACATTGCTTGCTGAAAAAGTGGTTCGCAGGCATTGCCAACACAACCGTTGCCTTACGCTATTATTTTGTCGCTAATATATGCATTTTATGCGCAAACATGTTCCATAAATGTCGGTCTACGCCCACTCAGAAGCTTGTTTGATGCTGCATATGCAGATTTGGAGAGGGAATGTGCAAGTGTGAGTTGCTCTAGATGTCTTAGCAGGCAAGTGTTAGTGTTATTAAAGAGACAGACAAGCGATTATAAGCGTTTAAACAAATATATTCAATATTTTTCCCCTTTTTTTTAAATATTTTTTGTTGTTGTTTCGGTAGCAAAATATAAGAATTATTGACAAGACGAAAATTACTTAAATAAAAATATATAAATTGCAATAATAAATGAAATTTAATGTTTAAATATAGTAAGTAAATTAAAAATAATAAAATTTATTTATTTAAAATAAAATTAAATTAAATTAATAAATAGAAACGAAAAACATTAAAATAAATTAAATTAACATTTAAAAAAAATTAAAAAAAAAAATTATTACTAAATCACCACTTCATCATACTAATTTATCACATCGCCATTCAGCGCTTCCTGCAACACAAAAAAACACACTCTAGCAATTAACCGGCGAATAAGTTGTTGCAAACCAAAACAGCATGACACAAACTGTCAGCGCATAACAATTTGTTAGCGGCAATCTTACAAGCATGCATGTGTTAGCAAACACCAACGAAGCAGACAGCCAGATACACACACTCACTCAAAGAAACACACACAAACACACTTGATGTTGTTGCAACAGCGGCTGCTCGCATTCAAATTGTCGGCCTTTATATTTGTTGCAAGTTCACATTCTACAAGTTCATTATGTACACACAGATGCAGCCTTCATTGCGACTGCAACGATTAACTACAGCATAACAACAACAGCAACGAAGAAAATTGGTTGAAATGCACAAACATTTGCTGTACAAATTTGTTGCATATCTTTTTACACTGCAGTGGAGTGTTTGTTGTTGTTGTGCCTCTTGCTTCTTACCATTTTTGCCGCTGCATTGTAATTGTTTTTGTTGTCTTGTTGTTGTTACTGTAGCATGTTGCAGTTATTACGTGATAATGACATGTTGCCAAAGTTAACTGGATTGCTGTGCGGCTAGTCACTTGCCATTATTATTGTTGTTGTTTAGTTCTTATACGCGTCTTTGCAACATTTGTTCGTATCTTTATTGCCATTTTTGTTATTTGTAGCGGCAAATCTCCGAAAATTTACAGCTTTCATTGTCAATCTTATTCGCATTATTGCTGTTGTTGTTATTAATTTAACACTCTTTTGTAATTTTTGGCATATTTTGATCAGTAGTACAACAAAGAAATTATAATAATATTTTTTTTTAAATAAATCGATATAATCACTGGTTTTATTATTCGAATTTTTACTAATCAATCTATTTTTTTCTTATCATTTTAGCTCCCCTACAAGATGCAACTGAAATCCAACAATACACAGGTACGTGGAATTAAGATTTAATTATGGATAATATATTAAAATAATAGCAATGGAGTTAAGGACTCAGCAAGGTTCCAAACCATAATTTAACTGAGATCCCTACCTAAATAGGAAAATTTCACAGATCATGAGGCCCTTTTTTGATACAATATTTTGCTCGTTGTTAGAAATTATTGCCTTAAGGGAGGGGTCTGGGTTTCAGAGCAAAAAAAAAACATTTCTTTTGTGATTTTTTATCTCAAATATCGATTAAGCAATTTTATTCAAACCTTCTATACATTATTGAGCATAGTTTTGACTATGTTCTGTAAATTTTTCATTCAAAAATATTAAACCATTAGCCCGTGACAGAGCTTCCCCTAGGACGTCTTGAAAAAAAAAACAATTTGCGGTGTTCACTGTAACTCGGCCGGAAATTATCCGAAAATGAAAAACCATAAAAATTTAGTTAAATTTTAAACAAATCTTCCCCCCAACGTTCTCTGATTATTTTTTTTTATTTAAAAATTTTTGGCGACCATCTAAAGTGTGAACCGTTATTTTCGACTAAAATTTCCGCCATTTTCAGGGTGGGAAACACCCTTAATGTTAAAAAAAAAATTAATAAACGTAGGGGGGAGGTATTTTATATGAAGAAAATGTGTACCAAATTTAAAATGGTCGAGTAATTTTCCAATGGCAGTGAACACGGACTTCAAAAAAGTAGTTTTGAGAAAAACACGTTTAAAGCTGCACTGCAATCCCAACCGCCCGTAGCTGTTAGAGTTAGAGCGTTAAAGGCCCCGAGACTAATTATACAATAACTTCAAAAATATTGCTTAGATCGGATTAAAATTTTGAGAACATATTATTGAAATGATAAACAATAAGATAAAACAAAAAAACTTCGATTTTTCGAAAGTGAAAACCCAGACCCCTCCCTTAACTTAGCTGACATTTAGTGAAGACACAATCTGAACTAGTTTGAGAAATGTTACTCATAGCTCCGCATATAGTACATAGTTCCGCATATAGAGTACCCTTTAAAGCTTATTATTCAAGCCTGACAAAGCAAAAACGCCTTTGCCCCAACCAAACAACTTCACAAACTTTAGATCAATATTTAAAAAAATATAGTTCGTTAGCTGAAAAAACTCTTGAATCACATCATGGATACCTAACGAGTAAAATTTGACTATTTTCCTTACCATTTCTTAAAGATCTTGAGAGCGTGACAAAAATACTAACAACGCGACAATATTTCTGAGCATAGTCAAGGTCTTTCAATACCAGAATATAGTCATACTTATCTCCATATTCTATATCAATTATTTATTATATTTATTATTATAATTATTTGCAAAGCAAAGCACACAGCTTAACAGCAAATAATGACTGCCACTGCTACAAATGCATTAAACGCCTCTAAGCGCACATTCACAGCTCATTTAAACGATTCAAATTGCCACTTAGAAAATAATGTAACACTATAATAAAACATAATTAACCGCAATTGAGTTGTTGAACAGGAAAAAAAAGAAGTAAATAATAAAAATAAAAAAGGAAAAAAAATAAAAATGAAAAATATATAAACAATAAAAAATATATAAAAAAATTATGGGAAAAAATATTCAAAAAATTAAAATGTATTAACTGTCCAAATGCTTCTGACAGTCACACCTACCTTAGCAAAAACTAACTGCAAAGAAAAAACACACAAATAATGACATTAGCTTGTCTGATTGCCATAACTAACAATGCACATACATACAAACAAACCAACAACAACATAGAGAACAACATTAAAAGCTTGAAACGGCAAGCGATAATCCATTTGACACCTCGATTCAGACAGTTTCTCATAAGCGCCAAAGAGAGCTGTGAAAATCACAACTTCAACTGAATGTCTTGCAACCGCCTCCACCCGCTCGGCACTCATAAATTATGGTACACTTTTATGGCCTTTTATTGCATTCAATTTTTATTACCTTACTTTATTTAATTTTTTTATACATTTGCTTGGCAAGCATTTTTATTTTTATTTGATACAAATCGGTTTAGACACGAGTTCAACGCCGTCGCCTCCGTCACTTAAAGTGCCATTTAATGTTGTTGTTGTCACTGAGTTATGACAATGACAGCTTTGTTCATTATTTCAGTGTTTCATTGTCTAATTGTTGACAAATGAAAATAAACTGTAAATTAACATGCGCTCATACATACTCTCGCACACACTCACGTGACTACTTCGTAAATCATAAATTATTCTCACACAACTCGCTTTATTTGACTATTCACACTTTTTGTTTACAGTCAAGTAAATTTGTGTGTTATTGTTGTTGTGTGTGACTATTTGTGCGCTAATCAGCTGCTCGTTACTGTATGTAAATATCGGGGGTTTTTTCAGCCTTTTTTATTTAGCTTTGCGATTAATGTGGTCGCGTGTTGTGGGGCGCCAAATCGCTTATTAATTTATTACATTTGTAATGTTTGTTGTAGGTGTAGTTGTTGTTGTGTTAATGTAGTGTAATGTAGTTAATTATAATTACATTATGTGCCATATTAGTTGAGTGTAGGCAACAAACATGCATAATTTGTGGCGCAAAGTGTAATAAATCTCGATTATTTGATGAAGTTGTAATTAGAGCACACAAATACAACTCAACCATGTGTTGACAGTTGTAATAAATTATTTTTAATTGTAATTAAATGGAATGAAAATTTGAAGAGAAGAAATCATGTTAAATTTTTTAAAGAGATTTTAGAGCACTATGGACTATAAGAGACCTCTTCTCGGTGGATCATGAGTTCTAATACCATCCAAAGCGAAAGTTTAAAGACACCACATTGGAGACCGCTTTCACCTACTCTCTAGGTCGTTCGAGTCTAAACAGTTGATATAGGCCTTATTGAGAACTACTCTAACGGTTCGAGCTCCAGCTTCAGCTAGATTTACCCTAAGGCGGAAACTTATTTGACAGTAATACCGACCGAATGGAAAGTTAGAAGACTCCTCACAAATAAGTATCTGGCTGGCTATATGGGTCGCTGTAGCAATATCCTATGGACCTAACAGAGAACTTCTCATTGCGAACTTTCAGTCTTCTTCTCGCAGGGTCATAAGTTTCCGAAGCGCAAGTTAGAAGACACCACATGAGAGACCCCTCTCTCCTGCATTCTGGGTCGCTATAGCCTAAGCAGTTCCTGCGGCCCTTATTGAGTATTGCTCACACAGTTCGAGCTCAGCTTCAGCCAGATATACCATAAGCCGAGACATATTTGGCAGAAATTGCTGAAAGTTCCCTCTGCTCCTCGGGTCTTTCTTAAGCTTCCATTGGTCACTCTACATAATAGCGAGAGTTTCAAGTCACCATTTCAGGCTCAAGTGAGCTTCTTTTCTAAAGCACTACAAAATAGTTAATTACTCCCGAGGATCGGCCCCATGGCAGTCGGGTCTACGTAACCAATAAGGACCCGGATATTTATTCGGCCAAATATTGTCGACATTGCTGCAGTATTCCTCAAAAATATGTTGAACTTTATTCATTTAAAACAAGCTCCGAACTTGAACCCTAAAGCCCCTGACGCCATTACAAAGATCAATTGTTGAATATGATAGGCCCAAAACTCTTGCTTGTTAGTCTAAACGACTCAACCTAGATTACTACGATAAAATGACCTATGTACGACCTTTTATAAAACCAGCTCTTCTTTTCCACTAAATTGGCATAACTCCCAATCAAATCAGTTAATTTTGACATCTAAAATACGCGCTAACCCAACAATTACCTTATTACCATCTATTTACCTCCATTCTCGTTCTTTCTTTCGATTTTTCAGAAGGCTGTTACTACAATTACAATCACTACAATGAAGGCGATAGAATATTGACGAATGAACCCTGCCTGAATTGTACCTGCCACAATAAGATGCTCATGTGTTATCTGCGTGTCTGCCCGTTCACGAAACCAATCGGTCACGATTGTATTGTGGAGAAGCGTGAGGATCAGTGCTGTCCGATTATCACATGTCCCGAGGGTAAGTTACGAAGCTGAGCATTACACTTCATTAGTAGCTGCATAAGTATAGAGCACAACTCACAACCACTCTCTTCTCACACACAAACAGTACCAGTTGATATTGCGCATCATGCACCCGAACCAGGCACTGAACTTAGCATTCCCGAGAAATATGGCTGCAGCATCGATAGCAAATTCTACCCAGAGGGCGCACAAGTACCATCGAATCCGAATAAGCCCTGCGAGCTGTGTTATTGCATCAAGAATCGCACTTCGTGTCTAATGCAAGAATGTACTTTACATATTGACGGTTGCACGCCCATCTACAATAAGGGTTCATGCTGTCCCGTGCGTTACAATTGCGGTAAGTGATGCGGCCAGTGATTCTACGAACACATCAATTTCGTTAGAAACTCATTTAATTTTATAACTTATTTTGCCTACGCTAGATCACGAGAATGACATTTTGGAATTGGAGGATCACTCGTCGACCACATCCACCACCACCACGGAACGTCCAACGCCTGGTTTCATACTCACCACCACCATGTCGCCTTCGGTCACCACCGATTGTGTACACAATGGCGAAGTTTATGCCGATGGCGCGTCCATCACTGGCAAGAGCGCTTGCGAACATTGCTACTGTATGCGCGGAGATATCGTTTGTGCTGTACAAGAATGTGAAATGCCAATGTTGGCTAGCAATGGCAAGAGTTGCCGTGCATTACCACCAGCCGAAGGTGAGTGCTGTCCCAGCAATTATGTCTGCGAAGATGACTCAGCCACAACGGAAGCCTATGAGATCACAACGCTGCCTTACGCTAAGGACGAGGAAGCAGTTACTACCATTGCCGACAAGGATCTACATGGCGCTATTCCAGCGGAGGATATCGAATTGCAACAACACATTGATGAAGATGAAGAAGAAAAGGTGTCGACGGATAAACCCGAAATTGAAGCCGAACAACCAGTGGAAGGAAAACCTGCCGATCAAGTTACTACTTCAACTCCTGATGTGGCAGCAATTGGTGCCACCGAAACAGCGGTAACCGAAGCATCCGAAGAAGCACAAAAGGAAGAAGCTATTGAAGGTATTGAGGGTGTTACCACCGTCAAGTCGGAAGTTTCAACTGAAGCTACCGTGGAAGAACAGAAGACAGAAGAGGAATCGACAAGTACTGAGGCTGCTGAACACGAATACGGCACAACAGCTGGACCTGATGGCACTAAACGCATTGGCATTGATATTGACGAGCATGCCGATGCTACCGCTGAGCCAGGCGCCGAAGAAGAGTTGACTACAGTGCCAAGTATACACGATGAACATAAGCCAACAGTTGCATTCGATGAAAGGATTGATATTGGAACAGGCGATGAGGCAGCAACAACTGTTCAACCAGCAATTGCTGAAATACCAACAACTGTGTCTACACCAACGAAATCTGATGAAGAATCCAGTGAAGCTGCAAGCGCTGAGACTGTCGAAAGTGAGGAATCAACAGAAACATCTGAAGAAGCTACTGCTGCACATGAGAAACCAACCACATTGCGGCCCACGGCTGAGAAGGAAAGTGATGAAGAATCTGCAGAAGTTGTTGAACTCGAAGCAACCACTAAACAACCGCAACCTGCCGTCGAGAAAGAAAGCTCCGAAGAATCTACAGAAGCTGTCGAACAAGAAGCAACCACTAAACAACCGCAACCCGCCGTCGAGAAAGAAAGTGCTGAAGAATCTACAGAAGCTGTGGAACACGAAGCAACCACTAAACAACCACAATCTGCCGTTGAGAAGGAAAGTGCTGAAGAATCTACAGAAGCTGTGGAAGAAGAGGCAACTACTAGACAACCCATCGTTGTGGTATCTGAAGAAGAGCAAGCACAACCCACCAGTACCGAAGTTAGTAAGGAAAGCGGCGATGAATCCACCGAGTCGGCTGAAGCTGAGGTATCAACACAACATTCCGCTGAAGTCGCTAGTTCAGAAGAGGAAGCACCCGATATGCAATTGCCAGCTGTTATACCAGGTGAAGGTGACTGTTTGGTCGGCCACAGGACATACGAAAATAATACAATCATACCAACCGCCGACGACTGTGATATCTCTTGTAAATGTATTAGCAGCATTGTTGTCTGCCAGAAGGTTGAGTGCGATATCCCAGCAGATATTAGCAAGTGTGTCATCGATCAAGCCCGCTCTACTAAATGTTGTCCCGCATACACCTGTGAACCACAAGAAACAACAGCAACTACCGCGCCCATTGTATCAGACGAAGAACAACCAACAGTTGCTCCCATCTCAGATATTGACATACCTGTTGCTCCTACTGAACAGCCAATGTCTCATGTCAAGGAAGAAGAAGAGCCAGAGGTTGTAGAAAGTACAGCCGCACCAGAAATTGAACAATCCGCATCGATTACCGAAAGTGGTGGAGAAATTGAAAAGGCAACCACTGCAGCTACTCTTCACGACACAGCGGAAGACGTTAGCGAGGCAGCACCTATTGTACCTGCTGGTGAAACTGAAGCAGAGAAGACTACAGCCGCTCCAATTGCGGATATTGAACACGTTGAAACTGCTACAGGTGTTCCATCTGAAGAAATTGAAAAGCCTACTGCTGCCCCAGCTGCTGAGGAAAGCGATAAGGTTACTGCTGTGCCTGAACAGGAAGGAGGTGTTCCATCTGTTGAAGAATCATCTGAAATTTCTGAAATTGAAAAGGCTACAGCTGCCCCAGCTGCTGAGGAAGGTGATAAGGTTACTGCTGTGCCTGAACAGGAAGGAGGTGTTCCATCGGTTGAACAAACTTCTGAAATTACTGAACTTGAAAAGACTACAGCTGCTCCTACTGCTGAGGAAGTTGAAAAGGTTACTGCTCTTCCTGAACAGGAAGGAGGAGTGCCATCTGTTGAAGAATCATCTGAAATTTCTGAAATTGAAAAGGCTACAGCTGCCCCAGCTGCTGAGGAAAGTGATAAGGTTACTGCTGTGCCTGAACAGGAAGGAGGTGTTCCATCGGTTGAAGAATCATCTGAAATTACTGAACTTGAAAAGACTACAGCTGCTCCTACTGCTGAGGAAGTTGAAAAGGTTACTGCTCTTCCTGAACAGGAAGGAGGAGTGCCATCTGTTGAAGAATCATCTGAAATTCCTGAAGTTACTGAAATTGAAAAGGCAACAGCTGTACCTGCTGTATCTGAAGAAGAACCAATTTCGGAAGACGAAAAGGCGACAGAATCACCGGTATCTGAGGAAGTTGAGAAGTCAACAACACGACCTGCATTCGATGAAGGTGAAAAGGTGGAAGTTTCTGAACAGGAAGAAGGAACTACCGTTGCTGCAATTGAAAAGGTTACACCAACATCTAGTTTGGAAACGGAAAGTGAAGAAGAAGAAGAAACAGTTACGGATGGTGGTATTGCAAAGGTTACTGTCAGCCCCGTCGTTGAGGAAGTTGAAAGATCTACAGTCTCTCCTGTTGCTGAAGCGCCAGAAAAGGTCACTATTGCACCTATTGCCGGAGAAAGTGAGGAAGTCACTACAGTACCAGAAGTCGAAGATATTGAGAAGGTTACTTCTGCTTCGGTTGATGAAAGCCCCGAAATCACAGCTGCACATGCTGCTGAGGAACAAGGAAAACCAACTACAGCTCCAGCAGTTGAAGATATATCAGAAGATACTACTCCATCTTCCGCTGAGGAAGGACCAAGCGTTACTGCTACTCCAACTGCGACCGAAGAAAAAGAAGCCGCATCGGAATCTGAACATATTGACGAGGGTACTCCTGCTCCTGGTGTTGAAGGCATTGAAAAGATTACTACTGCCCCTATTTCTGAAGATGAAGAAAAGGAAACTGAACATATTACCGTTGCTCCAGCAAGCGAGGAAATTGAGAAGACAACTAGTGCTCCAGCTTCTGAAGAGCCTGAGAAAGCTATTAGTGGAGAATCTGAAGAACCCGCTGTTACTACCGTCGATGAAGAAGGCGAGAAGGTTACTATTGCTCCTGGCGTTGAAGAATTTGAAAAGGTTACTGCTGCGCCTAGTATCGATGAAGAAGGGCATTATACACCAGCCTCTGAAGAACCTGAAAAGGCAATTGGGGAAGAAGTTACTCCTGTTGCCGAAGAGGGCGAGAAGGCCACTCCTGCTCCTGGCGTTGAAGGCATTGAAAATATTACTGTTGCTCCTATTTCTGGCGATGAAGATAAGGAAACTGAACATGTTACCGTTGCACCAGCAAGCGATGAAATTGAGAAGACAACTAGTGTTCCTGCCGCTGAAGAACCCGAGGCCATTAGTGAAGAAGTTGAGGAGTCTTCTGCTACACCTGTTGACGAAGAGGGCGAGAAGGTCACTTCTGCTCCTGCTGTAGAAGATATTGAAAAGATTACTGCAGCGCCTATACCAAGCGAAGAAGAGAAGGAAACTGAACATATTACCATTGCTCCAGCAAGCTATGATATTAAGAAGACAACTAGTGCTCCTGCTGCAGAAGAACCCGAGAAGGTTATTAGTGAAGAAGAAGAGGAAGCTACTACTGGCCCAGTTGACGAAGATGTCGAAAAGGTCACTCCCACTTTTGTTGATCAAGAGATTGAAAAGGTTACTTCAGCTCCTGGTGTCGAAGATGAAAAGAAGGAGGAGATTGAAAAGACAACTAGTGCCCCTATTGCAGAGGAAGGCGAAAGAACTACGACTACTCCTACTATTGAAGATGTGGAGAAGATCATCTCTGAAACTAGTACTGGTGTCCCTGCTGTTCCTACCTCCGAAGAAGAAAAGGAAGAATCTTCTGCTCCTGCTGCTGATGAAATAGAAAAGACAACATCTGCTCCTCTGGGCGAAGGCTTAGAAAAGGTTACAGCTGAACCTAGTGCCGATGAAGGTGAGAATATTGGCGCTACTCCAACTGCCGAAGATATTGAGAAAACAACTGTTGCTCCTATTGCGGAAGAAGCCGAGAAAGCTACCGCTGCTCCAGTTGCCGAAGATGAAGCTGAAAAGGTTCCCAAAGCACCTGTTGCAGAGAGCGAAGCCACTTCTGCTCCTGACACCGAAAGTGTTGAGGAAGGCGAGAAGGCCACTGCTGCCCCTGAAGCCGAAGTTTCTCACGAAGCTACTGCAGCTCCTGAAACCGAAACTGTTGACAAAGTTACTGGAGCTCCTGAAGAAGCTGAAGGAAGTGGAGAGGTTACAACTGAAGGTGAAAGCATTGAGGAAGGCGAGAAGGTCACTGCTGCTCCTGAAATTCCAGTTTCTCACGATGCTACTGTTGCTCCTGAAACCGAAACTGTTGAAAAAGTTACTACAGCTCCCGAAGAAGCTGAAGGAAGTGGAGAGGTTACAACTGAAGGTGAAAGCATTGAGGAAGGCGAGAAGGTCACTGCTGCTCCTGAAATCCCAGTTTCTCACGATGCTACTGTGGCTCCTGCCACCGAAACTGTTGACAAAGTTACTGCAGCTCCTGAAGAAACTGAAGGAAGTGGAGAGGTTACTTCTGAAGGTGAAAGCATTGAGGAAGGCGAGAAAGTCACTGCTGCTCCTGAAATCCCAGTTTCTCACGATGCTACTGTTGCTCCTGAAACCGAAACTGTTGACAAAGTTACTGCAGCTCCTGAAGAAACTGAAGGAAGTGGAGAGGTTACTTCTGAAGGTGAAAGCATTGAGGAAGGCGAGAAAGTCACTGCTGCTCCTGAAATCCCAGTTTCTCACGATGCTACTGTTGCTCCTGAAACCGAAACTGTTGACAAAGTTACTGCAGCTCCTGAAGAAGCTGAAGGAAGTGGAGAGGTTACAACTGAAGGTGAAAGCGTTGAGGAAGGCGAGAAAGCCACTGCTGCTCCTGAAATTCCAGTTTCTCACGATGTTACTGTGGCTCCTCAAACTGAAGCGGGTGGCAAAGATACTGCAGCTCCTGAAGAAGCTGAAGGAAGTGGAGAGGTTACTTCTGAGGGTGAAAGCGTTGAGGAAGGCGAGAAAGTCACTGCTGCTCCAGAAATCCCAGTTTCTCACGATGCTACTGTGGCTCCTCACACTGAAGCTGGCGACAAAGCTACTGCAGCTCCTGAAGAAGCTGAAGGAAGTGGAGAAGTTACAACTGAAAGTGAAAGCATTGAGGAAGGCGAGAAGGTCACTGCTGCTCCTGAAATCGAAGTTTCTCACGACGCTACTGTGGCTCCTCAAACTGAAGAAGCTGAGGGAGCTCAAGAAGCTGAAATCACTACTGGTACTGGTATCGAAGAGACTGAGAAATCGACTGCTGCTCCTGGACACGAAGAGAGTGAAGTTCTTGAAATCGAGGAAGCAGAGAGAACTACTGCTTCTCCTGAAATTGAAGGTGTTGATAGAGTCACAGCTACTCCTGCAATCAAAGAAACTGAAAAGGTTACCGTTGCTGAAGGAATTGAAAAGGTCACTGCCACTCCTGAAGTCGAAGACATTGAAAAAGCTACTATCGCGCCTGAAAGCGAAGAAGCTGATAAGATCTCTGTTACACCTAGCAGCGAGGTATCTGAAAAGGCAACAGTTGCTCCTGGTGTCGGAGAAGATGAATTTGTGGAAGGTATTACTCCTGCTCCTGCCCTTGATATCGAAGGAATTGAAAAGGTTACTGCCGCACCGATTGCAGAAGAAGCCGAGAAGGAAGACTTTGAAAGAACTACCATTACGCCCGCTGTTGAACCAGCAATTAAAGTTACTGAGCCAACTGTTGAACAGCCTGAAGGAGTTACTTCTGCTCCTGAAGTTCAAAGTGTTGACCAAATTTCACAAGATGAACAAGTCACGTCCGTTCCCGCGGTCGATGAAGAATTCGAGAAGGCTACTGCTGCTCCTGGTGTGGACGCTGGAATCGGTTTCGATGACACCAAGAAAGAAACAGATGGTTCTGAAATTCATAGAGCAGATCAATACACTACTGTTGCTCCAACTCAAGAAGAAGGCGAAAGTGTTACTAGCGCTCCTCGCTTGGATTTGGACGTCGAAGAAGGTGCCGAGCAACCTATTGTACCAGCTGTACCAGATACAAATGTTACTCCAGCCCCAGCTGTAGTAGCTGATTTGGAATCAGTAGAAGAGAGCGATACATCAGTAGAATCAGAAGAAGAGAGCACAACTGAGCACAAGGTACAACATATTGGAGAGTTCGTTACGGAGCATATCTTGCATAGCACTACTGAAAGTGCACTTAAACCTATTGAACCATCTAAGGACGAGTTGGAAGCTTCTGGTGAAGAAGGAGAAGATATTGAAGATATAACCATTGAACCCGCTTTGAAACCACAATTCGTTGGCGCAGACATGGTTGCAGTCACAGACAAGTCTACAGAGGAAAGCACAACGAAACCTGACCTCACAGAGGAAACTCAACCTTCGACTGATGAGGAGAAACAATCTTCTACAACTAAACCTGAACAAGAAGCTCAAGAAGTAGAACAACCTGCGACAGCTAAGCCTGAAGTCGAGTCAGAGATCTCTGCAACAGCTGCACCTGAAATTGAATCTGAAGAAGAAAAACAACCTGCCACAGTGGTTCCTGTAGTTGAATCTGTAGAAGAGGAACAACCAGCGACCGCTAAGCCTGAGGTTGAATCTAACATTCCCGCAACAGCTGCTCCTGCCACTGAATCCGAAGAAGAAATACAATATGCTACAGTGGCTCCTGGAGTTGAGTCTGTAGAAGAGGAACAACCAGCGACAGCTAAGCCCGCAGTAGAATCTGGAAACGCTGCAACAGCTGCTCCTGAAGCCGGATCTGATGAAGACAAACAACCTGCTACATTGACTCCTGGAGTTGAATCTGTAGAAGACGAACAACCCGCAACAGCTAAGCCTGCAGCAGAATCTGAGATCGCCGCAACAGCTGCTCCTGAAGCCGAATCTGATGAACAAAAACAATCTACAACAGCTAAACCTGAAATCGAAGCCGAAGAAGAGGAACAACCAGCGACAGCCAAACCTCAGGTCGAATCTGATGAGGAAGAGAACCTAGCAACAGCTGCTCCTGCCACAGGATCTGAAAAAGAAACACAACCTGCTACAGCTAAACCTGAAATCGAAGAAGAGGAACAACCAGCAACCGCTAAGCCTTCAGTCGAGTCTGAGCTCTCTGCAACAGCTGCTCCTGAAATTGAATCTGAAGAAGAAAAACAACCTGCGACTGTGGCTCCTGGAGCTGAATCCGTAGAAGAGGAACAACCAGCGACCGCTAAGCCTGCAGTTGAATCCGAGATTCCCGCAACAGCTGTCCCGGAAGTCGAATCCGAAGAAGAACAACAACCTGGTACAGTGGCTCCTGGAGTTGAATCTGTAGAAGAGGAACAACCAGCGACAACTAAACCTCAAGTCGAATTTGATGAAGAAGAGATCTCAGCAACAGCCGCTCCTGCCACTGAATCTGAAGAGGAAAAACAACCTGCAGCAGCTAAACCTGAAATTGTATATGAAGAAGAGGAACAACCAGCTACAGCTAAACCTCAGGTCGAATCCGATGAAGAAAAGATCACGGTAACAGCTGCTCCAGCCACAGAATCTGAAGAAGAAAAACAACCTGCTACAGCTGAACCTGAAATTGAATCTGAAGAAGAAAAACAACCTGCGACAGTGGCTCCTGGAGCTGAATCTGAAGAAGAGGAACAACCAGCGACCGCTAAGCCTGCAGTTGAATCTGAGATTCCCGCAACAGCTGTTCCGGAAGTCGAATCCGAAGAAGACAAACAACCTGCTACAGTGGCTCCTGGAGTTGAATCTGTAGAAGAGGAACAACCAGCGACAGCTAAACCACAGGTCGAATCTGATGAGGAAGAGATCTCAGCAACAGCCGCTCCTGCCACTGAATCTGAGGAGGAAAAACAACCTGCAACAGCTAAACCTGAAATCGTAGCCGAAGAAGAGCAACAACCAGCTACAGCTAAACCTCAGGGCGAATCTGATGAGGAAGAAATCTCAGCAACAGCCGCTACTGCCACAGAATCTGAAGAAGAAAAACAACCTGCTACAGCTAAACCTGAAATTGAATCTGAAGAAGAGGAACAACAAGCTACAGCTAAACCTCAGGGCGAAACTGATGAGGAAGAGATCTCAGCAACAGCCGCTCCTGCCACAGAATCCGAGGAAGAAAAACAACCTGTTGCAGCTAAACCTGAAATTGAATCTGAAGAAGAACCTGCGACAGTGGCTCCTGGAGCTGAATCTGAAGAAGAGGAACAACCAGCGACCGCTAAGCCTGCAGTTGAATCTGAGATTCCCGCAACAGCTGTTCCGGAAGTCGAATCCGAAGAAGACAAACAACCTGCTACAGTGGCTCCTGGAGTTGAATCTGTAGAAGAGGAACAACCAGCGACAGCTAAACCACAGGTCGAATCTGATGAGGAAGAGATCTCAGCAACAGCCGCTCCTGCCACTGAATCTGAAGAGGAAAAACAACCTGCAACAGTTAAACCTGAAATTGTATCTGAAGAAGAGGAACAACCAGCTACAGCTAAACCTCAAGTCGAATCTGATGAAGAAAAGACTACGGTAACAGCTGCTCCTGCCGCCGAATCTGAAGAAGATAAACAAACGGCAACAGCCAAACCTCAGGTCGAATCTGATGAGGAAGAGTTCCCAGCAACGGCCGTTCCTGCCACCGAATCTGAGGAAGATCAAGAACCTGCTACAGTAAAACCAGAAATCGAATCCGAAGAAGAGAAACAACCAGCGACAGCTAAACCTCAAGTCGAATCTGATGAAGAACAGCTAACAGCAACTGCCGCTCCTGAAACTGAACCCGCAGTTGAAAAACAACCTGGCACGACCGTTCCTGAGATCGAATCCGAAGAGGATGGACAAGCAGCTACAGTTAAACCTATTGAGTCTGAAGAAGAAAAGATTTCTGCAACAGCCGGTCCTGAATCAGCTACAACCAAACCAGAAAGCGAACTTGAAGAGGACAAAGAAACTGTATCTGCCACACTTGCGCCTGGAGCTGAAACCGAAGCAGAGAAGCAACCAACAACCGCTGTTGCCGAAGAACAACCAACAGCAACCGCACAGCCTGCATACGAAACAGGAGGCGAGAAGCAACCAGCACATGCAGAAGAGGTACCCACGAGCTCAACGGAGAAGGTCGAGACTTCTGAAGAAGAAGCTGAACTTAGCACGGAAGAGAAACAAGGCATCACAACCGCGCATCCACTATTCCCACACATTGTTACCACACTGCCAACACCAGCTATCGACAGTCGCCTTGACGCCGCTGCCAATACCACCGCGCAACCCGAAATACTCACTGAAACCACAACACCAACAAATCTCGTTGCCAGCGATGTGCTCATCACCACACAACCCACAATCACACACTATCCACCACCGGCGCCCGTCTACGGCCAATATCCATCGTACAACGATGAATATCCCGATGAAGACGAATCGGCGGTCTTCGGTCCCGGCACCTGTCGCTATGGCGGTAAATTGTACGTGTCCGCACAGCAAATACCACGCGACGATCCCTGCGATTTCTGCTTCTGCTTCAGAAGCGACATTATCTGCTTGCAACAATCTTGTCCGCCACCAATTGCCGGCTGTCACGAGGAACCGATCTCTGGTTTCTGTTGTCCACGTTACGAATGTCCCGTATCGATGGCAGCCGTACTGAATATCACCACCAGTACGACAACGACCAGCACAACACTACCGCCACACTTCCTGCATCACTCGTACGGCAGTGCGGTGCAACGCAACGGCTGTCTAATCAACGGCCGTTCGTACAAGGTGGGCGAGAAGATCGAATCGACGAGCGGTCCCTGCATCAATTGCACGTGAGTATTGCTAAAATATTTAAATTTATATGATATAGGATGAAACTAATTTCTTTTCCGTTTCTTTTCTTTTTTGTTGAAATGCTTGCAGTTGCGGCGGCGATGGTAAGATGAAATGTGATCCTCAGGCGTGCGTGCCCGAGCCAACGATGCAGCAAGTGATGGCTGTTGTGGCGACCGGCCGCAAGAGATGAAATAATCGCTAGGCGCATACATAAAACGCTTACGCATACAACACAGCAGAGAAGGAACACACGCACACAAACAGAAACAGAACTCAAAACAGAAACAGAAACAGAAAAACACACAAACACAAAGAAAGACTAGTGAACTTTAATGAATCTGCAATCCCGGTGCCAAAACCACAATGAAACATTATGGAATTATGGAGTATACGTGATGAAAATGTTGTAGAGACGAAGGAAAAACTATGCAGAAACAAAAAAAAAACAAACAAAAACGAACGTTTTCGAAGCGAAAAACGATTTGGGCACGCATACCTGCATACATATCTGCGTATGTGTTGTATATGTAGCTCTTTTATTATTTTTTATTTTTATTTTTTGCTTTGAAACACATAAGAACCCTTATTATTATTATTACATTTAGTAGGTATATACTATATTTATATATATAAAAAATTATTATTTTTTTGTTTTTAAAATTTTTGATTTTTTTTCGAACTAGCATACGAGCAAACAACCAGTGATATTGTGCTGTATACCTAGTATAGGTGCAATTAACAATTTTTGTAATTAAGGACGCACTTACTTAAGCGAAATTATTCGTTTGTAATTTGTAATTGTAAAAAAAACAAAAAACAACAACAAACAAAGCAAGCAAACGAACCTAACGTAATTTATATAATAATAATAAAAAAAAAAAAATTTAAATAAATTTTAGTAATGTTTGTAACGTAGTTTTTTGTGCGTGCGCATGCGCAGCGGCACGACGCATATGTGAAGAAAAAACAACAACAGTTAGACATATAAAATAAAAATTAAAAAGCAATTCAAGAGACTCTCATAAAAAAAACATATATGCACCAACGCTTATGCGTCGTGTGGCATGCAAATTGTGGCTGCCACAAAGAATAACGTTATGAACTGTAAAAAAACTTTGCCATTAACTATATTTGTATTCGATATATATACATATATATATATATATATTTAAACACTATGCTAGGCACGCACTAGCGCCTAATTATAGACTATTTTTTACTATTTTTTATATGCGACACTTGCAACGACCTTTTTTTGGTAAAAATTTTTAATTTTTTTTTAATGTTGCTACTAGTCTTCTTATATTGTACGAGCAACAGCGAAGAAAAACGAAATAATTATTTTTTTAATTAAAAATGTTTTTTTTTTTAATTTTTTATTGTTTTTCGAATTTTAAAAAATTTTAGTTTTCAAAATTAAAAAAATTTGATTTTCAAAATTTAGTTTTGGAATTTTAAAAAAGTTTTCGAATTTTTAAAAATTTAGTTTTGAAAATTTAAAAAATTTTAGTTTTTGAATTTTAAAAAATTTTAGTTTTCAAAATTAAAAAAAATTTTAGTTTTCAAAATTAAAAAAAATTTAGTTTTCGAAATTTTAAAAGTTTTATTTTTCAAATTTTACAAAATTTTAATTTTTAAATTTTATAAAAAATATTATTTTTTAGCCTCAAAAATCAGACTACACGCGCTTTCAATATTTCCTTAATGCGTTGCTAAAGCGTAATTTCAAAAACTAGTTTTTCCTTAACGCATAAAATTGCCGAGTCATTTGATTTTATGCGCTTCTAGCTTGCTAACTACCCTTGACACATGCGCACAAATACTTTTAAGCATATTAAAAATAATAACTGTATATTGTAATAAGCATGCGGCTAGCTCACCAACATTAAAGGCGTGGCAGTCGGAGCTAAGCGTGCAGGAGTAAAAGTTTAAGCGCGTAGGAAGCAGGAGAAACGTTTTGTAAAGTTAAAAAGCAACATATGAATAATCTAGTTTAGTCTATACAAAAAAAATAATAAATATAAATAAAAATATGAATAAAAACATAAAATATAAAATATATAACACTAATGCTCGACTGATTGAAAATTTTTTAAACTTAATGTTAAACGCATAGACTTTAATAGAGAAAACAACAATAAATATTAATAATAAACGCGTACGTATGTAAGCTTATATGTAACTATGTAATTAAACACTACACACACACATACACACACACACAGACACAAGAAACACAATAGTAATGCAATTCTCTACACTAAATGCAACGAAACCGCAATTAAAGTAAATAAGTAACACTATATATGTGTAGTTATGTATAACGCACAACAACTATAAATAATTAATATTATACAGTGAGAAAGCACTTAGTTTTAGTGAAAAATAGTAACTTTTTAACGCAATTTTCAGTCACTTGAGCTTTAGCAGTGAAGTTTCCACGCGCCGCCTACCTACATATGTATGTATGTATGTAGAACGCCGGATATATTCACTTTTTTATTCACATAGGTTAAAGCAGCAAAAAAATGTATTAAAAATATATATAGTATATTAATAAAAAAAAAAACAATTATGCAATTAAAGTAAAAAAAGAAAGTAAAAAAAACAGCGAATAGTTTATAGAAATAAAACTGCTTAGTTATATCTACAATTAAAACGCATAAAACGTAGTATATGCAGCATAAAGAAAAAAAAACAAAAATAACAATAACTGAACTTACTACAAACAGTTAAATATTATGCAACACTTGCGTGAATAATAAATTAATAACACACAACAATAGAACACAAATATTAAATAATTGAAAAACAAACACTTAGATTTTATATAAAAAGTAAAAAACTAAAGTATAAGTAATTCAATATGCAATATCACACACACACATTTGTATAAGAAATTTGTTTTTTTAACTATTTTCTTTTACAATTCTTCTAATTTTTCCATTTTTTATTTGCCAATATGTAAATGTAGCATAATCTGTACAATTCGCACTTGTCAGACAAGAATTGGGCTTAAATCAATATTAATATTATAAATAAACTATAAATGAAATGAAGGAAAAAAAAACAAAAAATAATGAATATATTCGCGCGTGTAATCGCAATTGTAGATATTAAACTGAACAATTATTTCTATTATCAATTTTATTTTTTAATTTTTTTTTATAACTCAGTTTTAGCTATAACTTAATACGATATTATATATAAGTAAATATTATTATAATAATTTTTTATATTTTGTTCGAAATAAAAGACGATAATAAATTATTGTATGAAATGTAAAAAAATTGTGGTTTTCTTTGAAACAGTGGTGTACATTTGATATTCTACAAACAATATATAAACAAGGGTGATAGAGTTGGTAGCATTCCACAATTTTGAGTGTAATTTTTTATATTGCTTCAACAAAAAGTGTTTTAGATGTTATTCTTGCTTTAATATTACTAAAATGCGAAGAGATCGCCAAATAGAGCTGCCTATATAAGTTCAGATCAATTTCAATGAATTGAAATCTTATAATCATCATTAAGTATGATTTTCAACCTTTTTAAGACGTTATAACATCAATTATAGGAAAAACATTTCTTGTCAAATTTGGAAATATGTTTTTTTCAAACTGTTTGAAGGGTTTTCCTTTATGAGGAAAAATTCTCCAAAATTTACTCCTTATTTCTCAAATAACTCTCCTTCAAATATCGTCATATAGCTGCAATGAGGCTATAGTTGGCTTATTATTGTAAAGATAAATATATTAAGGCCGGAAGTACTAAGATTTTGCCGATACTTTCTGCAAATAATTTTTGAGCTCGGAAATGTAGACAGATGAAATTAATAAATTTTCCTAACGAACCTATCTAACGAATCTTATGTGTTAAATATAACCATGTTTTATGTAAATATAACAAATAAATAAAAGAACGTTAAACTTATAAGCTATATAATATAATTGAAATCTTCAGAGAATTCCGATCAGTTTGAAAATATTAAGTACGCTCATAGAACACATTTAAAAATATTACTCTTGTTATGCACTTTTAGTCTTTCAATTACTTTAAAAAACTGAAATAACACAAATGTTTAAATATTTACAAGAAAGAAATCCAATTTGAAATCAATTTTAAGTTGAATGAAATACAAGCGTATGTATGTATGTAAAAATTATTCCAATGTCATTCCAGAATCGATAACTCACTGCACAGTGTTAATAGCCTGCTGTGTTTATTGAGCACAAAAGCAATTCAACGAATGTATTAATTTAAGACATAATGAAGCATACAACAATAATTGCAATTTCACAACAACAATAAATATTTCAGTATTTATATGAACATTATTTGTTGAAACACATTGTTAGAGAGTTTGAAAAACTTTCATTCTTTCTAATCCGTCACCTATAATACTACTCGATAACTTTCATATCGATTAAAATGAGAACAGCTGTGCATTGACATTCCACTTCTTCAATTAACAAATTAACACGGCAGTACTGCAGACGAATTGCATTTCTTTCTACAAAATAAAATAATAATTTTTGCAAATATGAGTGGCAAATTAACAACAAAAGCTGGTGAGATTGTCGCCTATAGCGAGGCAGCTATACGTGGTAATATTTCTGCGGTGGAATATTGCCGTACTTCAATGGCTGCACTGTCTGGTTGTGCTGCGGGTGAGCGTCAATTTATTAAATTAATTTCTATGTATTTTTTGAAAACAAATCTAAATTGCAGGTATTTTGGGACTGAATGGATTACTTGGCTTTTTGTTTTACTTCTTATCAGTATTCGTGTTGTGGTTGCTGGTTTTGGCAAAGTCAGGCACACAGTGGCGTAAATTTTTCATCAATCGCCAGAGTTTGCTGACCAACAATTTCATGGGTGGCTTGTGTACGTACGTGCTCTTTTGGACGTTTCTCTACGGCATGGTGCATGTTTATTAAAATAGGATTTATGGTGTAAATGCATATAACTTTTATATTGAACTAAGGTACCATTTAGGGCATTTAAAATTAAAGAAATACAAACTATGTGTGTGTATATCAAAATATGTAAGTTTTTTTAATGCGTAAAGTGTACTATAGGGTCGTAATAGAAATGATAGACCCCAGTAGACAGGCGTTCAATATCTGTTTTATATGAAATTTCCATCGTTTTAAACTTTACACTCCGGCGGTGTGTATAAATAAAAATCTATATCCATGTATTGAACTAGCATTATTGCGAACTCTGGTATAAGCCACTTTTTTATTAAACTAAGGAACTATAAAGTACATTAAAATTTAAAATAAATTCATACAAAATGAGAGATGACAACTTTATTACGAGTTTATAGCACAGTTGATTGACCCAAAAACAATCATGTAGACACAGCCGAAGCCGCAGCGGCATTACCAGAACAATCACACCACGGTGTTTCTTTAATGTCACATTCGAGTAAAATATTTAAAACCGTTATCGAGATGCCATCGATAGACATTTCATGGACTTTCAGTATTTTATAGTCTAACGTATTCAGACCTGTTTGTCGATCACGTTTACGTGTAACTTCTTTTTGATTAAAACACTTCTGTGTATCGCGCTTACGGTGATAGCGGTTATGTATATGGCTGTAAACAAATGAAGTTTGTTAATTTAATGTTTGCTAAAAGCATTTGTGAAAAACACTACCTAAATGTATCATTGACTCCAGTATGAATATTCTCTGGTCGCGTCACTCTTAAACCAGCGTCTCTAATACGTACATAGAATTCGTCATCTTCCAAACCCCAACCCCAGTATTTATTCGACATACCATTCACTTGTTTGAAGTGTTCACAGCGCACCAACAAAATACCGCCTACAAAGGTTTCGTAGTGATACTTGGGATGCAATTCAGGTGCCGCTATATGATGTGGACCTGCTTCGCTGGGAAATTTATAGAGCAATGCATCGTTCATTGGCAATAAGTCCACATCATGCATGGCAATATAGTCGTACACTCCACTGGTAAAACGAAAACCAACATTTATAAGTGATGCACGATTAAAGCGATACCGGTCTACTTGATTAAGTAGAAATATTTTGTGAGTTACTCCTTGACGATTGAGGAACTTTGTCATGTGTGGCACAAATTGCAGTAACTCTTCGAAACGATCACGAAATGGCACTAGCACAGCCAACTTGTGCTCCGCTTTCAGTTCTGTTGCATCCAACTCAGCATGCACATTATACAATTCGGAACTGGCCTTCTTTTGCCCGCGACTCAGTGGACAAATGCAATCTATGAAAGTGAAACATTTTTGCTCAGATCACATATACACATATGTTCTGTAATGTAGTATCTTTACCTGATCCTAAAGGCATGAAACTCAATACCACTATTCCTCCTAAACAGAACGCCAGTCCACACACAAACAGCCAGTTGATAGTTCCTATTGCTAGCATTGTGTATTTATTTTTACACCACTCGTTATTGCTTAAAACACCCTTTGGTCTTATTCACTAGCATTCTTAGTGATAACCAAAGGTTTTCTTAATATTTATTACGTTTATAGTATAAATTACGTGCAACGTTTACTTCTAATAGCTAAAGTTTATTTATAACAATTTGTGAATAGAGGTTAAAATTAATTATTTTGTGCCAGCTGATTGCTGTTGAAGCGTTGCCAGTTAGTTTGGTTAGGTTTGTTTATGAAATGATTTTTCACAAATTATTTGGATTATGTGGGATTTCATGGTAGCGTTTTGTAAATATTTGAATATGAAAGAAAATTAATTTTAATTTATTTTTAGAAATCATTGTTTGGCAGTTAGACATTTGGATTGTATTGCTTCAAACTCATTCAAGTGTGTGATAGGCGATGCAAGAAAATATATTTAGACTTGAGATTTTTATATATTTGAAGAGTTAGTATTAAGATCGTTCTTAGGATAAAATGTTTTTCAAAGAATATTTGATCTTACAGCCGATGTATTCAGACCTTTCTGGTAGAAGACTAAGGTTGATCAAGGTTTTAGGAGCGAAACGATGGATCGAACCTATATGGATCTGATAAATTCTATGTTTATAATATAGTATTTCACAAATTTAACAAATTCCAAGTTTAGGAACTTCTTGGTTGGCGTTTTATATGCAATGTTTCGAGAGAAATTATGAAAATTAATTTAGATATAGCTCGTTTGGTGTTCCAAATTGTTGATCATTTCTAAAATAAAGACAATGTGCTGCTACCAGCCCTATTGAAAACTGTCCAGACTCTTCAATTGTTCTTGGGTCCGCAAGAATGTCGAGGTAATACGTAAACTTCAGTGGTTTAAAGCATATAAGTTCTAATAAACGCTTAAGCGCCGTTATTACAGAGTTTACTGTATTTGTAATAAAACAGGTAATTTAATTAACACCATACTAGTGAATTAACGGCTCATGTAATCACCATTTAGGTTATAATTTGCTTACATATGATATAACTTTATTAGCTGTTATGCGGAAAGATTACACCTGGAATTGCTCAAAGATCTAGAAAGATGCGATAGGAAGCATTAATAGCTTAGTTGCGCGGAAATACTAATTAAAAACTGGGCAAACAGAAATAATACTATTCTTCGTGAAGCGCATCCTTCTTTAATTAATGCTTTTGTTGTTTAATTCTGTATGAGACGTAATATTAAAGTACTATTATAGATCGCCCTATAATTTATAAAGAATTATAGAAATTTTCCATGGATTATAGCCAAAGATTATAAGAGATTTTATTGCAAAATAATATAAAGATTTTGTAAGACTCCAAAGTCCGGACAGATCGTGAGACAAAATCTCGTCCGAGTCAAATGTTTTTCTCGAGGATAAAAAAAATGTAAAGAATGCAATCGTTTCATGAGTTCTTTGATTGGGGAGTTATTAAACTTTGAAAGACTTTCTTTGTGTCTTTATGTTTGTACGAAAATTTGTACAATAGAAATAGTGATGAACGCTCAGATGACATTGTTTGTGAAAGTTTGACAGTTTGTGTTGTTTTGTTCTCACTATAATTATTTATATTAGATTTGATTAAGATTTAATGGAGCTTCGAAAATTTATAAAGAGTATGAGCTTTAGGTAGGTAGGTAAAGTAGGTGTCACACATAGACCTTTAGGAGGCCCATGGTGACTCCACCGAGACTAGAATCCCTACCATGGTTTCTCTAAACCATCCTCTGTTCTCGATAAAGTTGTTCAATTTAAAAAGTTTTATAAGTAGACAAGATTTTTTACAGTCTCCTCCTCCTCCACTTCTTAGCAGCTTCTGTAATATATGGTATCCCCAGCCTTCTGGCATACCTACCAATCAAACAGTGACTTGTTAACTCTCCTACTAGAGTTCTTAGGTTTCTTTTATATTTCAATAAAAGTGATGTGCGGCCCCTAATCCATTCAATCCACATTTCCCTGCTTGTTGAGCAAGTCAAGGAGTATTTACACCAAGATCAAATATCTACAAGTCTCCAGAGACAAGTATATTCCCTCTTTATCGCAATGTTTTTGCAAGGTGGTAGTCTGGCTAGTTCACAGTTTCTTGGAATGTCACTGTATCCTGCAGGTTATCGTGAAATACATAGTTAAATAGTTCCATTAATAGCTCAGGGCTATCTTTGACTATCTTCGATGAGACTCTAAGGGACTTTAGTGTTTTCAAGCAACCTCTATGTTTAAGGTAGTAGGCCTTATTTGATTGCAGTAATTTATGCTTGAAAGACACTGCAATGATCTGGAAGTCGAAAGGCGATTTTGATGTCTAATTTTTTTTTGAAAAGACACCTTCACCTCTAGTTTGGATCCAACTGTATATATACTTATCACTGTATTTTTGTCAAACTCGCCCCTATAACACTCCTCTCTACTGGAAAAGGCTATATTGTGGGACGAATTTAGATTTATTTCTGACGGATTATGGAAATCCGTGCCGTTAGGATAGCCAGGTAGAGGTTTGGAACTCGAAATCATACATAATAAAGTTGTTGGCGTCGCAATTTATAATGCTTTTTTAATTATTGTTGACTCATACACATGCATTTTAACAGTTTTTCTTACCAGTTATTGACGATTTCGTAGCCTCTGGAAAAAGTAGTCTCAAATATCATTAACTGCATGCAAAAACATATGTTTCTTTGCGCATAATCATGTTTTATAGCATTCGAATCTTAATGTGATTTAGAACAACACTTATTTTTTTATTTTTTTACACACATTTTAGTTGTTGTTAAATTATGTAATCATCATTACGGTTTTTTGTAAATCAGGGGATATCCATATTAGCATAAGATTTAGCTTTGTGCTAAGCTTGAGATGCAATCGTGACTTTAAAATATATTTCGTACAGTTTTTGCAGTAAAAACTGGTTCCATGTATGATTACCATGTACACTATCATGTTTATTTAATGCGTATGTTGCTGACGTATGTCTGAAATTAAATAATTGACGCGCATTGTACAACAACAACATGATCTCCAATTCAAGCCGTGACCTTAAAATTTTTTTTGGATTTTGTTAAAGAAAAGTGTGCAATTAAATTGTTTGAACTTATAGGAAACACATTTGCGCTTCCGAAACAGCCAACGGGCATAAATTGCTATAAAATATAGATTTAATATAAATAAAATTAAAAAAACAATACATATATGCAACCTAAAGTATAGGAGAGGTGTGTTCAAAAAATAACGAGAATTTAAAAAATTCGTAGTTTTGGAAAGTCCAACTGTCAAAAATTCAAGATGTGACGCCGTGTGACTTTTTACTACATCCAAATAGTCAAAATTTTCCCCCGCTCCAGGGTCTGTATGGAAATATTTTTCCTAATAATACTCAGTGTAAATATTTTCGCACTATCCATCTATCAAGCCTCTAACTCATATAGATTTCACACGAATTTAGCCTGTCCTCACTAGACAGTTACAGAACGTTTAATTTAGTAGTGGGTGGAAGATGGATTTTCTAAATCGTAATTTCAATAAGTGTAGAACCTGTTACTGACATCTAATAACCCATTATTATGAGTAATTTCCCCACCAAAAAAATTTTGCTCGAGCTGGACTATTGTTTTCTCCCTCACTGACCGATCATCTAATAAACTAGCATTGCACACCAACAACGGAAAATCACTCATTTCGTGAACTCAACATAGTATAAAACCACTATTTGCCATAAAAAACCCCATTCCACCGATTTTTAAGTGTGTCTACAAGTCGTAGAATGCTCCAAGGGGATACACGAGTGCTAACCCTTAATCGCTTTGTAAACTCAACGGCATTATTTGTTGCTTTGTGCTTCGTGTTAGTTATTTACGACGACAATGACTAGTAAAATATGATTACATTTTAATTTGTGCAGCAAAAAGCGCACTGGCCCGCTCTAGAGCGGCTGCACAATGAATTTGCCAAACCGCCAAGTACTTCAATAGTAGAAAATCAAGAATAAAAACAACAACAGCAAATGCTTTGTAAAGTTAAAGTTTTTCGCCGTCATAATCTATCAATCATTTTCATATTTCATAGATTTTTTCTGCAACAGTCAGCAGCTGAGCACACACATGCGCACTTGTGCGCTCAACTCAACGGATTCAACCGATTTTCGAGCCCACTCTATCGGAGTTAGGAGTTTGTGCGATCGGCCCATCAAGATTTCGAGTGGTTGTATACTATGTTGCATTTGTTGTTGCACAATTTAAGCGGCCGACCGCGTCATTAGTACATGTGTATATATATATATTTACATGTATATATATATATATATATATGTGTATTCCAAAGTATGTATGTGTGGATATGGTGGCTGCTGTGTGCTGTGTTGTCTCAGATTTTTCATAAATTTTTCATTGCGAAATATTTAGGTTATGGCAAAATGCCTAATCATTGTTGCACTTGTTGCACTTTAGCCTTATTTAATTTTTTTATAATTTTTATAATTTTTTTTTAATTCTTTTTCAAATTTTTCTTTTGCATATTTCCGAAAATTAATAATTCACTCCTTCATACATATAAGTCATTTTTGCATATTACATACCCAACAAATGTACATACAGCTGCTCACCTGCATTTATATGTATGTATATATGTATATATGTGTGCGTTAATCGCTAATCGGATGCTCATTAATGCACACGGGTTTCACATATTTGGCATAGTGTCTTAATTCGTCTACACGTCGTAGTTAAACAACCTAATTTTGCTTAACCTTGAACTTTGCCGGCACCTAGCGAAATTTATGCACGTGTACGTACATATATGAATGTATGTATGTATGCATATGCATTAATATGTATGCATGTATGTACCATATATGTATGTATGTATATAAGCAGCACAAAGAGTAATCGAATGTAAAATGAAATGGAATGAATAAAATACCTAATTCGATGGCACTTCAAATTTAGGCAATACCCACCATGCATATAATTCATATAAAGGGTGGTTCTAAAGTAAGCTTTTTACAAAATTATGAAAGTGACAGTTCTTGAATGTCAATATCATACCACTGTTCTACATATCTAGATATATATTTTCAGCCGAGTAATCCAAAAAATATTTTTTTGATGAATTTTGACTTCAATGACAGGCTTAACTAACGAATCTGCTGATTATTGGAAATCCAAATCATCCCAAGAAAGTGTCGTTACCATTTTAGCGTACATTCAGTGACAGTGATGTTAAGATATTTATATGTACTATATTCTAGAAAGAGAAAGTTTAGAAACTACTTATTTCTGAAATACTCTTTGTGGACATCCATTAGAGATCGATAAAGTGCAGACCCATTTTCACCGCATGTTCTCCAAACGGCCAATGCCACGCTATGCGTTATGGTAGCTGTAAGTCTATATATTCTTTTTCTTGATCTATTTAATAGATCTTTGGTTCTTGTCCTGTCATATTTGGGTCAATTCTTATTTTTTATTTTGCCATTGGTTATCTTTTTTCATCTTCCTCAAGCAATCTGTTCATACTGTGTGTGGAGATGTCGCTTGATATTGCCTGACGGGCGTGGTATTTGCTCCGCTTCGGATTCTTCCTGAAGAAGCATATTATGGACAGGTGTAGTTTTTCTGCCAGTGAGCTCAAAGCCTTCCTGAAGTTGTTGACTACGCTCGAATTAATTTTTGGCGACGCCAATGCCACCTGATTGCCTATGTAAATATTAAATTCCTCTATTTCCTCGTATTGGTTCAGACCACTACCTTCCAGAGGCCTTCTCTATATCTAGTACTTCCGCTTGAAATATGCTAGATGAGTTATACACATTCTTGGTGATGTTAATTAGGCTGATAGATTGGCGAGTTTACTATGGACCATAATTGTGTAAAATTCTGATAAGGTGTGCCATTTCATCATGTCATTGTGTTGGACGCTGGAAATGATGGAAACCAACGACGATTATCATCGAAAAATCATCTTCTCAGATGAGGCCCATTTCTGACTTAATGTCTTTGCCAAAAAATTGCCGCTATTGAGGCGAGTCCAATCCTCGGGTGGTTTAAGAAACGGAATTGCATCCCCAAAAATTTACCGTTTGGAAGCGAATTGTGTTTTGGCGGCATTATTGGACCTTATTTTTTTCGAAATTAGGGCGAAAATGCCGTTATCAACAATAGCGAGCCGACATTATTTCCCGGAACTTGATTAAATCGACGCGGACAATCTCTATTTCCAAAAAGACAGTGCGCCACCTCAAGTTTCACACCTAAATATGGACAGATTACGTGCAAAGTTTGGCAACTCGTTAATTTCGAGAAATTGCCAGTAAAATGGCCGCCAAGTTCATGCGATTTAACACCTCTAAATTATTTTCTCTGAGGGTATGTTAAATCAAAGATCTACAGTAATCAACAACGCATTGCTCGAGGAGCTCGCAGACAACATTCAGTCCACTATATCAGAAATTCCAGCCGAGATGCTGCACGGGTCATCAAAATTTGGCTCAAATTGGTGGAGATATGAAGCGAAGCCGTAGTGACAAATCATACCATACCAATGGCATTAAAGAGGAGGAAGAATTGCCATATCTATATATATTTCTGATCAATATTTGATAATAAAGCAGTTCATTTCAGTTCATCTATACTAATATTATAAAGCTGAAGAGTTTGTTTGTTTGTTTGTTTGAACGCGCTAATCTCCGAAACTACTGGTTCGAATTCAATAATTCTTTTTGTGTTGGATAGTCCATTTATCGAGGAGGGTTATAGGCTATAATCAGCATCACGCTGCGACCAATAACGATAGAGCGAAGAAACAGTGGTAAATGTGTTAAAAACGGGGGAAATTATTTATCTTTGAGGGCTTCCGTTCGTTGCGCTGCGAAAGCGGTTCAAGATACACAAAAGTTATGTATGAAAGAATTATTTCTCTTTTAATGATCTAAAAAAAAGTCCGTGAGTACCGTTTTTGTGATAACTAATTTGGTCGAAATTATTTGTTAGAGTTGTATTATATACTATATATGATGATTTTCGTTATTCTATTGGATTTTATGTCGAATATATGGGTCAAATTGTGTGATATCTTAATAAAACTATAGAAAGAAATTGCGAGAGTATAAAATGCTCTGTTGCACCCAAACTTATCCTTTCCTTATTTTTTTTAGTATTGAAATATCCGTGGAAGTACAGGGATAAAGTAAACAAATATTGAACATTTGCTAGAAAGATAATAATAAAAGAATTATATTTAAGTTGACAACAACGGCGGAACAGATAATATTGATTTTGGCAACAATATGAGATAAGTGCAATTCTTTAGACAGAACATTGAAAGATCTGTGGAATAATAATCGTCGCTTTGGTTGTGCAATGATACCGTTAGCTGGCGATTTTCGACAAATACTTCCTGTTATTCCAAAATCAACAGCGGCGGATGAATTGAATGTCTCAAGTCATAGTATTTGTGGCGGTACGTGAAAACCATATGATTGACCATTAATATGCGAGTGTTCCTGCAACAGGATAAAACCACAGAAGAACTGTTAAAAATTGTAAACTGACAAATTCCGGTTGATTTTTTCAATGGTTTGATATCAATTCCACCTGGCATTTGTCAATTCACATTGGCCAAAATTATAAGTAACTACGATTGGTTGAGTGCACGCGCTATTTTAGCTGTCAAAAATACCGATGTTGATGACTTAATCTATACGATTCAAGTAAAATTCAGGGAGATTTGTGTGTTGAATTTCTAAATTTTTTGGATTTGCTTGACATGCCGCCGCATCATTTACATCTTAAAGTTGGATTCGTCATTATTCTGTAATTATGTCGAAACTGTGTAATTGAACCCTGATTGTGACGCAGCTATCGAATAATGTGATAGTTGCAAGAATTTTGAAAGCGACTTACAAGGGGCAGAATGCTTGATTCCACCAATTCCTCTGAGTTCCAACGCTTTGCCATTTCAGTTCAAACGTATTAGTTTCCACTGAAACTTGCATTTGCCATGTCAATCAACAGGTCACACAGACAGTTGCTGGAAATGTGTGGCATAAATCTGGAAATGCCATGTTTTTCATACGGACAGCTACATATATGTGGAGTGTTCACGGGTTGAAAAACCAACCATCTTCTCTGTACATTTACGCAACGGAACAGAAAACAAAAAATGTTGTTTATCAAGCTGCGTTACATTGAAAAAAAATGTAGAAAAATCGAAAATAAATGCTTTTCAATACAATCTAAATTCAACTTTCTTTCCTTTTCAAAACAAATAATTTCACAAAGGGCAACGTCTGTGGGATCAGCTAGTTTTTTTTATAAAAATCCTATTTTCTTAAAGATTTGAATACAAGAAATCTTCAAATCGAACGCAATATTATAAGAAGCTTGGAAGTTTAAGATTTTTTTTTACCTTAAAAATCTTAAAAATTTTTTTTTAACTTGCTAATTTATACCAATTTTTTTACATCAACGCATAAGAACCACCCTATACATATACATGAACACTCCTGCGCATAAATATGCATGATTTTTTTTGTATTGCCGACAAATTAATATGCTTAAACAAATCGCCAAATATGCAATCGAATGATGAATGTGTGTGTGTGTGTTTTGCGAACAAATGCAAATAAATTGCCAACTTCTACTCGACAAACACAACAACAAAAGCAAAGTTGGAGCGGAGCAGCCTCCCACCTGCAACCAACGGCATTGTTAAAGCGGATTTGCATGAAAAAAACCAAGAAAATTTGCAAAATGTCGACAATTCGCGAGTTCATAGCGCGCATAGATCGCATTTGCATCCTTCGCTTCACGCGCAAACACACACACACTTACACATATATAACAATGAGCCATTCATAAACTGACGTTTATCATTTTAGTGTCGCGATTATCACTTGGTGTGTGTGGTGTGTGTGCTTGTAATAAATATTCATAAAAAATTAGTTTTCAGTTTTCTCACCTCTATTTGCCTTATTGGCCACTTAACTAGGTTAAGATTTCCAGCAAGCACACGCACACACTTACACTTATAGATGGTGAATGAGTAGGTCTGTAATTTGTAACTCGCGTTTCGCGGCGCTTTGTATAATTGATTGTTCAAATTATGAATATAAATTATTTAAGCCCATACTAAGTTGTTGCAGTTGACGATGATGATCGGTTTTATGATGTTTTGTTTGTCAGAATGTCGCCAGCGTTGGTTGTTGTGGCGCATTTGCAAAAACCACCTGTTTCGATTTGGCCATCTTCAACAGCGCGTTTATGGAAAATTTTGGAATAATCAATATTACACTGGTACCAAAAGGTGAAACTGGTTTTCGGAAGTGTTGGTGGGTTAATATATTTTATATTTGAACCGTTATTCGACGGCCTTATTTGTAAAAGACACAACAATTGTTTGATTGAGAAGTTCTTTCTTAATGGAAGTTTTGGAAATATATGCATTAATTATTCTAATAAATATATATTTTAGAACGTAATTTGATAAAATACGAACATTTGTTTATGTATTTAATCACTTAAAACTTTATGATTTTACGACGCTTTGTGACAACTTGTGAGTACCCAATTATATAAGCAAATGCTGAAGAAGTACAGAATTTGTTTTAAAGTTAGTGTAAATGCTGTAAAGAAGAATTTGAGATAGTTACTTTGGGATTAATGAAGTGCATTCAATCTATCAAATTAAAAGGCGTTGATGAAACATCAACCTTTCTAAGTTAGAATGTTATGTACTTGTTAAAAGAACACAGTTGATGAATATACATAAATATACATATGTTTAAATTCATGAAACCAAATAAAGTTGAAATGAAAGATTTTAAAATTAGAGAACTCTTTAAAAACGAATTCAGTGAGAAAGTAAGACACACTAACAGATCTAGTAAATAGCAATTTATTACTTTTCCAATAAATGGCTTTAGAAATTCGCATCTCGCTTTTACTTCGTACTAAATAACTGATCAGACAGTTGTGTGCTTGCATGACTCAGTACTGTTTGAGCCTTCGTCTCGTGTACCAAAATTTTATCTGCCAATCGCTTCAAAATCGATACATTTCTTAAGCGGATGGTTACTGGTGGTGAAAAGGCGATAATTTACAACAACATCAATTACGAGTAATAACAGCCGTGGTCGAATCGCGTGATCCGGTGAATTGGCGAACAATCCATGATTGTCGGCCAAGAAGATTTTATCGGAGATGATTTGTGTTCTACAGTGACACCAGAAGCTTTGGGAACTTGGTTAGGAGTTGGTTATGTATCCACCTAACTCCAAGTTCCTGTCTATGACGAATGATTTTATTACCATCAAGATTCAAAATCGCCTCAAGAATAACTAATAGTGAAAATCGAATATACCAGTTTTCTGCCAATAGGGACTCTCGCAACAAAGTTGTTAAGAAAAAAATGTCGAAGGCAGAAAACCTATAAATGTAAAGTTTGGTTTTAATACTATGTTCTGACCGACATTGAAAACATGTTTTCATAGCAAAAATGGGTTTTCGTTCTAAAACTTGTGTTTTCATCAATGCAAAATCTTTCAATAGAAATCACAGTTTTCGCTGAAAACATGCATTCCACTCATTATAATCGATGCCTGCTCTAGCTTAGTCAATATAATTGCAAGATATGTTTTGCCATCCTCAAATTCTCAGTTAATATTTGTTTACATTTTCAAAAGAATGGAGAAAAAACAAAAGTAAAAAAAAGAAATTCGTGGGGTGAGAGGGAGGAAGCGCTCCTAATTTAATTGTGGCAAAATAAGGTGTGTGCGCTACGCGGGCTCAAAAAAAATAGCCATTCAAATAAGCATTAAACTTTGTTTATTTAACTCTTCTATTTCTTTGCAAGGCCAAGGTGCTGGGTAATAAGAGTCTCTATCAATTCTCTTGAAGAATCATCGCTGCGCAAGATATTTATCTGGCTTTTCAAAGCCAATACCTTCATCATTTATTCTCATTTTCTTGACTTACCATTCTCGTTGCTCAAAATTTAAACAAACAAATAAATTTGTGAACTGTCAATGAAAACTCATCGAAAATACATTATGTCGGTCAGAACGACTTTGGTTCCACAATCCACAAATTGTGTTTTCCAGAAGTTTTCAATGTCGGTGCGAACGTAGTATAAAGCATTGCACTAAGAAGGCGCAAAACTGGATGTAATTTTTTTGGGAAATTATAATAATAAGTTTTTTGTATATATCTGGCAAACCAATAAAGCTATATAAACCAAACTTTCTGCAGTCACTTCCCGTACGTACCCCATTGCACACCATAAAAATTAGATGAAATCGGATAATAACAACACCCTTCTCCCATATAAAGGTTATGTTGTAAATAACTAAAAGTGCGTTAACTCACAACGACATCAGAAACACTAAATTTTACCGAAGAAAAGACAGAAAGAAGCTGTATTCAGATTTTTTTTTTTTAAATTGGACCCACTTATGGGTCAAAAACCATATCACAGAAACTACTCGACCGATTTAAAATTCGGTATATATTATTTTCTTGGCACGCTGATGACACTGATAAAAAATGACCGAAATCGGTTCACATCCACGACTACTTTTTATAAAACTAAATTTTGAATTCCATCTGATTCCTTCACTTCATAATATATACATTAAGAACCTAAGAACATAGCGAAATAAAACTTTACACAAATACTGTATTTGAGCTGAGGCATCACTTCTGAAAAAAAAAATTCAAAATCGGAATATAACTTTTAAATGCCACATAAAGAACTCAGCTCACTTCCAGCGGCCTCATCTTCCGTATCTGATCCAGCGACATTTTTGCTCTCACATTTTAAAAACATTGCACACTGGAAAGAGATTTAATGACAAAGAAGAGGTAATAGGCAAGATTGAAGCCAATTTTGAAGCAAATTCACTTTCTTCTATCTATTATAACGTTATAAACCTTTAAGGCCACCTGTTGGCACAACTCAAGTTATTTTGTACTGAAAATTAGGAAATCAATCAATAACAAGCAAATTATCCACACAACAGTGTTGTTTTAAAGTCAAATCTGCATTAATTTAATGTCCAGATCTCAATTTTATGATTACACAGCAAGAAAATGTTTCAGCAATATAACATTACATTTATACAAACTTTACATTTCGTACAAATTATAATCGGAGCAACAACCTTTTCAAGAATACGTAAATTGTTTTGATTGCTTTTTAAAAGAAAGCTCTACTAATTTTTTTTAAATAAATTTATATACGTACATATGCAAATATCAACATATAATACAAAAAGCACGAGCAAAGGTTGCAACTTCTGCTTTAGCGGGCTTAAATATTATTTTATTTTATTTATTTATTGTAATGGATTGAACCCAACTGACCGCTAGCGAATTTAAAAGAAAACTCTCTGCTAATGGTATTAAAAATGTATTATATAAAAAATTAAATATTTATTGTGTGTTGAGTATTTTTCACATGCAATTTATATATATTTTTTTTAGTTTGCTTACTTAAGTGGCTTCAGGCTTCTATTCGACAAGTGCACTTTGCAATAATAAATATAAACCCTTTCGAGTGCCCTTTCGGGCAATTTAAGGCATTTTTTGTTTCATTTAATTAAAATTTATATAAATTATATGAAATTACAAAAAATATTTTCTATTTTGTAAAACGACTTTTAATTTTCGCTAATCTACAGAATGAAAACGAATTATGGAAGTACAAAGTTCAACACAGTCTGTAATGTAATTACGAAGAGAAGAGCATTGTTGCGTTGGAGAATTGAAAGTAAAAACAAATTTTGTAAAAAATACATATATATATATATTATATTTGAATATATGGCGTTAAAATAAATATTATAAATAAATAATTGCATCTCTAAATCTACGTTTCACTTGAGACCGAAGGGATTCCCTACAACTTGCATTTGACCATTTTCGAGCTCAAATTTCTCTCGCTCTTGAGTGCAACAAGATCATTTGAGAATGAGCAACTACAAATCTCCACTACAGCATCTTTACCCAGCCCCGCTCTCAACACAAATGGCGTGCTCATGAAGAATCTGAAACGAAAATCAGTTAAAGTTGTAAGATGGCCAGCATGAACTGATCGACAAGTTAGTGAATTGAGCGCCAAGCATAGCACAAACTAGCGGAAGCTGAAGTTTAAGACTATAAGCCCAGCTTATGTCGTTGTATGTGTGAGCTCTGCAGAGCGTAGCACCAACCAACGCCGACTGGAAGCGAACGGGAAGTGCATACAAAGACACTTGTGAAGCCAAATCCACTGTTGAACGGTGAGCGCGCATGAAAAGTGCGCTCAAAACTCGTCGGCGCGTTCATTTCACTCAGAATATTGGAAGTGGCGACGCAAAGAGATGCGTATGATTCGTTTGCTAAGCTCCGGCTGAGACACTGTGTGAGTGCGCGCTCCATATAAAAGTAAAGTGACGACGCGATTTGGAACTTATTTCAGTGATTTTGGTAGGAACGTTGAAACGTTGAATGGCACCACAGTAGCCAGCGGTAATTCACGCACGTACACACATACACTAAAAGAGTCGTAGACACATACACACATACACTCGCACAATCGAGTAAATGGTCACAAATTGTTGTAAATGGGAACAAAAGCGAGCATTGAAAAGTGTTAGAAACGGATTTTGAAGGCGAACAAAAAGGAAACGTATTTTCATTTCCGGTGGTGCGCTAACAATACATACATATATAATTTAGAATTTGCTAAAGAATTTTTGAAAAATAAAAAACAGAAACATAAAATATCCTTGAAAAAAAAAATTTGGATTTTGTTGTGAAATAATTGAAAAGTGTAGCCAGCAAGGATTCGACTACGCACAGTGTGTTTAAATGCTATTTTAACCAGTTTCAAAATATCAATTTGAACAAGTAATTAAAAATAAATAAGAAATTGCAAACACTAAATGGATATATAAAATATATTTAATAAAAAAAATTAATTACGAAAAGGATATTACTAATTAAAAATTCCTAATGAAATCATCAGTGTGTTTAAAAAATTAGAAAAATAATTAAATTAAAATAAAAACAATTTCGCGTACCGTGGTGACCTTCAAGGAAGTTGTTTTTTTTAATAAAAAAATTAAGCAAAGCAAATCTGCAAGTGCTGGATTACGGATTTCAGTGAGCTCATTCTTCAACGTTTCAACTGCAGCATCAATTTTCATTGGATATTGGTTGTTTGCCAACGCTTATTTGGCAATCATTTCAATTTCGCCTTGAACCAGTTTGGGCGAAAAATATTTGCATAAATCAGCTTTTTTTTTGGAAAAACACACAGAAAATATGGTAAGTTTAGTGAAGTGTTTTTTGATTAAATTTATTGATGGAAATTAATTAAAAATTTTATATAGAATAAAAAAAGAAAAAAAAATATTAACAAATAAAAAAATATTTATTCTGTGGTAAATAGATTAAAATAATAAAATAATAATTTGTAATAAAAAAATAACAAAAAAAAAACAAATAATAATAAATATAAATATAAAAATATTAAATATAAATGAATTTATTATAAATAAATAACCATATGGGTATTATGTTGAAAGAACCAAAAAAAATGTTTTAAAACAAATATTTAAAAAGGAAAAATATAAACAAAATTTTTAAAAATTAAACTAAATAACCAACAATAAGATAAAAAATAATAATATTATTTTGAATAAATAAATAAATATTTTTTAAGTTGTTTTAAATATTAAATAATTTAAAATAAATAGAAGGAAATTAAGTATAATTAAAATAAAAAAATATATATGGAATAAGTAAAATAAAATAAATTAATTAAAAAAAATAAATTTAATTTTAATAATGCCAATAAAATTGATGTTTGTTATAATGTAAATAAATATTGCCTAATTGAAGAATTAAAATACGAAGATAATTATGCAAAAATAAATAAAATAAAATAATTATATTTAAATCAATTAAAAAGTTCAAAAATAATAAAAATTCAATTAATAAACAACATATATATATATAATAAAATAAAAAAAAAAACAAAAAAAATAAAAATTTAAAATAAAAATAAATAGTTCAAAGTTAATGAAAACAATTAAATTTATTATTTTAAATAATTATTTTAAAATATTATAAAATTTATGGAAATAAAAATAAATAATATGACATTTTAGAAAAATAAAAATAAAATAAATTTGTTATAACTAAGCAAAAAATATTATAAAAAAATAATAATGAAATGATATAAAATTTCAAATAAATAATAAAAATTATAAAATTAAGTCTACTAAAAAATTATAAAAAAAATAATTAAATGATATAAAATTTCAAAAACTTAATTAAAATTATAAAATTAAGTTTAGTAAAAAATGTATAATAATAGAATAAAACAAAAAAAATTAAAACTTAATTATAAAATAAATTTATTAAACAATATAAAAATTACAATACACTACTTAACCAGCGTTAGTTATTAAAAATAATTTTAATGTGTTTGAAATAAATTTTTATTTATACTCCAAATCTAATAATTTTTCTGTGGAATGATTATTTTTCAAATTATTTATATTTAATTATTTATTCATTTTTTTCTATTTTTCGTAAGTACTATTTTTACCTTAATTATGGATTATAATTGAAATTATTATTATTTTTTTTTAATTTCACCATAACTTCGCAATTTACGTGTTTCCCTTCTCACCTTATACACCACAAACTTATTACAATAAACCAACAAAATCTGTTAAAAATATAACTAAAAAATTGTAACATAACCTAAAACAAAAAATTTGAATTTTATGACAAAAAAAATTACTCTTTGCTATAATCCATTATATAATTAACAAAATTTTAACATAATTTCCACAAATGTGAGAAAATTTCCACAAGCCCATTGTCCAAACAGTCATAAAATCAACAAAAATATTTTAATTTCATTATGACTTATGAAAACTACAACAACTTCAAACAAAAAACAACAAAAAGTGACAGCAATAAAAAGTATATGCAAAATCAAATAAAAATTGTCTGCAAAATTTTGCAAAACCAGCGCTTTTCACCACTACTGCGCTTACACCGCGCACCCTTTTTGCAAGTCATCAAGCAAAAAAAAAGCAACAAAAACTGAAAAAAAAAACAGAAAACGAATGACCAAGCGTCCGTCCCTCACATGTAGGGCAACAGTGTTGAGTGTTACACGTGGAGGTCTCGCGGCAGCTATGAATTTGGGTCAGAAGATGATTTAGACTGAAAGCGAATTTTGTCTTCATTTTACATACTTATTTACAAATAAATGCATAAATACATATGTACATACATACATACATATTTATTACAACAACTATAAAATTAGCGTTGTTATTAAATTTTTAATTTTTGATTTTTATTTTATTTTCTTGCTGAACTTCTTGTTTTCACTGCGTTGCTTTTAATTCCATATAATTAATACTGCAAATACACACAGACACACACACATATATACATATACTAGCATATACATATACTAGCACACATATATATATTGCAGCATTCTCATATGCGCAGAATTGGGGCGTGGCATCGTTGCTGGTCGCGCTCATTGCAATTTCCTCTTTAAAAAATGCATACTAAGCGGCTGTTAAAATAAAAAAAAATATAAAAAAACAACAACAACAACACCAAAATTGTGCGAGAAAAAAGTGTAAAACAAGAAAAAAAGATTTAAAACTGGGAAAAACATGAAATAAAAATTCATGGTCAAATTACAAAATCGAAATAACAAGAAGACGATGAAGAAGCAGCAGCAACAGCGTCAGCAACAACAACAACTGCAGCTACATAAAAAAGTTGACTATGCGTTCAACTTTCGATAACTTAGCAACCGTGCGCTGATTATTGGTCATTTGCTGTTGTTGTAATTGTTATTATTGCTGCATTGATGACTTTGGACTCATCTGCTGGCTGGCTGGCGTCTTCATCTCTATTCACCATTGTTTTGCATTTTTTGCTTACAACTTTTTCATCATCAACAACATGATTGCTTGCTCTTCGATTCATTTTGAGCTTGTATTTCATGTGTATGTGCCTTGTTGCTTTACGAGTTTTTGATTTTGTCTTCTTCATCGATTTTACATGAAAAAAAAATTAAATATTGCAAAATATCGAGACTGAAAATGAAATGAACTGTGCGATCGGCTGATGCTTGCAGAGCAGATCTGTATTGGAGGTCTCGCTGGGCAGCATAAAAACAACGTATAAGCGATAAGTGCAGCACAAGCTATTATGAGACTAATATTGGAAAATATGAAAATGTGGCAACATGCAATGCTTCTTTAAATGCATTTGGGGAGCTTTAAAATATTGTTTGGAGAGAAATATAACCGTTTTTTTAATAATAATAAAATAAACAGTAAACAAAAATAACAAAATTAAAAGAATAAAAAAAAATTAATTAAAAAATCTTATTTTTATAATATTATAATTTAAATTTAAAAAAATTGTGTACTAGTCGTTTAAAACTTATAAACCTTCCCACACTCACTAGTCGCAGAGAAATGCTAGGTATAATTTTTCTAGTAAAACTTCTGAATGGTTTAGTTTGTAGTTCATTCCTTTTGTCTGATATTAAGTTTAATGTCCCATTGCGTTCATCCAGGCAGTTTAGACCATTATTTCTAAAATCTTCTAGAACAAATTTTGAGTTAAATGAACCATTCTGCCGAATATGTCATGATTTTAATTCGCATTCCAGCACATTTGATCCATCTGACTCAATATTTAGCATCAAAAAAACTATTTTGTCTTCTCTTAATAAATAATATTCAGAAATTTTTAACTTTTTGTTTTTATAAATTTTTAAATCTCAGCTGTTGAAATGTTTCTTTCTGTAGCTGAGCAGTTTGAGAACCGGACGCTTAAAAATCTCTTGCCTTTCTTTACTCGGCAAATTCCGCTCGTATGCGGACTGCGCCCCACGCGTCGGTTGGGCGGGAGGAGGGTAATCGTTTGGGTTAATAATAATAATAATAATGTTTTTATTTTTACTTCCATTTTTGTAATTTTTGTTTACCGTTTTTTATTGTTATTACAAAAAACCCCGTTATATTTCAATCTAAAAAATTTATACTTTTTAAATTATTTTTTTCATAAATAAATTAATATATTATTTTTTTTAATAAAATTTTTTTTAACTAAAAAACACATATTTTTTATTACCAATCTAACCAACCAACCATTTTCATGTTTCTAAAAATTAAAATTTGCTAATAACTGTGTCATAATTGTATACTTGGTTTATTTATTGCTCTACTCAACACTCAATTTGCTTATTTTATAGCACTTTAATTCATGTTTCCATTAATTTTTATTATTTTTATTATTTTTATTTTTTAATTTTTTTATTGCAATCTTTTTTCTCATTTTTATAACAAATTATATTCAAAATCCATTAGTCACACTCAAATTTGTGTAGCAAAAATTACTGATCACACAAAATTTATGTCGAGGTGTCAAATTTAGTCATTAACGTGATGGCTGTGGATACACAGTCATTTTATAGATTTATATACATATGTATGTATGTATTGCTTTATGAGCTAATATTAATATATTAGTAAATCATTAAATCAAATTTTGCTGAAACTTAAAAGTTTTTATGAGCTTATTGCTGCCCTAAAAATTATATTGTTTCAAATATTAGCAAATTTGAGATTTTTAATTGTTAGGTTTTAATATTTTTATATCTTTGCTGTAAATACTCTTATGGGTTGACCTATATTTTGTAATTTTCTTTGAAAAAAATTGAAAAATAAAAAATATATTAAATTGAAATAAGTAATATTATGTTGTTAGAGAGGGTATTAAATAAATTAATTAAAATAAATAATTATTGTAAATAAATAATATATATAAATATTTTTTTTTATTTTTTTGGAAATTTTAAATTTTTATATTTAAAATTTTTTTTTAATCTAATTTCACTTAAAGCCTAAACTCAATTTTTCTATTTTAATTTTTCTACAAGTCACACCACCAACTCTCCAGAATTACATATAGATCTATTATATACAATAAATATATTTCATTCCACAACCTTTCTTCAATTCTAATTTCGAAAGTGAAACTCGCTTAGAAAAATATATTAACCACCCATATACATTATATATAAATTGACCATGACCTCTTTACACAAACCAGACACCTTGACCTTACTCTTCCCATTTTTTAATGGCTGAAGATTCCATGTAAATTTGTGTTGCCTGAATTAGCATTTTTTGGTAAGTTTTGACCTAAATTGGCGGAATTTCATTTTAAATTCAACTCAATCGGGTTTATGCTTACTGCGCATAAAAGTGAATATTAAGTGTGGAAAATAACTTGTGGTGAAACTCAGACTTTAAGCAAGTTTTATATGACAGTGAAGAAGTTACGTAGACAAATTTTAGTACGGGAGAATATTTGTTGTATGAAATATATGCATAAATTAATTATGTGAGATTTTCGCTAAGTAGCAATGGATTATCAAAAAACTGCAGTCAAAGTGAAACATAGCATAGCATAGCATGACATAGCATACCAGAACTTAACTTAGCTTAATATATGTTAACATAGCATAGTATAGACTATACATTACGTACCACAGTATAACATAGCAGTCAAAGTGAAACATAACACAGCGCAACATAGCATAGCATAGCATAACCTAACATACCACAATCTAACATATCATAACATATGCTAACATAGCATAGCATAGACATCACATAGCACAGCACAAAACATCGTACCACAAATAACATAACACACAATAACATAGCATAGTATAGCATAACATAGCTTAGCATACCATGCATAACATAGCATAGAATATACTCAGCAAGTCAACATATTTAGCAAAGATCATCCGAAACCGCCATGCTTGCTGGACTTGCTTAAGTTTTGATTCAACTCATCTCGAGATAATTCCTATTAAATTTGCGTAGTTATAAGGAAAATTTAAATTACCGTTATTCAAAATTATTTATAAAAATAATATCTTTTATGACTTCACACTAGAATTCAGCTACATTTTTCATTTCCTTGTTGTCACCGCGTCAGACGATCTAACGGGTGATTTTTTTGAGGTTAGGATTTTCATGCATTAGTATTTGACAGATCACGTGGGATTTCAGACATGGTGTCAAAGAGAAAGATGCTCAGTATGCTTTGACATTTCATCATGAATAGACTTACTAACGAGCAACGCTTGCAAATCATTGAATTTTATTACCAAAATCAGTGTTCGGTTCGAAATGTGTTTATCGACAAATTTTGTTCAGCGATGAGGCTCATTTCTGGTTGAATGGCTACGTAAATAAGCAAAATTGCCGCATTTGGGGTGAAGAGCAACCAGAAGCCGTTCAAGAACTGCCCATGCATCCCGAAAAATGCACTGTTTGGTGTGGTTTGTACGCTGGTGGAATCATTGGACCGTATTTTTTCAAAGATGCTGTTGGACGCAACGTTACGGTGAATGGCGATCGCTATCGTTCGATGCTAACAAACTTTTTGTTGCCAAAAATGGAAGAACTGAACTTGGTTGACATGTGGTTTCAACAAGATGGCGCTACATGCCACACAGCTCGCGATTCTATGGCCATTTTGAGGGAAAACTTCGGAGAACAATTCATCTCAAGAAATGGACCCGTAAGTTGGCCACCAAGATCATGCGATTTAACGCCTTTAGACTATTTTTTGTGGGGCTACGTCAAGTCTAAAGTCTACAGAAATAAGCCAGCAACTATTCCAGCTTTGGAAGACAACATTTCCGAAGAAATTCGGGCTATTCCGGCCGAAATGCTCGAAAAAGTTGCCCAAAATTGGACTTTCCGAATGGACCACCTAAGACGCAGCCGCGGTCAACATTTAAATGAAATTATCTTCAAAAAGTAAATGTCATGAACCAATCTAACGTTTCAAATAAAGAACCGATGAGATTTTGCAAATTTTATGCGTTTTTTTTTTTTTTAAAGTTATCAAGCTCTTAAAAAATCACCCTTTATTACGTTTCATGTTACAAATATTTCCGAGAAAAGAATCCCACCAAGCAATATAAAGTGGGGGGAGAAAAGCGAATATTACAAAATAATAACAATAAAATAACTGTGTAAATAGAATATGACCAAGACGCAGACGCTGCGCCGCACTCGTGTCCAACAAGTCGCAACAGCGACAACGCGCCAATAGCATTCAAACGCGCGCTAATTAGCCGCCCAGTTGGCGAACGCTGCCGCTAGAATGCAATGGCAGCAATTATGTAATAAAACTTTTAATCAGACAATTTGATTGCGGCGTACAACACCAATTGATTGTTTGTTAGTGTATTTTGTTGTTGTGGTTTTTTTTTTTTTTTTTTTTTTTTTTTAACAGAGAAGTCAAAATAAGCGATCTATAAAAAAATAAGTGCTATAGGCTGTATGAGCTTGGGTGATATTCGAAACAAATAATATTCCAAAATAAAAAATATTGGCAACTCTGCTATATAGACTACATTTTTGAACATTTTTCCGCTACTGCAGGAAATATTTAGAATTTTGATTATGCTCACTCTCTTCAGAGTGCACGCAGTTCTCTCCAGCAGGTGATTATTTCTTGAATAAATACTATAAAGAAAGAGTAAAAAAGCTAGAACAACAGATAAGCCCGCGTGCCCAAACACCCACACTGGGCTGTTTGTTGTGCTTGGGTTGTTAGAGGGGGCTGTTACAATCAACATTATTGTTGTATTTGATAAACTGCGATAACTAGGTGAGCGTGTGTGAGTGAGCGTAAGTTATGGGTGAGTTAATAATGCGAATATTGGGCGACAGTAACACATGTGATGTGACGGCGTTAATTTCGGCGAGACTGAGGACGCGACGGGAAAAGTTATAGACTTACCATAAAGTCCGTTATTTACTAATAGAAAGAATATATAGTGACAATATATATAAATATAATGGTTTTTGAGTCCATGAAATCCATGGTAAATGCAACCGTCAGCTGATAAGTTCGTCTATCAGTCACTGTGTGCTTTCAGTTTGGTCGTTGGTTAATTGGTGCGCCACTTGTGGTGGCATTGTGAACGTTGCAGCAATTTGGCAAAATGACCTTGCAGACAATGCAATACGATCGTTAAAACTATACATATATGCATAGTGTCGGACAAGTGCAGTTGAAGAAGTGCAAACGAAAAGAGAAGAAGCAACAAAAATTGTAAATGAAAACCTTTGCATGCAAAATTGAAAGTCGCTAGTGAAGCAACAGCTGTTGTTGGCAATGAAAGTGAAGGAAAAGCATTTTGAGAATCGCTTTTGCAAGTGTTTAGTGGAAATTGAAATCGAAAGAAATTCTTGTAAAAGCAGCAGAAAGTTAATTTTACAGCTAATTTTTCATTACCTGTCGCGTTCTCTCTCTCTATTGTGCTCCTTATCGCCACAACTGTTGTCTTATCTAATTGAACATATGTTCGTATAGACCTAGAAACCGGCACGGACACCACAACAAACGAAAAATTACACAAACAACAAATATAAACAATATACTCGCTTGTCACTGATAAAGACAGAATGGGTACTTTATATCCAACTCAATTGGAGGTAGTTAAAGTAAGTGGAATAAATTAAATTTAAGTCCATTTTCGCTCAACGATTGGAAATATTTATTTTTAAGTGTACACTTTTTACTTTTCAGAAATGTTCGATAAATATCGATAAACTTATCGATAATTTTATATCGATATTATATTTTTTTTGTACTCGAAAACCCTTCTTCTATAATCTCGATAGTGTTTTTCTTATTTTAAGATGAACTTCGATGAAATGTCCACAACTTTCGATAGTGTTATCGATATTTTTGTCTTGGAATTTTCCGCTGTTTTTAAGAATATTTTCTGCCATATTTTATACGCCTGTTTTGATCAAATTTACTAATATTAGCAATTTTTAGATTCAATTAGACGAAACCTGCGATATCTTTGATACTATACAATATGATTTATCGATATTTTGAAAGTATTATATACTCGAATTTCTTTTTGATATTTTTCTCTGTTTTAAAAAACTAAATTAGAGTAATTTCGAATATATAATAAAAATTTCGATAACATTCGATAATTATTATCGATATTTTTTCTGTTATCGATCAATTCTTTTTAGAAATGTTATTGAAATATTTCCATTTTACCCAATGCGCCCTTATACAAAATTTTTCATATCTTTACATAAAAAACAACATCTTCAGATTTAAGAATAGGTATTTTTCTGTTACCGATAACTTTTTTAGCCAATTTATTAAAAAAAATTAAAATCAATAAGCGAAAATTTGCTAATGTGACGTCAGAAAAATAGCTGTTATTGAGTAAGCTATATTTGTCTTGAAAAAAATATCAACTTAACCTCTAAAAGTGATATAACCTAACAAGTGTTTTAAACAATTCGCCTTCAACTTTACAAAATTGGTGCTACTTATAACGTATGATGCGACTTTTGAGCCAAGCATTTCCGCAAACTCATACACTTGTTTGTGACACAATAAACCGTTATAGATAAATAGGCGCATGTGCGTTGAGGTAGTCTAGTATAAAAATGCCAAAAACCTTTTTAATTATGCACACATGTGGCATTTGCTGTGTGTGTAGGCGTGAAGCAATTATAGACATATGCGTTTATAAAACATTGTAGTATATGTATTTAAAATCCCCACAACAACCCCCTACCATGACCAAATGGCCGCACCAAATGTGGACAAACTATCAGCATTGACTTTTAATCGCACTTTTATGCCACAAATGTGAATGACTTTTTCATTTTTCTTTATTTTTTTAAGTTTTTTTTTTTGAAATACCCAATCAACTCATCGACACTTGGCACTTGCTGAGAAGGTCAATCTTATGTTGGTCACACAAATGAATAAAAAATATAAAAAAATGTCAAAAAAATCAATAATAAAAGCAACAAAAAAACGACAACAATTTAGATTTATTGCATGCTTTATTTGTTAGTTTATTGTTGTTGAAAATAGCAATGATTGACTGTGGGCTGCGGAGACACTTTTATATAAACATGTGTTCTAGCATATCATGTTCATGAAATTGTAAATATTTTTGTTTTTATAAATTCAACAGCTAAATTTCAGCTACATTCTTATAATATCTACTAAATATTTACAACAAAACTGCATGTCATTCATGTGATTGGAATTTCCACATATGCTTCTATATATATGTTTGTATACTGTAGATGTGAAGATAAGGCAACGTGAAAAAAATCATAATTATTTTAACAAAAGAAAGCATTGAATTAGATGACTTGGCGTATTCTACGATATAAAAAAAATCGAACTGCATAAGTCATGCGTCTGCGGTTCAGGGCCCACACAGCTTAAACAAATTGCTTGTTGTTAAATTAAAAACTGACGCTTATAAAATGTGTGTAATGAAATTATGTAAAGAATTGAATTACTGCAATTTCATTGAAACGACCAAGTAAGACTAGTAATGAGAATTTGTGTGAGTAATTAGTATGAGTGGAGTTTAAAATTAAAAAAAAAAATTATGAAGGTAGTAGCGTTGTATTTTAGTTAAAAACAATTTCTATTTTTTTTAATTAAAATTAATTTTTATATTATTTTTTTATTAAAAAATATTTCATTAAAATTTTCTTTTTTAATTTTTTATGTAAATTAAAAAAAAATAAAAACAAATATTTATTATTATTTTATATAATTTTTTGCTCTTTATATTTATTAATTTTTATTAGAAATTAAAAAAAAAATTTATTAAAATTAAAAAAAAAAATATTATAATTTTTCATTAAAAACATATTTACATTTAAATTTTAATTAATTTGTATTTTAATTTTTATTAAAAAATATTTTTCTTCGTATTATTTCTCTATATATTTATTATTTTTTTATTGAAAACATTTTACATTTCATAAAAAAAGCTTTAAAAATTGTTAACGTTTATTTTAATTAAATTGTAAATTAATTTTTATTAAAAAAATATATTTTTTATCTTCAAAATTATGTTTTCGCTTTGAATATATAATATATAAAATATTTTAATATAAATTTTAATTAAATTGTAAATTAATTTTTATTAAAAATTATTTTTTCTCTTTATTTTTATAATTTTTTAATAAAAAAATTAATTGTCTTTAAAAAAAATTAAAATTATTTTAATATAGATTTCAATTAATTTTTATTTAAAAATATATATTTTTTCTATCTTCAAAATTATTTTTTCGCTTTGAATTATTTTTTTTTTTAAATATATAAAATATTTTAATATTCATTTTAATTAAATTGTTAATTAATTTTTATTTAAAATTATTTTTTCTCTTTATTTTTATATATATATATTTTTTTTAATATTTAAGTTTTTTCAATATTAATTTTTATTAATTTGTAAATGAATTTTGAATTTAAAAAAATATTTTTTCTTCTTAAAATATTTTTTTCTCTCTTCAAATTTAATGACTCCATCATTTATTAGCTTATAAATTCACGTATTACACCAATGCGGTATACCACAAACCATTTGAAGTGAATTATACGCTCATAAAGTATAAAAAGTTTTGAAGCTTCTCCGACTGCCGCCGTCTTAGTAATAATTTAAAGCGTGGAGAATACGCCACCAAACCGCAAAACCGAAAACAACGTGCTGACAATAATTACCCGCCTTACAATTTAATGCGCCAAGGCGCCCAACCAGTGCAACCGCAACCGGCCGTTAAAAGTGGCAGCGGCAGCGGCAGTGGCAAGTAGCAAGCTGCAAGCGCAAACACATATTTCACTACAGGCATGCTGTTGAGCTGCTGAGCGACTGACCACCATTGGGTGAGTGGCAGTGACAAAGCCACACTGCAGCAGCGCCTCAAGCATACAAATTACACAGAGTGGCGGCGGCGCGCATGCGCACATTTGCACTAATTACTTTCGGTAGTTTTTCCATATTTTTTCCGCCGCTGTTGTGGTATAAAGCTACGCAGCGATGCACTGCCTTGGTTGGCATGTGCTTGCCACACACTATACGTACATACATAGTAGCTGCAGACATGTGTGCACATTAATTTCGCGCCAACATTCTCTTGCTTGCCACGAGCGAGTGATTTACTTGCTGCTTTGTTTACTAGTTTTTGTTTTTGTTTTTGTTGTTTGTTACACTCTTGCATTCATATTACACCGACGAAAATGTGCATTTGACCTAATTACAAAACGAAACATGTTGCCATTGCGCACACGCGTGCATACAAGCAGACACGCTTCAGTTGTGTTGTCTACGCAATGTGCTGACACTCAGAAGGACAATGTGTTGAACGTTGCAATGCGCAAACAATGTAAAGCATTCACATTCCCGGTTTACTGTTAATGCGTGCAAGTGTAATACAGATGTTTTCATTTCTTATTTGCTCAAATTTGCCCTTAATAATGTGCTCTTTTGTTAGTACAACAGGGCGTATGAGCAACATTTTGGTTTTATTTCAGTTTCATATTACTTTTTCAATATTGAATAGAGAATATAATACTTATCGATTTCTTTAACAGGAAAAATAAATAGTGGATAAAAACTAAAATTTAGTAAACTTAGAATACAAGAGCAATATTTTTGGTTGATTACTTAAAAAAAATAAATAAATAATTATTCAGTTTCTAAGCGACTTTTTATACTGTTTTTGACCTCTTCAGACATTTCTATTGATAATAAAGCGTTTTTCAATAGAGCCGATAGGGACAGCCATATTTATGCCCTCTCTTTGGACATTTCTCTTCAGTAAGATTTAGCATTTCATCGTGGAAAGATATACTATCGAACAATGAGTCGAAATTATTAAAATTTACTACCGAAATTCGGAGACAATGGCCCCAACTTTAAGAGCGCTACACCCAATTGTATTTCTGGCTGAATGGCTGGTCACTAAACAAAATATGCGTTATTTGCCAGGCAGCAATCCACATTCCATTAGTCACCATTGCATCCTGCAAAAAATACGGTTTGGTGAGGTTTAAGGGCTGGCAGCGTCATTATGCCGTACTTCTTCCGTGATGATTAAGGCTCGCACGTTACTGTGAACGGGAATCGCTACCGCTTAATGATAACCGAATATTTTTGGCCCGAATTGGATGATATAGACTGGATAGTATGTGGTTCCAAAGGGACAGCGCCACAAGCCATACAGCGAATCAAAAAACGATGAGACGCCTCATTCATGCGATTTGACGCCGTTAGACTATTTCATGTGGAATTACGTCAAGCCTATGGTCTATGCCAACAAGCCACCAGAGACGATTGATGAATTTCGTACGGATATCGAACGTGATATTGCTGTATCGCCCGATTTATGCCCATCGAAAATAGGGTTCAGCGTCTGGACTTCTGCAAGCGGTCACTTTTGTAGCGCTCTTATTGAAAAACTCTTTATATATGCCTTATATAATTTCAAATTCAATTCCTTATATAATTTCAAATTTCATTGAATTATCTACTGCCCTGGTAGAATTTAAATAAAAAGTATACACTCCATTTCAAATATATTGTAAATATATAGATCTACAACTTTGCTTCTGCCGTTTTCCAATAGATGTCTCTAGGGTCAAGCACTGGTCGATTAAATCGATTAAATCGTTTTATATCGATCTTGGACATTTGTGTCAACATTAACCCAACAAAATATTTGTAGAGATCTGTTTGCATCCCAAACTTATTCTCGCTTTTTGAGCCGAATTCTCGACATTTGCGGGAAATTTTGCTTTTCTTTTTTTAATTCCAAGAAAAGTGCGGCTGAGGCTCATCGACATTTGTAACCGTTTTTAGACAAAAAAAAACTTAAATTTACAAAAAAAAAAAACGGCGGAAGCAAAATTGTAGTCCTATTATAAACCATCCCTTTTAGATATCGAAATTTGAAATTTCTTCGTTTAAAATTGCTAATCTTTGTTTTTATAATTTGTCTCAATTTATTCTCCAAACGTAAGACTTGGAAATGGTTCTACCTTCAGATTTATATTAGAATTTTGCTATGAAAAAATTGCCAAAACAACTCATCAGACGAATATTTTAAGACTTTGCATTTGCCTCGCAAAACTGGCGTTCACTTGCATTTCAACTTGACCCACGAATTTCATTAGACATACAAACACAAAACAGTGATAGATATGATAAAACAAATAAAAGTGTGAAGAAAAGCAAACTACGGCAATTAATAATCAAATACAACAACAACAATAATTAAAACAGGTCGCTTAGATTAATGAATAAGCACACCTGTATGTGAGCAAATAAGCAGCTATGAGCACTTTCATGCTCAACCATGCAGCACAGCAAGGTACATATGTTTGTACATATATTATAAATTTGTATATATGTATGTATATGTGTACACATTGTTTGAATTACGCAAAATCACCTCTGCTGCATGTCTTTGCGCTTGTCAGCGCTCCTGTGTGCACCTATACTCACATACACTTGCTTATATGTAAGTATGTATGTATGTTTCTGAGTGTTTATATGCCAGTATTCACTAGCCAAACCGGCTGTTGATAGTTCACATTGATTTGGTTGGCGTTCACATTTCGTTACGCAGCATTAAACACAAAAACAACAAAATGCATACGAAAAAAAATAATAATTTCGGCATAAACGAAGAGAGCGCAAAGCAGAGCAAATAGGCAAATTAAAAAATGAAATGAAATGAAGGAGAAAAAAAATTAAATTAATTAATAAACGAAAAGTTGAAGTATGTGAGACAACAACAAAAACAAACAAAATTCAAAGCCTTTGAGTTTTGCCTTTGGAATGCATCGATCGATTTTCAACTGAGCGAGTAAATTTTTGTGTGATATTACATAATCAGCGTTAATATTCAAAGTCAAAATAAATAAATGTTTGATAATAAAAAAACAACAAAAACATAAATTAAATTAGAAAACCACTCAACGCTCAGCGATCAGTTCAATGGCAGTCAACAGTCTCGGCAGACCAATGTAAATGTGTACGCACGCACTGAGAAATCGTGCGGCAATATAAATCACAGCGGAATAATCAACACCGCCGCCAACAATATTTACCTCTGTGGCCCAGCATCACTAACCAGCACAACCAATGATTGCATTATGGCTTGAGCGTAACTCAAGTTCATTTTTACTATGCAGTTTTTTGGAATTTTTATTTTAATTTCATTGCGTCGACCAATATTCGACAACAACAAAATATCGCAACAACAACAACAGCGCGTTTTTAAAGTCACTCAGGCACAGTGTTTGTATGTATGTACATATGTATTTTGAATGGAGTACAATTCAAGCAGTAACTTGTTTTTTGAAGAAACAGATGAGTTGGTTACAGAAAGAAGAAGAAGAAGACAAAAAATATTAAAAAGAAGAAGAAGCAGAGGAGATGGAGGCAGCACAGGGTGCCAAGTGCCGCAACTGCCATTTAATTCAACTTGACCTATAAATCAGGCAGGAGATCACCTGATGCAACAAGCACAAACAGCAACAAACACACACACATACATATATATGCAACAACAACAACAACACCCATAAACACATGTATGTATTCCAGTTTAAACACTATCAACTGTCTGCATGAGTGCGCGTTGCCCTCAGCACAGCCTCCAGTCGCAAGTTGCGTCTTTGGTCACCACATGCGCCATTGTGCGGCCAAAACGTGTTTACTTTTTTACATAATTCACATATACACACTCACTTCTTGATCGATTTTCGTTCACCTATAAACTTCATTGCGGCCCCATTGCCACAATTAAAGCTGCTCGAAACCCGCTTTTTTCGGGCACCAAAACGAATTCGTCGAGTGAAAATGAAAATGAATGAAATGGAAAGTGTGATTTCTATTCAATGGCTGGTGCGGCGATTATTCATTTATTATGCATGCTGTTGAGGTGATGAATGTGTTGGAGTTGATTGCTTTCACAGAGTTGGTTTGTTGGTTGGCTTGTTGTAATTATTTTTATTATTATTTTTTGATTTTTTTTTAATTTTGATTTTTGAATGAAATTATGAAATGGTTGGCGGAAAAAAGAATGCAGCTTGAAGGAGGCTTGAATTTAAACTATGGACATATTCGCTCTTAAATGTTTTCTTTATAAAAAAACAAATGAATGAAGTTTATAAGTCTAAAAACTAATTCCACCGATTAAAACAATAATCTATTTAAATAAAAAAAAATTAAAAAAAATATAATAAAAAATATTTCAAAAAATAGTATCATAAAATCTTAAAAAATTTATAATTAATAAATTAAAATTTTTATATGATTTATGTGAATTAAATATATCATAATTTTTACTAACCTCACCAATATTTAGAGTGACCTTTTTCTATTTTTACCCCATTTCTGTTCAGTTTTTTGCTTTAATTCCCTCAAAATAATGTATTTAATGTGATCACTTAAGTCAATATCAAAAATTTTTGTTTAATTTGGACCTCTAAAATTGGTCTGCAAGAATACAAGCTTTGCTTGTCTTTTAAATAACTCCATAATAGGAATGAAGTAAGAGTAAACTCTAGAGATCTGAATCACTCAGGATGATTTGATAATTTTCAATGTCACTTATTGTGATTTGATAATTCCAAACAGTCTCTACTTCGTCTGTTTTGAATCTTTTTCGAATATAACACCCCTATTGCGAGTATCGACTGACAGTAGAATAGACTAGAGTCGATTATATTTTAGTTTGCTCTTGTGTAACTTGATCGATTCAAAACTTTCTAACAGTTGAAATAGTTTGTCGACAAATGAGCGATTGCAAAGCACTCACAGTCGATGGTTAAGCGATCGAAGGACACTTACAATAGCAGCCATAGTCGATAATCGCTCAATAGTCGACTATCTATCTGACAGTCAACACTCGCATTAAGGGTGTAAAATTATTGTCTCGGGATGGATTCATGGCTCGAATAGTACTAAATTGGGGTTACCAAAAGAACATTAACCAACTAAACTGTACTTTTTATATATTTAAAGTATCATTTCAATATAAGATACTATGATGAATGAGTGTTCAAGCTTCAAGGCTTCAAGCCTAGAAAATATAACTTCTAAAATTAAAAAAAAAAAAAAAAATTGAAAAAAAAAAAATTATAATTTTTAATAAATCAAAAGAAAGTATAAGAAACTAAATCAATTTTTAGTAATAAACTATTCTCAAAATTATTTCTCCTTATAATCTTACCTTCCAATTTACTGAAAATTTTTATTAAATTATAGAACCCCCTTGAACCCATAGACGAATGACGAAAATAGTAAATGTTTCGAAAACAAAAACATCGTTCTGCAATCGTTTCGCATAACTGTCGTATAACGGCATTTTTACTTTACGCGTTCTCATTCCTTATTACGTATACGCCCTGTCATACTTCACTAAGCATATCAAGTGCTTTACTATTTATAACCATTATACATAAATATATACAGACAATAGCAATTAACAATTATCGCTATAAATAACCGTTATAAGCCGATTTAAAATTACAACAACGGATTTATATACCTAAGTGAGTTATTACTTGAGCAGAGCTTTATTGCATGCCACAACAGATAATAAAAAAATATAAATTGCAGTTCATGCTGTCCTCTCATACTTACATATGATTAAGACGCACAAATTAACTGTAATAATAAAAAAAATCGAAAATATATATTTTTGCTACAAATTGGGCGTAATTATAAGCCTAAATATATCAGCCAATAAAAGCATAAAGATAAATACGAAATTCCGCTTCCACAGTGCAGGTGTATTACACCAGAAACAAGAAAAATATTTATGTGCATATATCAAACAACAACAACAAAAAAAAAGTGTAGCAACAAAAAGCGCTGACAAAACGTTGTCAAAATATAACAAGACATAGCTGTGTTGTTGTTGCAATATTGCAAGTGATGGTACTGTCAATGCAGTTGTCTCGTGTAGTTGTTGTTTTTGTTGCAGAACAACGGCCTTGCAATGCTGTTTTGTTTTACATTCTCAGCACAGCACGCACACACTGCCTTATGGCTGACTCCGAAGTTTACTTGACTTAGTTATTTACTGTTGCATTTTTGGTTATTGTTGTTGTTGTTATTTCTTCTTCAATTTTTCACGCATTCGCAATGGCAGTGGCGCATGTTGGTGCCATTGCAGCATTGGGCACAGTGGTGGCATTCACTTAATTTCTGTTCATTGTTGTTGTTGTTTTCATTTTTTTATTTTTATTTATGACTGATAAAGCCAGAAAATGCGAAATGATGAAGAGACAACCGTTTTTGCGGTAGACAAAACATGGAAATCAAAAGGTGACAACAACAACAAAAGCAAAAAAAAGAGCAACAACAACGACTAAATACAACAAATACAAGAAGTGAAATAACAATAAAAACAACAACAATACCACAAACTTACAAAAAAAACTATCGTTCAAAGAAAAAATAAAAAAAAATCACAACAACAATCACGACTAACAACCAAAAACGTCAAAAGCAACAACTACCGTTATACACACACACACACATATTATTGACTGCAGCAATCGACAGCTGTAAATCGCCAGTAACAGTAACAACAGCAGCAGCAACTATCATCGTTTTGTCAAAAAATGTTCAAATACTGATTACAATGTAACTTTTGTACAAATACAACACATTCATTGAACGGCTGCGGCTGTCAGCTGTCAATGTTACACATGGATTTCGTGAGTTTTCGATTTTTTTAAATTTATTTTTATTTTGTTTCTATTTTTGTACATTTTTGTTGTTGTACAAGTTGTAACTGTCGTTAAACCGTAATTGCTGACATAATGGAAAGGTGTTAATGTATAATGTACAGTTGTAATAAGCTATGTGCCCACTGATAATTTATTCTGCTTTCATATGCGAACAAAGCGTCTGTCAAGTTTAATATATTTTAGTGTGTTTCCAGCGTTTTTTCACACGCATTTGTTATTTACCTGCTAAGTAGCAAGAAAATATATCCGAAAAGGGTGTGAAATGAAGGAGAAAGGTGAATGAAGTTAATTGTGCATTGAATGTGTTTATTTAAATATGATTGGAAATATAAATAATTTTTTTAAAGAGATGATAGAAATATTAAATCTCAATTAAAAAAAAAAATACCAAAAATAATTTTAAAAAATATTATATAAAAATTTAATAAGTAAATATTATTTTATTATATTATATAAAAATAATAAAATTAATAAAAAATTTATGAAAATTTAAAAAATTATTTTTTAACATGAAAAATCAATGTATTCATAATTATATGAAAAAGGACTCCCTCAGCAAAAACATTGCATGTTGGCTTGTTCTGATTTCATCCATAAAAGATCATCCTGACCTCAAAACGTTTTTTTAACGTGTTCGGTCAGTGTTGCCATGTTTGAATTAAAGTCATATAAAAAGCGGATATATATTCATCACGTTTTTTTTTGGTATCTATCAGCTACAGTTCCCACATAGAGGTGCACACTCTATATATAATTCTTTGAATATTTATCTAAAAAAATATTTTGAACTAGAAAAGCTCCGATTTTAATTAAATTTTGATGATAAAAGTCTTAGCCTCTCAATAGAAATATTTTATTGGATTTTGTTTAATAAAAGCTCTATATAACTGATTTTTGACTCTAAATTCTAAAAGAATTGCTCACCAATCCATATCATTATAACCAGTTTGACCTTTGTAAAACTATGTTAGGTAAATATATTCTTCTAGGAACACAAAACATCGTCAGTTGCCTCTATCCTTTGCGAAGTCACGCCAGTTGTACATTTCAAGTGCAGACAGGCCCCAAGCGCTTGGTCGTTCCATTTAAAGCGAAGACACTTTTGCTTCCGTTGTCCACCTATGGTTTTTCACTTGTCTTTCATGCGTACGATATGGCCCAACCAGTGCATTTATTGCATATCTATGCGCCTGACTATGTCCATGTCGCCGTAGAGCTCATATAGTTCATGATACCATCTCCTTCACTACTCTCTCTCACATGGATTGTTCCAATGATCTGGCGAAGAACAATTCTCTCAAGTGCTCCAAGTTCCTACTAATCTCGGCTTGTCATCATCCATGTTTCTCGTATAATAGAACGGGAATGATGAGCGTACTTATAGAGCGTAAATTTGAGAGTAATTCTAGGCTTGATCTCCAGGTTTTGATGATTGCTGGTATTTATGCTGGTTTCGAGATAGACATTGACGTAGTTCACAAGACGCGAGGAATATTTGTGAATTGTCTCCAATCAATGTATATAATGGCGTTCTTCGATGTCAATGCTCCCAATACAAATTTATATATACCGTTTAAGCTAGCTTTCTTGAAAATTTATTTAATATCCAAGAAGTTTATACTTTTGAATGAATGAATTATGCCTTTCAGAATAATTTTCCACTTATTCCAAACATTTATTTAATAATACTTTTTTATATTTTTATATTTTCTGCCAAATTGACTTTCATTACATAAACTAAAAATAGCACATCCATCGGTGCAAACAAATTAGTGCGCTTAAAATACGTTTACGTCTGTAATGATTACTAATGTAATTAACGTAACGAGCATTTAGCTGTTTTGAAGTCATAAAATACGCTGCAATAGCTACTATATACTTAAAGTACAAAGCAAATGCACTTTTTATAGCTAATAAGCATTATTAATTTGTATTTACATAAATATATTTGTCTAAACACAAATGTCTGCGCTTACTAGTTAAAACAAACAGAGAAATATTAACAAAATTGAATTACTCAGCGCAAAGTGCGACGCAATTCACATTACAACAATAAATATGTAATAAATAATAATTATTATGTCATCTTTGTTGGTTAAACACATTTAACCGTTGCATGCATGACAATTTGACAGTTATATAGTTTTTTTTTCACACACACATTCAACTCACTTTTGGGGCACAAAATTGCAATACAAACTGGGATTTTGAAATTGTAATGCGGATACGCCTTAAAATAAGCGATTGTGTGATTACATATATACAAATAGTCATATATAATATACAATGTTATGTACATGTGTGCTGGATTAAATCAAATTTATTCGCACATAACCTCAAATTCAGTACATAAGCATGTACCATATATATAAATATGTAGGTACATAATATATTTATAAACCCACAAATGTATGTATGTCAACACAAAGCCACACTTTTTACTATTTTATTTTTTCCTTAACACCAAGCAACAACAATGACTACAATAGCATCATCATCATCATCTTCACAGCATCCAAAGCCTCATAGCACCGAAAAAATGCGGTCAACGCATCAAAATGAAATTAAATCGCCGACATGAAACAATCAAATTTGACAATTGCAGATGGTCAGTCGGTCGTCGGTGGTGCCAAGTCACCAAAATGTCTGTCCAAGCGGCGTAGAGTCACCAAAAAGTGAAGTTGTAATTATAGTTGAAATGGAAATCAACAAAATGATGTTGTGTGCTTGAAATGAATGCTGAAAGTGAAGTGCAAAGCATGTTGGTAATGCACACACACACACACACAAACAGATATTTCTATATGTAAACATATAAGCATTTCATTGTTGTTGTGCCGGAAGCAATTCGCCGCACTTAGCTTAACGTACGTAAGCATAGGATATATAAACCACCGTTAATGACAGCAAATAAACGACTTACACATGTGTGCATCACGAGAAAAAAAGAAAAGAAAGCAAATTAGGCTAAATGCAAAGGAAAACCGAAATTTAAATTTAAATGGTATTATTTAATTCACTTCCGATGCGTGGAGAATTGCACTTAAGTTGATTGTGGAGGGAATTTGCTCGAACAGATTTATTTGAAAAATTAATTTTTCCAATTCGAGATGATTGAAGAGACATGTATTTGAAATTGGTAGAAATGGTCTTCCATTTCTCATCACCCACAATAACAGAAGGGAGATTAGATCTGATGAATAGCAACAAAGTAAAATATTAATGAGTCTGAGAAAAAAAATCAGGGTTTATCTACTATACTGAAATAATCTTTTAGAGCTTTTTTGAGCTTTTTAAGCTTTTTGAGCAGTTTAAAGCTTTTTAAGTTTCTTTTTAGATTTTTGAGCTTTTCGAAATAAAGGGATATTAATCTACTGGGTTTATCTACTATACTGAAATAATCTTTTAGAGCTTTTTAAGTTTTTTGAGCTTTTTGAGCAGTTTAAAGCTTTTTAAGTTTCTTTTTAGCTTTTTGAGCTTTTCGAAATAAAGGGATGTTGAATAGAATTTATCAATTCGCAGTCCAAATTTTACCGCACCACTTTTTTCATAATTGAAGAGATTAATTTCCAACTACCTGCTAATGTCTCTTAAGTAATTAAGAGACTGTGATCCCAAGAAAACGTTCTCGAAGCACAAGCAATCTTCAAATGGTTATTAGTAACAGTTTTATTAACACTAACGAGAGACTTATATGTTTTCAGGAATAAGTTTTCATACTTAAAATAAGTGTAATCTAGTAAATTATTCTCGACAAAAATCTGGAGAACACCTTATCACCGTTTTTTGAGCTTTTTTGAGCTATTTAAACTTTTTTAAGCTTTTTGAGCTTTTAGAGCTTTTCGAAATCAAAAGGGATATTGAATATGAATTTATCAATTCGCAGCAAAAACTTTACCTCAATAGACTTTTTTCATAATTTGAGAGAATAATTTCCAACAAACTAGTGTCTCCTATGTAATTACGGTAATTCCAAAAAAATGCAAGAAATATGAAAATGGTTATTAATAACAGTTTTATTAACCCAGAATAGATAATTATGTGCTCCCAGGAACAAGTTTTCATACTTAAAGTAGTTGTAATTTAGTAAATTACTCTCGACAAAAAGCTGGAGGACACCTTATCACCGTTTTTTGAGTTTTAATCCTTTGAAGAGTATTTAATTAATAGTATAGAGAAACTTGACAAGAAAGAGTTCTTCAAAATTCTTTCCTATAGATTTCGTAGTGAAGAATCCAGAAAGAAACCACAAAAGTATGCATATTTTATTTGCATTACTTTTACATTACATTAATTACAATATGAAATATTGCTTAATATCACCACTTATTTACTAAATATTACACATAAGTCTGCAAATATACATAAATACTTCATAACTCTCTCATATATGTATGTATGTGCCGCATGCGAAATGGGCACACGCATCTCAGTGTACATTACATCGCATTACAATCGTAAATACAACAGCAATGCAACGCATAAATGAGCGGTAATTAAATGCCGTTAGCGTGGCAGTGGGCTAATGAAGAAAAGGGTCATGATGGCATTAGGTGTTACGCGAACGTACATATGTATATTGGTGTACAACAAAAGCAAAAATATACAACAACAAAAACACCAATAAATAAACAAACAATGTACATAATATATACTTATGTATGCACTCATTTAAAGTAACAACAACAACAACTAAGCTTGTTTAAAACCGTTGAAAGTGAAAATGCTGTGCTCTCTTCATTGGGATGCTGTGCGGCCGCCTACTTTGGCTGTTGTTTGGAACTTTCAACGTTTCAGCATTATTTAGTTTTACTTATTTAACGGTATTTTGCTAAGCATACGTAAATATATTTGTTCAAAGCGCCTATTTGCTTTTTTTTGTTATATGCGCTCACCATTTTTTCAACTGACCTTTACACAATTTTTTGTTAATTTTTTTTATTTTTTTTTTGTTGTTAATGAAATTCTCTGTGGCTTGGAAAATTACTTTTTTTGGCTTTGCATGTTTATTTATTGCCTTTTCTTGTTGCTATGCTACTAAATACCTGCTGTCAGTACAGACGCCCGTACTTCATCATTACCGTTAGGCGCTGCTTAATGTCGTCACTTTATTTGGCAATTAGTGGGTAAGTGAGTATATGTGTGTCTATATATGTGGAGTTGCATGGCGTTTAGTGAAAGGCATCCTTTATGCAATATGCTTGCATATAAAGTTCAGTTAGATAATTTGTATGGATAATGTAGTGGAGTAGGTGGTTTAAGAGATGGAAATTTGTGACAGAATGTAGGGGTACTAACACTTCTGGCTAATAGAATTCATGTGAAGGGTTCTTTAAATACTTTTTAATAATAGCAAAAATTATAAACAAATATTTTTAAAAATTATTATATTTTATTAATATTTTTATCAAAATTAGAGAGTTGAAATCGAAAAAAAATGTTTAACCATTTTTTTCTTAAAATTTTCAAAATCAAAACATGTTAATGGGCAATCAAATGTTAGAATGTAATATAATAAATATAAAAATACAATTTTTAAAAATTAAATAATTCATTTTATTTATCAAAATTACCATAAAAGAGAGTTGAAAGCGAAAATATTTTTTAAATATTTTTTTTTAATTTTTTTTATATTTTTTGCTCGAAATTTCCAAAAATCGAAGCATATTAATGCGCAATTAAATGAAAGAAAGTAAGTTCAGACAATATTTATGACTTTCTTTACGCCAAAAAAAGGCTAAAACAAAGTTGTTTTTACATAAATTTGTATTCATTTGTAAAATCCAGACAAACTCAGCACATGTAAACACTAAAAAAGGGGATTTTTTTAGCAACAAAATTGTTGAATAATTATTGAAATAGCTCGAAAGCAGTTTTGCTAATACTTCTAGAATGACTTGCTGATTTTTATTAACATTCATGTAAACAAGCTAGCGTATGATATGCATATCATCGTGATAAAACAAATAGATATTTATAGAAAGAGAAAAATAAAATATATAAAGTTTATCCATAAGCGGCCTATGACTAATTCACCGCTACCGCTATTAACTGCAAATTCCGGCTTTTATTGGAAATCGCGCCGAAACTAATTTGACGCAGTTCAAAGTTCAAGTTTGCCAGCATTAACTAATTAATATATTTTGCTGCTCCGCGTGCAAAATTTACATATTCATTAGAATGCCGTTCGTTTGCAGATTGCCACATCGCTTGTGCATAAATTAGCCATATTCTTTTTTTATGGATTTACATGCGTTCGCCGCGACGGGGCCATGTGCTCGTTCACATCTAACTGTTGATCAGAAATAAACAAAACACACACGATGGGTCAGCATGACAACGCATTAATGTTAATTAGTTGACCAAATTTAGATGAAAAACAAAAAGAATTCTTGATTTCGATTGTTGCGATTTCTTGGTGTTGAAGTTGTAAGCTGTTGCTTGGTGCTTTGGTATTTTTGTAATGAACCAAATGGAGGTCAAGTTGATTTTGAGATGGAAAATATTTTTGTTTATTTATTTCCTTAATGGAAAATACTTTTTGAGAGTTATGAAATAATAGAAATATGAAAATACATAATTCTTTTAATATATATATATATTAAAAATAATGACTTCTCAATAATTATTTTTCAATAAAAAAAATTAAAAAAAAGTATTTAAAAAAAAGTATTTTTTTTTATTAAAATTTAAAATTAAAATTTATTTAAAATTTAATATTAAATAAAAAAATATTTAAGAAAAGTATTTTCAATAAAAAAAATTTAAAAATATTTTTTGTATGGAAACTACTTATTGAAGAGTTATAAATTTTTTAAAATTAAGGCCAAAATAAAAATATTTTTTTTTTTATTAAAATTTAATAGGAAATACTTATTAAAAAGACAGGAAATTTTGAAAATTAAGAAAAAATAGAAAAAAAAATAAATAAAGAACAAATAAAAATATTTTTAAAGCAAAATATTGTTTTTCATTATTTTTGTTTTCAAATGAATAAAAATATTTTTGTAAAATACTAACTTAACTATATTTTTTTGAAAATTAAAAAAAAATAATAATCAGCAAAAAATATAAAAAATAATTTAAAACTATAACGCTTCCAAAAGTATTTCGCATAAAAAAAATTAAAAAAAAAAATATTTTTATTAATCTAATATTTTTATTTTTATTATAAAAAGTGTTTCTATAAAAAAAATAAAAAAAAAATATTTTTATTAAAAAAAAAATATTTTCCATATAATTAAAAAAAATTAATTATTAAACAAAATATAGTTATTAAATCTATTGTTATTTTATTTTTATTTAAAAAATAATATTTTTGTTTGCTTTATGTGTTAATTTTTTAAGGAAAATAATTATTAAATAAAGACTTTTGAAAAGAAGGAAAACAATAAAAATATGTTTTTAAATAAAATTAAATTTATTACGTTTATTTTTTTTTTACTTAAAAAAATATATATTTTTTTATTTCATTATAGTGAAAATAATAAAAATATAAAATGTTCAAATAGGATTTTTTTTTTAATTTAGTTTTCTTTATTTATTTTTTATAATTATTCTGTTTAATTTTTTGTGTTGTTGTTTTTTTTGAGAATTAAAAATAAAAATAAATTTTTTGTAAACATTTTTAATTATGTATTTCACAACTTTGTCATTTAATCAGAAATCCGAAATAAAAATTAAACCAGAGAGCTTCACACACACGCTCAGCCTTCAAGCCAAACACAAGCTGGGCGTTTCAGTATACTCCAAACAACTCAGTGAACGCGGAAACACCGAAATCAGTTTTATATGGCAGCAGTCACAGAACAAAGCCTTAATTTCATAACTACTCAAAAACCCAGCATCTATGTAAGCCACTTAAAGCACCGCGCCAAAGTGTGCGTGCTATTGATGCTATCACTTTAATTAAAACAGAAATAAGCGAAATTAGAAACCGAAAAAAGAAGATATCACCTAAAAACCAGTCAAATGATGAAATGTCTTAGAAATTATGCAAAACACAGTTAAAGCGTGAAACAGCACAAAAAATAAACAATAACAGTTAATGAAAAAAAGGTATATGCAAAGAACAGCGCACCCGACAATTTGCGTCTCTGAAGATTATTAATCTTCTGCGCTGAACGCTCGATTTGTCGCTGCGAGTTAGAATTTGAAGCCACGCGCCAACAACGCCGCCACTGCCACAAGCATTTAGAAAAGTTCAACAAACCTGCTGTGCACTGTTAGAGTCGATATTAACTTTAGCAGCGCTGTTAACGGCAGCAGAAGCAGGTTTGTCGCTTAAGTCTTTTGTGTATTTATTTTTTCTGTTCTAGAGGGCGCATCACTTGGCTATTTGATATCGCTTTGTTGTACCTTGTACTGTGTATTTTATTGTTCTTGATTTGCGAAATTTTTTCAACAATTTTTTGGCAACATAATTTCGCAATTTGTTAGCTGTAAGACACACCCATAGATGGTGGTGGATGGTTAGCTGATAGATTGACTATCTTTGGCTGCAGGGGATTTTAGTTGAAAACCCCACTTATTGTATGCCATAAGATCATAAAAACATAAATCTAAACTCAATTTAACAGCGACAAGATCCGCTTTAGCTTTACAGGTTGGACATGTTTTTGTTGTTGTTTGCGCAATTTTAGCGAAATATTCTATTTGTTTATTATTTTTGCAAATCTATTAGTAATTTTTAGCAGTGTCATTGTTGTTCAGCTTGTCTATATAACAAATACAGCTGTAAATATATGCATACATACATATATGTACATATATATACAACTACAAATATGTAATTGCGAAGTACCACTCAATTGCGTAAAGTTATTAGCTTTTTATGACACTATTAAAATATTGCCAAACTGATTGCGTATTAAATTGGCAAATCAACGAAATACAGAAACAATCACTTAACGATTTTTTTTTTAATTTTTTTATATTTTTTAATTTTTTAAAATATTTTTCTTTTTATTTTTTTATAACCAAAATCGAATCACATTACATATTCCATATATACAAAAAAATATATTAAAAATCCTAGACAATTGTGAAATAGCCACTGACATGTTCCGTTCTTATTGCGCCTACGCTTTGTACTTATTCTTGGCGACATAAAACGGCTCATTAAACTTTGTGAATAATACATGAAGTTGAAATCTATTTATTTTCTGCAATCTAATCAGTCAAACGAAACGAGTGCATTGCATACCAATGTTCGATTTGGAATTGTGGAAAATTTTTCATTGAGTAAAATAAAATGGATCGTATTTACGTGTGTCTGTCTGGCAGAATTAACGTTGGAGCTTTTAGTGCATGACAAAGCGAAAAATAATTATACTGATGGGAGGTATGCAGACAATAATTAAAAGTATTTTAGTGGGAGTAGAGTGCGTTAAAAGCGTGACTGACATACAGTGATGAGAAACCCTTTTCGTTTTTAAGTCCAAAAATAGGAAAAGAATGTAATAAAATTTCGTTAGAATTTATGTAAATTGAAGTATTCTAAATTCTTGCCGGAATGCTTTCGTAACCTCTTCATGCTTAATACATTTTTTTAATAAAATAAAAAAATATTTTTTTACATAAGTGGCAACTCTATACCAAAATATAGTTACATTATCGCCTACAGATCGTTTTCCGGAATGCTTTATGAAGATCTTTATATTTAGACAAACATTGCACAATATTTGATATTTTTAATTTTTAATAGGTGGCAACCCTATTCGAAAATCTGACTAAATTTATTTATTTTTATGGTTTTTGAAGCTCTAAACTAAGTTTGAAGCTATTTTCAAATATTTTACTCAACTCAAAATTCAACGATTTGAGGCAACCCTATCCCTAAATATGTCTGAATTATAAACAAAACTCTGAATACTTAACGAAAGTTGTTATTAACACATTATATGTAATATTTCTTTGTTTTTAATTTATAATTTTATTTATTTATTATTTTCGATACGTGGCAACTCTATTTCAAAATATAATACAAAATTAATTACTTTCGGTACAGCAAGTTATTTATAATATACTTTCAACAATAATAATATATTTAATGTAAATGCACTCTGATATTTATGAATATAATTTTTATATTATTATATAAAAAACCTTTTATGAAATTATATGCAAATGAAATGTTTGTCATATTAAAATATTACTGTTTGTGCAGGAAATCATTTGTATAATAAATAAATGCCGACAACAAAGTGGGAAAGAAATAACCGATATAATTAATTGATAATTAGCATGTGAAAGTACATAAATTAATATGTGTAAAAAATAATTAACAAATATATAAAAAACATATTTATGATAAACATAAATATTCAACAGCATTTAAGTTGCAATATAAATCATTGCAATTAAATATATGAAATAAATAAATATAAAATAGAAATGTAATTAAAAACATGTTTGAATTATCATAAAATCTTCATTATTATTTTTTTTAATTTCGCACTTTTATTTGCATAATAATATGAGGTGTGGTTAACCGGATATTATGCAATTTGGCGAACAAGCTTGAAGAAAATTTATATTTTTTATTTATAGAAAGAAAAGAAGTGTTATATAAAATCTATTCATATGCAAAATTCATGTGTGTGAAAGCTTAAATAATATGGCCAGAAAACTTAACCGGTAATATTGGTGATATGTACAAAATATCAATTAGCTTAAATATCCCACACTAAAATATTCTAAATAAATATAAGTGGGAATTTCCAAAATGAAATAATTGTATTGTGCTTCACTCTTATATGCTGTTGTTCGAAACCAATTTGCCATTATTTTATTTATTTCATAACTATGAATTTATTAAAAAAGAGAGAATTTCATTCAAAATTCAAAAATTCTCCAACAGCTGCGGTTCTCCAGTAACCAGTTTCATAATGTAATTTTCATTTATAAGCATGTAAGCTATTTTTAGCTTACTAATGCTGATCCTTTTGTTATTTTTAGTACACAATCAAAACAACATTCAGATTCAGTTCTGTTCAAGTATGTTATGTTCTGTGAATATTGTACGAATACATTCCCCTCCATTAGCAATAGCTGATTTGCTTTGGCTATATGGAAAGGTAGAAGGTGTTCAAAAATGAATTTCTTTTTTTATACTCTCGCAACAAATGTTGCTAAAGAGAGTATTATAGTTTTGTTCACATAACGGTTGTTTGTAACACCCAAAACTAAACGAGTTAGATATAGGGTTATATCTACCAAAGTGATCAGGGTGAAGAGTGGAGTTCAAATCCGAATGTCTGTCTGTCCGTCCGTCCGTCCGTCCGTCCGTCTGTGCAAGCTGTAACTTGAGTAAAAATTAAGATATCTTGATAAAACTTGGCACACATATTTCTTGGCACCATAGGAAGGTTGCTTTCGAAAATGAGCAAAATCGGACCACTGCCACGCCCACAAAATGGCGAAAACCGAAAACACATAAAGTGCCATAACTAAGCCATAAATAAAATTTGGTATGAATGATCGCACTATGAAGGGGCATATTTGGATGTAATTTTTTTGGGGAAGTGGGCGTGGCCTCGCCCTCTACTAAGTTTTTTGTACATATCTCGCAAACCAATAGAGCCATATAAACCAAACTTTCTACAGCCGGTTCTCTTACACTCTTACATACCCCACCACACACCATGAAAATAGTTGAAATCGGATAATAACCACGCCCACCTCCCATACAAAAGTTAGGTTGAAAATTACTAAAAGTGGGTTAACTCACTAACGAAAAACGTCAGAAACACTAAATTTCACATAAGAAATGGCAGATGAAAGCTGCACTCAGATTTTTTAACAAAATGGAAAATGGGTGTGGCCCATTTTCGCCCAATTATGGGTTAAACACCAAGAACTACTCGACCGATTTCAATGAAACTTGGTTGTAATAGTTTCCTTACATCCCAATGATATGTTGCTTCACAACCACGCCTACTTACTATGTACCAGAACTTTGAAGACGATCTGAATCGTTTCCTTTACAATATATAAAGTAAGTACTAGTGAAGATATCGGTGAAGAACTTTGTACAAATACTATGTTAATAGTGTGGCAGCCCCATTCTAAAAATCCCCGAAATCGGACCATAGGTTTTTAAGGCCCCATATATCGAACACGAGGACCTCGGTGCTTCTAACCTAATATTATGGTTCCCAACTTTCAATGGACTTTATACAATATATATGACGAATATGTGGGTCAAATTGTGTATTATATTATATTAATAAAGTTAAATAAATAAATTGCGAGAGTATAAAATGTTCGGTTACACCCGAACTTAGCCCTTCCTTACTTGTTTTTTTTTTTAAATTTTAGTATTTGAATAACAGAAACACAGTTTTTATAACTTTCTCCCTTTAATAAGCATTTGAAGTGAAATTCTCTAGTTACATATTAATAAAATCGTGTGAGAAAATGTTATCTAAATGAAAATAAAATTAAAAGAAAATAATAATTTTCACGGTTATTTAAGTAATGTGAAATTTTATTCACACACTATTTGTTAATTTGGCGAAAACATTTACTTAACAATTAGGCGCATGCAAGTCTACAAGAATACATACATATGTAATATACATGCTCTCATAAGAAATACACCCGACGACCATAGCACTCTAATTTAGGTATTCGTGTGCACAAATAGTTTCACGCTATTTCCGCAACCGAAAAAAAGCTACAGAGGTATTACAAAAAAAGAGAGAAATTCACTTAAAAACATTAGCGGAGCTAGAGATCAGCAACATCAACTTCATTGCAATAAATACTTGACATTTTTTAAGCGTGATTTGTGCACATTTTTTGGTGATTTCATGGTTGAGGTTGTCAGCTTTTCATTGTATTTATATGTAAATATATATGCATAGGCATAGATGAACATGTTAAACGATTGTGTTTGCTTTTAATTGTAAAACGTGATAATGTTATGTAAAATGTCAGCACATTACAGATGAATATAATTAACAATGAATTTTTTTTTTTACATGTACACACATACTAATATAGACATATAATAGCGAATTAATAGCGAATAACAACAAATGCAATACATTTGTATAAAAAAAGGCTCGCATTAATAGTGAAGTTTAAAGCAGGCAGTGTGAATGAGAGAGTTAAAGGGGTGAATGCAACATTTCAAACATGTATACTAATTTGTGAACTTGTGGAACACCTGTTGAGAAATTAGTTCACAGGATTTTTTTTATTTTAATTTTAGAACTCTCCAGAACAGCTGTCTAGACTGCAGTCGACCAATCTAAGCTAATTTATTTATTTATTTAATTAATAATTAATTTATTTAATTATTCACGGTCTACAAATGTCTAGCGAAACAGTTTCAATTTCTTCCTCGTACCATCATAAATGTATAAATTTGCACATACATTTTGCTTAAGATTTTTGGAAAAATTCCATCGAAATTTGCTTAAAACTGTATCTCTGTTTATATGAATAATAAATGAGGTGCTTAAGCATAGATTTAAGCGCCGCTCTAGAGAAAATATAAAAAAAATTAAAAAAAAAAACAATTTGCAGCTGTTCGTTGACTTTCACAATTCACTTTGTCAACAAATGTTTATTTTAAGCATTTTGCATAAGCTTAATGACTACAGAAGACACGCCCTCTAGTGGACTTTAAACTTGAGATGAATATTTTTAACAAATAAAAAAAATTAATGCAAAAATATATTTCATTATTTGCATAATAAAATATATATTTTTCAAATATAACAAAAATAATGCCAATTTAACGTGAATATGGAATTTGTTAGACAATATTTACATAATTAGTTTCTTGATATAGAAATTTTATTTTTTTTTTTGCTTTCAAGACTATAATTACATTCTGATTACTTGATTTTTTATAATTTTAATTCAGAATAATTGGTTTGATACTTTATTGTAAGTAAAAAAGTTTACGATTATCACTTCTCTGATGTTAATCATAATCCATTGTTAGAGTAATTTTTTAAGAATAAAGTAATCATTACAAAAAAGTAATGATTACAATTTTAGTAATTGCACTTATAAATTAATGATTCAGACACCACTAATAGTAATTAAAAATTACAAAAAAATAAAGATTAGAATTCAAGTAATTGTAATTAAAAAGTAATGATTAAACAACCACTAATTGTAATTAAAAATTACCAAAGATTAAAGATTACAACTACAATAATTGCAAAAAAATGCAATTACGTTGCAAACAATTTTTGGGATTACCAGTAACGTAATCGTGATTAGCATCATAGTAATTGTAATTACGTAATTTAACCCACACATTTTAGTATGCACTCATACATGATTATATACAAATAAGCTTAATTTCATGTACTCACACCGCTGCTTTGCAATTTCCGCAAATGCATAACTGAATTATCAAATTACCGCTATGTATTTATTAATGCAATTAATTGAGTTAATATCAACGTGTTGTAGTAAATCCCCTCGGACTAGTATATATTTATATATACCAATAGGAATTTCTACATGTGCGAAAATCAATACCCAATAATAATCGCAAAATTATATATGATTACTATTAAAATACACTTCTGGCAATTAAAAGGTGTTACTTATCTACACTTAAGTGTATAATTACATAAATTTATTCATTATATAAGCTTTGCAATTATTAAGTGTTGTGTAATAGAATCTCACGCTGTGATTATTGAGACTTTTCAAAAGCACATAAATCGTAAATTGAAACAAATGACAACTTTTATTGGAATAATATCAGGTTAAAGGGTGTAAAATCAATAACCTTTCATTACCTCTCACATTACATTGAACTTAAATCAGTCACAACACGTCTAACTTTGATTTAAAGTTCAAATAAATTTCAAACTCAATTATAAATGCCTTAAATTGTAAGGAAAAAATGTAACTATTTATAATTCCCGCTGTTATTTATATACAGATAAGCACCGCTAATTATAAATTAATTAATTTTTACATTTCTAACTCAGCAGCTTCTAATTTAATATACAAAGAAGTATTACAAATTGCTATTTTGCATCATATTAATTGCCAAGGCATAATGCATATGTTGAAAGGGTCTGCCGAGGGGTAATAATATTAGTATTTTTACATATTAAGTGTATAGCTGTAAAATGCATTGAACGCTAATAAGTTAAAACCAAATTGCTTTGAATAATTCATAGAGTGCAAAAGCGCAATTTTACGATTTTGCATTAAAAAAACAGTAAATTACTGATATGTAATCTGAAGTAATGAGAAAGCTTGCATTTCATATGCAGTATTAAAATTTTTCAAAAATTAGGAATGAATTTTAAAATATTGAAAAAGTAGTTTTCACAATAATAAAAAATACAGAATTTATTTTAATATCAAAATTATATTTTAATATTTGTAAAAACATTAAAATTTACCTGATTTAAATTTTTTTTCAATTTCAATTTTCAAGCACACAATTTATGTTTATGTTCTTCGCTCACGCTTACTTTGCCAACAACACAGGGTCACACGAATTATCTGATATTATCTTGCTAGTGTTTTTAATTGTCTTTGGCACACTTTTCGAATTTACAACAATATTAACAAATTAATTTGCAATTATGACTTTATTATGCAATAAATTAGCATGCATTAACGCTAGTTTTCCGCTTGAAATAACAACTAATTCATTTATTTTACAATACATTTATAAAATTAAATAAAAAAAATTAAATTAAATTAAATTAAAATAAAATTAAAATTAAAATTAAAATTAAAATTAAAATTAAAATTAAAATTAAAATTAAAATTAAAATTAAAATTAAAATTAAAATTAAAATTAAAATTAAAATTAAAATTGAAATTAAAATTAAAATAAATAAGAGTAAACTAAATTTAAATTTAATAAAAAATAAATATATTTTTTTTTAATTTTTTAATAGAAAGAAAAATTAAAAAGTAAATTTGTGTCTTTCAAAAAATATTAAATACTAAAATATTTAAAGTTCTTAATTCAGCTCCCAGCTACTATATACAGCTGCAAAAGCACCAAAACACCACAATTCCAATTAATATGTCCACAAGTTGCGCACAAATCATTAAACGCGTCAATGAAACGAAACCAAAGCAATACTTATCCGCACACTTCTTTATATCACACAGCTAGTATGGTACGAATAAACAATATGCAATCGATTGAGCATAATAGAATGCACGTTGCATGCAACAAATGTGCGCTTTTAAACACATTACATGCAACGCAATCGATTGGAAGTCAATGCAAGGCGGCAGAGAGGCAACGGAAAATTGCAAGTGGCATAAAAGCGAAAATAAATAACATAAAAGTTTAAATTAAAGCAACATGCGCATGCTTGCTACAATATTCCTGACAGTGGAAGTGGCATGCATGCAATCTATGCACATTAATGTTGTCCGTAGCTTCAACACCAACCTGATCAAGTTGCTTTTGCATTGTAATTGACTTGCTGTTTCGGCTGGCCACTTCTGGCAGTAGTTAGTATATATGTATGTAACTGTATCTACTGCATATGAATATGTGAGCTGTGGCACTTGTAATGTGGCATGCGTCTGTAACCGGTATGTGGCTTAAGAACCGCCCAATAACAGCCAACAGCGCTGCATTTATAAATAAAACGTTTGACTATGCAATATTTTCGATTTAATAATGGTTGCTTAATTTCAAATTTCAAGTGTGTTGTTGTTGTTTTTTTTTTCATTTTTTTTAATATTTTTTTTCGTATTTTTTTAATTTATTTTTCTTTATTTATTCGGGTTATTTGTTTTGCTAGTAATTTTCCTCTGCTTTTTGTATGTTGTTTTTGTGCTTGCTGAACTTATATGGCTCGCGACGCCGGCGCAGCTTAATTATGGCTTTATTATTAATATTTACTTTTATTATTGATATTGTTATAAGCATTTAAAACTCATTTTCATATTTTGTTTTGCTCACAAAATTTTCCTTTCCACTGTCTGTTTACGGTTTTTTCCATTTGCCGTTGTTTTTTTTTTTTTTTTTTGCAAACACATTTGTGTGCAATCACGTTTTCTGCCTTTTAATTCGGACTTAATTCATTTGAACGCGTGTCGAAAAGAACAACAACAAAATACCCACAAACCAAATTGTTAGCATAAACCAGCCTTAAACGTGGAACTACTCTCCTCTCCAACAGTTGTATGCTCGCTAATGAAATATTGGAAATTTTCCGCGCAGCGAACCGGCCACAGCCGGTCTGTGCTTAGTAGTGACGCCACAAAATACTAATATGTATGTGTGTGACTAACACATTGAACTTGTTGCTTGTGGCTTTGCAGTTAGTTACTAACTACTAGAACCTGCTGCCGTCTTGTGTTTTTTCTGCTTCATTTTTTTAATATTCTAGAAGCCACTGTATGCGTGACGCAATCAATTAAAACAAAAGAATACTAAGGAAAAAGCCGGTAGCGTGCAAAATAACTAAGTTACAATTTAAACAACAACTATACGCCCCATTCGCAGCGGCATTTAAACGCCTTTGTGCTTGTTCGTTTATGCGCAGGCGCAAATTGTGAGCTTTAGTTCAGTTTATGCTAGTGTTTACTTACATATATATATATGTACAAATGTGCATGCAATCATATGCTAGCACTGAAGTAAAGCGAAGCATGCAAGGAATGCTGTTTGATTACAACAATAAATGCTCAATGAAATCATGTCGGCTTGTAACGAGACTATAGTTTATATGCCATTTGTTTACTTTGTCGCCGCTTGCAAAGTTATCAATTAAACAATTCGTAATTTGCATAAATAATTTTGCAACAATTTAGCACTTTGTAATGCTTTACAGCTTGTCAAGAGTACATTTTAAGCGGAAGCTGAAAATAAAAAAAAAAATGTTGCCTACATTTCGGCGCCAAAGGAATAAAAATTAAAATAGATCGGATTCTACGGAAGAAGATCACAAAATAAATCTCTCATTTAGAAAACTTATATATGACAAGCTTTGAGAGCAATTCTCAAATAAATTATTGGAATTTCCAGATTTTTTAGTATTCGAGCCAATTAATATCATAAAAACCACTACAGTTGTATTGAAACTGATTACCAACACTTCGGAAGCAAGTAAAGCAAGCAAGATTTTTAAATAGTTCAACTAAGGAAGTACTAAATTCGGGTGTAACCGAACATTATACTTTATCGAAATTTTTCATTTAATTTTTTTGGACAATTTTTAGTCATTTTCGCCAACAAGCTACATCATATTCACTTAACTTTGCTAATATATTTCACATACTAACCGATATATACGATATAAAGTTCACCGGAAGTTTGATAGTCTGTGTATCACTTGTATGAGGGTTAGAAAAAGTGTTGATCTGATTTTGACAATTTTTGACACAGACATTATTAGAAGAGAAAGATTCCCGCCGAATTTCTTTAAAATATCTGAGAGATTTACGAATATTTTCGGTAAAAAATTATACATTAGCACTGAGGTCTTAATGTTCGATATCTGGCCCCTTGTAAAGTTATAGTTCGATTTCGCCCATCTGCAGCAGTCTATGCAACATGTTGCAAGAGTAAAGAAATTAACCTGAAATATATTAAATTATAACCTTTACACAGGGGTTAAACTAGTCCAAAAAAGTCCAGAAAATTCCAAACTTTTCAAAATTTTTCAGTGAGTAAGAAAAATGGAAACCATGTTCTCTCTCAGAAGACTTCAAAGGTCTTCTAATATATAAATAATACGTCATCAAAGCTTAAAGTCATTACTAGTAGGAAATTTTCACATTCAACTATCCGTTAACCCCGACATGGAAATAACATAAATTATATAAAATAAAGTGATTTTCATAGAATCCAAACGCATATTAATCATTTTAGTATTTTCCAGAATACAAACGGCATTTTTTACACGCTAAGCGCTGCGCTTAATAAAAACCCAATTAAAAAGGTGTTCCCTCACATATACATACATACAAACTAAATAGATGCAAGTAGTAAATAAACACTTGCGCACTTATCTAGAGACACTTAAACATGTTAATTATTGCATGCTCTTATTGTTTATACGTAGTATATACTTTTCAATATATAGCAACAAGCGATTATCTAATAAATATATATGTAAAAATTATTATTTTTATTTTTGTTTTCACATTTTCTTCGCATCATTCAAGTGCAAATATTTTCATAGAAATTGCTAGGAAATGTTTATATATGCAGCAGCACTTAAGTGCTTAAGCTAGAATTTATTGACTTACGTTTATGTATGTATGTATGTGCATTAGTGGTGTACCGTTATAAATGTTAAAAAACTTTAATTTAATTAATGATAATAAATTTAAACAAACAGACAGCTTTATAGACGCAGAGAAACATTTCAAGAGATTACAGTAAGTGATACTGCCAGTGTTATCTTTACATAACTGTTAACAGTAACATATTCTGTTAAATAAACAGAAGTAAAAAATGCTGTAGAAATATGTTTGATTGTATCTGGGTGATTTACAGTTTTTTTTAGACTTATTTAACATAAATGTTATTAACAGTGGTCAAGTTAACATAAGCTGTTATAATAACATATAATGTTAATAAGAAATTAAAATAAAATTACCGTTAATATTATTTCAATATCCAACGTTCCCCACTAATTCAAACAGTTATATGAGTGTGTAATATAGACATCAGTATGCTTTTACCAGTTGACTGTTAAACAATTGTACTTAATATAATCAACATTTGCTGACAGTAAACTGTCATGTTAAGATTGTTTTTGTTTTTGTATCTTTCATAAAGCTAGCATTTGCTTACTGCTTGTTTAGTAAGTAAATTTGTTCCTTGTCAGAGTTCGAAGTCATAGTCTCTCTTTAACAAACAGGTAAAAGTGCTAAAACCGCCTGCGCAAATGTGTGTGCAATAACAAAATAGCAATTAAATAGAAAAATAAAAACATAATAATACTATAGAACGACTGCTGTCTACTTACAGGTATGACGCAAATTATGAAGAATGCTTGTAAAAGTGAAATTAATCACTTGAGCATTTATAAATACGCATTTGTATGTAAATTATTTCCATCTAAAGGCCGAAGTTGACTGACTTTGGAGAAATTTCGAAAGTGAAGATTTTGGGATTACGGGATTGAGAAATTTCATTTTCGGGACCCCGAAATTTGTTTATTTACAGAAATTTCGATAGTGAACATTTCAAGATTACAGGATTGTAAAACAACGTTTTTGGGAATCCGAAATATTCGAATAAGTTTCGATTGTGAAGATTTCGGGATTTTGGATTTTGAAACTATATTTTCGTAAAAAAAAATCAAAAAAATTAGCATTGCTGAAAAATTTTACAAAAAAAATAAGAAAAAAAAATTGAAATCTCGTAAGCCCGAATATGGTTCTTCGGGATATCGATTTTTTAATTGATTTAAATAATCATGCAAAATTAAACAATATACATTGTTGACAAATTTACTAAAAAATTAAAAAAATAATTTCAAATCCCGAAACACCGAATTTTGTAATTCGGGATCCCGAAAATATTTCTAGGTTCAAAAAGCTTTTAATTAAGTTTTCATTATTATTTTAGTTCATACAAATAAAAAAATTGCTAATACTTTTATGATCGTTAGTGGGGATAATTGAAAAAATTTTTTTCAAAAATGGTTTATTAAATCTTTTGATTAATTGAACAAACGTATCAAAATTTTAAATATCATAATTATTGTATTTAGGAAAATTAATGGAAGCTGGGCGCCTCCTTCTCTAATATATCATGCGATTACTTCATTAATATGCACTGCATTAAAACCATTTTCCAGCCAATAAATCAATTATTTTTGAAATAAATTAATAAAAATATCCGCATATGCACAAATACAAAATTATGAATTATAAATTTTGGCACGTGCTTGCCAATTGAGGTCATAATGCACCAGCAGCAGCCCACCCTGCAGCTGGAGCCGTAGAACGCCACTTTTGCTACAAAATATTTACTGAATTTCATGCACAGCTTCGATTTGCCGCATATCGAGTTTAGCTGATCTTAATTGGTCATTTTGTATCAATATGTATACAACATAATCCCAAAATAGCACACCTACATACAAACCAAATGTCCGTCCATTCGTCAAGAAAGCAACTGCAAGCACTAAATGACTGTCTACTTTGCCACGTTAAATGTTCGGGCTCTGACAGGCAGCGCGCGCACACAATCTTGTGTAATTCTTTTATCCGCTCTGTTTTCGTACAAGATTACAAAGAAGGTGAACATGGCGTTAGACAAGCAAAGAGAATGAAAACTGAAAGCGTAATTGCTTTGTGGCGTGCATGTTGTGATTATAGGTGAAGGAGTGGAATGGTAGGAAGGGGTACATGAACATATACGACATGGAGGGAAATTATGCTGGATGCAAGCGCATGTATTTTTATAGATTTTCTCTAATTTATATAATTATATTTATATAATTTCATACTGCGTCATTTATATATTTTAATACAATTTATTAACATTATTCAATTTATTTTGTTTATTTTTTACTGACTTAACTTCAAAATTTGAAAGTGGCCGTTACAAAAAGCCTTTAAATCGCTTACCAAAGATCAAGTACTCACTTACAGTCAAGCCTTGCCCACTGCTCATATGTAAATTGTTAAGTGCTTAAGCTTAATTGGTGTTGAAGTGATTAACTGTTAACTTATATGTATGTATAAATGTACTTTGACTTAAATGCAAAATTTTTGTCAACAAAACTACCTAATACTGGCAATTTCTATATTAAGTCTGTTTACCAATAATTGAAGATGTCATTTCCGAATGAATACAGCGTGGGAGCTTGGTGTCTTAGCCCTCACATGGATATGACCATTTATGTAGTGGAACAATATTTTTTGAAAATAATGCGTTTTAAATTTCTAATAACTCCAACAAATAATTTATTAAAAAATAAATAAAAATAAAAATAAATAAAAAATAATAAAAATTTTAATAAAAAAAAATTTTAATAAAAAAAAAAATATTTTAAATAAAAAATTATATATTTTTTTCGCCCATTTGATCAATGTTAAATAATCATAAAATTAAATAAGGATATGATTCCAAAATGAAAATCCCGAAAGTTGTCGGGATCCCGATTTTTTTACCAAATGCTCAAAATTTTCTAAATCATCATACTAATACTTTTTTTTAATAAAATTATTCAAAAATTACAGATTTTCAGAGATTTTCTAATGAATTTGCATAATAAAAAGATTCAGAGTTGCTTGGGAAATATTTATAATTATTTTTTATACTAATACTAAATGATTAAAGTCTTCTTGATCATTAATATTAAAAAAAATTAACATCATAATGAATAAAATTCTTCTAATCCTGAAATGCAAATCCCGAAAATAAATATTGAATTTCTGGATCCCGAATTTCGTTTAAAACGCGTTAAACTTTCTGAATCAAGTATTATATATTTTTAATAAAATATAATTAATTCAATATTCATAGACACCATTATACCTAAGAATCTTACATCAGCTAGAATATTCTCGTAAAATTTTATTATCTTCCACATTTTTAACATTTCTCTCTTTCGTCATCTTTTCCACTTCCAGGACTACTACATCAACACAATTTACGCTGGCTGGCGTGATCTTATGGACAACAAATCCGATCCGCGCACACGAGACTGGCCACTGATGAGTTCACCCTTCCCCACCATAGCGATCAGTTTGTCCTACGCATATTTTGTGAAGGTGAGTACACACGCACCGAAGGGACAGAATGTGCGAATCAAAGAAACATGAAACTATTAATAAAACTAGTTGTAAGCTAGGAAGCACTCACTGACTGGCCTGACTTGCTCCATCAACAAGTCGACAAGTGAAGAACGCCACATGTGTGGCTGGCTGGCATTGAAATGAAATGAAAAGCATAAAATTGTCTTAGCATGCAGGGGAGTTCACGTTACATAGCAAGGCAGTGAAAGAGAGTGAAATAAAAAATAATAGATGCTGAAAGTCATATATAAGTCATAAATAAGGCAACATTATTATGTGCAGTTGAAACCAGTCTTCTCTGCAGAGTGATAACGATTTTAGAGATTCATGCTGGGCCAAGTCACAGCATCCTGCTGCTGTTGGTGCTGAGAAAAGGTTTTCGTTTAGAAATATGTGTTTGCTTAAGTGAGGTGATTCCTAGAAATTATTTTCGTTTGACTACATTCCTTCAATAAAATCTTCTATAATTCAATATTATTATATTTTTCAGTGAATTGAATCACATATTTATTTTTACATTAAGTGAAAAAAAATTTAAATTTCCAAAAATTTAATTTTGAAATAATTTGTTTGCAAATATTATTTTAGTACAATAATAGTTTTTTTTTTCCAAATATTATTTTACCACACTATATAATAAAACAAAAATATTTTTAAAAATTTTGAAAAAATATTATTTTTGAAATTCAAGTTATTTTTAAATAAAAAAAATATTTTCAAAAATTAGTTTTTTAAATTCAAATAATTTTTAAATATTTTTAGAATTTTTTTTTTAATTTTCAAAAATATATTTTGAAATAGTTTTTTTTTCCAAATATTACTTTAGCACACTATATAATAAAACAAAAATATTTTTAAAAATTTTGAAAAAATATTATTTTTGAAATTCAAGTTATTTTTAAATAAAAAAAAAATATTTTCAAAAATTAGTTTTTTAAATTCAAATAATTTTTAAATATTTTTGAATTTTTTTTTTATTTAAAAAAATATAATTTTTGAAATATTTTTTTTTTTTGCCAAAAACTACTTTAGTATACTCAAGTCGACAAGTGAAGAACGCCACATGTGTGGCTGGCTGGCATTGAAATGAAATGAAAAGCATAAAATTGTCTTAGCTTGCAGGGGAGTTCATGTTACATAGCAAGGCAGTGAAAGAGAGTGAAGATAGAAATAATAGACGCTGAAAGCCTACAGCTCATATATTAGTCATAAATAAGGCAACATTATTATGGCCAGTTGAAACCAGTCTTCTCTGCAGAGTGATAATGATTTTAGAAATTCATGCTAGGCCAAGTCACAGCATCCTGCTGCCGTTGGTGCTGAGAAAAAGTTTTCGTATAGAAATATGTGTGTGGTTAAGTGAGGTGATTCCTAGAAATTATTTTCGTTTGACTACATTCCTTCAATAAAATCTTCTCTATGTCAATATTATGATATTTTTCAGTGAATTGACTCAAATATTTATTTTTACATTAAGTAAAAAAAAAAATATTTAAATTTCCAAAAATTTAATTTTGAAATAGTTTGTTTGCAAATATTATTTTAGTACACTCATATAGTAAATAAAAACAATTTTGTTTAAAAAATTTGAAAAAAAAATATTATTTTGAAATTCAAGTTACTTTTAATAAAAAAAAATATTTTCAAAAATTAGTTTTTTAAATTCAAATAATTTTTAGAATTTCTTTTTTAATTTTCAAAAATATATTTTGAAATAGTTTTATTCCAAATATTATTTTAGCACCTATATAATAAAACAAAAATATTTTTAAAAATTTTGAAAATATATTATTTTGAAATTCAAGTTACTTTTAATAATAAAAAAAAAAATTTCAAAAATTAATTTTTTAAATTCAAATAATTTTTAAATATTTTTAGAATTTTTTTTTTTTAATTTTCAAAAATATAATTTTTAAATAATTTGTTTGCCAAATATTATTTTGGCACACTATATAATAAAACAAAAATATTTTTAAAAATTTTGAAAAAATATTATTTTTGAAATTCAAATAATTTTTAAATAATTTTAGAATTTTTTTTTTATTTTCAAAAATATAATTTTTGAACTTTTTTTGCCAAAAACTACTTTAGTATACTCATATAATATTACAATATCACACGATAAATCATAAAAATAGCGCTCAACCTTCCCACTTACATACAAACATACACGCCAATCCACATACAAGCTCCAAAATACCTGTAAGCCATAAAAATAGCTGATAAAAGCATCGAACTATCAAAGTGACCGCAACGAACTGGTCCAACAACGTTTTTCCCCCCACTTGCTCTATATGCTGGTTTATTATCGAAAAATAATCAACTGTGCTAATTGTCCCTTCACCCTCGAAGCGTTGGTATTTCAGCCGAAAAAAGCATATGCATTGTTGTTATTATTTTTATTATCACATTTTTATTTTTTGGTTTTTGGCTGCAAGTTTTTTCATTTTAATAGCTACAAAAGAGTTCAGGGTCATTGAATGCACTCACTAAGCTAACTTACTATAGCGCTGCTTTAATTAAGTCACACACACACACACAAATATGATGTTTGTTGTTGCTGTGTGTTATTAAAATAGTCAATTCCTGCATGAAAATCTCGTTTATTGATAGTTTCGTTTATAAAGAATTTTAATTTTTTTATTCTTAAATGGCATGCTGCGCTTTCGCATACTTCCTGCTTGCTGCGGTCAATACAAAAGACTTCAGCGACGAACTCGTTGAGGAAGTGATTAAAAACAATCGATTTGCTTGATAATAATGCAATTGTAGCGCGCTCACGACATAATTTAAGCATAAGAGTGCGAAGAATATTATGCAGAAGAAGCACACATGCGAGATATTTCATTTTCATATTTAAAATTGAATAAAGAAGGAGCTGCAGTGGAACAAAAGACTTAAGAAACAAACTCGAAATCTGAATTTTATTCCGAGAAGCTTTGTGTGCAGTTTAAAAGTTAAAATTATTTAAATTGGTTAGAGGTAAATCGATATTCATGCGACTTATGAACCGTCTTTTTAGAAAAAAATATTTAAACGAATTTTAAATATTATTTGAAGCCTTACTGGCTATTTCAAGCTATTTCCTAAAATTCAATTTTCTAAAAAAAGAAAATTTCATAATCACTTTTTTATATATTTTTCTTAATTTTTACACTATCTTTATTCGCATTTTACTCGTAATATATAAGAAGGCGCACAGCTCTCATTGAAGTTAAAAAAAATGAACTAACAAATGTCAATCAAACACGCGATGCTATCAAATTAAGCAAATTTGTTTAATTTAATTAATCAACACTTATTTCAACAGTTGCACTCCCATTGACTTTGATAGAGAAATGCGCATGCAACTAATTTATTGACCAAACAACACACACCCTATTGCTTGTCAGCTGTCAACAGCTGAGTTGTGTGAGTCCACTGTGTTAGGTGTCTGTATAATTCGCAATAAAATTATTTGCACGGTGTGTAAATATCAAGAAAATTTTGTTAAAAGAAAAATATTTTGACTTAATTTTAAATAAAAAAAAAAAAATCAAAAATTAAAAAAAAAACAAATTCAATTCAAAATTTCTCTCAGATCTCATAGAAATTACAAATATTTTTTTATTAATATTTTCACAATTTTTATTATTTTTTTAATTTTTTTTATACAGAAAAATATTTCATTTGTTCATTTATGAGTCAAATAGGTCGTGAAAATGAAGAAAATGCAGATTGCAGATTTAATATAATAATTATAAAAAAATATATAAATGCTGCTTATGTCAATTTTTGTTAATTTAAGCACTTTTAATTAGAAAATAAAGACAATTAAAATTATATAAAAAATTGTTGAAGAGAAATCATAAATACATACATTTTCAGAGTTATTTTCATTATTTCTACTGAAAATAGTTGCTTTTATGTTATTATTTTTTAAGATTTTTTGAAAATCGGAATTTTAAAAGCAGTTGCTTTCATGTTAAATTTTTTTTCGAAAATCGAAATTTTTTTCGAAACTCAATATTTTTTATAAATTTTATTTTTTTTTTGAAGATTTGAAAATTGTTACTTTTGTGTCAAACTTTTTTTTTTAAATTTTGTGAAATTCGAATTTTTTTCGAAATTTGATTTTTTTAAACTCCAATTTTTTTAGAATTTTTTTTTCAAAATTCGAAAAAAGTATTAAACTTTTTAAAAATATTTCTCGAAATTCGATTTTTTTTTTCGAAATTCAATTTTTTTTTCGAAATTGCTGCGCAACTTAATATTTTATTTGAAAAAAAATATAAAAAAAAAATAAACACATTTTCCACCACCACAACCCCACTGTGGGTCACATTGTCCGGCGATGCGTCAAAAGCGAATTCACACCCCATGTAAATTGGCAAAGTTGATTTTGTTAATTGCTTGGTGTGCAAATTATATATTACGTTTATTTACACATGCATTTTTTAGCTTTATATTTTGTAATTTGCCCATTTTCTGGGCTTCGCACCATTGCTTTTGGACTCTAATTTGATTTGGCATTACAAAAAAAAAGCCGAAATGTTTGTTCACATGACTGCCACCGCTGTTGACTGACATTAATGTTAACTTCATTATAACAGTCATTGTGGTGTTGTTGCTGCAAATGGTTTTTGCATATTTCTTTTGTGATGCTGCGCACTATATCTGTATGTGTATGGGTGTTTTTGTGAGCAATCACGAATTCATAGGTGGGCAATGATTGCTGTCATCTACTTTATCATTTACATATATGCATTTACATGGTACATATATACATAAATGCATATTCACTTGTATTTCTATATAATGTTGTGATTGTCCAAATTTTAACGTTTTCACGCGCTGCTACAACTATTGTTGTTTCTTGCATATGTTTATTGTTGTTGTTGTTTATTTTTTGATTTTTGTTTTTGTAAACTTTAATTTTAATGCTTTGGCACATTTAACGACAGCCTCTGTGCTCAATTTGTGCAGAAAGGAATGACTGAAGCTTGAAATTTATGCAGGCCACCATACACAAGCACCCAATACACCTATACATACACACATACAAACACATATTAATATTCATTTTGCAAGCGCTTTTTTGTATGCTCATATTCATTTGTGTTTTTTATTTGTTGTTGTATTTCAGCTGAGTTTGATTTTAACATTTATTTTATCTTTATTTTTGACATATTTGTCAAATCATTTAATGCTTTTTTTCTGTTTTTTCTTTGCATTTTTTTTTATCGCTCACCAGGTATTGGGTCCCAAATTGATGGAAAACAGAAAACCTTTTGAATTGCGCAAAGTCTTAATCGTCTATAATTTTGCGCAAGTGCTATTCAGCGCTTGGCTATTCTACGAGGTAAGCACACAAACACACAAACACTCATAATATTGACGCCAATGTGCATAAAGCGCTTTTCATTTTATTTAATAATTTTCATTTTCGTATTTTTATTTTGACAGTCCTGCATTGGCGGCTGGCTAAATGGCTATAATATCAGATGTGAGCCTGTGGACTATTCGGATTCGCCGCGCGCGTTAAGGGTATGTCGCAAATGCAAAATAATAATTAAATTTTTTAGTGGATTCGGATAAGCGGGAAAATAAATAGGCTTTTATGTTTTGTAATTTGTTTAATATTTTTGATAATTTTAATTTTGCGATTGCTTAAAATTTAGTTGAGCACTTTACTTGAACAATGGTGGTAAATTGCTGAAGGAGTGGCACTTGAATGATTTCTTTTATTAATAATTGTAAAAATCATCAAAAATTTATTTTTCAATATGTGAAGAAAATTTCGAAATATTTTTGTTGTTATTGTTGTTTTTGTTTTAGAGAAGTACAGGGTTTATGGCAAAATGATTACAAATAATTGCATAAATATTAAACTTAAAAAAAATTTCGAAATTCGAAGTTCGAATTTTTTTTCGAAATTCATTTTTTTTCGAAATTTGAAATTTTGTCATTACTCGCAATTCTCTATTTTATTTAAAAGAATATTTATTAAAAAAATATTTGCTACATTTTCCACTGGGATAAAATGACTTTCCTCACAAACTTAAACTGAATTTGTTGCATAATATTACCATGATGCCCTCTTTTTGAGCAATTCTATATATTAAATTTTGGAAATTGGCAATTCCACACCTATTGAGATATCGAACTCAAATAGAGTCCATAAAATATCTACTGTCTTTCAGATGAAATCTTTATAAGTATGCCCTTATCTCCATAATATCATTTAAAATTCCACTTGATAGCAATATGCTGCTGATCTCAATAAAATTTAAAAATAAAATCCCTTACATAGAATACACAGATCGGTTATGATGAATGAATTGTCAATCAATCAATTTTTATGTAAAAAATTCGAAATATTTACCACCCTTTAGGAGTACCACTATCCTCTTGTAATGTACTACTGTATGGATAGGCCTCAGCTGAAGTGTCCAAAAGTAGAACGCAAGAGCTCTAGGGTACTCTGCGCCCTCTGTAAAGTCAATATTTCCTATAATTAGAGGACCCCAGGCCATTGTCCCATAGAGATGCAACTAAACATTTTACCGGACGATAGCTGCACAGGCTTGGAGGAGGAAAAGGTGAAAAATTCCCAAATTTCCTTTTGGAATTTCAAAGGAAAGCGCCGACTTTGCGAGATCTATACAAACATTTTTCGGTTCTCACTATTTTGTACAACCTTGCGAATTAGCGGATATAAAAATACAAAACCTCTTTGTAGTAGATTCTAGGCGCTCATAAAACCAGATTTGTGGTAAATTCTAGGCGCTAGGAGTAAAGGTTTTGGCATCACAAACGACTATTCTTTATAGACTAAATGTGTTTCCTCTGGTGGGGAGCAGGCATAGACCTAACCTAACCAAACATAACTACGCCTCACAGCTGTACTCAATGTTCAACGTTGGGTTCCAAACTGAAAACAAGTTGGATAATATTGAAGAAAAAAGAAAAAAAGAAACATTTTGTAGAGAAAACAATTTATGTTTAACCAAAATTAATTATTTAGGCTAATAGCGAAACAAAGTGAAAAATGAGAAGCTTCTTCTCATTTCTTTATATTTATATTTTATTCCTCGCTTTGAGGCTGCCCTTCTCATAACCTCAGTTTGTGCCTAGTATAATAGTCCTATTTCCAATTAAGGAATTTCTAACCTCAAAATTTGTACACGAAATAAGGTAATGTCGAGTTATGTAAAATGCCATGAAATGTAAGAAATAATTTTGACTTCTTGAAAAATAAATCACTGGTTTGGATTTCAAAAATTTATGAATATGGACTTAAAAAAAATTAATTTTTTATAAAATTCAATGAAATTTAATAAACTTTCTTCTAAAACAATACAACAATATTAATTTATTTTTAAATTTTATAACCTCAAATATATTTATAATGAAAATCATAGTGAAATAATATGAGATTATTGAAAACTCATCAGCATAACCAAACTAATTAATAATTTATGCCACAGAAGCAGCTAAATGCTAGCAAGAAGCAGCTAAAAAAACTAAAATTTTCGGCCAGCAACCAAAAACTTGCTTTTGCCAACACATTGCCATTAAGACAATTCTTACGAACTTTCTCAAATGCTTTCAGTAAAACCAAAGCCTGATGTCAGCGCGCCAGCGACAAGCTGTCTGTAACGGCGATTTGTAAAAGCAAATATTATAGATAAACAAAACGACAAGTGGACTTAGTTCAATAGTGCAGAGTAATATTTGAAAATATGTGCAGAATTATGAGGCGTGTCAGGCTTTGAATTACAAAGTTGACCAAGAAAGAATAATGGCTCTGATAGATAGCTTGCGTGTCACAAAAAGTTAAAAAAAAAAAATTAAAAAAAAAAAGATTGCGAAAGTTTTCAAAGCAGCCACTTGAGTTTAATCAATGCGCATAAATTAATTTTCAAACCGACAGTCGTATGATGCTTGCAAACATTGTAATTAATGTTAGGTAAATAGAAAGAAAAGAATTCATTATCATAAAGTATGCTGAAATTTAAGTTGGTTAGACTGAGATGAGGTTTAGTCGAATGTAATATGATCAAATGGTCAAACACATGACTTTTTAAGCAAAATTTTTTAAATGACGAGAGTTTTGTTGACTCTTCAGCCAAAGTTTGAGAGTTTTATGGGTGACAGGTGCAAATTAAACATTATTGGTAGTACAATAAAAAATAATATTTTTTTTCACTCACCGAAGTCTAAAATTATATCCACAAATCACTTACCTAAAAATTAAAATTTTATTTTAGTAAAAAAAATAAAAATAAATTTAATCAAATTTACCTTTTTATCCAACACAGGTGGCACGAGGCTGTTGGTGGTACTACATCTCGAAATTCACCGAATTCTTCGACACGCTGTTCTTTGTGATGCGCAAGCGCTATGATCAAGTGTCAACGCTGCATGTCATCCATCACGGCATTATGCCTTGCTCGGTTTGGTGGGGCGTGAAATTCACACCCGGCGGTCACTCGTCATTCTTCGGTTTTCTCAACACCTTCGTGCACATTATCATGTACACCTACTACATGTTGGCGGCGATGGGACCCAAAGTACAAAAGTATTTGTGGTGGAAGAAATATTTGACTGTCTTGCAGATGATACAATTCGTTTTGGTTATGGTGCACTCATTCCAATTGTTCTTCCGCAACGATTGCAATTACCCCATTGGTTTTGCCTACTTTATTGGCGCACATGCGGCTATGTTCTACTTCCTGTTCTCGGACTTTTACAAACAGGCATATCTTAAGCGCGAGCAGAAGGTGGGTGGACGCTGGAAAAATAAAAAAAAAATAATTATTTTAATATTAAAATTTTATTTTTTGTTTTGCAGAAGGAAAGAATTGCCGCCAATGGCAAGCTGAGCAATGGCTATGCAAATGGCGCTGTAAAGTCAAATGGTGAGCTGCCCAAGGAGATCAATGGCAATCTTAAGGTGGAGGATAATAACAAATTTGACGGTTACTATAAGTCCACGTTGGCGTCGCAATTGCCTAGTGACACAACAACAACAACGAGACAGCGGGTCTTCGCCACGGCGAATTGAGTTAATTTATAATAAATCTAACTAATAATTTAAAAGAAATCAAAACCATTTTAATGCAAACCTAAAAGTAATAGAAATGTAATTTTAAGTTATACGCGCTTAAGGCTTTTGTAGTTATTTGTATGAATGTATTTTAATAAAAAACAATATTATTAAAAAACGATAACAAAGACATGTGAAAGAAAAAGTATAAAGAAAATACTGTAAAAAACTTTCAAAATTGTGTACACACATACAAACATATAGTTACAATAGAAGTGTAGAAAACAATTATAAATTTAAGCTGTACTTGCAACAACTGCATTCAAGTATTTTAAAATTGAAGTTATTTAGATTTTAAAAAAAGTTTAAAAATATAAAAATACACATTTATGTATGTATGTAACTAGCTATAAAATGATTGTCATTGTTTATGTATTTAAGTAATTAAATACGCATTTATGCTATTTTTCAAGCCTATCTAGCTCTCCGCACTCCAATTTACTACGAAATTAGTGTTTTTATTTATTTTCGAAATTTAAAAAAAAAAAATATTTTCAAAAATTGTCGAATTATAAATTTGAATTTTGATTTCAACACACTTGAATTGTTACAAAAATATAGAATTCGAAATAATTATTTGAACACTATAATATTTTTAAACACTTTATAACTTTAAACACTCTCCTTTCTTATTATTTTCATTCCAATTTAACACAATACCTTTATTGTGTTTCTTTTGTACTTAAAGCCAAACTTTATTTTTCTTTTATTATAAGCGCACACAACTAGTTGCATTGTACTCTACTGTGATTTGTTGTTGTGTTTTTGTAAAGCTTTGCCGGTGTTTTCTATGTTGGTGTACTTGTATTTTATGCGGTTCATTGATTTAGGTTTTTGTTTTAGCGTACTTTATAATAGAATAGCTTTCAAGTTATTAGTTTCGTATAAATGTAGTTGCATAGACAAACAATATGACAAAATGCAATTAAAAGAATTGTCAACTAACATAAGCAGTTATGTAATATTGTAAAATATATGTGTGTATGTATACAAAAATTTACAAGTGAATAAAACGTATTTTATATTTTTTATGATGAGAAGAATATGTATGTGCCAAGGCATGCGTTTTATTTAATTGAAAGGGATTTCTTTGGAGTAAGTAATAATTTGCACAGTTTATTGAATTTTCATAAATATAGTGTGTGTTCAAAAAATAACGGGAATTTTAAAATTTCCAATTGTCAAAAAGAATATTATTGTAAACGAATGAATAAATGTTTTTTTAAACTTAAATTCCCGTGATTTTTTTCAACACATCTCGTACAATTTAGATTATAACACGGTGTGACCACTTTAGAGTAAATTTGGATTTTTTTTAGAACTCAATACCTGTACCAATACATATACCCATAATTTGTCAATAATCAGCACTATTGCCAATAATATAATATGAGCTAACTCTTATAGTTCGCCACCATATTAGATTTATATCAATTATTGATATTTGTTCGGCTATTCGTGATTATAACACTAATAAGATACCCATCAAAACATGATATATGAAATGCCATCGATTCGGTAGTGAAGGATCTCATGTGCTATACACTTGTCTCATTTAAGGGGTTAGTGCAAGTCAGAACATTCAAAAAATTAAAATTTCTTCTGCATTTTCACACTTAATAATATCTTAAAAATATTCTCTGAAAATTTTAAGTTCATCCGTTAATTACTTTTCCGAGTTATTCGACAAATAACAAAGAGTGCTCGGGCATTCCAAAACGCTAGTGTGAAACTTTAAATGCGTTTATCTCAAAACTATGTTTTTTGAAACCACGCAGTAGATTTTAATGAAATGTATACAGCTTTTAGAATGCATAATAATCCAGGTTTTGATCAAAGTTGTTTTGTTTTTCAGAAATTTCGATTTATAAGACCAATTAACTGTTGTTTTTTTTTCGAAATTATTGAAAATTTTAATTTTTTCGTGTCTCTGTCTACCCCTAACCCCTTAAGGATAGCTTAATAATGATGTTATGATCTTGCTTTCACTTACAAACTTAATCAACTTGATGAATAAATCGTTTAAAGGGTTAGGCGGGTTTCAAAATTTGAAAATTGGAAAAAAATATTATCTTATTAAATAGTGAAATATGTTAAAAATAATGTAAAACTTTAAACGCATTTATCTTAAAACTCAATTTTTCAAGTTGGTAAGTTAGTCAAAAAGTTATAAAGCCATTTTGTTCAACTTTGCACTTATCTTTAGAATAACATTATCTAGTTAATGAATTTTTTTATATAGTTATTATAACTATTTTTTCGACCTTATATATGCCGAAAATTTTACCAAAAAAGTTAGTTTCTTGACTTAAATTATGTCAAAAATTCAAAATCCAATATTTTTTTTCCTTCCTTCATTAACTACATTTATCCATATACTATACTATTATCCATATACTATCGAGATGTGCCAACGGCTGAGTTTTTGGATTATTAAAAAAAAAAATCACAGTATACTCTTTAAACATGCATCTTTGAAACGCTGAAGCGCGCTTTCAATTCAGTCATACTTGTGAATCTATTCAATTTTATCAATTTTGAGAGCCATTGTATTTATAAAATATTTGTTATTTTGAGTTTTGACACATTTAAATTTGAAAAAGTTGAAAAAGGCTTCAATAAATTGAGCCCACAATTGAGCTAAAGCCCACATTATGGACAAATATAATACATTTCAAATAAAAAGAACTGCTTTCCTCAAGAGAGAACTCCAATGCACAACATAGGCTCCCAAACTGTTGCGGTAGTGCATATTTGACGGATGTGCACAATCACCAGAAAATCTGTAGCAAATATTTGTAAGCAATAATATGTGTATTGCATTCTCAAAACGAAAGTGGCTGAAAAATCAAGCTATTTGCTGTAACAACAAAAACAGATAGCTAGCAATGCTGTCAACTTAAGCTCTTACATTGCGCTTATACATATATACATTTACTACTTTACATCAAACATACTTTCACGATTTACCTTGTCTATGTTACACGGAAGCACTGTGCCGAAAGCGACACTAACACTAATATCCGAATTACAGTAACACTCATTTGTATAAACTCAATTGCGAATACGCACATTCACTTATGCACCTATACATATATGTACATATATGTAACTATATGCGAATTTTTCATTGGAGCCCCGGGGCTCACATTCATTACATATGATATTTTTCCGTTTAAAACACTGAACGGGCGCTTATATAACTAATTTTCAACTAAAGGCACTCCGTACTATACGATTTCACATAAAACACGTTTATTTTCTCGATTTATAATGAATTATTAACATTTTTCACTATTTTCGCACAGACTAATCGGAAATTGGTACGCGACGCTTGAAATGGCGGCGGAAACTGAGCAGTGCCGCTAGGAAGCATGGAGTTGCCAGTGCGTAACAAATTATTTTATAAGTGACATCCACTATTTATTAATATTAAAAGTTTTTTTTATATTGAGTTAATTTTCGGGTATGCAGTTTTGTTGTTGTGGTATATTTATATTTTATAGAACAATTAAGGTTCTATTTTCATTTATATTTTCCAAAAATACAACTTTACTTCTCCTGCTTCATTAGCTTCACAACAAATAAATAATAACATTTTGAAGCTCATGGATTAATCATTTCAATGTGTTTATCTGTAAATATATTTATTCAGTTAATTTATTATTTAAATAAAAAATATGTCTTAAATTCTGTATGAACATTCTTCAATCATGCACTTTTATAATTCTTTGCATTAAAAAATTGTTAAATCGAGATGAACGGCATAACACATAAGAAAATCGGTACAGTACGAACGCAAATTAAATAATACGCCGAATAGTAATTCATACTATGTATTTATTTATCCAAGACACAATCCGTATCTTGATGCAAGCATACAGAGTTGCATTCACTTTTAAATTTAAAAGGAGAAATAATTGGATATATGCAGAGAACGTTAAATATAGAGAAGGTCCAATTGCGGACCAGCGTGTGAATTGTCAAAATCTAACAAAACACGATGAGCGTGTTTCACCTCAGCCAGCTCGGAAGGAGAAATTTTAACAGCGTCACGTTAACATTGCTGAGCATTAAATGAAAAATATGCTCAGAGATTTACATTTCTATTATATCGGAATGTTAGCCCGTTTGCTAATATATTGATACATTTATATGCAATCATATGTGCTAATATGATATTTATTTATGACTGCATGCAAAATTTATTCAATTCAAATAAATTATGCGATTTCAGAGGCATATTTGTCATCAAAATGGTTTAATGTAATGGTTAAATATGTAATGTTTTAAAATAATATACCTACTTTCATAAAAAATGTTTTTATTTTTATATTAAATGTATTTCTTACAATACTAAAATTAACTACATATTTCATTATGTGAGTCTTGTATATATCTACATGTAAACAAAAGCGCTTACGTACATATGTAGATGCATATGTATAGACATCTTCCAAAATTCGAATTGTCTCGTTATCACTTATCAGTGAAGGACATATGCACGTATTGCTACAAATGCATATACATAAATATGTTTGTATGTCATCGACGAAGAAGTAATGCATACACAAACTTACATTCGCATATGCGTACGCGTAAGTTTGTCACCATCACAAAAAAACAAAAGCATTTTCTACAAAAACAACAAGCGCCTCAAACGCATAAGCAGCATCACAAGTCAATATGGCAGCCAATCAACGAAGCCAAATTTTGTAGTACATACAACAAAACCATTTTCATTCATGAACGCAAGCGCACATTCACTTGGCAAAGTTGCTTCATTCATAAAAGTAACGCCATACACACCTCCCTGCGCATGCCATGTCTACAAACGACTTTTCGCGACGATGACAAAAATCATAAATTGAAGATTTTTCTAATGTTCCCTCCAGAAGGAAAATTTACAACATCGCAAAAACCTAGGTACAAAAAGGGCAACATAGCCTTTTAAAATATTTTTCAGCAAAAATTCTGATTTGAGGCTCGCAAAAATTTATGTCGATATGTTTGCATGCTCATACATATTCATACATATTTACGACAAGCCGATTTTCTACCAACAACGCAAAGTTGCGTCGTTTTGACGTCGCGCAGGCGGCCATCAAACCTTCGACACATCGAGCTTTACAGAGGCGTTTCAAGTGATCCCTCCCTAATTATAAATGCGCTAATTATGTATTGTATAGTATTGACCTACAATTAGCAAATACAAGTAATTAAATGTATTTAAATATTCTACCAATGTATTATGCCATATTTCAATGTACTACGACTGATTTCTGTAAGAATCAAGACATAAAAATTCAAACGATAACATGAGTTGGGGACCTGGACCTCTTCCCTTCGAACGTGCGACACTGCTTTGACTTGAGAACAAAAAATCACAATTTGCGGCCATTCGTTGTCTGTGGCAACGAAGATTTTACAACGAACCATGAGGCTCATATTTACGCACATATGCATGTAAACAAATTTACAAACATTATGCGTATGGTTCTTTCGATTTTGTTTACATGCACACATAATTACAAATTATGCGCCAACTTTTATTCTTTTGGTATATTATCGAAACTTTTAATAACCAAAGAAAATAAATATTCATATGTATGCAGTATATAATTATATTATATTTTAACATATGTATATAAAATAATTATTTCATTATATACTTCAAAGCATTTTCTGGAATAAATCATAAAGTTTTGCATATATACGTATGTATTTTGATATTAAATGTAAATGAAATTATATAGCGAGTCGTTTGCGCACTGTATATAAGCGAATCTGTAAGCGTACAGTTATTAACATTCAAATTAACACAATTTTTCTCATTTAACACTGAAACCGCTCAATTCTGCTATTTTCGAGTGCGCTGATGTTAAACCTGTGGTGAAACACGCTAATAATTTTCTGTGGTGAAACACGCTCATCTTGGCGAGTACCCCTGCGAAAAGAGGACCATTTTGACAATCGGCACACCATGAACCTTCTCTATATTATACGTTCTCTGATATATGTCGTAAAGTATTACCACACTGTTCTAAAATTGCTTTAGCTTTACATATTGCAATGAAGAACTAAAAGCTTTTCTATGACGAATAGGTAATTCATTAATTTCTTTTTAATCATCTAGAAATATGAAAGCAACATATTTTATGTATATTTTTTATAATTAATAAAATATTTGCTTTGTGCTATTCTATGTGCTCCTTATGGCAACTTCAGCCGCTTTTCGTGACAGCTGTCAAGAACACAGTGTGCGTGCGCGTGTGCGCAGAGAACGTATAATATAGAGAAGGTTCATGGTGTGCCGATTGTCAAAATGGTCCTCTTTTCGCAGGGGTACTCGCCAAGATGAGCGTGTTTCACCACAGAAAATTATTAGCGTGTTTCACCACAGGTTTAACATCAGCGCACTCGAAAATAGCAGAATTGAGCGGTTTCAGTGTTAAATGAGAAAAATTGTGTTAATTTGAATGTTAATAACTGTACGCTTACAGATTCGCTTATATACAGTGCGCAAACGACTCGCTATATAATTTCATTTACATTTAATATCAAAATACATACGTATATATGCAAAACTTTATGATTTATTCCAGAAAATGCTTTGAAGTATATAATGAAATAATTATTTTATATACATATGTTAAAATATAATATAATTATATACTGCATACATATGAATATTTATTTTCTTTGGTTATTAAAAGTTTCGATAATATACCAAAAGAATAAAAGTTGGCGCATAATTTGTAATTATGTGTGCATGTAAACAAAATCGAAAGAACCATACGCATAATGTTTGTAAATTTGTTTACATGCATATGTGCGTAAATATGAGCCTCATGGTTCGTTGTAAAATCTTCGTTGCCACAGACAACGAATGGCCGCAAATTGTGATTTTTTGTTCTCAAGTCAAAGCAGTGTCGCACGTTCGAAGGGAAGAGGTCCAGGTCCCCAACTCATGTTATCGTTTGAATTTTTATGTCTTGATTCTTACAGAAATCAGTCGTAGTACATTGAAATATGGCATAATACATTGGTAGAATATTTAAATACATTTAATTACTTGTATTTGCTAATTGTAGGTCAATACTATACAATACATAATTAGCGCATTTATAATTAGGGAGGGATCACTTGAAACGCCTCTGTAAAGCTCGATGTGTCGAAGGTTTGATGGCCGCCTGCGCGACGTCAAAACGACGCAACTTTGCGTTGTTGGTAGAAAATCGGCTTGTCGTAAATATGTATGAATATGTATGAGCATGCAAACATATCGACATAAATTTTTGCGAGCCTCAAATCAGAATTTTTGCTGAAAAATATTTTAAAAGGCTATGTTGCCCTTTTTGTACCTAGGTTTTTGCGATGTTGTAAATTTTCCTTCTGGAGGGAACATTAGAAAAATCTTCAATTTATGATTTTTGTCATCGTCGCGAAAAGTCGTTTGTAGACATGGCATGCGCAGGGAGGTGTGTATGGCGTTACTTTTATGAATGAAGCAACTTTGCCAAGTGAATGTGCGCTTGCGTTCATGAATGAAAATGGTTTTGTTGTATGTACTACAAAATTTGGCTTCGTTGATTGGCTGCCATATTGACTTGTGATGCTGCTTATGCGTTTGAGGCGCTTGTTGTTTTTGTAGAAAATGCTTTTGTTTTTTTGTGATGGTGACAAACTTACGCGTACGCATATGCGAATGTAAGTTTGTGTATGCATTACTTCTTCGTCGATGACATACAAACATATTTATGTATATGCATTTGTAGCAATACGTGCATATGTCCTTCACTGATAAGTGATAACGAGACAATTCGAATTTTGGAAGATGTCTATACATATGCATCTACATATGTACGTAAGCGCTTTTGTTTACATGTAGATATATACAAGACTCACATAATGAAATATGTAGTTAATTTTAGTATTGTAAGAAATACATTTAATATAAAAATAAAAACATTTTTTATGAAAGTAGGTATATTATTTTAAAACATTACATATTTAACCATTACATTAAACCATTTTGATGACAAATATGCCTCTGAAATCGCATAATTTATTTGAATTGAATAAATTTTGCATGCAGTCATAAATAAATATCATATTAGCACATATGATTGCATATAAATGTATCAATATATTAGCAAACGGGCTAACATTCCGATATAATAGAAATGTAAATCTCTGAGCATATTTTTCATTTAATGCTCAGCAATGTTAACGTGACGCTGTTAAAATTTCTCCTTCCGAGCTGGCTGAGGTGAAACACGCTCATCGTGTTTTGTTAGATTTTGACAATTCACACGCTGGTCCGCAATTGGACCTTCTCTATATTTAACGTTCTCTGGTGTGCGTGTAAAGCGAGCGGAGTATTTGGTCGCGCTGCCTGTATTTAACATCAATTTAAAATAAGCTAGTTGCGGCCAATTTGGTTCGAGTTCAATTTTAGCCACTGTGAAGATCGGTCCAACACGGAAAGGCACTTGGTGCGCGCGTTATTTCTTCCAATTTCTGCGGTTTTAATTTCGGTCATTGACAGTTTTCATTCACTTCTCGTGTGCGTTTCTATCTAGTGTACCCAAAAAGGTAAAGAATAACGACCGTTGTCAGTTAACTAGTAGCGCCCCGCCCGCAACAACAAACGGCTACAGTTTTTTTGCGTGTGTGCATCCTAATAAAGCAATATCGGAGCGATTATCAGCGTTTTATTCGTTGTGTGTTGATTACTTGAAAGTGTAAGTTGCAATATTTTTCATTAAAATATATCCTTCCAAGTGATTAGTCATCGAATTCGGTAAAGGAATGTGGAAATGGCAGCAATTTTTTTTCTATAACCACTTGCTGCCGCACCCTTGTGCCCTTGCGGCAAGTTAGATTACGCTGTGAAAAATGTGAAATTGGAATTCCACCCATTTTTTGTTATCCATTTTTAGTGTTTGTGCAAGAAATTCAATGAAGAACATAGAGGTGAAAGAAAGAGAGGCGAGTCATAAAATAAAATAATAAAAAAAAAATTAAATAAAAAGGGGAGAGAGCTAGAATTTGAGAGAGGAAAAGTAATTGAAAAGGAAACGAAAGCGTCACATGCGAAAGTGGCGCAACGCAGAGAACGTTAAATATAGAGAAGGTCCAATTGCGGACCAGCGTGTGAATTGTCAAAATCTAACAAAACACGATGAGCGTGTTTCACCTCAGCCAGCTCGGAAGGAGAAATTTTAACAGCGTCACGTTAACATTGCTGAGCATTAAATGAAAAATATGCTCAGAGATTTACATTTCTATTATATCGGAATGTTAGCCCGTTTGCTAATATATTGATACATTTATATGCAATCATATGTGCTAATATGATATTTATTTATGACTGCATGCAAAATTTATTCAATTCAAATAAATTATGCGATTTCAGAGGCATATTTGTCATCAAAATGGTTTAATGTAATGGTTAAATATGTAATGTTTTAAAATAATATACCTACTTTCATAAAAAATGTTTTTATTTTTATATTAAATGTATTTCTTACAATACTAAAATTAACTACATATTTCATTATGTGAGTCTTGTATATATCTACATGTAAACAAAAGCGCTTACGTACATATGTAGATGCATATGTATAGACATCTTCCAAAATTCGAATTGTCTCGTTATCACTTATCAGTGAAGGACATATGCACGTATTGCTACAAATGCATATACATAAATATGTTTGTATGTCATCGACGAAGAAGTAATGCATACACAAACTTACATTCGCATATGCGTACGCGTAAGTTTGTCACCATCACAAAAAAACAAAAGCATTTTCTACAAAAACAACAAGCGCCTCAAACGCATAAGCAGCATCACAAGTCAATATGGCAGCCAATCAACGAAGCCAAATTTTGTAGTACATACAACAAAACCATTTTCATTCATGAACGCAAGCGCACATTCACTTGGCAAAGTTGCTTCATTCATAAAAGTAACGCCATACACACCTCCCTGCGCATGCCATGTCTACAAACGACTTTTCGCGACGATGACAAAAATCATAAATTGAAGATTTTTCTAATGTTCCCTCCAGAAGGAAAATTTACAACATCGCAAAAACCTAGGTACAAAAAGGGCAACATAGCCTTTTAAAATATTTTTCAGCAAAAATTCTGATTTGAGGCTCGCAAAAATTTATGTCGATATGTTTGCATGCTCATACATATTCATACATATTTACGACAAGCCGATTTTCTACCAACAACGCAAAGTTGCGTCGTTTTGACGTCGCGCAGGCGGCCATCAAACCTTCGACACATCGAGCTTTACAGAGGCGTTTCAAGTGATCCCTCCCTAATTATAAATGCGCTAATTATGTATTGTATAGTATTGACCTACAATTAGCAAATACAAGTAATTAAATGTATTTAAATATTCTACCAATGTATTATGCCATATTTCAATGTACTACGACTGATTTCTGTAAGAATCAAGACATAAAAATTCAAACGATAACATGAGTTGGGGACCTGGACCTCTTCCCTTCGAACGTGCGACACTGCTTTGACTTGAGAACAAAAAATCACAATTTGCGGCCATTCGTTGTCTGTGGCAACGAAGATTTTACAACGAACCATGAGGCTCATATTTACGCACATATGCATGTAAACAAATTTACAAACATTATGCGTATGGTTCTTTCGATTTTGTTTACATGCACACATAATTACAAATTATGCGCCAACTTTTATTCTTTTGGTATATTATCGAAACTTTTAATAACCAAAGAAAATAAATATTCATATGTATGCAGTATATAATTATATTATATTTTAACATATGTATATAAAATAATTATTTCATTATATACTTCAAAGCATTTTCTGGAATAAATCATAAAGTTTTGCATATATACGTATGTATTTTGATATTAAATGTAAATGAAATTATATAGCGAGTCGTTTGCGCACTGTATATAAGCGAATCTGTAAGCGTACAGTTATTAACATTCAAATTAACACAATTTTTCTCATTTAACACTGAAACCGCTCAATTCTGCTATTTTCGAGTGCGCTGATGTTAAACCTGTGGTGAAACACGCTAATAATTTTCTGTGGTGAAACACGCTCATCTTGGCGAGTACCCCTGCGAAAAGAGGACCATTTTGACAATCGGCACACCATGAACCTTCTCTATATTATACGTTCTCTGTTTTGTGTATGTCCTTTTGACAGAAGTAGGTCATGTATTTTTTATAAGTGCATATGCACAAATTAGAATAATTTTAGACAACTTTTAATAAATATACATAAATATGTTAACTTATTGCTTATATATTTAATTATAAGATGTACATTTGTTATCGACTTGTGTGACGAAATGTTATATTCCATAATGCTAACTCACCTTACTCAAAACTCAATATGAAAATTGAAGATAACTTATGTTCAACAATTTTTAGAAATAATGCAGTTAAAGTTTTATACAAAGTAATAGTTGTTTGTGCTTATTTTCTTATAAAATTTGATTAGTTAAGCGAGCGGCTTATCAAGCGCAATCGAGTGGTTGGTTGTAAAACAAATGAAGAAATTAATTAATAGACATAATTGTCACCAAAAGGGAAACATATGTGTTTAATTCAACCTGAAATACCTAACATTTTTTGTTTAATGCCATAAATACACAAGATTAATTGTGATTTAATAAGCAGCTCTAATGGTCAATTGATGAACTGAGAATTCATGGATCTGGTGTTATTATAAATAAAGTGCTTAAGACGTTCCTCAAGTGGACATTGGCACCAAGTGCATAATAATTGTACTCAAGACTTTTTTCAAATTGTTTACTTCAAAAAATATATTTGCATATAAATTAGTTAATGAATTAAAAAAGTATACTTATCTAATTACTTTGAGCAATTATTAACATACTTGAAAATATTGCTGTGATAACCCGCATATTCTTAAAAAAATAAGGAACAAAACAAACAATTTTAATTGACACTAAAATGAACAATATGATTACGCAGATCAACACACCTAAAAGTTGTGTAATGATAACTTTTGTACCTCCTCATACTAATGTATTATAGTATGCCCACTTCAGAATGCCATATTATTTATCGTGCTATAATATAATGATGATCAGACACTCAATTCTATTTCACTGCACAAATAAAACGTCAATGTTCAATAAGCAAGCTAAAGTGTTTTGAACGTATAGCAAGATTATGTACGGTATTTTTGTTTTAAACAAATAAATAGTTGTTAAATACTATTTATGAACATGACGAAGGAGTGGCAACAAGTTGCAGTTTATTTAAGAAGTAAACGTAAAATTGTTAATTTCCCGCTTGGAAAGAGCACTAGACTTAACAAGCGATTTTGAGTGCCGCGCTAAATAAATTTTATACTCAAATGTAAACTAGCTTATTATACTCTCGCAACCTGTTGCACAGAGTATCATAGTTTTGTTCACATAACGGTTGTTTGTGTCACCAAGAAATATAAGAGTTAGATATGGGGTTATATATACATAAATGATCAGGATGACGAGTAGATTTGAAATCCGGATGTCTGTCCGTCCGTCTGTCCGTCTGTCCGTGCAAGCGATAACTTGAGTAAAAATTAAGATATCTTAATGAAACTTGGAACACATGTTCTTGGCACCCTGAGGAGGTTGCTTTCGAAAATGGGCAAAATCGGTCCACTGCCACGCCCACAAAATGGAGGAAACCGAAAACCTATACAGTGTCATAACTAAGCCATAAATAAAGTTATGAAAATGAAATTTGGAACATAGGATCCCATTAGGGAGGGACACATTTGGATGTAATTTTTTTGGAAAAGTGGGCGTGACCCCGCCCCCAAATAGGTTTTTTGTATATAACTCGCAAACCAATAAAGCTATATAAGCCAAACTTTCTGCAGTCGTTTCTTTTAGCCATTTCCTTATACAGTCCAAAAATGAAAGAAATCGGATAATAACCACGCCCACCTCCCATACAAAGGTTAGGTTGAAAATTACTAAAAGTGGGTTAACTCCCTAACGAAAAACGTCAGAAACACCAAATTTTACATAAGAAAAGGCAGAAGAAAGCTGCACTGAGATTTTTTTACAAAATGGAAAATGGGCGTGGCGTCGCCCACTTATGGGTCAAAAACCATATCTCAAGAACTATTCGACCGATTTCAATGAAATTCGGTACATAACACTTTCTTGACACCCTGATGACACGGGTGGAATATGGGCGAAATCGGTTCACAACTACGTCTACTTCCCATATAACCCAATTTTGAATTCCATCTGATTCGTTCACTTTATAATGTATTCATAAGGAACCAATGAAGCTAGCGGAATAAAACTTTACACAAATACTGTATTTGAGCTGTGACATCACTTGTGGAAAAATTGTCAAAATCGAACCATGACTTTTCAAGGCCCCTGATATCAAACTCAGTGCCTAAGGTTAATTTTTCACCGAAAATATGGGTAAATCCCTCAGATATTTTAATGTAATTCATTCCATCTGAATTTTTTTCTTATAACAGTTTCTCTCTGTACCTGAAATGGTAAAAATTGGGTCATAACTTCCCCCAGATCCCATATACCTAATTATAAGTAATATTAAATTAAGTGAGCGTATAGTTTTCGATACGTTGTATCTTGGTGGTGAAAACGAGTGAAATCGGTTTAGGAATTACCTCAGTCCCCATATACTATTTATGATGATTTTCGTTATTCTATTGAACTTTATGCCGAATATATGGGTCGAATTGTGTTGTCTTTATAAAATTACATCAATAAATTGCGAGAGTATAAAATGTTCGGTTACACCCGAACTTAGCCCTTCCTTACTTGTTTTATTATATTTGTTTAACAATAATATAAATAGTAATATTGAAACAGGTGTAACATAAAGCAAGAGTATAAGATTTTAAATGTAATGCTACCTTTGTTGCATTTTAACAACGCTTCAGTTAATTGAAGGACTTCCTGCTCACAGCTGGACACACCTTAGGGGTTTTAAGTTTCTCATGTACGTAAAAGTATATCCTTGGCTACCTGAAATAAGTTGATGTCACGCAGTGAATGCGAGCAATTAAAAGCTCCATTAAAGTGTTTATATAAACTCATATAATAGCGCTAATACATGCGTGAAATGCATGTTTAGAAATTTGCATAAAATCTTTTTCACCCACAATGAGTGAGAGTTTGTTAAACTATCTTTAAGCTACGCCGGTTTATTTAATATTAAATCATTTGTAGCGTGTTTTGTTTACATACATATAAATATATTTATATGGCAAAAGCAAAAACATATAAAGACACACGCATAGATAAGCTTTTATTGACGCAGATAAGATACTGGCGGCACCAAACACACTCCAGCGGTTTTCGCAATTGACTAATTAAATTTGTGTGCGTGTGGAGAAGGCACGTCTCTTTGCTGGCACAAATTAGACGCGTTAATTCTATATAATATATATATTGTATATACTGTATACCTCATATATGCTGGTCAGCATGAAAAGTAACACGTCAGTGCCCCGTTTTTATTTTGGCTTCTAAGCTACTAAGCGACTTGAAGCAGCGCAAATAAAAGCAAAAATAAACAAAAATACTCAAAAAGACCACAGTGTATACATATATTCTTTATTTATTTTTTATTATTATTAATATATGCTTGTGTCTATAGTATTGCATGCCAAAAAATATGAACACATGGCCAACGCCTCGAAATTCCCACGCGATCGCACAAAGTCCATCATCAGCGTACACATTAACCGCCCCAGTGCGCATGTTCACCCAATAATTTATGTAGTAGAATAATATCTTGCGCAAATTGCGAGCAGAAGATATTTGAAATATTTTGGGTTTTTACTTATTAACCAACGGTGTACGTGTGTAGAATCTCCAAATTTCTTCTAATCAGTGTATCGTATGTAAATTAATGGAGCCTATCAAGTAGCGCGGTGACTTTTTTGAGTACACTGTGACACCAACTAGCTTAATGCTTACGTTTGATTTCTGTTTGTTTTTTTTTCGTTTTGTTATTCAATCATAAACTGGATTCTTTGCGTTGGCTTCAGTTTCTCCAATACATTGATGTGCTTTGCCTCCCTACTTTCAGGAAATAGTAATTTTGTCGCTTATTTTCTTTTTTTTACTGGTATGCTATTGTTATTGGTGAAGAAATCTTTGTGTTTATTGATTGAGTTTTTTTTTTGAAGATTGCAGTGCGCTTGACTTTTGAAAACTTGACCAACTGCTCTACAGCAGTCGCAAGGGTCATTGCACTGCGCTTAAGTTTATTATTGGTTAACGCTCTTGAATTGCTGCATTATTGTTGTTGTTGTTGATTAATCAAAGCGATATTGCTGTATACAAAAAGTATATGCTTGCTTAGCGCTAGATTAGCTCTTATTAAGTGTTTTAATCATGTTTCCTAATATTATTTGTTCTTGTTTCTATTTGATTTTTATTGTTTTATCATTTTATGTACAACAACGCGCCAATTTTATTCGAGCTCATGTTTTATTATCCCACTTTAATCTCTCGGCAATTAATTTTCTGCAAGTACCAAGTGTATAATTAATTTGCTGCTGATTTGCTAATTGTAATCATGTTTGCCAGCATTTTTATTAAGCGCAATAGTCGCTCAGCCACTCGTAATCGCCCCATAATTCAACATAAGAACTCTTGTTGTAGCGTGATTTTTATGGACTCACTTTTTACCATGCAATTTAAGCATTTTTTTTTGCGCAAATAAAGAAATAAAAAACAATAAAAAACAAAAAAAAAATTAAATTAAATTAAATAAAAAAATAAAAAACAAAAAATTAAATTCAAAAATTAAATTAAAAAATCAGAAAAAAAAAATTTTAATATCAAAAAAAAAATAAAAAAGTTAATATAAAAAAAAAAAATTACATCAAAAAAATCTTTCATCCAAACATTTTATTGTATTGTCACTGTTTTAAAAACTGTTGATAAACAACAATGATTTTCGTTTTAATTATGGCAATTTTACTACACAATTACAAATTGTTATTTTTATTTGAATCACGTACGTGTAATCAAATGCCGCTGCTTGCTGGGAGAGTCAATATCATGCGAAGAAATTCTTTCATCAAGATTTTGCTCATTTGCTTGTAGTATCGCCATTGCAATCGAAATTTTACGGTTTTTAGTCTTAACAGTCGTTTAAATAAACATTTTTTTACATATTTTTCGAAAGTATGTATGTATTTTATGCGTTGGTATGCAAAGGTTGTTGTTGTTTTTTTGGTCATACAAATTGTTTTGCTGTTTTGCATACGAATGCAATATATTAAAATAAGTAAAAGTGTATTTATTTGCCGAAATAAAAGACAACTAATTAAATTGAATTCATTAAATTTAATGCGAATGACATAAAGTGTCACTGGACGGGTGATTAAAACCAATGAAAATCAAATAGGCGCATAAATATACTTGCATAAAATCATGGAAGGAAGAATACTGTGACCTACTTGAACTCTCTTAGTCTTGTATATTCAAAAATGTTCAAGATTTTAACAGCCAAAAGTTCAGGATTCTTTTTAGAAACTCCAAAACTCTATTGACATGTTCGACCAAGTCCAATTGTCAAAAAAGCTGCTAAGGTTAGAATTCTTGGCCAAAAATTGTACAGTAACGATGTTCCAGCCTCCATATTCGCCGTGTGACTTTTTCCTATTTCCAAAAATAAAGGGAACCGTCGTTTTACCCGAATACGAGAAATCGCTGAGCCAAAGGTTATACCAAAAATCGAGTTTAGGAAGTGTTTTGAGTGTTTTGTTAATATCGAATGGGGATTATTTTGAATGACACAATCTTAATGTAGACGAATGAAGCAATAATTTTTTTTTTCAAAAAACTAAAATTCCCGTTATTTTTTGAACACACCACGTATAACTGTAAAATATATTTACAGTTCGTTTCGAGTTTCTTATTCGAGAAAAAATTCTGTTCGGCTTGCACAGCTGCAAAGTTGTCTTACTAAGACGCTGCTTATCTTCCGTATATTTATAAGAATCTTTGACAGATATTCCAACAAGTCAAAGAATGACAGAATTGTCAGTTTTTATGACAGTTTCATTTTACTCGCAATCGCTGTAATCACACTTTCACAGCATTGTGATAATTCTTCATGAAATCCAATACCGCAGACAGCTACAAGCAATTACAGTTGTCATGCAGTACTGTTGCATTTCAGAGCTGCATTATGTTAATTTTCTAGACAAGTATGTTAATGTATTTTATTAACATAATTTACAGCTATTTCATTCACTTCGGACATGAGTATAAATTATGCAAAGATTCCTGCATAGATCTCATTTGACTGGTCAACTTTTTATGAAAATTTTATTATAATTTCCAGACAAGACTTCTTTGTAACACGAGCATAGCTAAAAGAAAAACTGGTTTCACTTTTTTTTATTTTAATATCAATTGATTTTCATTTAATACCGATTTTATGCGCTTTCCATGGAAAGCACACATTTGTAGTACGCATCAGCTTTTATTGCTACAAGCTTAGCTTTGCTGTCAGTTTAAATTCTAAAAAAATGCTTGAGCTGACAAACTGTTTACCTTCACGCTGCGTGACTATTTATCCAAGAAATTAACTATTTCACGTATGTTTGTGAGCCGTATTTGTATTTATCTCTTTTTTTCGTCGTACAAACTGCTGATCGGGTTCAAGGTCCAACCACATACTACTATTAGCACCAACCGAATTATTAACCGCACAATTCATAGTTATCTTCATTTCGAATATGAGCTATCGCTTGACGCTGACAATGACTAATCATAAAAGTAAACCGTTAAAAGTGGCAGTGACTGAAAAAAAACAGGATTGCTCACAATCACTCGTCGTCAGCAACAATCCACCAACAAGGCAACAACAAGCAACAGCGACAACATTCTCTCAAGCGATGCTGCTTGGTAATTCCCACCTGTCGCCTGGACTTTCCAGCCGAACTACAGTTAATATACTTACAAACATACACCCAGGCACCTACTTGATGAGCTTCAATTAAAGTGAAGATGAAAAATAAGAAAGAAAATTTTGGAAGAAAACTGTTATCTTCAAGCAACAAGTGGCACCTACAAAAAGCCCGAATATTTTCTTATGGTGTGTGTTTTTTGTTGTTGTAGCGTTGCTCACTTTCTTCGGCGTCAACAGCAGCAGCAGCTTAACAATATCAGTCGACAACAACAACAACAATGAGAATTAAAAAAAGAGAAATCTGTACAAAAATCGCGTGTAGCGCATACGCCGCGTGTGCAACAACAACAACAGCAAAGTGTTTGGCCCTTTATGTGTTGGCTTGGTGTGACTGTGGCGCGTCGAAGAACTGCCTAATTAATTCCGCATAGTCTTTTGCGCTCACGGCAGGCAGTTCACTCACTCACCGACTGACTGATTGACGAACGGAGTCACTTACTCACTTACTCGACTGTTGGACTGTCGGACTGACTGCTTGACTATCACACTCTCTGTCACTTGTACGATTGAACTTTATTGACCAACATGTTGCCATATTCTGCACCCTTTTCCGTGTGTCTCCCCACCACACCACACACCGGAAGGCAACTCATCGTCCGTCACTCTCACTATACGATATACACTCTCGCTGCGATCGTTTGGCAGGTGAATATGCGTGTTTTGGATCGTCGGTAATTGGCCAGTAATGATGGTGCGTGTGTGCTGACCAAATAGCAGGCATTTCCACTTTGTAAGTGAGACTGTGTGTGTCTGTGTGTGTTTGCATGCGTGTGCTTGTGTCAACAAACAATTCACGTCTTCTTCGTCGCCACATTTGTTTGTGCATTTATTTATAACGCAAACTAAACTTAAAATTATTTACTCCAATAAACTAACAAAAAATATATATACACTACAACAAAAATATGTATGTGACTGTGTGTGTGTTGAAAAAACCTGCTAAAATTCGCCTCTGCATAACCAAAAAAATAAATAATAATTCCATAATTGAAATTAAATCGAAATGAATTTGATTTCGTTCACTCATTGTTGCCAACGCGCCGCTTAAACGGCAACAACATTCATTCATCGCTGCCAATACCAACACATACATATAAGCATATAAATATGTATATATATATCACACTCCGCACCCACCCTCTCCAACACAAACGCTAACAATTTCACGATCATCCGATATTTCATACATATTATTTCCATATATATCAATATATAAGTGTATGTACATATATAACGCAACAAATATTTACAGTTAAGCAGTTATACATTGGTCGTTGCTTTTATTTTTCACACTGTGCGCTCACATTAAAACGGCATAATATCGAACATGCCACCAAAACCAGCTGAAAGCCCAAAAGCCAAGCGTTGAGCGTCCAATCAACCAACTGACCGAGCGTCCAACTCACCGCCCAGCCCATTGTCGCTATTTAACCAAAAAATCAATGGAATGGAATTTCGATAATTTCTTTTTGTTTTGTTGGTTTTTACTACACACGCCAACATTTTTTTGGGCGTCCACTCTTTGAAATCGAAATTTTGTTGTTGTTGTTGTTTAAATTTTTCTTTTTTGTTGGCGTTTACTTCCTCTATTGCACTTGTTTTTGACCGCTTTTTAATTGTCGCGTGTAGCTTTTGATTCATTTTTGTAATATTTATAATTTTATAGTCACAACTTTTGGATTTTTTATTATATTTTTTAGTTATATTTTTAATTTTTTTTTTTAAATTTATTTATTATTTTTATTTATATTTTTATTATTTTATTATTTTTTTATTATTTTGTTTTTAATTTTTTTATTTTTTTTTGAAATTATTTTTATTTTATTTTTTTTTTTAATTATTTTTTTTTTTTTTTTTTTAATTTTTTAAATATTACTATCATTTTATTTCTTTATATTTTATTATAATTTTTTTGTTATTATTTTTCTATAACTTTTTTTAAATTAATTTTAATTAATTTAATTTTTTTATTTATTATTTATTATTTTTTGTTTTTATTTATTATATTTATTTTTCACATATTTTTCTATTTGTATCGCAGTTATCGCATATATTTGATGTTCATACCTCCATTCTTATTTCTATAATAAATTATAAATAAGCTTTTTTTCACTATTTATGTCTAATATATGTTAATCCAGCGCTTATAACTGATTACTTCAGAAATATCGCATTTCATAGCACCTGTTTTCGTCGCTCGTGACTCATATTGAAATACTTTTTGTATATACAAAATAATCGTATATAATGTTTGTGTGCTTACTGATAAGCGGCGAACAGCTTTCTGATTTGACGAGAGTTTGATAAGTTAAACGAATATTGTTTCTATTATTAGGGGACTTTTCCAAGGCTTTCAATAAAATTTTTAGCAAAAATATTTTGATATTATATTCTGATAAAAACGTCGATATAAAGAGAAAAAAAGTATTCATCCAGAACTCCGAAGTTTTTCAGTTTTTTTTTTATTTTGAGGAATGGCACGGTGAGAATTGTAACGTCACAGAATATACATCGCATTTTTGGATTTCGAAGAAAAAAATAAAATCAATTTATGTCAAATGTTACTAACCTATTGAACTTTTATTTGTATAATGACAATTTGAATTATTTGCTTCATAAATAATAATTTTGGGCTCACCACACTGAGTAATATGGCTATATGTGTTGATTAGAAATATGAATAATTAGAATGTTTAGCAAAAAAAAGTACTTATAAAAATAGAATTATTCGTTTGTAGTACAACCATAGTATTTTGATAAGATTGTTTACTAATCCCATATTAATGGTGATTGAATGGTATGACTGTTCATTGATTGAAACAATTATTCATTACACATACATATCTATATTTACTTATGAATTGGCATTTATTATCAGAAAAAGTGACTCAAAAGTTATAAAAAATGAATGTAGAAAGTGATTGAAAGTAGAAATACAAAAACAATTTTCAAATTATTGAACGTAATGCATAACCATTATTTTGTATAATTTATACAAAAAAATAATAAAAATGATTTTTTATATATTTATAACTTTATAAATAATGAAAACTACGTAAATAATAATACAAAAAAAAATATATGAATATGAATATATAATTTGAAGAATATATACAAAAATAAACTAAAAAGTCATTTTTATATTTATATAATTTTGTAAATAACATATTTTTTTTTGTTTTTAGTAACTACAGTTGAATTTCCTTAACTCGAAGATCTCCATACCTCACACTCTTGAATTGACAATAGCGTTTAGAAATCAAATTTCATACAAATTTCCATAAATATGAATTTGAAGAATTTGAAAATAGTCCCTCTGTATCTGAAAGAAGTGTACGTTACCCGTAAGGAAAGTATTTCCACGTCCTATTTATTATTTCTCCACTTTTTTGCTCTTGGCCAATATACATGATTTCAAATCAAAGTTCAACTTCATATAAAAATTTTTTGACCGAAATAATTCGATTTGGTAGCTTGACCTTTTAGAAGCAACTGGGAAATGTTAAAGCACTAACTTCATTTCCAATTTTTGCTGTCATCGCGTGCGACCGCTTTAAAATGTCCTTTTGGAAATAGTTACAATGCGACAATCAAGAAATTTATTCATTATTTTTGTCGTTTTTCGCGAGTCTAACTACTTGATTTTCAAGTTAAAGCACCTTCCCTTAACTTCCCCATATCCAGAAGTAATTTTCCTTGCATTCTGAGCTGGGAACTTGTAGAGCTTCTTCAACATATTTTTAATTAATCATTTTTTTTATTTATTTTTAATTACTTAATATTTTTATTTATTATCAAAAAATGTATTAGGTATTTTTTCATTAATTTGTATAGTTAAACTTTTTTAATTTTTTATAATTGTTTTTTTTTTTTTTTAATAATTAATTATTAATTAATTCAATTGATTTTGCAATAAATTTTTAATATTTTTATTAATTTATTACCTTGTTGTATTTAAATATTTATTGATTTTTAAATTAAATTAATTTTTTATAAATATTATTTTTAACTATTTAATATTTTATTTTCCAATTTATAAAAAAAAATAAAAAATTATTATAATTATATTTGAAATCAATTCTTATTATTTGATTAATTTATTTATTTCAATTACATTATTTTTAAAAGTACTTGCCTTAATTATATTATTATATTTATTGAATTAAATCCATATGATTTTCAATAATTAATAATATTTGCATTAATTATAATTCATACGCAGTGTCTTTCAACCTACATGCTTATATTAACTTTATTATCAAACAAAAAAAAAGTAAAAACAAATTTACCATTTCGCAGCTCTTTATTTTAATTAATTATTAAAACTAACTCTTTTGTTTTTTTGCTTTTGTCTTATTTTCTTTATTTACAAATTTTTTTTGTTTATCCCACACACAACAAAAAGCATTTCCAAACAACACAACTCGAAGCTTCTTCGCCGGCATTGTTTTGAAATCTCGCATATCAAAGATAGCATGATTACAGCCATATTAATATTATAAACGTTCGATATTAACCATGTCAAACGATAAACACACACATACATATCTATTATCTAGCCTGCTGCACAATTATGGATTTGCGCAACATTGATCTTACAATGAAAATAAAAAATATGAAGAAGCAGCAGTTGAAAAAAAACCGAATTCGAAAAATCTAGACTTTTGCGATTTCCACACTTACGAATCACATAAAATTATGAAATCCCGCTAAAAGGCCAAATTTCCGACACTGAATAGGTTTGGTAGTTAAATTTATTGGTTTTTTCGTTAATTTGTTTGTGTGAGTGTGTGTTCGTGGTGTCTGTGTAGCCAAAAACTAAATGGAATAAATAAAACATGGACGTTTGAGCTTCAAGTTGCGCCTGTCTGCGCTGTCTGTCGGTTGGAGCTATCAACAATTGGCAGCGCGCCGCTGTGGATATGTATGTGTGTGCCTGTATTAGTTTAGTTCAAGCTCACCGGTGTTTATTGCTGTTGTGTGTGTGTGTGTGTGTCTTCTGTCGCATTGATGTTTCATTGGCAGGCAGCAACAATGTTTGCGCTAGAAATCGCTCAGCTATGTTAAATACAAAAATACACACAGTCGAACATGCGCAGCAGCGCACATGCTTTTGCACATTTTTTTTGTTGGTGGCGGTGGATTACAAGGTTCGATTGCCTGTTGTTGTTGTTGTTACTAGTTAGTTTTTTATATTTTTTTATTTTTTGTTGTTGTTCCTAGTTAGTTATTTTTCGAATTTTTTTGATGTTGTTGTTCCTAGTTTACTTTTTTCTTTTGTTGTTGTTGTTTTTCATCTATTATGTTTGTTTATCAAATTTTTTGTATTCCCTGCCATTGCTCAATTTATTATGTTGCTGTTGTTGTAGATGTTGTTTTTTCCCATTTTTTTGCAAGTCAGCATATAAACCCATTAAAAAGCCATTCATGCCAAAGCGCTCATCCATAGAAACTTGTTCTCAATATGAGTTGTTGTTGTTGTATTTAGAATCACCCTCTGAGGAAGCTTAGCAAATTTTTATGATTCTTTTATACATACACACATACACTAATAATAAAAATCGCAAATCTGCTGTCTTCACTGCTTTCTTTTCTTCTTTCCCAAACGCCGATCTTCGGTGTATCTCTTACTTTCAATCTCAATCTCGTCTTATCCACTTTAAACACTTGTAATTACATTGACGCTTTGACCCTTGTTTTGTTCAACAAACCGCAATTATTTTCTTCACTCACCGCTCAGCCTTTTTTGGACATCTTTCGAGTGGCTGCGGTTGCTGGTTGGTGTGTGTGTGTGTGTGTGTGTGCCTGTAATTCATCTTGCATCTTGACCGTGAAATATAATTTTACCAAAGCAAACGTGTTTCTTCTATGTTATTTATGCGCATCATTTGTTTATTTATTTCTATTTTATTTTTACTACGTTTATTATGTATATGTGTGTGTGTGTGTTTTATTGTTTTTTTTTTTGTTTTGGCTGCAATGTTGTTTTGATTGCCCAATTTCTGTTGTGGCGTCCATAAAAAAGTTTAGTTTCAATACATAAATTTTTGCATTGAAATTTGTACGTGAAATTTGCCGGTGACTTTGACCGCTTTTTTATGTTTCAAACATAACTTAGGATCATTATTATCAGCGTCTGTTGGATATAGTATGTAAGACATCATCATCAATTACATCATAGATAATTGAATAATGAGCAATCATTTGGAATTTTTTTTTTCGGAAATATATGTATTCGAAATATTTGTAATTTGAATTCTAACTGCATAATCTAAAAAATAAATTCGAATTTTTTGCAGGTCATGATTGATTAATGTTAAATTATAAATTTATTTAAAAAAAAATTGATGAAAAAAAAATATAGATGCAAAAAAAAATATATTGCAAAAAAATACATTTTTTTTATTAATTTTTATATTTTTTTAAATTATTTTAACAATTTTTTTTTAAATTACGCTGAAAAATTTCAAACAAGTCTCGTGACAAAATATATCAAAAAAGATCCCTACTTCCCTATTTGTGATGAAAAACTCTTTTGTTAGGTGATTGTAAAAACACTTAAAATCCAACGTAAAAATTGTAAGTCAAAAAAAAGTATTTCTATTTTCGTTCAATATATGTTTAAACCAGTCTCACTATAGTAAAAACAAATTATTTTTAACACAAAAATTATTCAACAAATTTTCGTAATGGTTCATCACTCTTTCTAGTTAAAATAAGTCGGAACTCTTTGAAGTTTATTTGTCTTCGTTTGTTTTTGTTTACCTAAAACTATTGCCGCCAGTAACATAGAAGTGTCAAATTTTCTTACTTAGTGTTTACATGTTAAAACATATCTTAAAAATAATACGTCTTTACATAAATTTATAGTGATACTTGTGGTGGTAATCAGTGTAAGTTAAGCCTACGAATATTGTGTGTTAAAGCTGGAGTGCTTTCGTCCATTCGGACAACATGACCTAGCGAGTCCATTTACTCGCTGAACTATGTCCAAGTTGCCTATAAGTCATGAGCTCTTCGTTAAATCGTCCGCGGTATTCTCCGCTGCCAATGTTCAAAGGTCCATAAGTCTTTCGCAAAACTTTATAAAAAACTCTACTCTGTCCAAAGTAGCACCTGTTGGCAAGAGTGATTCTGCGTTGGATTTCGTGGCTGACATTGTTGGTGTTAATGTTGTTGTTGAGGTTGTTGTTGAGGTCAATGATATCAATATTATCGGCATACGCCAGGAGCTGTACACTCTTATAGAATAAACTCTTATATGTAGAAGGAACATACCTTTTCCATTAAGTTTTGCGACTCGTATTATTTTCTCCAGCAATAGATTGAAGTAGTCGCACGATAGTGAATCGCCCTGTCTGAAGCCTCCTTCCCGTTCCTGACGGAGCTTTTTAACTTAACCTAACCTAATATTAAAATTGGATTGTATAACCATCATTTTCTTGATGGAAGAAATGTTGCACGTTTTAGCTCTTTTCTTTTACGAAAGGTTAAACTTAGAAAATCTTCTCTTAATATAATCTAAGCTTCTTTGCTTCGAAATCCAAGCATTCAAGTTTATGATAACAAAAATTTTCCAGAAGCTTTAAGCAGTCTCCGAAGTTGCAATGTTTTCATGAGAAGATTAGCTATATAACATAACAATTTTCTTGACAGGAATTAGATACTAAGATTTTTACGTGATCGTGTCCACCTCGCTGAGATTCACAGATAGTTTTGCCTGCTTAATTGTTTAATGAATTTTGTGATGTATATGCCGATCGTGACTACTTGTGGAGCCCGAATCTTCTTAGATATATAAATATATGTATGGTCTAAGGCGGTCACAACAACAACTATCCTCAAAATTTTTCGAAAAAAGCTGTATGCTCGAGAAAGCTCCCTACTATAAATTTCTTTCAAGAAAATGCTCTCCAAACAGCTCTCCAAAGAGATTTATATAGGAAACCAGCCTCCATGTGATGCTGACAACTAACCTCATACAACAACAACAACAATTGTGTAGTGAGGCAAGCAAATTCAATGGAGCGTATTCGATTCAGCAGCCACAAATGTATGTAGTGTATAGAGTTAAATGTGTGTATGTTTGCGCGTATTCGCAAAGTACAAAGTCCAATCGAATAACTATTTTTTGCTGCCACAATTGCTTTTATTGTACCGTTTGGATTTTTGCGCTGTCACTCTTACTGGCGTTTGGCCCCCTTATTGTTGTTACACACAACATTTCGCTAGCCGCCATTGAGGCACTGCCGCTGTCGCTGCCACTGGCTGGCTGACTGGTTGTGAGTTCGCGCGCAGCAAAGCCGGGCCGGCCATTGGGTGAGCTTAGTTTCGGTTATTACGCTGATTACTTGATTTCTTGGCATTTCTTTGGCTATTTGCTCTATTAGTTTGTTGGCCGTTTGTGGCTTTGAGGTGCCTACTGCTCATTGACGCGCTGCGGTGAGCGCCGTCAGCGCGTCGGTTTTCTTGGCTGCGCGCGTATTTATTGTCGGCATTTTTGTGCCACTTTTTTATACGCTAGTGTTACTTGCTTACTACTCGATGTGTTTCATTGAGTTGGTGATTGACTTACAGGCACACAGATATATGAAGTATTTGTGGTTATGCGTATTGCAACACATTTGAAGTCTCTATCGGCCGAAGAAGACTAGAAAGTGCAGCTAACTCTTCAACACACACATACTGCTTATGTGATGTGTGTGTGTGCCTGGTGTCAATGAAATGCAAATATGCTTTTGCTTCCTATTTCCGCCTTTGCAGACGTTACACACTCGCGCACACTTGTCAGTTTGGTGCTCCTCCGTCCGCCAACGCGCATGCCCAATTCATTTGTATTTCTTTCGGCTAATTTTAATTTATATAGAAGTCCCGTCCGTCATATCTTATAACGGCTACGCACCTAAGCATTGACCATTTTTATTTAATTTAATTTTATTTTTGTTGTTGTAATATCCAAGTCCGTCACGCAGCCACAGTAAGTGAGCCAAGTCGTTCGTTCGGTCGGTTGTCGGTCAGTCGGTCTCGCGCCATAAAGCGACGCAATGAAAAATTTTGCTCGCGCAACACTTTACAGTGGCTTACCGTTACTAACCAACGCCAACGGAGTCAATCACACATTTACATTGCTTGGCGCTCGTCTTTCATTCTCCGCAAGGCATTGTGTATGAACAGGTTGTTGAGAAGGTTCGAGTCGTTTTGATTTCTTTATATTTTATCATTTATTAATATTTTTAGAGTTTGTTGTTGTTGTAATTTATTTTTGTATCACATTTATTGTAGTAGTTGTGGCTTGTGTGGATGGCGTTTATACTGGTGTTGTTATTGTATTAAATATTTGTTGTTGTTGCTGAAGTTTATAAATAGTAAACAACAACAACAATGCTACGCACCAAAGAAAGCGAAAGCGGGTCAGCGCGCTTTTGCTCGGATGTGTTATACTATATGTACCTGATAAAGCCGACCTCTGATAAAGCAGCGCCGCCCAAACTATGCGCTCGTTAAACCAGCTGTTGCCGAAGCTGCTCTCCAAATTCCTTCATACTTGCAGACGGTATGCTTGTTTATTGATATTTTTATTTTTTTTTTCTCTTCAAGCTCGCTTTGGGCCAGCTCTGGAGCGTGTGCCACTTTCTGCGCTTTGAACACGGCTCCACTGTTACATCAGCGTGAGCGTCAGGTTCAGTTTCGCTGCATACAAATATACATGTCCATCCAAAAGCGCCTCGGTCAGCGTCACACCTGTTGTGCCATCTACAAGCCTCGACCGAACGCCAGTTATTTATTAGTCAGCGGCAATTCTTAATGAGCATCTCTAAAGTATTTGTTAGTGTTTGTGGACCGATAGCTGAGGGACCACAGCCCACCAACAACGTCATTGTCTATGCCGTGCGCCACCAGCCGTTGTGCCACCAACGTAGGCGTCATCCCGATTCTTTATTGTTGTTATCAGCATTTCTTTCTTTGGTCTTCTATCTTTTCTTCTCACTTCTCTAGCCGCTTTCGTTGTGATACAGAGCCACACATAAATTGGCCAAATGAAATCTCAACTGACTTTTGTTTACACTTTGCACCATCACTCACGCGCTGGCCTCACTCAGTCTCTTTTCGAACGCTTTCGGGCGCGGATCTCGTGGTGTCAGCATTCGGTGCATTCCTCCACAAAGCACACGCGCTGCAGTTCACGAGTATTTCTGGTATTTGGGGCAATTGCATTTATAACAGCTTTATTGTTGTTGTTGTTATTACGCATATATTTTTTGTGTTTGTTGCCGCCGTCACTGGAATTCATCTGGGTAAAATTGCATGCATTTACATATAGACAGACGAAACACTTTTGCATTACTCACTTCGTTAGCATCGCACAATCGTCGTCGGTTGTCTATACTTATCAGTGGATTTCTAAAAATATATATAATTTTATATATGTATCTCGTGCTTTAGTGTTGTGTTTGTGGCGCCCAGCAATGCAATGCAATCATCGCTTATATGCATTACTGCTATTTCTTGGCAAATATTTTTTGTTTTTTTGTTTTTTGCATGACTCATATTATCAATAATTCGGTCGGCATTGCGGTTATTCCCATTCTCGGCGATTTTATCGTTTCTTATCAGTTACGCGTTGCTTCTTTTATTGCTTGTCGTTTCTCACTCACGCTGTAATCTCGACATTTAGGGCTTATCACTATTGTTCGCTATAAAAATGTTAATAAAAATTCTCATAATTTATTAATCACGTTTTGTTGTAGTTTGTACAAATTGAAATTATTTGTCTGCAAAAAACACGTGTTTGGTTAAAATTGATAAATTAAACAAAAATAAACAATTTGTTGAATATTATGTGAAAATCATATAAATTCAGTGGTACACCCTGTTTTTATAATAATAATTTTTTTTAATGGATAAAAGTTATTTCGCAAACTCAGTGAAAGAGCTCAAGGGGCACACCTAGTGTAATGGCCTAAAAAAAAGTGATTTTTGGGAATTTTTATTTAAAAAAAATACTTTATCATTTATTTCAAAATTTTAAAAATATATTTATACATGTTTCAAGAATATACAGTGAAATTTTTGAAGAAAAAAATTAAATATTTTTTAAGTTATAGTCGATATCCAACGGCGCGAAAAAAAGGTCCTTGCAGTGATTCCTTGCTGCAGTGATTCCGGCCTTCTCCGTGGATGAAATCTAAAAAAAAATTCCCGTTAAACTAGATGATATTGTCTGTACAATGACCTACGATAAAAAAATCAAAAATTGACAATATGGCGGCGTTTAAAAAAAAAATAGTCGAATTTACACAAAATTATGGTCGTTTTTGGCCTGCCAAAATTCGATTTTTTGATCAGATCAAAAATCGATAGGTACGGAGAACTATATATAGAACATGAAAAAAATTCGATAGTGATCGGATCATTTGTTTTTGAGTAATCACTGCAGCAAATTCGGAAAATGCTGTTTCGAGAAAAACGCTTTTAAAGATAAAATGATAGTTTTCACTGTTACCGAGCGGCTGCTCTTTAAATTGCTATAACTCAAAAACTATTTGAGATATCGATTTGAAATTTTAATATGTTATTTTTAAAGGTGTAATCTACCGAAATATGAAACAAAAAAATTGTTTTTTTTTTTTAAATTTCACACTAGGTGTGCCTCTTAAGGCTATTCCAAAAATTGAGTATGGATAATATTAATGTGCACGAATGAAGAAATATTTTTTCAATAAACGAAAATTCCCGTTATTTTTTGAACACACCTCATCAAGTAGGACTTTATAGATTTTTGCATAATTAGACTCACAGCAGCGGGGAAAAAACTTATTGGACGAAATGAGGTGATCATACTCAAGAATAATCCCAAACAATTTGAATACAAATCAACATGCATTTATTGGATAGCAGAACCAAAGAGAGAGGTTAAAGACGTATATAAAAAATCAAATCAGAAAATGTCGGTTCGTTAAACTTAAAGTATAGATTTGTGCAAAATTTCTCTGAAAATAAATCAGCTGTGAAATCTACATCAATATATGTCAACAAACGTGATTACTTCTTGTGTAAATTTGATAAAATGTAATCTATATTGCACCACCAGAATTTCTTCATGTTCATTCCCAGAATTATGAACCCATCTTAATGAACTGTTTAGAAAATTTTTTAAAATTACAGTTAAAAATTTCAGTATGTATTAAAAATATATTGCGATAAACACAATTTAATTTTAATTTATTAATTAAATCATGAATTTACGAAAAGTAAATGAAATTAAAAAAATATACATTTCGATATGTTAATGAAATTTTTTCATGAAACCTAAATAATTGCAAAAGACAACATAAATAAATGCAAACATAAAAATATTGCGGCAAATGGTTATAAAATTTTGTTTTTTTTTTCTAAATTTTTTAATGTTTGTTTTTAATATTTTATTGTTTTTTTTTTATTTTTACGTTTTTTTCTTTTATTTTTATTTTTTTCCCAATTTTTTTTCTTTTTTTTCAGTTTTTTTATGTTTTTTGATCGTTTTTTTAATGTATAACATATTTATTTTAATTTTTTTATTCTTAATTCTTAATTTTTATTTTGAATTTTTATTTTTTTTATTTTGAATTTTTATTTTATTTTTTTTTTTTAATTTTTATTATATTTTTTTTTGCTTTTTTCAGTTTTTTATGTTTTTTGATGGTTTTTTTTAATGTATAACATATTTATTTTAATTTTTTTATTCTTAATTTTTATTTTGAATTTTTATTATTTTTATTTTGAATTTTTATTTTATTTTTTTATTTTTATTTTATTTTTTATTTTATTTTTATTTTATTTTATTTTATTTTTTTATTTTTATTTTTGTTCTATTTTTTATTTAATTTTTTTTAAATTATTATATTTATTTATTTTATTTTTAATTTTTAAATATTTTTTTATATATATTTTAAATATTTTTTTTTTAACTTTTGTTTTGATTATTTTTAATATTTGTTTACAACTTCAGCCTTGAACTTTAACATAAAATTTAACCTCTAAAAAACAGCTCTCCTTGTTTCACCTCCCCTCTTTTCAAAACAATGACCTTTGGAATTGGGAACGCCGCCACAAGATTAGATAATAACATTTTTATCGTCTCTGATATGCAGAGTTTCTGCACACTTTGCTTAGCGCCCGCATGCTCACTACAACTACACACGCACATGCTTTTTAGCAACATCATGCTGATCAAGAGCAAACACTGTCTTCTATTTCTATTTTGCCTTATATGGCCCATTAAATCATATCATCTGACAAGTGACTAACTAATTGAGAGGCCAAACAGCGGCGGAGAGCGCACGCACGCACGCATGCTCCCACACGCCCGCCCGCCTAACTGGTTCACTAGCTCACGTTCCACAAACTGGCTATACTGACCAATTGACCAACTGTAACTCGTATCTATCGACGAACTCAACGAATCGAACGCGCTTTTCGGTCGCTTCTCTCTTTTATTGTGCTTCGTGGTCTTTTCAAAAATCAGTCTGCCACTTACCGTCTTGTGCTTTGGACGCGCGCAACGCTTTCGCTAACGCCACATACCGTTTAAGAGTCTTGTCTTAATTGCCGCTGAAGAAAAGCAGCGCATTTGTTATCTTTGCGCTGTCGTGAGTTGTGAGTGCCGTCAACGGTTTTTTGTTGTCACTTTTGTTGTGCGCCGCCTATTTTGACTTCGCTCGGTTTAGTCACCAGCCGTCAGTCGTTTGGTTTAGTTTGATTTTGTGTTAACTGACTCTGACTCTGAGGAGTTCGACGTGAGCGTCTGTGCGGTAGTGTTGTTGCTATTGTTGTTGCTATTGTTGTTGTTTTTTGTAGTGTGTGTAGCATACCAGCGCGTTGCGTGGTTCGCGTAATTATTGTGCAACAGTGAAACGACGACGCGCGGCGGCGCTGCAGCGAAAACACCTGATACGCTTGAAATTGTAAGCAGCAGACAAATATTTACGTGTGCAGAAATCGGTTACGCTACGTACGCGTAACGTGTTTTCCTTACTCGCATGTGCATTGTTGTCTGTCTTTGTGTGTGTGTGTGTGTGTGTTTATTGTGACTTATTGCAGTTTCGCTGTGCGTGTGTGTGATTGTGTGTTGTGATTGCATTGAATAAATAAGAAAATTGCTGGAATCTCCTGCGTTTTGTTTCGTAAATAAATGGCAGAGAAGTACTTTGTTTATTTATTTGGTATAAATTCTGGAAGTTGTTGGCATTTTAGTGAAATTTGTAAAGCTTCTATGTTGATTACGCTTTTATTTTTAATTAAAATAAAATATTTACTAATGGGAAAAATATTTACCTTGAAAAGTGCATAATGCTAGAAATTCGGACTTTGTTTGAGTTGCACTGCTCATTTGTTTATATACGAAAATAATTAACTACCAAGTGCGACGCTTGAAGTTACTCATACGACACGTTGATCCTTTAATCTAGAAATGTGGAAACAAATTTTCTTACAAATTTGAACATAGTTTTTGGTTTTAAGTATGCGTGTAGAGATTTTGTCGTTAAAAATATAATTGATAAATAATATTAAAAAATAAATAATATATAAAATATAATAATAATAATAATTCAAAAATATTAAATCGAAAATAAAATTTTTAGTGAAACAAAATAGTTATAATAAATGAAAAAATAATTTAAATTAAAATCATATAAATTTTTGTAACAAAAAATTATTGAAAAATAAACTATTTTTGAAGTTTTCTTAAATTATTTGGGAAAAATATTTTTTTTATTAAAAAAATTAAAACAAAATAAATACTTCAAAGGAATGAAAAAAAAATAAATATAGAAATAAATTATATTTAAAAGAATATAATAATAAATACTTATAGAAAATTAATAAAAAAATAAGAAAAAACAAATATCTGCATAAAAATGTGTGAAAATAAAAAGTTATAATTACAAAAATTATATAATTAATTTTTAATATTTTTTTTTTTTGGATATTTTATCAATTTGTAATATAAAATATTAATTGTTGTGTAATTCTGAAATTAAAAATTAATAATATTTAAAAATGTTCGAATTAAAAAAAAAAATTACAATTGCAAGAAACAACAATTTTGGACTTTCCATAAATTAATTGAGAAAAAAAAATTTTAAAATTAAAAAAACAAAATAACAAATTTTTGAAAAAAAAAAATGAGAAATAAATAGAAAAATATTTAACAAAAAAAAAAGTTATTTCAAATAATAATCTAAATATTTTTTTATATATTTTTTTATTTTTTTAACATCAGCATAAACTTAATAAACTTGTTTTTTTTTCTTGAAGTAATTAATTTATTTTTTTATTTTACGTTAAATTTTGCTAACATTTTTTTTTTTATTTAATCAATTTAAATTTATCTAAAAAACAATTAAAAATTTATACGAAATTGAAGTAATTTCGAACAACACTCATTATAATGAATTTTAATTTCGTACCATCTATCTATATTATTAAATAAAAAATCTAAATAAAAAACCCACATCAATTTGTAATATTCAAAATATTTAATAGATTTGTTTTTTATGAAAACAAAATAAAATCGAAAATATTTTTTACACTAAAAAATTGAAAAGTGGTGATGGTGCTTAAACAGTCTAAAAGACTACAATTAATATGAAAATATGTATATATATAATCTAAATATTATAATTTGTGTTGCTAAATACTTCAATACCCATACGATTTCTTTATCAATAATATAGCCTTGTTTCATTTTATCAAATAATTTATTAATCAGGCAATCGTTGGCACTGAGCTTTTTCCGCCTTTTAGTACAGGTGTTTATGACGCCACTAGATATTATATTTTTTTTTTTGTTTCTCGAAATAATAATAATATTTTATTTGATAATAAAAATGTTTATGACATTGTAAAACGCACAATCTTGTTTAAGGATAAATTATAGACATAATACCAAACTAGATTAAAGTAAGAAAAGTTGATTCGTATTTAAAATCTAAATGTTAAACACACTGAAATTAAATAAGAATGTGATTTAATATACATTTATATAATGAAATAAAAGACGGTGATTAATTTTTAACAAAATTTATTATTACAAAAACAATTTTTTTTGATAATTTTTATTGAAATATTTTAAAAAAGCTTAGAATTTCATTGAAAAAATTTGAAAAAGTTAAAAAACATTTTTTTCTGCATATACGATCAATATTTTTTTCATTACATAAATTCATACCAACAAAATTAAATACAAAAATTATTAAATAATAATTCGTTGAACAACGCCAGCCATGTGCGAGCATGAATTTTAATTTTCTTTCTACTCTTTTGTTCCCCCAACTAAATCTCATATTTCGTTGCATCGACAATTATTTACATTTCCTAAGTACATTCGTGTACCCTATGCGCTGTCAACAACAACAACAACACATAGTTGAAGACGGAAGCATTGCAGTTAGTTGGCTGTCATTGCAACTCGGACAACAATAACAAATCAGTTGCTGCTGCAATTGATGGCGAGCGACGCTGTCAAACGCACTCATCGCCAGGCGGTACGTGACAAAAGGTGCAGCAGCAGCAGTTGCTATTGCAGCAACAGCAAAGCAATATTTGTACACGCCGCTCGTTCGACCGTCCGTCCGTTTGCCATGCGCTTGTCGTTGTCATTATGTAATGTAACCGAGCGTCTGCCCTGCTGCGCTGTCATTAGCGCTTGTGCGCATCCGCCGTGCGCACACAAACCGACCGACCGGCGGTGTAGCGCCTGTTGCTGCTTGTTTACCTTGACAAAGCGCTTTTGTTGGCGCATTCGCCTTTGGTTGTTTTTGTTAGTTTTTTATTTTTGGTTTTCTGCCGCTTTTTGGCGTGTTTTGTTGAACTGTGAAACGAGTGTAGGCCAAATTGATTTGCGCCAACTAAATATTGGAATAACGTTAAACGCCTACACCACAGAGAGGTTGTCTAAATTAACGCCTTGTTGTTCGCCAAGTCACTTTTGTTGTTGTTTTGCGATTTTTTTTTTATATTAATTTTTCATAATTTTTTTATTTAAAAAAAAAATTTTTTTTTCATAATTTTTTTTTTATAAAATTTTTTTTTTATAATTTTTTTTTTTTGAATTTAAAATTTTTTTTTTCTCAATTTTTATAAACTTTTTTTATTTTTTTCTTCACTCCTCGAACTGTTGATATACTCATGTGTTTGATATTTTTGAGTTTCTGCTGCTTCTTGCTTACTACTAAGCCCATTCATAAGCGCTGCCCACTCGTCAAGTGTTTGTATTTGTTTAATTGCAATGACGAGGCCAACGACTGCGGCGCTGGTGCTACTGACCTGCTAATAGCCCGCTAGATGTTGCATTACGAAGTGGCGATAACTCACGCTACAAGAATTTGCAACAGCAGACAACAACAACAAAACAATTTTTTTGAATTTAATTTTTTTTAAATTGTTTTGAAATTTTTATTTTCTTGAAATTTTGTTTCGCTCATGACATTCAAAAATGTCCAAGGCGCACTTAACGGTAAAACTTGCTGTGTCAGTTGTAAATTGCAACAAACCAACAACAACAGGAACAACAATGTCCGCAACTGCTAAAGAAACCGTGACCTTCCTTCTAGACACAGCGTGCGGAATGCAAGTCGGAGTTTAAACAAACAAACATACATACATACAAACAGCAGCAACACCTGCATTGCAACTTGCTATACAACAACAACAACAATTTATTTATGATTTTTTTTCTCATTTGAAGTTTATAATTTTGTATTTTTTGCTGTATTTTATAAAATTTTTTTGTTGTTTTTATTTCAAGTAAATTCTGCATTTTTCATGCCGTTGACGTTGTTGTTGTTTATATAATAACGGTGCAGCGCATAACTTGTGTTGAAGGTTGTTAAATTGCAGCAAACATTAATTGCAATTGGCGTAATTAATGCATGTGTTGTTGTTGTTGTTGCTGTTGCTGTTGTTTGACGAGATTTTTTTATTGCACCGCTATCTGCTTGCTGTCTGTTTGCCATCATTTAACATATTTGTGATCTTCCGCATCTGTTTAACGGCTCATCCATATGTATACCGTTATTAAACGATTCGTTCGGATTAATTGCTGCTGTTAGAAAGTACATATGTTTAAAAAAAATTTAATTAGATTTATTGTAATTTCAACATATATTATCTTGATTGATTTATTAATATTAATACAAGTAAATAATACATTTATGCAGAGATTTTTTCATAGCTTTGCTTGATGATTGATTTGATTTATCGTTCTTTAAGTTCAAAGTTCGGACATAATTTGACATATATAAAGCTCCCATGAAAGAGATCTACTTTCAGTTTCGATTTTTATCGCGACCTTAGTACACCGGTTTCTAACCTAAAACATTATAAATCTGCAGTGAGTGGAAAATATAAGTATTTTTTATTGGAATTTTGATGTATTTTCACTTTTTTATTAAACAATATCCAATATTTTGTAAGCATATTTTTTGGTCTAAAATTTTCAATCAATTTAGTGCAGGAAAAGTTGTGTTCAAAAAATAACGGGAATTTCCGTTTTATGGAAAAAAATATATTCATTCGTTTACATTAATGTTGTCGCCTTCAAAATGGGCCTCATTTGATAATAAGCACTTATGCCAACGCTTCTTATAATCGCCGAAATACTTCTCAAACTAGATTTTTTGAGAAAGTCTTTGATCCTTTGATCCAATTTCTCGTATGATTGTAAAACGACGGCCGTTCAAGGTTTACTTTATTTTTGGACACAGAATAAAGTCTCATCGAGTCTTGTCTGGTGAATATGAAGGCTCGTTACAGTATTGTTTAGGGCCAAGAAGTCACGAGCAAGCAACGAATTGTGAGCTTTTAAGAAGCGAAAGTCGCCAAGCTCCTAAAAACGCGTAGAACCTTAGGGGGTACAGGTAAAAATTTTAAGTACTTCAGGGATTCTCCAAACCCGTGCAATTGTAAATTTTAAAATTCCCGTTATATTTTGAACACACCACATATTGCCTACAATTAGGCGCATTACTAATATTTTATCAAAGTCACACACCTATTTCACATCAAGGATAATTTAACTTGTTTCTTCGTGTTTGCAGCAGAAAAAATAATTTTTATTCGAATCTTTTAAAAATCGGGAAGAAACCAAAATTCGAAATCACTTGAAATCTTCATACTAAAAAGTAAAACTCTAACAATCCAAACAATTTCTAAAACCAAAAGTGATTTAATCACACTTCGACGTACTTTTTAATAACTGTAAATAACCGTTAACCGCAAATACGCCCCTTTAATTGCCACTAACTCAATGCTTCTGCTGCACACTTTGAACTTTGCGCAAACGCTTCGTGTTGCTCTTCATACTAAATGCAATTGCGTAGTTGAGAGTGAAACACAAACAAAAGAACAACAACAACAAATAAAAGTGTGTATAAAAATTAAGGCAACTTTGACGCCAAGAAACGGTGACAAATTTCACGGTTGTTAGTAATTAGAACATACCGGCAAGTGTCACACAAGTCAGTGCAAAAATGATAAAAATAAAATGGAAAATAAAATAAATAACGTACAACCAAAGTCAGAAATTATCACAAAGCGCACACACGAAATCCGAATTAAATACATATTTAATTCATTTAAATGGAAATTAATGTTTGTGCAATTTTATTTTGTTTTGTGAACTGTTTGTATGTGTGTGCTTATGATGGCATGTCATATTGTTGCAGTGTTTTTTGCCTTTTTTATTTGCTTTGGACAACAACAACAGTTCTATAAATATATTATAAATGTTCGTATTTTTTTAATTTTATTAATGCTCGCATTTACCGTTTTAATCGCAGTTTTTTTCCGTGAATGGCATTCTCGCCTTACATTTAATTTACTTTGTATTAATTTGTTTTTTTTTTTTGTTTTAAATGAAATAAAAAGCAGTAATACTCAACATTCAATGATAGGAAATACAAAACTTATTACATTTTGTATGTATGTACATTTGTATTTTCCAATTACATTTTTGCATTGAGAAATTTGTTTGTTATGCCCTTAGTATTTAAATTAATTTATTTTTTTTTTGTATTTTTTTTGCTCTCTGAATGGAAAACTTTTACTTTCATGTATATATATATATCGTTAATATGAGTATTATATTATTAGCTTGATTATATGCTTCGAAAAATTCCATGGCTTTCTTAAAAAAGAGTTTGGAAGTTTCCGTTACAAATATTTATTTATAGATCGTTTTTAATAAATAAGAGTTTGTTAGTGTTTAAGGCAGTAGTCTGCATTACAGGCTTCAAAAAATCGATTTTTTTGCTTTGTTTTAAATCTCTTCCAAAACTATCCAAGAATATGTCTTTAAAATTCCAGAGGTCAATTCGACATATTTTGAAGCTTCGTGGCCGAGCGTCGAGCAAGTGCGAATGCTCAGGCAGACCTTTAAAGCGGGTTTTCTCGAGTTTTCATTTTCACAAGTGTTAGAAAACGGTGCCGGCGATAGCAAAAATAATATATGTCCGATTGAAAAAAAACCAAAGTGATCTAGCTTCAGTATAAAATTATCTTCTTTTTGAACTAAAAAAGTTGGACAAAAGTATTATTTAAACTACTTGTTTTGCAACTTAGTCCATTTTTTTTTCAAACTTCGAAAAAATTTGGAATTTTATAACTTCTTCGGTATTTTTTTTAGTTCATAAAGAAAAGAAACTTATAAAAATTAAAAAAAAAATTGCTTCGACTGTTTCAAATGCATCGCACGACCTCCATCACCGACACCGATTTACAAGTGCAGACTCCAGGCGCTCCAGAAAAATAATTACGACTTTGAAAAAATTTCAATATTTTTTTAATAATAAATATTTTTTAAGCCTTAAATATAGTACACTATCGTCTTAAAATTCCGTTTACAACAATCATTTCCTGCCCTTTAAAAAAAAAATTGCTAAAAAAACGCTTTTTTCGGCTTCTAAAGCAGACTACTGCCTTAATCCATTATTCCATATATTTGCTATAGAACTTTGTGGGAATGACCAGTAGTTTATCATCGAATTACTTTCGTGATTTCTGCTGACTTACATTACCTTCATCGTAAGGAGTGGTTTAGTCCAAACTGAGTAGAAATGGTTATAAAGTCACTATGAAACAAATCTTTAATTATTTCTTAAACTTTATCTACTAGACTTAATTTTTGTTATTGTAAAAAGTCTGTTACTTTCAAAGTGCCGGTCTTTAAAATGTGTTGTGATCATAAATAAGGAATATCAAAAGTCTCTGTTCTTTTTCTTATACTAAAACGTTGACCTTTGTGCACAATCCTCCTCACTTTCACCATGTTACCATTATCAGTAGACCCCTTGATAGCAGTTATCCTCTTATAATTCTTTATGCTACATATGAAAGACATCCGTCTTCGATAATGCAGACTCTCTCGAAGAATTTTGCAAATTTTTCATTGGTTTCCGGTGAAAACACAAAATTTTAATTTTTTAGTTTTATATTCCAACTCTTCGGATTATATCAAGTCATTTGTAAGTAAAAACCGTATTTCTGCTTTCTTTGATTTTTTTAGACATTCAACTGCAAAAATATTCCGTTATTTTATTATATATATTATTTTTAATACAAATAGCCTAGTCTTCATATTATATTATAGTATGTGCCGCATGACTAATTGTAAAAGTTAAACAAACGTTTGCTTGTCCAATAATCTCAAGAGTTCGTAATAAATGAAGTCTTATCAGCACAATTCTGTAGACAAAAAAGCGTGCATACTTCAAGTGTAACGTTAAGCACGAGTAGTAAGCGAAAACCAACAACCCAGTAGTGAATTTTAAAGTTTTTTTGAAAAAATTTTTTTTTAGATTTTATTAGATTCACTATGGATAGTTTCGGAACTGTAAATCTTCATTTAACTCGACTTAAACAGCACGCCTTGG